>NW_021318618.1:2351362-2428983 GCF_001605985.2 Dendrobium catenatum | reverse complement strand
TTTGTCTACATCATTGCTTGTCTAAGGAGATAATTTTAATTTAATCTTAGCTACTAGAAGGCTTCATGTTATACTAATTATACTCCATGATTCACCACTTAGGGGATCGAGCCATTGAGGGATATTCAAGGTTTGTCCTTGACATTATTAATCGTGCATTTTGATGTCAAACTATTCGGTTAGAGGGCCTCATTTATGATCATTTTTAGGGTGCTATTTTATGGCGAAATCTCTAGTTCTTATGACATACTACATCCTGATTAGTATGAACCTTTTGAGAGAAACCATTGAGGTATGCTTAATATGACGTTGGCTCTTTATGAGCTGAGATAATCTTAAATCTATCATTCTCGGCAAAAGGTTTCTAAGGATGGATAGATTGGATGCTTTAAGCTGCTGTTATTATTCGAATATTTTAAATTTTGTACTTTTGTTTTTTTTAATTTTTTGTATTTTTATCGAGGTTTTAGCCCGAAGTGGAAAGTAATGGTTCTTCTGCATCTTGACATGGAATTTATCTTGCATGAAATTGTTATACAGGTACTCGGTGACCTTGTTGAATCATATATTGGTGCTATGCTTCTTGACACAGGATTCAACTTGAGAGAAGTTTGGAAAGTAATGGTGAGGCTGTTAGAACCTATATTGAGGTTTAATTGCCTCAGCATTAATCCTGTCAGGGAACTTCGAGAGCTTTGTCAACACAAAAATTTTGACCTGAGACTGCCACCTCCAGTAAAAGAAGTAGGAGGATTATACTTGGTCAAAGTAGAAATTGATATTGGAGATGAGCACTTAACCAGCACTGCAATCAATCACAACTCCAAAGCTGGCAGAAGGGTGGCTGCTCAAACAGCACTTGCTAAGCTGAAGGTAGACTTACATGAGCATTTGAGTTAGACTTTGTGCATCTTCTCTTGTATGAATTGCAATGTGGATTGAATTTAATTTTTTTTTTAATTGATCTTGTAGGATCTTGGTTATAAGCACAAACACAAGTCACTAGAAGAAATTTTGAGGTCAACTCATAAAAAGGAGCCAGAACTGATAGGATTCAATGAAGATCCCTTAGAAATAAGGAATTCAGATGGTGATACGATTTCACTGGAGAAATTAGTTGTCCAGGAGACCCAAAATGCAGCAGCTTTGTCGCTGGACAACAAGAGTGCTCTTGAGGAGCAACCCTCTCTTTTAGCTACAATGCTTCTAGCAAAGATTGATGGAACTCGTAGTCAGAACATAAGCCAGAATGAAAAAGATTTTATGCAATATGTTGGCAGTAAAAGAGCAACAGAAAGTGATGATCAGGGGAGTCGTGATGGTATGTGATTCTAATATTCAAAATGACTACCATTTTTATGCCTTGAAACAATCTGGTTGCTAGTCAATGTTCAAAACACCTGCAGTTTTCTTTAACCTTAACACTTTCATATTTTCTTTCTAGATATTGAAAGTAAAAAATCAGCCAAGTCACGGTTATTAGAAATCTGTGCTGCAAATTATTGGAGCCCCCCTTTGTTCAAATGCTGCAAAGAGGAAGGACCATGCCACTTAAAAGAGTAAGAGTGCGATGACACTGAAATTATCTTTATTGTAACCAAAAATCATAGTAACACATTAAAGAATGTAGCAATAAGAAAATTTTGAAAGTATGATATTGAAAATTAGCTCTCTGCCTTAAATAACCTTCTTGTTGTACCGATGCTTACCTCATAAATTGACCAGTGAATTATCTCATGCATAAGCATTTTGGCGCTACCATGATTTTCTGTCCTTCCTTGCTTTGTACAATATTACTACGGGAAATTATTGGGATCGGACAGCGCACGCCGTGCAAAGCCCAATGAAAATGTGCCATATCACCTCCTCGGTACCGAGCTTGGTATTGGTACCGAGCTTGTACTGCTCGGTACTGAGCTCGGTATTGGATAACGTAGCTGCACCTGATTCGTCTCTGGACGGGAAGCTGCGTGCGCTGTCCGAACCCAATAATTTCCCTATTACTACAACCAAAAAAGTAATATCTGGGTAAGCTTAACCTGGATGGGCAAGCATTCTTTCTCGAGTTTCTGCATTCATTGTATTTCATTAGTCTGAATGAAACTTGACTAGGATCAAGGAAGATTGCAGAACTTCTAGGTTTGAGAAGTTTATCCTTTTCTTTGTCGCTGACTCTAATTTCAAAAACAGGTTTACATTCAAGGTTACCATTCAAATCGAGGGAGTCACTTCTACAGTTCTGGAGTGTTTCAGTGAATCAATGCCACGGAAGAAAGCTGCAGAAGGGCAAGCTGCTGAAGGAGCCTTATGGTATCTTGAGCAGCTAGGATATATTCCAAAATCCTGATGGAATTGGTACCCCTCTCAAATTTTCATCTTTCTTTATATTTAACCTTGAAGAAGAGCCTGGTAAAACTACTTCGGACTACACTTAACTCTCTCTCTTAAATCCAAGCTTTGTTTCATTACATCATAAAGTTGATTTTGTTTGCCATTTTCTCTATTTATTCATCTGGTTTATCTTCATTACATTCTAGCTCGAAATCTGCTGCCGTTTGATTCATGGAAGACTTGCTAAAACTCGGCTCAAGTAATCAGCTTGACAGTGAATGCTTCTTTCAAGTCAACACTTCCCTTGGCCATAAATATTAAAGAAAGGGTAATTTGTAACATTCTTATCTCAATTGTATATTGATGATGATTAACTCAAATGAAGGGGCTTTATATTATAGCTTTTTTATTATTTTTCTTTTTTAATTGTAAATCAACAGGATTGTCTTTTACATGATGTATATTGTGATTGTGTAATAATTTTCACAAAATGTAAACTGAAGTTGCTATAGAAGAAATGTAGTTTTGGGGTGTTTTGCTTGTTCAATTTTTAATTACAAACTTGCATCCTCTGTTGATAGGAAAATTATTAGGTCCTGTCACCGGACCTATTTTTAGGTCCGGACATCCAATCAAAACTTGCTGTGGACTGCGCTTTGACTGTGCCCTTTGAATGTGCTTTTTTACTCCGCTTTACCTGTGCTTTTGACGTGCTTGACTTAAAATTCCGCAGACATGTGTACATTCGACGTGGCAAATTTTTAATGGATGTTTGGACCTAGAAATAGGTTCCGTGACCGGACCTAATAATTTTCCCTGTTGATCGTATCACATGAAGACAGGTTTGAGTTTAGGAGACTACTTAGGTTTTGTTTGGGATGACTTCTTACTACTGCTTAAAATATATTTTTAGTAAAAAAAATTTAATTTTTGTTTTAAAAAGTTGTTTTAAGAAGCAGTAAGAAAGTTGTCCCAAATGAAGTCTTAGTCTAAAACAAAAAATAATATGGTTAAGAGCTTTACCAAAAGATTTGTTTAATTTAATTGAAATAATAGTAAAAGGCCATAAAGTCGGGTTCCACATCATTGTGGCTGATAAAAGTTGAGTCAGAAATCGTCGAAAAGGTTTAAGTTTGCAACATTTTTTATTCCGTCGGTATTTCCCTCCCTTTATTTCACTTAAAATATTTTCAAAATGAAATGCCATACATTGTTAACATTTTCTTACAAGACCTTTACCGTTAGATGGAAAACTTTCGGAAAGTGAGACTTCCTATGATAAGTTTATAAACTATGGTAGAAATGTGAACCGAAAAAGGATAAATTTCTTATAGTGAAAAATTCCCCCCTACTCTCAATCCAACATAACTAAATAGTCAAAAATCATAAATTTATAATTTCTTAATGATTTTGATTTCTAATACATAAAATTTTATACAAACTTCTTTGTTGTTGACTTGTGTTAAGGAAATTAACATTGATGTTGCATTTTCAGTGACAGCTTAGACTAGCAGATACTCTTTAATCTCATTTATAACTCCATCAATTAGTTTGAAAATGTATTGTGCATCCTTCGCTTAATATGTTGCTTCAATAGACTTCAAAAAGCAATGCCATAGAGATTATTTATTAGAACATTGATCAAATTCCCTTAACTATTTTATGCTTTGCTCAGCTCATTCAGTGAGATATTGAGATAGATACACCAAAACATACAAGAGAGCATTGATAATTTTGTTTAAGTTGTTTTATCATAAATCAGTTACTCTATTTTAATGAATGATTAGAATAGCCAAAGCTTAACAAAAAAATTAATTTGTTGATGGTGAATGTAGCCATGAAATAGTCATAAGACAATCTCCAACTGAACTCCATACCACTATATGCCAACTGCCATTTGCTCCATTCGAACATCAAATCGCACGTCAAATTCCGGTAGGTGAACAATGCGACGCCAATATTATCGTCGGACTGTTCACCTACCCCAAAAAAATTCGCTGCAGGATTTATCGAATAAGCACGCGCAAGAGAAAAGCGTGTCAATAATGGTTACCTTCACAGGAAGCCCACGAAAGAAGAAGAAATGACGTTCAATTGGAGAAGACCGACTACATTTTGAAATTTTACTGTAATTTGGAGTGGAAAATGAGTTTTTCAGTTGGAGTGGCCCTAAGACCTGGAATTATACAGCAGCTTGAAGGACTGCCAACTCTTAAAAATTATCAAAAAAATTATTTAAAAGAATTTACTGCCATACACAGAAAAACCTTCTCAGGAACTGCCCATACATCAAAATTTGAAATGTTGCCTGTGATCTGATGTGAAGTGCCAGATCCAAACTATTTTCTTACACAGTTCTAACAAGTAAAATGTTTGTACTAATCATAAACCAAAATTACAAAATTTTATTTCCTATAAACATTCGTATTGAATATCAGTTGCAGGCTAACCTCAAGAGAAGACATGTAAGGATTCATTGTAAATCTGAACTCTACTTTGCAAATCATAGATAATCCTGAAGACTCGCAGATCTTCCATTTGGAATGTTCATCCACTTCAACTGCAGCTCAATTTCGCCGCACTCCACCTTCCTGAGCCTCAGAAACATGTCCTGTAAAACACTCCCATTCTCCAAGCGGATAACACTCTCCTCAGCTAGACAGTTTTGTCTGTTCGGCATCAATTTAGTTATGACACAGCCATCAGGGAGGCCTTCCAAGTTCATTTTAACTACTTCAAAAAGTGTTCGTATGTCGAACTCCGCCTTGCCCATCGGATCGTCGAAGCTGAATGTGTCCTTGTCATACACTTCCTGAATTAAAAAGTGTAGAGAATATGAGCTATGTTGTATTAACTTGTGCATTTGGTTATGTGAACTGTGTCAAGCCAGATTTATTATTCTATGCAGAGTCCGGAGGGCGTCCGGATATCAATAAAAATAAGCCACGTCACTCCAAGAATGTACCGCGCTTGGTACCCGTGCTCGATACAGCTCGGTACCAAGCGCTTAACCAGCGCTTAACCGGACGGTTTTACCGTCTGGTGTCCGCACAAAATAATAGCTCATCAAGACAAGATGTTCATGGAAAACTAAGGAGAGCAGTAAAATGTGTTAGAAAATATCATACATAGGCGAGTTGTTCAAAAATATATGCATTGGGTTGTTATAGGTCCACATAAGATAATCAGTGCTGTTGGACCTTAATCTCAAGTGACTAGTATTTACTCATTAGCTTAAGCTTCTAGGATCAGTAGGTGTGTCCATAAAACTCTGAACCAGTGTTATATTACCCAACAAAATGAAATGGAGACATTAGACAATTAGAGAATACTGTTCTAAAAATTATTTGCAGGAGGTTCAAAAACCTTTTACAATGGATATGATTGCAAATTAAAAGTGTGTACCGTTAAGGTTTTTCCATGAATCATTTAGAAAAGGAGATGATTTTGAAAATTGGACATTGCACAAGAAAAAAAAATATATAAATAACTTAACCAAATGTACTGCATATATTCTTCAAAATTCTAAATAAGTTTTCCTACATTTTTATTGTGCGAAAATGAAATACAGAATCAGAAAATCAGCACTTAAACAACTTCACGCATGTAGAGTTCAAAAATTAGATTGGTACACAAAAATGTTTAATGACGTTATTACTTAAACAAAATGAAAGATAAATGAGATAGGAGACACTTACCAACTTGATTGGAAGAGAGGGATTTTCTACAGTAAGTGTCAATTCTTCATTCCATTCTGGATTCACACTTCTCGATATTACTCGAGTCTTTAGCTTCTGCAGACATAAGAAATAAATGGTTCAAATTTAATAAGGATGACCTCATGGCACATAAATGGCAGGAAGCATTTAATCAACAGAAAATACAATTTTAACATGTAATTTCTGGAGCATAAACTGTCTACTACAAGGAATTCTAAATGAAAATGCTTTATTTATCCTTCAAACCAATATTTCCTAAATTAGTTTCTAACATTGCACACGACTCAAATCAATAAACAGTGAGTAAACACTAACAAAATAGAGAGATTCTTACATGCGGAGTCTGAACACAGAATCATTCGGTTTAGTGACTGTGAACAATAAAAGCGGAGTGGTAAACAATTTATAGTTCAGAGTCACAAAACCGAACAGTTCTCCGTGTCCGGACTCCGCACATAATAATTTCACGAGAAAATGATAGCTAGATTTCACATTCATACCATGTCAAAGTTACACTTCTCATTAGCTTTGAAGAAAACCAAAAACTTATACATTAGTTTGTGGATAAGAAATCTCCAGAATACATAAAATTTGTGATGCTTATATCGAGGGAATGATATCAAACTGGAGATTAGGGCTTTGAATAATGAAAATAGCTTTTCTAGTTTGGAGGGAAAAGGTTGTCTGAATCAAACCTACCCTGACCGCACAGAACAAGAGCCTTGTGCACTAGGCATGCTCCCTATTCCAAAGGAAAGACTCTCGGGAAGAAAACATAAATTACTCCTTCCTTGTGAAAGATAATTTTTTCAATATTTCAAGGGTTATTTCTTAATAAAGCTAGACTCCATTGAATGGTTTTCTCGAACTACAAAAGTTCCCAAATGATAGAAGATCAGAGAAAATGATATGATGAAAGGAGAATGATTAACTGGATTTTTAACAGTGAATGCAAGCAGATCCTTTCCAACAAATGAAATACTGAAATAGCAGACAAAATTGCAATGAAACAAACTAAATGATTTATAAATTTTTAAATAAGAATCGAAGCCCAAATTCTCCTCACTAGAAATAGCCATCAACATAGCTTAACTAATTAGTATAGATTGCTTAATCAGGTACTGACTGAACTACAAAACCTAAATTTAATCCCAACTTCCAATCAGTAATCTCCCTCACTTCCTGCATAGAAAATCATTAAAAGCTCAAAAAAGCACCCAATTCGCTTACAGAAAGATCCCTTTCCATAAACCAAACTACATTTCCCCATTTCGCATCAACCTCTCATGAAGCCAACATTTTTCTCCCCTAACCCTAGCCAACCCATCACTCCAAAACGAAACAAGACAAATGCTTTCGTAGAAATTAACGAAGGAGAGAAGAAGTTGACCTGCTTCCCCATGCGAAGAATAACGTAGGGATCGCTGCTTTGGAGAAAGTCGCGCACGGCGAGGTCTACACCTCTCAAAACCCGCACCTTTAGAATCCCTAGAAGACGATCCACCATTTTGTTTGTCCACCTCAGTTTCCTTTCTGCTCTTTAATCGTCTGCCGCTTCTTTTATGCTTAGAATGAGCAGTTGGGGGTTGAATGGGTACCAGTGAAGAGAGAAAAACTGCGTCTTGGCCATGAGAAGACAAAAACAAGAGTACAAATAGAGCACTCCAATGCAATGCTGCTGCTCTGCTACTCCTTCGTCTCTTTGCGTGTCTTTTTTTTTTTTCAATTTTTTTTTTCCTCTCTGCATAAAAGAAGATTTTAAAATTGTGTTATCGTGCCTTCACCAAGTTGTATCAACACCAGAATGCAAACATATTTGTTGCGTCGTGGAATATTCGCAATGGTAGAGAAATATAAAGTTTAACGTCTTGATTTTGCACGAATATCCAACACACAATTAGATAAAAAGAGAGGGTGTAGTATTCATAAGAGATACCAAGATTTTTACGTAAAAAACTCTAAAAAAGGAAATCCCATGAGCCTAACCCAGTTTGAATGAATCCACTAGTATTTGTAATTTATTACAAATGAGGGCCTTCATTTGAGGGAAGGTCTTAGCTTGATGTAACAAATATATATCATATAGAATGCATTACAGGGTGAAATTGGAAGAATTAGTATTGATATGTTCATTTAGACGGCAGAACCATAGTCGGAAGGCGATGGAGGTCAAAAAGACCTTATTCGGGTGATGGTGGTCAGAAGGACCATAATTGACGAACGAAGGAGGTCGGAAGGACCGTAGTCAACAGGTGATAGAGGTCGGAAAGATCATTATCTGGCGAAAGAGGTCGGAATGACCGTTATTTGACAATAGAGGTCTGAAGGACCATAATCATCATGTGATGAAGGCCGAAAAGACAGTTGTCTAGCGATGGAGGTCAGAAGGCCACAGTCGTTGGCCGGGTGGAAGTCCATCGTCAGTCGATGGTTGATCAGAAGTCTATTGTCAGTTGGTGGTCGGGCAGAAGTCGGGTGTCAATTGATTGTCGTGTGGAAGTCCGACGTCAGTTGGTGGCCGAGAAGAAATTTGAAATCAGTTGGTGGCCGGGTAGAAGTCCAGCATTAGTTGGTGGTCTGGAGAAGTCCAGCGTCAGTCAGTTGTCGAGTGGAAGTCCAATGTCATATGGTGGACGTAAAGAAGTCTAGCATCAGTTGGTGGCCAAGTAGAAGTTCAGCATCAGTTGGTAGCTGGGCAGAAGTCTATCGTTTGTTGGTGGCCGGGCAGAAGTCCAGCATTAGTTGGCGGGCAGATGTAAGTTCGGCATCAGTCGGTGGCGTGGCGAAAGTTCAATAACAATCAATGGCCGGGATGTGGTCGAGGAGAAGCTTGGTGGCAAGAGAAATATTTTATTTCTTGTTCTCTCCTCTCTCTTCTTTCCGTCCTTGTTTGGCCCCCTTTCTATGATGGATGATGGATCTATTTATAATTTTTTGAGAGTGGCATGGACAGTAAATAAGGAGAACATCATGGGCATGTTTGGAGTGATTTGAATGGACGGCCAACATCGATTCTTTTGATTTTGAACCGTTTATAGATTCTTTGAGTGCCTTAGTGATATCAGAATTCAATGATCTTGGGCTCGTTGGATTCAACTTGTCAAGCCGCTCAATTCGACTATAAGCATGCCACGTTTGGTAATCAAAATTATCATTTGAACCTTCCAAAGATGCTTTGAGTCTTTGATTTGGACATATTAAGGCTCGAATTGAATCAAATTTGGCGTCATTGGGTTCGTCTTTTTGAGACGTTAAGTTCAACTATAAGTTTGCTAAAATCAGATGGGTCAAGATTCAATTTTAGAAGTTTCTAATTTGATTTTGCCTCGAGATTCATGATAATTTTTTTATGAACTTCTTCTTATTCACTGGTCATGCCACTTTCATAAAATTATAAATAGACCCATCATCTCTCATGGAAAGGGGGATAAGCAAGGAGGGAAAGAAGAGAGAGGAGAGGAAGAGAAATTAAATATTTCTATTGTCATAAAGCTCCTCCTTGACCACCTCCCAGCCATGAACAATCGTTGAACTGAAGCTGAACTTTTGCCCGACTACTGATTGACACCGGACTTACACCTGGAAGCCAATTGATGCTGGGCTTCTACTCGGCCACCAACTGATGCTGGACTTTTACCCGGCCACCAACTGACGTTGGACTTTTACCCGGCCACCAACTGACATCAGACTTTCACACAGCAACCGACTGACGCCTGACTTATACCTGACAACCGACTGACGTTGGACTTATGTAGTGCCACTCACTGACGCTGGACTTCCACTCAGCCACCGACTACAGTCCTTCCGACCTTCGTCACCAAACAACTGTCTTTCTGACCTTCATCACCAGCAATGTGGTCCTTCCAACCTCCATTGCTAGATAATGGCTCTTCTGACCTCTTTCGCCATATTACAATTTTTTGACCTCTGTTGACAGTTGAATACGGTCCTTCCGACCTTCATTGTCCATCGACTACGGTCCTTCCGAGCATCTTCACCCGAATACGATCTTTTCTGACCTCTGTCATCAGCTAAATATGGTCTTCCAGGCCAAACGAACATATCAATAATAGTTCTTCCAATTTCCACTATGTAATGCATTCTATAGGATGTATATTTGTTACATCAAGCAAAGGCCTTCTCTTAAATGAAGGGCCTCATTTGTAATCAACTGGAAATATTAGTAGATTCATTTTAACTGAGCTAAGCCCCATGATTTTTCCCCTTTTCAAGATTTTTCATGTAAAAATCTTGGTGTCTCATATAAATAATACACCCTCTCTTTTTATTTGATTGTGTGTTGGATCTCCGTACAATACTAAGACGTTAAACTTTATATTTTTCTACCACAGTAAATATTCCAGGACGCAACAATATTGTATAATGATATATATATATATATATATATATATATATATCATAACACATGTTATATTCATCAAGCGATATGAGGAAATATTGCGTAACTATTCAATGATGCCTTTGATGCCCAATTGTACAAAAATAGAGTATGTTGATTTGAAATAAATTTTCAAGATTATTTCTTCAAGGAACCAAACATTAGACATATTTCCTCGATTATGAATATAATGAGATATAAAATCAAAATTGTTTATTTTTTAATTATAACTCTTTTTATAACATTAAATTGCTATTTAGACCATCCGCAACCAAACGGTAAACAATTGTATGACGTCCGCCAAACGATCCAATCGAAAGCAAAATTGTTCGTTAATATCTGGGAGTGAATAGTGCGATGCCACGAAAAAAATGGCTTACGAGGTTTTCGATCGAAAAAAGCGCGTGAAAGATGAGAAATACGGTTCCTTTGCAGCGAGATGAAGAAGCGTACGAAAAAGGAGACGAAATGAAGTTCGATTGGACAGTCAGGCTAAAATATATTTATTATTATATAATTTTATTTAATTTATATAATTGTTATATTTTTTCTTTTAAAATATAATATTATAATTTTATATTCAATACATGTCTTGTTCATATTTTCAATAATAGGTGTGCATCAGATTTTGCAATATAACTTAAATTATTTATTACATATTCGGTTTTCTTTTAAAATATAATATTATAATTTTGCAATATTGATTTGTTATTTTTGATAATTAAAGAACTGCAAATCTATTGCATAAAATTGTAATAAAATATAAGGAAAACGATATCTTAAATAATTTTTTTTGCAATGAACTTTTTTTCTCTCCACATAAAAAAAAATTAAAAAATTGTGTTATCGTGCCTTCACCGAGTAGCATTAAATAATTTAAATTAGTCTAATGGACGACATTACAAAATAATCCTTGAAATTTTTGTTCTCTCCACGCAGATTCAAAATGTTAGAAGTTTTGCAAGATAACGGATCGTCACGCTAATATATTATAAGATTGAGAAACGCCGGCCTGCGCAGTTGAGAAAAATGAAAATATAATATTGCATATAAAACTTGATACGTTGTCAAAAAAATTATGCAACAATCTCAATGTAAAATCAAGTTGGAAACTTCTGAAATTAAAATTGGGACCATCCAAACTCCGATTTCAGCAAACTTATAGTCAAACTGAGTGTCGAGAATACGAACCCAATAACACCAAATCCAACTTAATTCGAGCCCAAACGGGTCCAAATCAATGGTTAGAAGCACTATTGGAAGGTTTGAACCACAATTTGGATTACCAATGGTTTCCAAACATAATGTGCTTATAGTCAAATCGAGCGGCTCGATGAGACAAATCCAACGAGCCCAATATCACCAAATTTCGACATTACTAAGGCATTCAAATGTCCATCAAACAGTCCTTAATCAAAGGATACAACATCGGCCGTCCATCCAACCACTCCTCATTTACCCTTGATCTCTCATCTATTTAAGGGTCATGACACTCCAAAAATCTATAAATAAACTCCTCTTTTCTCTTGAATGGGAAAACCAAGCTAAATAATTCAAAAGAGAGATCAGAGATCGCTCTTGCCTTATTGCTCCTCAACCACCGCCTAAGTTTCGCCGGACCACCACTTGAGTCCTAACCCTCGCCGTACCACCACTTGAGGCCCTCACCCTTGCCTGACCACCACTTGAGCCCCTCACATTTGTCAGACCACCACTTAAGGCCCTAACCTTCGCTAGACCGCCATTTGAGGCCCTCACCTTTGCCAGACCACCACTTGAGGCCCTCACCCTCGCGAGACCATCATTTAAGGCAATCGCCTTCGTCGGACCACCACTTGAGGCTCTCACCTTCGCTAGACCACCACTTGAGGCCCTCACCCTCGCCGGACCACCACTTGAGGCTCTCATCTTCGCTGGACCACCACTTGAAGCCCTCACACTTGTCGAACCACCACTTGAGGCCCTCACCTTCGCTGAACCATCACTTGAGGCCCTCACCCTCACCGGACCACCACTTAAGGCCCTCACCCTCGTCGGACCACCACTTGAGGCCCTCACCCTGATCGGCCCACCACTTAAGGCCCTCACTTTTGTCGAACCACCAGTTGATGTCCTCACCCTCGCTGGACCACCACTTGAGGCCCTCACCCTCACCAGACTACCACTTGAGGCTCTGAGCTCCATCAGATCACTTCCTGAGGCCCGGAGTTCCACCGGACCACCGATTGACATCGTTGCTTCTTCAGACCACCACCTAAGGGCCAGAACTTCGTCGGACCACCTTCTAAGGCTCTGAACTCCGCCAGAGTTCCTCGAAGTCACTGTCAGGCTACTAACTGACACCCTAACTTCCAAGTGATGCCAAATTTGACACTAGATTTCAACCATACGATTGACATTTGTAACTTGATCACCCTCAAGGACGAGTCAGCCCATTGTACTCAACTCAAAATTTAGTGAAATCTTTTCAACTAGGCTAGGTCCCGTGGTTTTTCCCCTTTCCATGGTTTTCTACGTAAAAAATATATTATAAGATTGAGAAATCTTTTCAACCACCGCCTAAGTTTCGCCAGACTACTGTCTAACGTCATTGCTCTTCCGGACCACCACTTGAGGCCCTCACTCTCGCCGGACCACCACTTGAGGGCCTCACCCTTGCCTGACCACCACTTGAGCCCCTCACATTCGCCAGACCACCACTTAAGTCCCTCACCTTCGCTAGACCACCACTTGAGGCCCTCACCTTTGCCAGACCACCACTTGAGGCCCTCACCCTCGCGAGACCATCATTTAAGGCCCTCGCCTTCGTCGGATCACCACTTGAGGCTCTCACCTTCGCTAGACCAACACTTGAGGCCCTCACCCTCGCCGGACCACCACTTGAGGCTCTCACCTTCGCTGGACCACCACTTGAAGCCCTCACCCTCGCCGGACCACCACTTGAGGCCCTCACCATCGCCGGACCATCACTTAAGGCCCTCACCCTCACCGGACCACCACTTAAGGCCCTCACCCTCGCCGGACCACCACTTGAGGCCCTCACCCTGATCGGACCACCACTTAAGGCCCTCACTTTTGCCGAACCACCAGTTGAGGTCCTCACTCTCACTGGACCACCACTTGAGGCCCTCACCCTCACCAGACTACCACTTGAGGCTCTGAGCTCCGCCATATCACTTCCTGAGGCCCGGAGTTCCACCGGACTACCGCTTGACATCGTTGCTTCGTCAGACCACCACCTAAGGGCCAGAACTCCGTTGGACCACCTCCTAAGGCTCTGAACTCCGCCAGACCATCAACTAACGCCAGAGTTCCTCCAAGTCACTGTCAGGCTACTAACTAACACCCTAACTTCCAAGTGATGCCAGATTTGACACTAGATTTCAACCATACGATTGACATTTGTAACATGATCACCCTCAAGGACGAGTCAGCCCATTGTACTCAACTCAAAATTTAGTGAAATCTTTTCAACTAGGCTATGTCCCGTGGTTTTTCCCCTTTCCATGATTTTCTACGTAAAAAAAATTATATTCTATGTGTGAGCTGGAAATCCGTGCAACGCTAAGTCGTAAAATTAAAACTCTATTGCCGCGTATATTCTAGCCCGCAACAAAACTAATTTGGGTGTATTTTGTGAAAAAAAAATATATATTTTGAAAATTTGATTTCATCTGCCCTTTGAAAATTTAAAGGGTAAATAAAGTTATAAATCAATTCCTTTGCCAAATAGTTTATGAATTTGATATATAATTATTTGGTCAATGAGAAAAGCAAATTTGTTTTGCTTGCTATAATATGCCATCAATTGGAAATTTATTTATTTTTATATTTTTAAAAAACATTAGGTAAATTGCATTTGTCATATAAGGAAAAAAATTGTAGTATATTATATGGAAAAAAAATAAATTTTGTTGAAGTATTAATTTATTAGATTTATTTTAAGAACTACTATACAACATTTAATTATTACACTGTTCTTAAAATAAATTTAATAATTTCAGAATCTATTATAACTAAATTTTAATCAAAAAATTTAGAGCCAAATTTTTTCAACATAAATATTGTTATGAAGATGGAACCATTTTGCACTTAGCAGTTAGCACAACTGGTCTTTTAACCAAGCTTGAAAGTTTTTTAATGGCATTTGGACACTAACAAATTTTGTCATGAAATTCTTTTTGACCTTTTATGTTGGGGATGGAAGTACAAATTGCAACGAAACAAACAAGAAAAATTGGAAAAGCAGTGAAAAGTAAAGGATACCGGGATTTAACGTGAAAAATCACAAAGTTACACCACACCAAGAAACTCACTATAAAAATATGGAGAAATAGGTATAGATCTCTCTTTCTCATTGTTTTTCTTCTCTCTTATACCATTCTCTTACACTCAAAACAAAATAAAAAGACTAGCTAATAACACCAAGGGATGCCACCCTTTAAAAAAACGAGAAATAAAGATTATCCAATCGTCCTCGCAGCATTGCAACACCAATTTGGAGCGCTACGACACTCAAGCCTATGTCATCTTGGTGCTGCTGAGCTAGCTGTGGCACTACGCAACGTTACAGTGTCAAATCTGGAGCGTTGCGGCGCTCCGCTCTCTATCGCTTCTCCCAATAAATTTTGTTGCATCGAGTCACTTAAGAACACAATGTCAGGCTCTCAGGTACACAACGTCAGGGCATTTTAGGGAAAAAAAACACTCGAACCCAAGTAGGAGGACCCCTGACGAGCATAAGAAATTGACTTGAAGTCCGAGGCAACAGTAGAAGACGATTGATTAACACAATCATATCACACATCAAACTAACATTGAAAATAGAAGGTAATACTACTTGATAGCTGATAGGAGAATTCTCTCAACGGCTTCTCCTTGAAGATAGTAAATAATAATCAAAACTTGAGCATTCCAATTATATTAAAAAAAATAAGTAGCCAACTTAATGTAGGTGACAAGAACAATGGGATTAAACTTCCCTCTATACAAATTAAGTAAGGGGTTTGAGCTTTAAGCTTTATTTGGGACAGTTTTTTTCCTGCTCTATGAAATTGTTTCTTATTTATAACAAAATTTTGTTTGAATTTTAAAAAAAAAATTACTGGAAAACTACCCAAAATAAGTATTAGTAGAAATTGTCTCTGCGATCATAATATAGTAGACAATTCTATATTTTTTAGTTGGCTGTTCACTGCCCAATATGATAAAAGAGTGCCAATGGTGCTTTTTTCCAGGAGCTAAGCCTCATTAATTATCAAAGCAGTGTGATTAGTCTAAAACCAATTGTACAATAGAGAAGAGAATTACGCAAACTTTCCTCTAGGTAAGTGTTTTTTATGAAGAGTATTTCTCCAAAATTGCTTGAAATTTTCATAGATCATTCTCACCGAGTGATTGTCCATCTAATTCAATTGCATAGTAATAATCTTGTTGCTCTAATTGTAAAGATCTTCTGTTTAATAGGGCTTGACTTCTAACCATAGGAATCTTTCAGGGTTATTGAATCCAAAACTATCTATAAGTGTTGTGGACTAGAATATACGCGGCGATAGAGTTTTTATCCTACGTCTTAGCATTGCACGGATATCCAGCTCACACACAGATAACATAATATTTTTATGTGGAAAATCCTTAAAAGGGGAAAAATCATAGGATCTGGACCAGTTGAAAATGATTCCACTATAATTTGAGTAGGTTACAGTGGGCTGACTCATCCTTGAGGGCGATCAGAATACAAATGTCAACTATAAAGTTAAAATCTAGTGGCAAACATAGATGATAGTCTGGTGTCACTTTGTGGTCTAGCAGAAGTTAGGCGTGACTTGGAAATTCATGCGTTAATTAGTAGTCCGACGAAACTCTGGGGTCACTTGGTGATCCGACGTACTCCGGGCCTAAGGTGGTGGTCCGTCAGCAGCGAGGGCCTCAGGTGGTGGTCAAGCAGAAGTCAAAGCCTCAGGTGATTGTCTAGCAGAATTTTGAGCCTCATATGGTGGTCCAACAACAATTAGGGCCTCGGGTGATGGTCTAGCGAAATTACAGGCCTTAGGTGGTGGTCCAGTAGCAGTGAGGCCTCAGGTGGTGATCCGACAAAGTCAAAGCCTCAAGTGATGGTCCAGCATAGTTTGGGCCTCAGGTGGTGGTCCAGCAGAGGTTTGAGCCTTTGGTGGTGGCCCGACATAAGTCAGAGCCTCGGGTGATGGTCCAGTAGAAGTATGGGCCTCAAGTGGTGGTCCGACAGTAGTCAGGGCCTTAGGTAATGGTCCAGTAGAAATCTGGGCTTTAGGTGGTGGTTCAGCGGAGCTTAGGGCCTCAAGTAGTGGTCCGACGGGGCTTAGTGCCTCAAGTAGTGGTCCGGCGGATCTCCGACGGTGATCAAGGAGGCAAGGAGTCAAGAGCGATCTCCGATCTCTCTCTTTTATCCTTAGGCTTAGTGTTCTCATTTCAAGAGGAAAGGTGGCTCTATTTATATATTTCTTGGAGTGGCATGGCCCGTAAATAGGTGAAAGATCAAGGGCAAATGGGGAGTGGTTTAGATGGACGGTCAATGTTGAATCTCTTGATCATAGACCATTTGATGGACATTTGAATGCCTTTGTGATGTGAAAATTTTGTGATCTTCGGCTAGTTGGATTTTTCTCGTCGAGCCGCTCGATTCGAGTATAAGCATGTTATATTTGGAAACCGTTTGGTAATCTAAATTGTGGTTCGAACCTTCCAACAGTGTTTGTGACCCTTGATTTGTACCCATTTGGGCTCGAATTGGGTTGAATTTGGTGTCGTTGGGTTCATATTTTTTAGACGTTCAGTTCGAATCTAAGTTTGCTAAAATCGGAGTTTGGATGGTCCCAATTTTAATTTCGAAAGTTTCCAACTTGATTTTGCCTCCAGATTAGTGCTCGATCAAGATAATTTTTCGAGGATGTATCAATAAGTAACACTAGGACCATTTTGCAAACAAAAATCAAGCATTAGGCTTCTTTTGGGATGAATTTCTTACTGCTTCTTAAAGTAGATTTCTAGTACAAAAACCAGATAGATACCGAGTGTTGCACTCCTGCTAATTATTGCTGCGTCTACTTGAACATGTTAAAGATGTCAAGCAAGCATAGAAAATTGACATTATTTTCTATGCTAATTATTATAGGTATCATCAAGTATACATATCAAGAGCTTACTGAACAGAGTAACTGATTAATAACAGTTAAAGCATCGATTCATAGGCATGCCATCATAGAAATCAGAAGAATCTCATAAAAAAAAAATTGACATTATTTGAAGCAAAGATGAAATTTTGTAAAGATCTTATTTTATAAAATTACGGTTTCTGGTTATGCTTACATATCGGAATGTATAATGGCCCCAAGTGTGATATTTATCGATGATTTCAATAAAAACGAAAAGAAAAAGGAAATTAGTGAGGAAATACTGACCAACTTGACTAGGAGATTAGGATCTTCTACAGAGAGTGTTAACTCTTC
The DNA here is from genome assembly GCF_001605985.2 of Dendrobium catenatum. NCBI lineage: Eukaryota > Viridiplantae > Streptophyta > Magnoliopsida > Asparagales > Orchidaceae > Dendrobium > Dendrobium catenatum. The sequence continues at coordinate 2,411,050 of NW_021318618.1, read as the reverse complement.
GTTCCACTCTGGGTTTAAATTCTTCTTTATTGCACGAGTCTTCAGCTTCTGCGCCATAAAAGAAAATAAATTTCAACAAGAGAAGCAATAATGAATATAAAATGGAAAAATTGGAGTACATATGCATCAACCACAAGGAGATTTTTAAGTAAAAATTATTTGATAACTCATCAACCCAAAGTAGATACTGGAGGATTAATGATACGAAATAACCAACCAATTTGATTTCAAAATTGGTTTTTGCACTTTCTGATTTGCATTACAATCACTAATTTGTACTTATCAATTTCGTTAATTCTTCAGCTATCTACTCTGCTGAGATGTTAAGTTTATTTTCTTGAAGTTGAAATATGTTTGTGATTTATTTCATGAATTTTTTTTTATAAATTTCTAAAAACTCTAGATAACTTTTATAAATATGTTATCTATCATCTAATAGTATCTACCAATATTTATAAGCTTGGTATCTATTATTTCTAAACACTATATACGGACTTGGTGGTTTGATTTGATTGGAGGTTAGTAGAAATCTTGATCTACAATAATTTGACATCCGCTAAAGGGCTTGGGGTGACAATTGGAGCTAGAGCTGGTGACTGATGAGGTTATACCAAGAAAAATTTGTCAGGACATTCTGATGCAAAAAAAAAAAATCAGAATGAGATTTAAAGGTCATTGGATTTGCATTGAGATTAATGTAATTGAAAAAAAAAATCACATATAACACTAATCTAAATGCTTTTTCGTCGAGGAATCCTGACACAATTTGTTTCCCTTATACCTCCGATGCTCATAACAGGTGGATGAATCATGTCCTGGTTTGGAGAGGGAATAAAGAGACAATGGGCATTTGTAAATGAATCATTGCTCATGAACACTAGCTATTTCCAACAACACCCATCATTACACACCACCGCAAAAAACATTGCGATTTCTAGATCTAAGAGAACTCCATTTTCTCGTTACAGAACTGATTCAAATCCAACGATTAAAGAAAATCAAGCCCTAGAGAGAGAACAGAAAAAAAAAAACCTGTTTCCCCATGCGAAGGACGACGTAAGGATCGCTGCTGCATACATCTCGAACGGCGAGGTCGACCCCCCTCAAAACCCTCACCCTCAGAAGCCCTAGCAGCCGCTCCATAACTCTAAACACAGTCTCTCTCTTCCTGTTTCTCTTTTCTCTCACTTCTGCTTCATGAGTTCTGGTCACCTCTCCCCCGCTCCTTTAATAGTCACGGACTCAGCTCGGAAAAAAACAGCAAATAGAGCAGCAGTGGAGAGAGCTTTCGAAGGAGCTTCAACTACACCGTAACAAATGGAGCACCGTTTCGACCTCTCGCCACGTTGACATTTGGAGACACGTGGCCTACGATGCTACGTACTGTACACACGCAGTTCGGCGGACTGGTGTGGCTTAATATAACACCGACGAGGATGGGCGGGGACCGACCAAAATAGATCCTCGGCGGACTTTAATACGCTGCTCGTTCAGTCTATGGGTGGGACCCATTACAGTTGTAAGGGTGGATTTTCACGCCCGCGTGAAATGGGTGAACTATTGGACTCCAGTAAAGGTGGGGTTGGACCAACGCCCGAAGCGTAAATTACGCGCCACGTGGCGTGATGTGGAGGATTTTGCCAGTCTGGCGTTTGGTCATCTGCCGGGGGGTCCCTTGAAGCTGTCAGATTTCAACAATGACAGTAAGCAAAAATTCTGCTCCACGTGGTATGTATTATGGCGCCTGGTCAGCTGATTCGGGTCCCTCAACGCTTTGGGTTGTTAGAGAAATTATTACTTACGAAATCCGGACTTAGCTTTAAGTCACTACTCTAATAAAATATTGACATATGCAATCCAATGACCCGACCCGACCCGATTCATTGATCCAATAGTGAAAAATATGATCTCAGCCCGTGAAAATTTTAGAATTGCGGCATTCCAAAAGTCCCGTCATTTTGAGTTGTTTTGCTTTACATCGTCTTTCTTTTTTAACTTCTCAATTCAAGCCCTCTCCATCTTCCAAAAAGGATCGCTCTCTTCTTTCAGAAGAAATTATTATGTGTGAACGCTGAATTTAAGGTTAAATTTATCTTGAAATGACAAAGATATTGGTTATGTAAATAGTTAAGTAAAATGCTTATTAGGATTTAGGGTTTATGCAAAATACTTATAGGGTTTATAAAAAATTTATGTCAAATATGGCTTTATTTCATTAATACAAATTATGTATTGTTATGTATTATTGTGTATTGAGCTTTGTATCGCTCTGTATTACTGTTAATTGAGTTGTGTATTGTTGTATATTATTGTGTATTGTTGTGTATTATTGTGTATTTTTGTGTATTGTTGTGTACTACTATATATTAATGTGTATTAATGTATATTGTTATGTACTTAGCTGTGTACTGCTATATATTATTGTATATTGAGCTGTGTATTGATATACATTAATCTGTATTGAGCTTTGTATTGATGTATATTATTATATATTGCTATGTATTTAGCTTTATATTGATGTATATTTAGATTTGTCTTGATGTGTATTGTGTAGAAATTCATAATCTGAGCTATTGGCTCAAGAACTCAAAAAGGAAGAAGAAGACAATAATGATAAATGAAAAGTATATTGTTTTCTCATGTCTTACGGTACAACCGAACCAGCTATAAATAGCTTGGGTACAAACACTTTACACGTGTGAAGAGATAATTGGTTCAGAAGATAAAGTGGTACAAATAATATATATTTATATGTTCTAATATTCCCCCTCAAGCTAACAGTTGGATTGAATTGTTAGCTTGGAACGCAGAATCTTGAATCGAAGAGTAGGCAAAGGCTTTGTAAATATGTCCGCAATTTGATCGACGGAGCTGATTGTAAGAAGCCGAATGGTGCCATTGTGAATGTGCTCACGAATAAATCTCTGATCGATCTCAATATGTTTTGTTCGGGCGTGAAAGACAGGGTTGTTGGCTAATGCGATGGTAGAAGTATTATCACAAAAAACGTCCACGGGCGAGGAATGAGAGACACGAAACTCGGCGAGAAGCTTTTTGAGCCAGATCACGTCAGTCGTTGCCGAGGCCAACGCCCGGTATTCAGATTCAGTAGAAGAGCGAGAAACTGTAGACTGCTTCTTCACTGTCCATGACACCAGGTTCTCTCCGAGAAACGAACAGAAGCCAGAGGTGGACTTACGAGTGACTGGATCGGATGCCCAGTCAGCGTCGGAGTATGAGCGAAGAGATAAGCTGGAACGAGTAATTGGAAGACCGAACTCCAGTGTACCTTTGATATACCGAATAAGTTTTTTTAGCATGGCTGTATGACAAGGAGCTGGATCATGCATATGCTGAGATAGCATATTGACTGTGAAAGCGATGTCAGGCCGCGTCAAAGTGAGATATTGAAGGGAACCAATGATTTTCCGGTAGAGGATTGCAGTGAAGCATGGTTGATCGGTGTCCGTCTGCACAGGAATTTTCGAAACAGAGGGATTAGCTACCGAATTGCAGCGTTGCAATTCGGCGAGTTGAATGATTGAGTTAGCATAAAGACTTTGGGATAAAAAGAACTTATCTGGTGAAGTGTCGATTTTAATTCCGAGAAAGTGGTTTGCGGGACCAAGGTTCTTCATTGTGAATTTTGAGCGAAGTTGAGAGACAAGAGCATTGATTTCAGACGCATCATTACCGGTGAGTAATATGTCATCTACGTAGACGAGGAGATATAGCTGTGTATTGTTGCGATGCCGGAAGAGAAGCGAGGGATCGGCTTGGCTATGAGAGAACCTGAGTTGAAGAAGATACGAAGTAAAGGTGGTATACCATTGCCTTGGAGCTTGACGAAGCCCATAAATTGCTTTCCGGAGACGGCAAACATGGTTAGGATGAGTAGAGTCTTCGAATCCTTTAGGTTGTTTCATGAAGACGGTTTCATTTATATCACCGTGCAGAAAAGCGTTCGTAACGTCCAATTGATGGACAGTCCATTTATAAAACAGGGCTATAGTGAATAGAATACGAATGGTGGGTAACTTTGCGACGGGGCTGAATGTCTCCATGTAATCCAATCCATATTTCTGTTGGTTCCCGAGAGCAACCAACCGTGCTTTAAAACGAGCTATAGAACCGTCAGCATTGTATTTGGTTCTATAAGTCCATTTCGAGCCGAGAATAGAGGAGTTTGACGGAGGTAGGACTAGCTCCCAGGTACCTTGTTTCTGAAGTGCGAAGAATTCTTCTGCCATTGCGCGACGCCATTCGAAGTGTTTATTAGCTTCGGAATAGGAAGTCGGATCAGACTGTGCTTGCTCGTGATGTAAAAGATTTAATTTTTGAACAGGTTTAAGAGAACCAGTTTGTTGTCTCGTAATCATATGATGATGCGGATTGGTCCTGTTTTCCGTTAGTCCGGGAATGGGTGTATCAAGACATGATTCAACCATTTGGTGACTAGATGTATTGAGAGAAGAATCGGTGGGATTCGATGCGATGTGTATGCCGCGAGGTGCAGATTGCTGTTTACAACCTTGTTGAACCGATGATACGGGAATAAGCAGAGACGGAGGCATAGAGGAATCGGCTGTGTTAGTGTTATCACACCTGTGCTGAAACGGAAAATTAGTTTCGTTAAAAGTAACATGTCGAGAGAATATAATTTTGTTGGTTTTGATATTTTGACACTTGTAGCCCTTTATAGTGTCAGAATACCCGAGAAAGATACACTGAGGAGAGGTTGGAGTTAGTTTAGTTCTATGGATAGGAGCTAGAAGCGGGTAACATTCGCAGCCGAACGGGCGAAGATGAGCGTAAGAAGGTTGTATACCAAACATTTTAAATAACGGTGATGAATTTTGTATGGTTGCCGAGGGAAGCCTGTTTATGAGATAAGTTGCCGTATTTGCGGCATCCAGCCAGTAATTCATTGGAAGACCTGCTGTTGCTTAATGTTTCGTTTGGGATAATTTTCTTATTGCTTCTTAAAGTAGATTTCTAATACAAAAAATTTAATGTTTATACTAAATAGCTGCTTTAAGAATAAGAAAGCCGTCGCAAACGAAGCCAAGAGAAAAAAAAATAGAGCGAGAAGCTCTTAAAATCAGGATTAGATTATTTTTCAAGAGTGTAAGATTGATGTGAGATCAATCAATTAAAATATATTATAATTTATCATACTCATCAACTGGCCAATTATTTATAAATTTAGGCCAAGTTTAAACACTACAAGAATGCTTCCATTTGAGTAGTATAATTAAAATTAGTAGGTATGGCTCAATAGTGCTTGATATTAAATTTCAAAGGCTATCAAGCTAGTAGTTATCTGAGTATTTTGGTAGTCTTTATGAGTTCCAAGTGGAGTTCTCTTGGTAGTTCATTTTGAGAGATCAAGAAGATTTGAATGACTTGACAAATTCAATAGAGTATATTCATTTTTCTGACCATTTCAATGTAGAGATGAGATCATTCAAGCAATTTAACAATAATGCTTTTGTGGACGACGAGGCTTTCGACAAATTGATTCAAGCGCTTGGGAACTTACTGAACTAATTGCATCGTTTTAGATGATTTGTTCGCATAAAATATCAACATTCTGATGATCCGATTAAGAGTTTAGATATATTAAATCAGAAAGGTATAGGTAGACCGAAAAAGATTTAATCTATAGAAAGTATTAGAAATGAGCTTTTTTATTAAGGCTTTGTTTGGGACAGTTTTTTTTTATGATTCTTAAAACATTTTTTTTAGTACAAGAATGTTGCTTTAAGAATCAGTAAGAAAGTCCTCCCAAACGAAACCTAAATTTAAATTAGAATTTAATTATTAATAAGATATAATAGAAAAAAAAATATGTAGCCAATCCTATAGTGCGAAATAAAAATTTGATGTTTTTGTAGTACAAAAATAAATAAATAAATTAATTAATTAAAATATGTACACTTAAATAGTTTTATTCATTATTTTAAAGAAAATGTATTTTTTTTAAATGATATGATTTTTTTTTTTTTTTTTTTCTTTAATATTTTGAAAAGAAAAACAAATTTCACGCACCACTCCTAACTCTCGCAATAACTTTCCCATCCAACCAAGCAATTGGAGACCAGTACAAATGGGCCTCCACGGTCCTCAATTAAGAGATTATAAGTAAAAACCTAGAGTCAGTTAACACACATGGTCAAAATTCATTACAAAATTAGTTCATTAATAGAAGTTCAAAGATTAGAAACCTAAGACTTCATTTGGCACGTCTTTCTTGGGCTTCATTTGGGGCAACTTTCTTATTGCTTTTATTTTTTACTAAAAAACTGATTTAATTTTTTACTAAAAAACTATTTTATAAAACAATAAGAAAGTCATCCCAAAAGAAATAAAAAAATCGTCCCAAATGAAACCTAAATTAAAAAAATCACCAAAACTTTTTTCTTTCTAAATAAACTGTAAATATAACAATGAAAACTGTGTACAGGAAACAACATATACTATATCTACATTAAATATTACACTAATTCATTTTATTTTATGTTTTTGAGAATGTAAATGGCTAGCAAAGCTTATGAACCCTGAAAGCTCTTCGCATTAGGAATGTTTATCCACTGCAACTGCAGCTCAATTTCACCGGACTCCACATTCCTGAGCCTCAGAAACATGTCCTGATAAACTTTCCCATTCTCCAAGCGGATAGCACTCTCTTCAGCCAGACAGTTTTGCCTGTTGGGCACCACTGTTGTTATGACAGACCCATCAACGAAGTCTTCTAAGTTCATCTTCACAACGTCGAAAATTGCTCGTATGTCGAACTCCGCATTGCCCATGGGGTCATCAAAGCTGAATAGATCCTTGTCAAACACGTACTGCAATAAAAAATAAAGAGAAAATTGTTGATGATTTATCTGAGAGAACATAAACCAGCATGTTAGGAAAAGTTCGAAAGTGTAAAGACCATATTTTTATTGAATTCTCATAAAGATTAAGGTTTTATTTGGAACGGTTTAGATAGCTACTTTACCGAGAAGACAAGGACCAGTGAAAAGCCCTGAAAGCCTTATTGTTAATAACATCGTACAGACTCTAGGAAGGGAAAATTTATTCTGTGCGGAAGCTGAATCCCGTCCGGATACCAGCCGGCGGCTCGGTACTGCTCGGTATCGCTAACGTGACTCATTTTGATTGGTATCTGGATACATAGCTGTTTTCGGCGTCGCACAGAATAATCTCTCCTAGGAAGGAAGGTAACACACATAGAATAGTCTGGCAGGATCTCTAATTTTTCATATTAATAGTTAAGCTTTATGCATATTGCCTAAAACACTTTTAACTTAGTGGATATTCATTCGAAACAACTATGGATATCACACAATCTGTAACTGCAAAGAGGCTATACCAGATAGATACCGAGTGTTGCACTCCTGCTAATTATTGCTGCGTCTACTTGAACATGTTAAAGATGTCAAGCAAGCATAGAAAATTGACATTATTTTCTATGCTAATTATTATAGGTATCATCAAGTATACATATCAAGAGCTTACTGAACAGAGTAACTGATTAATAACAGTTAAAGCATCGATTCATAGGCATGCCATCATAGAAATCAGAAGAATCTCATAAAAAAAAAATTGACATTATTTGAAGCAAAGATGAAATTTTGTAAAGATCTTATTTTATAAAATTACGGTTTCTGGTTATGCTTACATATCGGAATGTATAATGGCCCCAAGTGTGATATTTATCGATGATTTCAATAAAAACGAAAAGAAAAAGGAAATTAGTGAGGAAATACTGACCAACTTGACTAGGAGATTAGGATCTTCTACAGAGAGTGTTAACTCTTCGTTCCACTCTGGGTTTAAATTCTTCTTTATTGCACGAGTCTTCAGCTTCTGCGCCATAAAAGAAAATAAATTTCAACAAGAGAAGCAATAATGAATATAAAATGGAAAAAATTGGAGTACTTATGCATCAACCACAAGGAGATTTTTAAGTAAAAATTATTTGATAACTCATCAACCCAAAGTAGATACTGGAGGATTAATGATACGAAATAACCAACCAATTTGATTTCAAAATTGGTTTTTGCACTTTCTGATTTGCATTACAATCACTAATTTGTACTCATCAATTTTGTTAATTCTTCAGCTATCTACTCTGCTGAGATGTTAAGTTTATTTTCTTGAAGTTGAAATATGTTTGTGATTTATTTCATGAATTTTTTTTTATAAATTTCTAAAAACTCTAGATAACTTTTATAAATATGTTATCTATCATCTAATAGTATCTACCAATATTTATAAGCTTGTTATCTATTATTTCTAAACACTATATACGGACTTGGTTGTTTGATTTTGATTGGAGGTTAGTAGAAATCTTGATCTACAATAATTTGACATCCGCTAAAGGGCTGGGGGTGACAATTGGAGCTAGAGCTGGTGACTGATGAGGTTATACCAAGAAAAATTTGTCAGGACATTCTGATGCAAAAAAAAAAATCAGAATGAGATTTAAAGGTCATTGGATTTGCATTGAGATTAATGTAATTGAAAAAAAAAAATCACATATAACACTAATCTAAATGCTTTTTCGTCGAGGAATCCTGACACAATTTGTTTCCCTTATACCTCCGATGCTCATAACAGGTGGATGAATCATGTCCTGGTTTGGAGAGGGAATAAAGAGACAATGGGCATTTGTAAATGAATCATTGCTCATGAACACTAGCTATTTCCAACAACACCCATCATTACACACCACCGCAAAAAACATTGCGATTTCTAGATCTAAGAGAACTCCATTTTCTCGTTACAGAACTGATTCAAATCCAACGATTAAAGAAAATCAAGCCCTAGAGAGAGAACAGAAAAAAAAGACCATCCTCGTCTCTTCATTACAGTTGTAAGGGTGGATTTTCACGCCCGCGTGAAATGGGTGAACTATTGGACTCCAGTAAAGGTGGGGTTGGACCAACGCCCGAAGCGTAAATTACGCGCCACGTGGCGTGATGTGGAGGATTTTGCCAGTCTGGCGTTTGGTCATCTGCCGGGGGGTCCCTTGAAGCTGTCAGATTTCAACAATGACAGTAAGCAAAAATTCTGCTCCACGTGGTATGTATTATGGCGCCTGGTCAGCTGATTCGGGTCCCTCAACGCTTTGGGTTGTTAGAGAAATTATTACTTGCGAAATCCGGACTTAAGCTTTAAGTCACTACTCTAATAAAATATTGACATATGCAATCCGATGATCCGACCCGACCCGATTCATTGATCCAATAGTGAAAAATATGATCTCAGCCCGTGAAAATTTTAGAATTGCGGCATTCCAAAAGTCCTGTCATTTTGAGTTGTTTTGCTTTACATCGTCTTTCTTTTTAACTTCTCAATTCAAGCCCTCTCCATCTTCCAAAAAGGATCGCTCTCTTCTTTCAAAAGAAATTATTATGTGTGAACGCTGAATTTAAGGTTAAATTTATCTTGAAATGACAAAGATATTGGTTATGTAAATAGTTAAGTAAAATGCTTATTAGGATTTAGGGTTTATGCAAAATACTTATAGGGTTTATAAAAAATTTATGTCAAATATGGCTTTATTTCATTAATACAAATTATGTATTGTTATGTATTATTGTGTAGTGAGCTTTGTATCGCTCTGTATTACTGTTAATTGAGTTGTGTATTATTGTATATTATTGTGTATTGTTGTATATTGTTATGTATTATTATGTATTTTTGTGTATTGTTGTGTACTACTATATATTAATGTGTATTAATGTATATTGTTATGTACTTAGCTGTGTACTGCTATATATTATTGTATATTGAGCTGTGTATTGATATACATTAATCTGTATTGAGCTTTGTATTGATGTATATTATTATATATTGCTATGTATTTAGCTTTATATTGATGTATATTTAGATTTGTCTTGATGTGTATTGCACAATTGCTTATTATGGATACTATTATTGAAATATTTTTAACCCACTTTACATATTACATATATATGTTCTACAGATAACTTTTCGTTGCAGAACATTATAATTTAGAATTTCTATAACTCTTTAGTTAAAACTTTTGGACATATTAAAAGAATTACATCTACATCAATTTTTGGAGATCCCTATCTTTCAACATAATATTTTTCTGGTGTACATACTATTGTCAGTATAGGATGTACCAGAGTAATGCTTCATCATCAAGGGACATGATCTATCATTCATTGCATATGATATAACTCTTATTTTTGGATTATCAAACATAGGTGATGCATTCAACATTGAACATCAATATATACTACAACAAAAACACCATCAGTATATACTGCAATCGATATTAAACATAAGATGTCAAGCATCCAAAAATCTACTCCATCTACCCTTATCATGAATAAATTTATCATATTTCTGTTACCCAATTTATTCCTCCCATTTCATAACTATAGAACCCTGGCCAAGCTAGTTGTTGTTGCACAGAATACATATGAGCTATGAGGTAATGATTTTCATCATCATCCTCATGTACTTAGGTGTAGGCTAGTTGGTTGTTGCCCCATGAATAAATTCATCTATGAAGCATTCTAGAACGTTTGAGATATTTATCAACCTTGAAGGCAAACACTATTCTGTTGTAGTTCCCTCTACAACAACTTTCTTAATCTTAAGGTTTTTTTATATTTTTTTAGAGTCCCTTCAATCTTGCATTAGAGATGCCTTTAAGCCTACACTTAGGTGGGTCCTTCAATTTTTTAATCTCATCATGTGCATTACATATTAACTTGTGGTTCTTTCTCATTCCATCAAGGATCAAGTTTATATTTTTAGTCATGTCCTTCATTACAACCAACATTTACTATTCAGTCTCCTCATTCCCCTATAACCGTGTGATAATTTGATATGGAGATAATTTTTGAATATCATACCACTAAATTCCTCAAATGTCGTCATATCTTTCTTTCCAAATCCTATAAACATGCGACCAGCATATATATCTTTCATGGCTCTTGCTGACCATCATAATAGTAGATACCTCACAACCTCGTAGGGATATTCATAATATTGTCATCAAAATGTCTATCTTTAAATAGTTAAATTAATGAATTAGTGTCCACATATTCAATCTTTGATCTTTTCTCTTTTTGAATATAGTTATATGCATACCCCTTAGATAATTCAATATTTTCGATACCTCCAACTTCATTGACAAGATAGGTAAATGCATCAATGATTCTTATCCTAGCTTCTATAATTGATTTAAGAACTAATTCTTTCTCTTCACTAATATTTTTAATGATATAAATAAATGTTGGTCTTCTAGTTTAGGCAATTCATGATTGTGATTTTCTATAAATTTTTGCACCTTTTAAATTTTATCTTCATCCACTGCAAATCTAATCATAGCGGGAAACCTCGTTCTGGTTTAATTTTCAAAATTTTGATTGAAAAATTAAGTCATTACCCTTCTTAAAACTAGCTTTTGAGCACACAAATTCCTTACATTTTAATTTTACAATTTGGCTAATAATTATGATGTTTCTTGTAAACATTAAAACCAATATTATAAGCATAACTACAGTATGTATCGTATGCTTCCTTCTCATAATTATAAACACCATGTGTATAAGAGAAACTTATTCAAATCGTTGAATATAACCTTTTACATAGCTCAATTAACAACAATACATAGCTCAATACACAGGAATGCACATCAATACACAATAATATATTGCAATGCATAGTAATACACAACTCAATACACAATGATACATAGCAATACATAGCTCAGTACATATTAATGCATGGTAGTATAAGCTCAATGCATAGCAATACACAGCAGTATATAATTATACAAAGTAATACATAACTCAATATACAGAAATATACAGATCAAAACACACTAATTCATAGTAATATGTAGCTAAATACACAGCAATACACAATTCAATACAAAGCAATACATATCTCAATTCACAGCTTAATACAGAGCAATATATATAGCAATGCACAACTTAACATAGTATTTATTAACAAAAAAATAAACATATTCACAACATAATTTCCACATGATTATAAGCTTGTATATAAAATTGTACACATTAATATATAGTGTGTATTAGAAGAAAAATATTTTTAACATAATTTCACAAATACATATAATTTGAAGAATATACCCTAAATCCTTAAAAAACTATATATTTATATTAAAATCATATTTTTGTGGCATTAAACATATAAATAATTGAAGAATCCATCCTAAACCCTAAAAAACTATATATTTACAAGAAATGCAGTAAAACTTGGGAGGTGTTTAAAATTTACTAATACTAACCCTATTTTTTCTCACATGGTTGGTTGCAGTAAGTCTTCCTAGACATTTTGCATACCGCCTTTCATCTCCTCAAAGAATGCAACATCCTTCAAATCAGTCTCCATCTTCTTCGTTTGTTTCTCATTTTTCTTTCTCAGCAGGTAAAATGTGATATTATGCTCGCCCAACCCCCAAATATTTTGGCGCTTTCACTAGTTTTTTTTAAGGTAAAATAAGTGTATGGACAGGGTCAGGCCATCGGGTTGTAAGAAAAAACTATAAATATTAAATATCCACGTGTCAGTATTTTATTGGAGTCCGGACATAGAGATACATCCAGACTCCTAGACATTTTGCATACCGCCTTTCATCTCCTCAAAGAATGCAACGTACCCCAAATCAGTTTCCATCTTCTTCGTTTGTTTCTCATTTTTCTTTCTCAGCAGGTAAAATGTGATATTATGCCCGCCCAACAACAACAACAACAACAACATCAAGCCTTTATCCCACTACGTGGGGTCGGCTACATGAAACCTTTTTCTCCATTGTGTTCTATTAAAAGTCAAATTCTCATTTAATATATATATATATAGTTTTCATAATATATATTTATTATACTAAAATATAATTGTGTCAAGTAAATGATCAAATATGTCAACCTAATTCAAACACTATTAAAACATTTAAGTTCAAATTCACCCGTTTAACAAATGAGTAGGATTTGAGTTGACCAACGAATTTGATTTAGATCAAAAAAATAGCTCGTTTAATATTATTTTCTTAAGTTCTTTTGCTTGTTAGTATGATCTTCCTATTTTTAATTAATTAATCTAAACTAAGAAACGAATTATCAAATCTAGTCACTTAAAATGTGGCAGATAAGATTAGCGACAGTCGTTTTAAATGGTTTTGTCATTTAAAACATTGGTCTTATGATGACTTTATTAGGAGAGTAAATATTTTAGATCTAGTCTATATTAAGAAAAATAGATGCAGACTTTAAAAATTGGTTAAACATTATTAAAAATGATCTATTTTATTAGATTTAAATGACAATTTGACTTTTCATAGAATATTATGGTGAAAAAAGATTTATATAGTCGACCACATATAGTGGATAAAGGTTTGTTGCTGTTGTTATTGTTACTGTTGAGTTATCGAGTCAGATTCGTTTTACCAGTGGGTTGGTTCGGATCAATCTTCTTAGTCATATTTATTAAATAAGTCGACTATGAGCTGATTAAATTTAGGTCAGATCAAATTCGTATCAACCCAAACCCAATCCATTAACCTATTTTGACAACTCCTCATAAAATAACATTCATTTAAAAAAAAATTCCTTCATAGAGATCAAATTAGGGTAATCTTTTGGAATATTAAAAAGGCTCTATTGAATCGATTTGAATTATTTATATGCCTAAACTGCAATAGTCAAGCTAGCCATGGAAGTCTACTCTCAGGAACAAATTTTAAATTTCTTCGCTTTGTGTTGAAAGATTTTGCTAAAAAGAAATCCTTTGAAAGTCCCCATCATCTTATTTTTATCAATATGGAGTTAAGAAATAAATTATAAATAATAGTTTTATGTATCTTTGGTCAAAGGGTTATGTTATTATGTTGCAAGGAAATAGCAACTTGATTATGTTTAATTAAACATTTTCGATGAGGATTTTAGCAAAAACGTCACTGATGACCAAAGCTCTGCGTGAAATACTATAAATTAATAAATCAACCATAAGATATTGTATCAACATGCATGTTTATGGGATCAGTTTGAGGATTGATTATTTTGTGTGAATGTCGAACGTCGTCCGCAGACTAACTAGAATTCGCCACGTCACCCCTTCGTTTGATACTGCTATGTATCGCTTGGTACCGCTTACGTGACACATTCTGCTTAGTCTTTGAACGGCGTTATGCGTCCGGCCTCCGCATAGGATAATTTCTCCAGTTTGAAAGTGGGATAAGCTTTTGAAATTGTATTGTAAAAGTAGTCCATTGATTAATGTTTCTCTAATTTAGTCCATTTGATTATATAAAATTGATCAAAAAATAGTCCTTTGGGGACTAAATTGAGATCAATTTTATATTACGTCTATAACATAAGATACACTTTTGGATCAATTTTGTATAGTCGATAGATTAAATTGAGGCAACGTGATGTTCAAGGACTAAATTGGTCATACACAAATAATCTGGAGATTATTTTGAAAATTTTTGGTACAAAACTCTTGTATAGATTAAAAAAAATTATTAATTCAATCATATCAAATCATTCAGTTGGGACATTTTAAATAGCTAAAAAAATTCATGTAGCTGCTTGAATCAGATCGAAATTTGACCTAAATATTTGAAATTGATAAGAATCTCTAAATTTTATTTAATAATGTTTGATATATAATCATTCAACTCATTGAATGAGAACAAAGGTTTTATTTAGGACAACTTTCTTATTATTTTCTAAAAAAAAATTTTAGTAAAAAAAAAATTGAACTAAATTTTTTTATAATAGAAAGCTATTTTAAAAAATCGTAAGAAAGTCATCTCAAATGAAGCCAAAAAACATTTGGAATTTTATTTTTTTATATGCCAGTAATTGATGATTTTGTTCATACATTAATTTTTATTATTTTTTAAAGGTTATATAGCATTATTTGGCTTATATTTATTTTAATAAGAGAGGAACAATTAAAAAATTACAATTTTTCATAATAAATAGCTCCAATAATCCTTAACTTGCCATTCTAATTATTTATCTTCAGTGTTCTTTTCATTGATGTAGATTAGTGTTGGTTCAAACTAACGAGAATTAGTCTTAATTAACATATGTAATATGGAACAGAAATAAAAGGGGTAAAATTTTAGAAAAACAAATTATGAGATTAGCAATTGAATAGGAGGTAAAAATTATGTAAGGCTGAGCTTGACAGGCAGCCGTTAGATTTGTTTTCAAATATTATATTATAAAAGAAAATTTTATATTACACTAATCTTAAAGCAAATCATGATACAAATTAATCAAGATATTGTGACATAATTGTTAAATTTACTTGATTAAATAATACCTATGTTGCATGATCTATTTGACATAACTTTCTCGTGCTTTGCTTCTTCAGATAGCAATTAGAATTTCGTTTGACTATTACTTTCCCACTGTTTTTTAGAAATTTCTATGATTAAAAGTTATTTTTTGAAACCAGATTAGCTCAGTTAATTTCCCCATAAAAACTTCACAACCAACTTCATAGAACACTATGACCGTCACAAGCAAATATTTAGGCTTCGTTTAGGACGGCTTTCTTATTGCTTCTTAAAATAACTTTTTAGTACAAAAATTAAAACTTTTATATTAAAAAGCTGCTTTAAGAAGCAATAAAAAAACGGTCCCAAACAAAGCCTTAGTCTTGCTCCAAGTATTCGGAATCTAATCTACAAATTTTCATTGCATGACGGATTAACCCTATTATGAGAAGCCTCCATCCACCCCACTTTCCTTTCATCCAAAGATAGCTAAAGAAAATTCGTCATCCATGAGCAAAATAGGTAAAAGTCTCTCATTTGAAGGCTGTGGAGAGAGATAAAATAGAAACAAAGGTAAACAATGTTCAAATCAGATGGTTAAGGATTCAAATCCACCTACTATTTCCTCAAAAATTGGTTGCATTGAAAGCAACTACAACTAACAAAGTTGAAAAAAATTAAATAAATCATTAAGAAAATTAGTGGATTTAAGCCAATTAATTTGTTCAATGAAATAACTTTGAGATCATTTTGATTTTTTTTTTTTTTTTTTGTGAGCTTTTTTATATTCTAATACAACATCAACAAACTATTATCCTACTACTTGAGGTCGGCTACATGAATCTTTTTTATTCATTATCTTGTTAAGAGTTAAATTCTCATTTAAAACTAATAAATAAAAATTATTTCTAATATTTTCTAATCAAATCTTTTTAAATTTAACTCTACCTTTCTTAATATAAATCAAATCTAATACATCTACTCTCCTAACCGGGCTATCATAAGGCCATTGTTTTATGTGACCAAATCATCTAAGGCGATCGTCTGTTATCTTATATTCCACTTGAGCTAAAAAAAATGAAATATATTTGATATTCCTCAAAACCCGAAGAAAGAATTCATTTTTTAAGAGAACAAGGTTGAGCTCTTCCTTCTCCTATCACTTATGCCTCTGACCACCTCAACCCTGATAAGATTATCTTCATCTTTCTTCTTGAGCACTACTAATGCAATGCAAAGATGTGAACTTTATGAAAGATTATAAAATGAAGGAAATTATAACATTGAATGGATGGCCTCTTTGTCAACTTGCTTGACTAAGGTATAAGATTATTTTATCTAGTGCCATGCTACCTACCCCCAGCTACTTAGACCTTCTTCGGGACGGCTTTCTTACTTCTTCTTAGAAAAGCTTTTTATACTAAAACACTTTTTTAAGTAATAAGAAAATCGTTCCAAATAAAATCTAAACAAAGTTCAGATATCACCTTTCAGACAATGTCATATGTAACCCCAAAAGAATGGAATCTTAAGTATAATTAGCAACACTATGCAACATAAAAAGTGTTAAAATTTGTAAGAAATAACTAATTTTCGCAAAAAAAAATAATAATAATAATATCACAAATAGTATTCAACAGGTACAAAAATAAAAAATAAGAATTAATAAAGTCAATGAAAAGAGAGTGATGCATAAATCAGGTTCTGCAGCACAATGACATTAACTAAATTTGGATCAAATTATTGATTGTGGAAGTTAATCAAGTCACAAGTAAGCATCTAGCCCTTCAAGCAACCACAAAGTTGTATAAAATTCCCTATGGGGGCAAGAGACGCTTTATACATTTCTTCCACGATGAGAATAATATCAAACTACAATATACAAATTACATGAAGGAGCTGAGTAGAACAACCAACCTTTTTAACCTTCCTCTCCAAACTCCTTTGTAAATCTCTCATGAACCTCAAGATCCGCTTTGCTAACCGTTGGACGCTGTCTCGCAAGCACCTTATCGAAATCTGCTCTTGCTATAGGTGGTGGAAGAATCTGCCGCATAAAATTAAGTATATAAAACAAATCACTAAGACTGTTTGGTTTGATGGAATTGAAGGGAATGGGTAGATATATGTTGGGGAGTATGCAAGCAAATCATAAAATTCTACACATCTAAAGTCTAAAACTTATTTATATATCACTTTAGTATCTAAATTATATAACATAATATGCATAAAATAATGCGTTTTATTATAAAGAAGTTAATATTAATTATATTTATTAAATAATTTAATATTGTGAATGTTATATATATGTAAATATAAATATTTTAAGAATTAGATATATAAATACATTAGAATTTTGAGACATGTCTGTAAATCTAGATATTATTGTGTGCGGACACCGAACGGGAGAGAACCGTCAGATTTTCTCTCCGTTAACAATGAAAGTGCAGTTACTGTAGCAGTTGCGCTTTCACTGTGGACAGAGAGAAAACCGGGCAGTTTTTTCCGTCCGGTGTCCGCACAAAATAAAAAGTCATGTAAATCTCCAATATATTTATATTAGTTATTTGATTTGAATTAAATTAATAGATAATTGAATTTATTTTGAAAATCTAATAAATATATTATTCATATTTGACAATTTCCTACCCAATCCTAGTGAAGAACGAGAAGAAAAATTTATCAGCTTAGGTTATCACTATGACTCACATACCCTAAACCCTAACATAGAACTAAAAATTGAATTTCTCTTCAATCGACCAAATAAGTGGGGGAAAACTAATTTCAATTCAATTCCCTAACCATTTACTTTTTCAATTCCTTGAAGCCAGATAAAGCCTATAAATTACTTAGAGATGAATCAGTGAAAATTGTTTAAAAGACTCTAAACAGGTGTTAAATACAAGAGCGCACCTTGGCAGCAAGGCCTTCTGCAGCAAGTTCCTGCATTGTGGTTTGTACAGATCCTGGAGTTTTTGGTCCACATGGCATCAGCATACCATCAGAAGTTTTTATGAAAAACATTGCATCTTGAGTCTTTCGAACAGGCTCAAACAGAACATCCTTTACCTGTCATGAAGAGGAAGCCATTGGCAAGCTCATTCGTCTAAAAAAAGGGCTATGAAGCAAACACATTGATAGCAAAACTCACACAGACATAAATATCTGAACCGGAAAAGCCTTCCGTCCTGCGAGCCAAACTCTCAAAATCACTTTCCATCAAATTGTTAGGAGTATCCCCTAGATGTACCTATATAAAACAAAATAAAATAAAATGACTAAACTGAAAATATTAATAATTTAGGCTTCGTTTGGAACGACTTTCTTACTGCTTCTTAAAACAGCTTTCTAGAAGAAAAAAATAATAATTTTGTACTAAAAAATTGCTTTAAGAAGGAGAAAGAAAGCCGTCCCAAACGAAGTCTTAATCAGATGTTATGTAAAAATGCTTTTTCAAGAGAAAATGGTACGCTAATAAGGAAACAGGAGAAACGAGTTATATTAGTTCAGTAGTTTATCTTGTGACAAAATCACAGAAACCAACGGAAACAGGTCAGCACTTGAATAAAGGTCAAGTTTTTGATAGAGCGTTAGAGCGGAGCATTATTGAGCAGATCATATAGTACATGCTGCAATCAATACCTTAAACATATGTTGCCGGGCCTTTAGATCAGGAAGAGGAATGTAGATTCGCTTATCAAAACGACGTCGAATGGCCTGTTTTACCATAAACAAAGGCATGTAAATCAATTTCATAAATTATTCATTTTGCTTTCATAAAGACAATCACAGAACCTGATCCAGAGCATATGGTGTGTTTGTAGCAGCAAGTACAAGAACTTTATGGTCATTGTTACCAACACCCTGTAATAAATCAAAAGGCTCAGGACACCTATTTATGAAACAAGCATTAAGCAGATGATACCAACCAATAAAAAAAACACATTCCATTCTTGTTTGTAGATTCCACCAGAGATTAAGGTTTCGTTTGGGACTGCTTTCTTATTGCTTCATGAAGCAACTTTTTAGTACAAAAATTAAAAATTTTGTACTAGAAAGCTGCTTTAAGAAGTAGTAAGAAAGTTGTCCCAAATAAAGCCTAAGTTTAGTCCTCTCAAGTATTGTTAAGTCTTTCAATTATTTTCCAAGTTATAGCACTTGATGCAGAGAGCATATAAAAGAAGTTCAATTTGCTAGCAGAATCATCTCAACTCCAATTATGCACATGAAGCAGGTTAAATTTGCAGGCCATTAATGTTTTGTAAGGGATGTAACTGCTTGAAGCCATGTCACTATATGAGGGTTATTAAGCATGAGGAGTTGCATATTGTTTCATGGAAGTCTAAATCACCGTGCAATTCTCCAGTTCCCTTTCTTGTTGCCGAATGGATCCCATATTCTATTAGTTTCTTCTTTCAACTGCGAGGAATATTGTCTAAATTCACTTGGGAGGAAAATGAATCAAGTATCAATTCTTTTATTAAATTAATTTATGTTTATTTAATGGTTCATCTATCATCACGCTGATTTGGAACGCTTCCTCTCCTCTCAAGTTCCCCTCTTCCTCCCTTCCTTTTCCCCAAGCCTCTCCTTACAAACCTGATACAAATCTAGCATCAATAGGATATGCATCAAGTCGAGTTCGAGTGAGCTGCACTCGGATTAAATCAAAATTTTGATTTCACTTTGAGCCAAATTTGACTCAAGCTAGAAAATGATTGATTCATAGTCAATTTTCAAGTTGATTCAAGGCGAGTCTCTAAATTTTAAAATATTTCCTAATTTCTTAAGAATATAAGTTGTATTTGAATATCATATACTTAATGCATGTTTATAAAAGTGACAACACATATAAATGTGTATTTTTACCTGAATTGAGCCAATTTCATATTGTATCAAACTAATTTCAAGCAATACAATCTTGAGTTGAAGCTGATCAATTTTAATTTGAAATCCATGAAAATTCGAGTGAGCTTCAAACAAAATTGCTAGCCCTCAGCATCAACTCATGTTGCATTTCAGCTAATATATTATACTTACAAAGAGCTTGACTCTCACTGCCATGATTGGGATGATTTTAAAAAATTCTAAACAATAAGCTCCATAATATATTTGACACAATTTCATCTTTAATTGTGCTTTATTCTTCTATGAAATATTATAAATTGCACTCTCGCAAATAAGATTGGACACTATGCTATATGTATATACCAGAAGACAGTCCCTCTATATTTCCCTCCTAGAGAAAGGAATAAGAATTTTTATGAATGAAATGCAACTTTCAAAGTGGAGCCTTCCCCTGCCCGTGGTAATTGATTCATCTCCTTTCTTCCTTCTTTTATCTTCTTATCCTTGGTCGCCTAGGACCATTAATAATACTCAAAACTCCAAATTAGCCAAAAATCACTCAACATTTGAGTTGGATCAGAATCTACTTGTTCATATTGGAGTTGATTCATGTACGAAGACATTTGGCTCGAACCTAATTCTGAATTGAGTTCAATTCATGGTTGGCTCCCTCAAAAAAAAATGATTCGAGCAGGCTAAAAATATATATTAATATCGTCAAATAATTTTGGCATGACCCAATGCTTTGATGAAACCCTACTCCTACATACAACATAGCAAGTTACATTCAATTTTTGTGATTAGTAGTTCATACCTTATTTTTTTCTATAAGATAAAACTGAAATATAAATTTTGTTTGAACAGTTAATATTTCATTTGAATACAAATATATTTTTACATCATAAATCCCTAACCGCATTCTTTTCACTCAATCACTCTCGCAGTCAACAGCTCTCACCTTTCTCTCAAAGGACATGACTAGTTTGTTGCTTTGCTCCATCTACACCCTGCAACTTTCTCTCTCCTCTCTTAGAATATCTCCCAACACTAGAGTCATCTCTCATTCTCTCTACTTTCATGTTTCAACCATTCTTGATCACTCGCCTTCCTAGTCCAATCACCTTATATCTTCTCAACCTCAGAGTCTTTACTATTTCACAACCCCAATCTCATGGAGATTTTTCCTGTCCATTACAAAATTGCAGTCCCACCCTCGCAATTAGCCCCTTAATTTGATTTAATTTCAAATAAGCTAAAAAAATTAAAGTTGTTTCATAATCAAAATCATTTCAAGGCAAGCTGGCTCAATTCAAATAGAGTTTAATTTTGATTATGATTCCAATTCTAGTTTGAGTCAAGTAGGAACTAATTACTAACAACTCTAGCAAGACTTTCACGAACTAGATTCAATACTATCCCTAAGCTCGCCCCAAAGACTATCCTCTTCTTTCAAGCTTACAACAAAGAGTGATGGGAACATCAGAGCTTGGATGGTTTATCATCGTAGAGGCCGGAGATCTACAGTCTTGATTGAGTCTTTATATTTTTAGTTTTCATGTGTTATAGGAAATTTATGTTGTGTTATTTGTTTTATTACAGTTTTACCCTTACTTGAGGGAACTTTTGTGTTGTTTGGCCAAGGGCCTTCTTATCTTTTGTCCTTTCATATTTTTTGTGCCTATATATATGGCCAATTGTTCTCTTGTACGGATGATAAATATTTTGATATAAATTTTTTCTTACCTACTTTCTCTTCTATTGGTGAATTGAGTTTGTGTGTGAAGTCCTTTGGAGAAAGGCAAAGAAATACCCAACAGCGTGTGAACTCTTGGTTGGTATCATCTTCCTTCTCTAACTTTTTTTTTCTCCTTCCCTAGCCACCCAAACAGCCCCCTAGCTACAGCAAACTGTTGCCCTCAACCAGCAACCACCTCCCTCCCTTCCTCTCATCCACCTCCATCTTCTACCCAACACCCGTGACCCTTGGGCTTCCCAAATTATGGGATTAATTCACATTAATTGAACATTTATCTCAATTAATTGTGACCTTTGGAGATCCATAACCACTTTTACTTTTTCCCTTCCCAAGCAAGCCACATCAGCCCTCCCTCTTCCCAAGCAACCAACCCCACCTCTTCACCTCTCAAGCTAACTTTTTCCTTTCCCAAGCCAACTACTTCCCTTCCCAAGCAAGCCACATCAGCGCTCTCTTTCCCAAGCAACCAGCCCCACCTCTTCACCTCCCCAGCTAACTTTTCCCTTTACCAAGCCAACTAATTTTCTTTCCAAACAAACCACATCATCCCTTTCTCTTCCCCAAGTAGCCAACTCTCACCTCTTCACTTCCCAAGCTGAATTCTCCCTTTCCAAACCATTAAAATCAGCGAATGCATCCCCTCCTCTCCATGCAGCCGGCCTAGTTCACCCCTCCAAACCCCAAAACTGTGATCTCTTCACTTCCAAATCCTCATATAGCTGAAATTTTCTTTTCTCTCCTCACTATTCTACCTCTACAAGGAAACTTAGCTTCTACTAATGCAACAAGGACATTGATTCAACAAATAGCAAGGGTTTCAAGGGGAAGCAAAGGAGGAACTAGACGTTACTTCATCAAGGACTTCATTCCTCCCATTCATGAGCTAAGTATCAAACCCTCCCCTTGTCTTCATCTAACTAAATATTGGTCTTATCATTTCATCCATAGTAGCATCATCTCATATGTGTTGATTAATCCACCAAGTTTTGCTCAAATTTGAGCAAACAGAAACTCTAGTGACTAATCCCTTAATTAAATATTGGACTTGCGTCAACCCATATAAGCTAGTCTAAACCGATTCACCTTTATTATTATTTAGCCTTTGCTTGTTCGTTTCTTACTATCACATGATCTAATAGTTCAAATTTTTTTATTGTTCTTAATGTTTATGAAATTTATGTTGATGTCTTTGATGTTCTCTTAGCTTAAATCTCTATTTGCATAACTTATTTTATTTAGTCCTGCATCAAAGAGGCTTATGTCAGTTGTTGTGATACCCTTCCTCCACCAAGCAAGCAATGAGAATGCTCCTCACAACCGCTAACAGCATGCTCTCTCATCCAAAAGAGAGTAACAAGAACCTCCAAACCTGCAAAAAACTCAATTGTTGGTAGTATCTTCCCTAATAGCTATTGTCACCTATTCAAGGCTTGCTATCCCAATTCAAGTCTTGGTATATAAGAAGAATCTCAGCATTGAGCTTTAGAGACCACCGTCAACCTAGCATTCTTGCATGGAGTCAACCAAATAACTCATTGGGTCACATATGGGTCCACTTAACTAGGAAAAAAGTTCTAATAATACTACTAAGGGAATTGAAATAAAGATGAGGGAAAGCCTAAAAAAGGTAAAGATGGTGTTAGCAGACTTATAGTTTGTAAAAGATGTTAAGCTAATGAAAATCCAAGCGGTAGTGTTGGTAGTGGTGGTTGTGGTGACCGAAATTTTGCATGGGATATTGGGCAGATGCGAATTTAAGGAAGATGCCCGTGGCTTTCATATTTAGTATAGGATATGTGAAACTTTCAGCTTTCGAAAAAAAAAAAACTATGTGCTGTAGCACAAAATTAGGGAGGAAATTCCATGCACCTTGATGGGTTGGTGGAGACAAACTTGCACAAACTAGACAACTAGACCCTTGGATGTAGGAACTTAGCTTTGATGCCAAATGATGTAAACAGACCTAAAACTTCTCGTGGAAGAGGAGAACAATTAGCAGAAGAACAATAGTGGAAGATCCTTGTCGCAACTGTGGGCAAAAGAAAAAAAAACACCTTATTTTACCAAACAGGACTACCTTACAGGATTTTAAGCAAGGATCTAAACTAGACAAGGAAGAAGAACCAACAAAGCAACTTAATTCATAGCTTAATCATCAAATAGCATAAGCCCACATATAGCTCAAGTAACGTGTGTGTGTGCGCGCAACCTAGAACTTCCTATGGAGGAGGGGAAGAGTTAGCTGAAGGCTGACAGCGGAATATTCCTGTGGCAACTGTGGGCAAACTGTGGGCAATAGACACAGAGAAACGCCACATTTTACCAGATAGGACCACCCAAAGGATTGTAAGGAAGATTCTAAACCACAGAGGGAAGAAGAACCAACAGAGAACCTGAATTAATAGCTTAATAATCAAATATCCATAAGCCCTCACATAGCTTAAGAGTGTGCGCGTGCATGTGTATATAAGCACACATACATACATATTGACTTGATCCATAAGCAATTACATCCCTAACAAACTAAATGACATGCAAACGAAATATAAATTAACATTAGTAAATGTGAAGTAACAAAATGTCACATATGACTAGCAATGTGCATTTGAATGCTTTGGATGATTTCATTTAGGAGTTAGCTAAATCAATTAATTTTTCTTAGAGAGAGAGAGAGAGAGACTTAGATCCATAAGCAATAACATCCCTAACCAAAACTAAACGAAGCGAAAATCAAATGTGAACTAACCTTAATAATAGTGAAGTAACAAATGTCCCATATAACTAGTGTGCATTTGATCGCTTTGGATATTTTGGTTTACAAATCAGCTAAACCAGATAATTTTTATTATTAAATTCAAAAAATTGAACCAACTAAATTATTAATTGAACTTTAATTTAGTTAGTTTGGTTCAATCTTGAATGAACCAAAATATTGTTAATTTTAACAATAAATTTACATAAAGTAAAAGCTCAAAATAGTCCCCGACTATTAGTAAATGTCCAATTTACTCCTAAACTTTCATTCTAACTCAATCTAGTCCCTTGAATATTAGAAAATATCCCAATTTGATTTCAAGGTCAAATATAATAGTTAAAATTAACTACAACGGTTAAATGTGAGAATATTTTGAGTATTATAGTATATATTAGATTATATTATTTTTATATTTTTTGCTATTTATCATATTAAAATAAAATAAAAAAATCATGATGAAAGTTAACCAACTAATGAACAAGAGTGAATAATTAATAAACGATATTAATTTTCATTATAAATTTTATATTTATTTTAATATGATAAATAAAATATATATATATAATAATATAATCTCACATATAATATAATACCCGAAATGCCCTCATATTTAACGGTTGGTATTAAATTTAACGGTTACTTTTGGTCTTATGACCAAATTGAGATATTTTCTAATAATCGGATAACTAGATTAAGGCACCATAAAATTATGGGGACTAAATTGGGTATTTATCAATAGTCTGGGAACTATTTTGAGTTCTTACTCAATTTAAATATATTTAGTCTAAACAACATGTATTAAGGACATATATTCTTTTTTATTAAAACTTGTAATTTTTTTCATATGGAATAAATAATATTAATGCTAATCTTTCTATCACTTTTTCATTTATAGTTCATAGGCTTAATTGATTTAATATTTTAAAAATTAGTATAATTTCATTTTTTATTTCATCAATTTTATAAAAGCAAAAAATTCAAACCAATAATAAAAAAATCAAAGAAAATCAAATTACAACTAATAACCAAATTAAACAAACCAAATTGATCGGTTCAACTTAGTTTTCAATTTTATCCAAATAATGCATACCTAATTAACCTATATTGTCAACGGGATCTGATATCAATTTGAATTTTCATGTCGTAGTTCTAAGGTCCTCAATGTTACTTCATCACAAGTCAAAAAAATAACCTTAAGGTTAATGTTACACAAGAAAGTTTAGCCTCTCTTACACAAACAGTCAATAAAATGTGTGACAAGGCACTTCCAATGGTGCTAATTTTCTAAGTCCCAACACTAACGCACCTCCACCAACTAGACTTGCTCCTCAAAAACCATGTTCACTACCACGATGAACATTATGGAAATCCTCCTTCACAGCAATCTGACACATATGTTGTCCTATCTCAAAGACAATCTCTATACACAATAGCACCACCATCGCCCAAATCATCCAAGTGAGGATCCAAGTACCAATTGAACTACTCGTGATGAGGAATTTTATCCTCACCACCACGACACATATCACAGCTGGTAATATGGTTATCATAGTAGTCACTTTGTTAAACCCACCTCTAAGATTAATTTAAGTTGTCCATCATTTAATGGTTGTCAAGGCCCAAATGCTTTCATCGACAGGCTTGTTCAAATCGAAAAAACTAGCAATTGGTATTAAATGAATGAAGCAAATGGATCTGATTTCTCTCTATGAACTCGCAGGTTGTACCAAATGACTTTAGCAAAGCTTGGGATATAAATTGACAGCTCAACACACCACCTATCAATACATGGGTTGACATGTGCCAGTATCTCCGTTAAAAATATATTCCTTGATATCATAGACAATTTTTTGCCAAATTGCATAAGCTTCAATAAGGTTCTCTTTGTATCACCAATTATCTAGATATGTTTGAAGACATTGTCACTGATTGCCTTCTAATCATGACTAAATTCATTTAGGGCCTTCATCCTAACATTCATATGGCTTTTGATCCATACATACCCACCACCTTCAATGATGACTATCATCACACTTTGGAATTTGAGAAATATTAAACGCATACTCAAATGCTATGCAAATCTATCTTATACAACATATTATGATATGCCACATCTAGTGCCTCCCTTCCTACAGATCCAATAACCAATACTCACCCAGAAAAATCAATCATTGCTAATTCAATCACCATATAAGAAAACGCCTTAGCACCTTAAGCACATAGTCACAACAGAAACAAGCAAGATCCCCTACTCGCTTCATCTGTCATAAACCAAGACACATCTCGCTAAATTTCTCACCATGCGCTCACCCTCAAAAATATCAAACCTAAACTTCAACACACTAAAACTCCTAATGAGGATTTCAAGGACAATAATCTACGTTCGAGTAATATGGATTTATATTGCTTAAAGAAATATGAGCAGATGATGGGCAAGTGTTGCGTTCATACCATCCCATCAAATGGGAAAGACTGCAACCTACCTCTAAGGTACACCCCTTAGTTGTTCCTATTGCCAAATTACTAGCAGACTTCCCTGACCTAACCCAAGTAAAGCTACTTGATGGGCTCCATCCCATGCAAGACATCAAGAACATTAATGACTTAGTCTCAAGTGCACCATTATCACCACACTATAAGATAAATATCACGGAAGATGTTGAACTTTTAAAAAAAAAAGCAAATGGTCTCTTTAAGCCTCACCATTGTGCCATCCTTATCCTTCTAACCAATAAGAAGGATGATACTTGATATAATTATGTTGATGATGGGGCCATCAATAAGATTAGAGCTGAATATTATTTGCCTAAATTGCATTTAGATGATATGCTTAACTTACTCACCAGGTCAATATTCTTTAGCAAAATCAACCTGTGAATTGATAACATCAAACAAAAATCAATAGCATAAATGAGTCCTCAGATGTCTTTTTACAAGTGATTGGTAATGCCATTTAAACTTTCTAATGCATCGAGTACCTTCATGTGAGTCATGAATAAAGTCTGGCAACCATTTCATCAGCAAATTTCTTATGGTTTTCTTAGATGATACCTTGATTTGTAAAACCGCTACTACAACAATTTGACCTATATTCGACTAACTTTGGACATCCTATATACCCAAAAACTATAAATCAATTTAAATTAATGCACTTTTTTGCAACCTAAGGTTTTCTGGATTGGTTTCACTATTTTAAGTAATGATGTTGCTACTTAACCTCTTCAACAGCCAAGCTATAATGGATTGGCCTTGTGTTTATGTTTCATAATTTTCACGTCCAAGCTATTTTGAAGTGTAGATTAACCAAGGATTTAGTATGTCAATGGCTCCACTACCGAAAGTCATTATGAGAGATACATTCCAATGGTCATCTTTGACTAACTCTGACTTTAAACAATTCAAACTTAAATGATTTAGACTCATGTCCTTCGCCTCAGTCACTTTTCCAAAGTTTTTGAGATAGCTTGCAATGCCTCTAGACTCTAGAGTTAAAATCGAAGACGCCCTCAGCTGAGAAGGCCATTTCGTGACCTACTATAGTAAAAAAATAACTTAATAAGACTAAGCAATGCTATCATATCAAGGGTAAGGAGTTTCATGCAAGCGTTCAATTCTTAATGCTTATGAGATGAGCCTCTATTTATGGGAGAAAAGGGGTTCACAACTCTCGATAATTCTATGTTGGAGTAGCCCAAGCATTCTCAATGGGGTGTTCAATAACTTCTATGTTGGAGCAAGCCCCTTATCGACGATTATGAAGGCAAACAAGTGATGATTATATGACTTATAAATATTCCAAAAAACCTAAACAGACATATGATACTTCTAAGAATATGAAAAATGTGAATGAAAATAAAAACCAAAAAAAAGTAAAATTAGCATTTGACTAGTTTAGCGCATTAAATTATTAGACACTTGATAATTATATTATATTTCATTACTAACAGGAATTAATGCATATTGCTTATAATTGTTTCATATACTTGTTCAATTATCAAATCATGTTTTAATTTTCTGTTTATTACATAGAGCTAGATATATTTATGATTATTAATACTCATGTCAGTTCAAAAGATCAGCAATAGCATATTGTGTTATGTTTCTCATATTTTGAACTATGTAGTAGATATGTTTATCCCATTACACTTTATAGCTCGCCAGATACTATTATAGCTATTATTTCTGGTAAATATAGCAAGTTGGGTCTAATAAGTTGATCGGGTTTTATCCTCCAATAGTATTTTGTAATACATTTTTCTATGTAAGAGGAATGTTTAAGATGCAGATTAAAAATATCTAGTATGTGTTAATTATCTATGATGTTAATTAAAGCTAAGCAATTTATTTTAATGAATCTAATATGTATGCCATAATATTAATGGTTGCAAAAGATGTATTTGATGATCATGAAAAAAGTTTTGTGATTCATAACAACTTAAGAAGATAAATTTTGTACTCGCTCAATCTTGCTTAGAAAGAGCCGGATGGATGTTGATGGGAAATGCATCAAACCAGGTTGCCTACCTCTCCTATGCCTCTTGCTTGACAGAGGCTTCCATATTTTGTCAGATTCTTTCATAATGACCTTGCCAATTATGAAATAATCCAAATGGATTCCTCTTAAATTCTTCTTATTACTTTGCTTGTGCTCTCCCTGTTCAAATCCTCATATAAATATAGAATATACGTCTGTCAAAAAGCATCTCATGACAATGAAAGTTACAAACAAGTGATTCTCTCTCTCTCTCTCTTTCATCTCTCTCTCTCTAGCTTGAATCCCCAACACATTTTTCTTGAATCCCCAACACATTTTTCTTGAATCCCCAACACATTTTTCATGCCCTAGTTCACATCAATGTTCAGGCGGGTTTGCTAATGGATAGGCAGCTTCAAGATTTTTTTTTTTTTTTGCCTGGCCCAGATAGCAAAGGTAGGGTACAAATTTAACCGCCAACTCATGTGACTGCACTTTTCTGTTGAGCTTTCATAGGGCATAATAGGGGAGAACATAAATTACTTGGATATTTAAAGTAATGACCGTAATAACTTGACACCAATGAGCTTCAAATCAAAGTTCACATGCATATAAACCTGAAAGGATCCAAAGAAAAAAAATCCATCAAAATAAATCTCCGGAAACAAATAATCACTATAACTTTCAAATGGACGGAAAAAAATAAAAATACAAACTTCACAATTCTTTTAACCAAAAAAAAATCCTCCTTAAATGGAGTTCGCATATTTCAGCTCTAACTACAAAATGGTGCAATATTACAGACCAAATAACTCTTTCTAGGTTATTAAAAAGGCCAATGTTGACAGCTTAGATGCAACTTCAAGCACAACTAACAGCCAAAACAAAAAGAATACCAAACCATACATGAGCCGCTCGCCACTATTGTAGAATCTAAATGATCATGAATATGCATGATCAACATGCAAAGCCACATGCACAAAAAAGTGAGATTCTACAAAAATTTCATATTCAAGCGCTTACCAAGATTTTAGAATTCATGCAATGCAACTAAATGTTCAATCATGGGAAATCTTGCAGCCAAACAAGATTAACTAATGAGCCAGCTGCAGTATACATAAATAGTAGCCCAAGCTTAAAGTGAATGATCACTGTGACATAGGTTAGACCTTTTAAGGTCAATGGATTTACAATACTATTCGCAACCGCCATATCTGGACCAAGCCAACCCATTAATCCCCGATCTTGCTCAGATTTAGAAAACCCTGACACACTAGCATAAACTTCCACCTAAGTCACACCAGTAAGCACCCTGCCTACTACCACATTAACCAGTCTCGTACCCACTCTTCCTTGCATTCTTCCTGAAATTTGATGTACCAGTTATGACCATTGGTAACAACAGTTTAATATATTGCATTTATCAGATTTTGGCATACAACGCATTTGAGGTGCTCAAGCAAATGCAATGGTTGTGGCTAATGGGCTGTTGACAATGGGATCATATAAATGAAAATTGTTAAAGTGTTATGCAGGTAAACAATAACAGAAGATAATCATTGCAAACTGTTCACAGATAGTTAACAATATGATGTGCTCGGCTTGCACTAAACAGTACAATTGAGGCTAAACTTGGCAATTTAGGTCGTTAGTAATATTGTACTTTTGTAATTGATGCCAAGTTCCATCTTGGTAGCTCCTAACAAGACTACAATTATTTATCTGAGGCCATGCATTACCAAATTCAAAGTTTCTATGAAAGCTATGAAGTTGATATTCCTTTGAGACTTCATGAGAAAAAAATGGTTGCCCACAATCAGAAAATGAAATATCTGCATGACATCAACCATACCTGCATTTGCACAAGTAGTTCTGTTTTTATCCTTCGAGATGCTTCACTTTCACTGCCTTCTCCACGCTGGCCACACAGTGAATCAATTTCATCAATGAAGATGATGGAAGGAGCATTTTCACGAGACATTTGAAAAAGATTTGAAACTAGCTTTTCACTTTCACCCATCCATTTTGAAACCAAATCTGATGAAGATATACTGTAAAAAGTTTTGGCGTCAAGTACACTAAATATATGTTTCCTCAAACTACCAGTACAACGTTATCAACACCAAAGAATAGTCTTTTTTTTATTTTTATGAATTGCAGAAAAAAGATTATGGCTTGGCAATAAGAACAAAAAGGGTTTTGCATGAAACTAAACTTTCTGAAGTGCACTAAAATGTTTAAAATAAAATCTTAAACATGCACATACTTGTTGGACTCTTCCAATTAAAACATGTATAAGGTTTTGACCACAAGCCACGCAAGTGAGGTGGATAAATAGACATGATCAGTCATCAATCCTAATTGGTGCAAAAAAATTGAACTGTAGTTGGCTTCGCTCCAATTACTCAGATTTTTATTGCCTAATCTCTACATCAACAATGCTGAATAAACATTATTTTATAAAGCACTGACACTTTATAATATCAAAATATACAGTGTCCAACATATATAGGGCACTACACACATTCAACATGTGTTGAACCTTGGTGGTCAGCTCAATTAAAGTAATAATCATAAAGAATGTGTATCAAACACGTTTTTTGTGGGTTAACTAAAATAGCAATTATGAGAATGAATGAACTACGGAAGAGATAAAATTAAGAAAAAATTTCAATTTTTAATAAAAAATGAAACGTGTTTTAACAAAACGCACACGCACATGCGCAGCCATATGCATGCACCCACACGCATATGCGCAACAACACACGTGTGCGCAACCACACACACGTGCGCGTGCAACCACACACACGTGCGCGTGCAACCACACACATGTGCGCGCGCAACCATACACACGTGCGCGCGCAACCATACACACACGCACACACGCAACCATACACACACACGCATATATTGATATATGTCCTAAAGTTTTAATAATAAAGGCATTCAGGTACGTGTTAGTGCATCATAAGTATTCATCCTAGTCCTAGTTAAACTAAATTCAAAATAGGATAACAACAAAAAAACCCTAAATCTATTCTTTGACCTCTTTTACTCATAAATTTCTTTTGAAATAAAAAAGGCTTCTCTGCCAAAAAACTGAATTCCTTTTGTGCTTCATTTTTTTATCATGTATTTTATTGCATGGAGACAACTATAAATAAATAGATATACAGAATCAAAAAAGCAAAAAGTTCAAAATGCAGGGCATGTTCAAAAATAAGCCAGCATGCAAGGACATAAAGATGAGAAACAAACACGAAATAGTAGAACATATTCATAGAGTAAAACGGGGGCATGGTTTAAATTTGTTGGAAAATAAGTTCATGACTTGATCACATGCAGAAACAATACAGCGATGTTATAATTTGTGAAAGAAAGGATGAATAGAATTATAAGATCAAGCAAAGCTATTTGCATGCTGACTAAAATGGTTATCAGTAAAAATAAAGAAAGACATTAGGGAAAATGCAGGTATGGTTGATGTCATTAGGGCAAATCAAATATTCAATACAAATAGTACAACGCAATTAAGAAGGACAAAAACCTAAAGAAGGTTGATTCAGCCTCCGTAGCAACGGCTTTGGCCAAATATGACTTTCCTGTTCCAGGTGGACCATATAAAAGAAAAGCCCTCCATGGCCTCCTCTTGCCTGTAGAAAATGCTATGGCATCAAGCACAAAAATCAAAGATGAAAGCATAGCTCTTTTTTAAAAGTGCAACTATACAGGCCACAAAATATGCCGTAAAAGAGGTTAAAAGTAATGGAAGGATGATAAAGGGGAAAAAAACCCATAATTAGCTATAATACTGCTGATGTATTGAGTTAAATAAGTGGCAATATCATTTAAATATGATAAATCAAAAAGCTTCAAGTTCAGTCTAATACTGATGTATTCTCAATAGATCCACTTCGCTCTGGTATATTACAAATATTTACTCTAACCACTTAGTATTATAATGAGCTAACTGAATTTTCAGCCGGAAAAGCTAGGAAGTCTAGCCTTATTGCTCAAGTCTGATCAACAACCGTGCAGATTGACAGGCTCTCTAATAAAAAAATGGTCAGTTCGATGATCTCAAACACTAATAAAATCTTCAATGAAATACTGATTGTCAAATACTAAAACCAACATTTTTCTGCCAATTCATCACAAAATAACTTCAGAGTTGCGAATCCATATAAAACTGTAAAAATTAAAAAATATAACAGGACCATGAGAAGAAACAAAGATATTACAATTACATAAAATAGCAACTTGGCATAGATAGCGCAAATCCAAAGATGAATAAGAAGAAGAAGCAACAGAAGAGAACATACCAGTGAAGAACTGAGGAAACTTGACAGGCAATATGACAGCTTCCTGCAAGGCTTGCTTGGCGCTCTCAAGCCCAGCAACATCGTTCCACTTGATGTTCGGCTTCTCCCTTATGATCGCCGAGTTAAGTCCCGCTCTGAGTTTAGTCTGCTCCGGATCATCGCCACCATCATCTCCATCCTTCGGCTTCGTCTTCGCTTTCGTGGCAACCGCCGCATCCCCATTAGAAGCCGGCCCTGGCCCTCCCTCATCAAGCACGGCACGTATCTCCTCCGCGCGCCGAAGGTAGTCGGTGAACTTCTGGGTGATCGCTTCCTTAATCTTAGGGTTCTTCTCGTACTTGAGATGCGTCTTGAAGTACTCCAGCGCGTTCATGTAAAGGGGAAAGGCCCTGACGTAGTTCCCAGCATTGTCTTCCTGTACCGCCTGCTTCACGTACTCGATCGCTTGCTCCTTGAAATTGCTATACATCTCCAATTACTCTTATCTATCGGCGGCACCAATCTCAAAAACTTGATTCAATGTTGTGAAGCCGAAGGCCTGACCACGGATTCGATGAAAAATGGAATCCCGAGAATTTGATGTGATAAAAAAACCTAGATTGATGATGAAGGCAAAGAAATAGATTGATATGGAAAATTAATAGATGAGATCGATCAGTGGAGGTATCCAGAGCGATCGATTAGGAAAATTGATAGATGGGATCTATCCGCAGAAGGATCGGGGAGCTAGGGCTTGATGAAGTTGGGCGTGGTAGACGGGAAGGGTGCGGACAATGAAGAGGAAATAGAATTTTGGTTGAAATATTGTATTGACCAAAAACGTGATTTAATAGAGTTAAATTATTTATATTAATTCTGAAATTTATGTATCACTCATCATAAAATATCTCTAAAATTTTAAAGGCTAATTATAATTTAAATTTTAATCATAATATCTTTGTAAGAAAAAAAATTAGTATGATTTATGAAAAACAAGTAGAATAAGCGCCTTTGATTTTTTTTTAAGAGATATTATAGTTTAAAACAATTAAATAAATGAATAATTAGTGTTCTATTCAAATAATATTTGTTCAAGTTTGTAAGTAAATAAGTTTAAATATTTTTTAAAATCTCAAATAAAATTTTGTTTGGGTCATCTTATTTAATTAATTTTGTGATAGAAAAATAATCAATAAAAAATAGTGTGCATTTAGATTATGGATAACAATATTTAAAATTTTTATTTTAAAAAATATATATAATTTTTAAATTGTGATCCACTTTTTTTATATCATGTATCATTAAAATTTTTCTCGAGCCTCAGTATCAATCTCGATCATCTAAGCGTGCATCATCAATGAATACATAGAACCCCTTGAGGTTTTGAAGTGAGCCTCTAGTGTAAGCTATTTGAACTTCAAAAAAAAAAAAAAAAAAAACTCACCTAATGGGGAGGCAAAAAAAGAGAATCATGTCATCTCAAATGACATAAATAATCAAGGGTATTTGTGGCCTAGTATAAAAATCAATGGAATGTAGACTAAGGCTTCATTTGGGACAGCTTCTTTATTGCTTTTCAAAATGGCTTTTTAGTACAAAATTTTATAATTCAAGAAATTTTTATACTAAAAAGTTATTTTAGAAAGCAATAAGAAAGCTAACCC
This sequence comes from Dendrobium catenatum, assembly GCF_001605985.2. Taxonomy (NCBI): domain Eukaryota; kingdom Viridiplantae; phylum Streptophyta; class Magnoliopsida; order Asparagales; family Orchidaceae; genus Dendrobium; species Dendrobium catenatum. The sequence goes on along the minus strand of NW_021318618.1, from coordinate 2,375,939 downwards.
AAATGAAGTATAACTCACATATACATTCTTTATTTGGACTGAAACCCAATGAAATGGACCAAACTATTTCAAAAGGTAGAGAGTGTGCCTAACTGCAAACTCGAAAGATAATAATATACACGACCATTTCAAAGATTTTTCATACCCAATGCATTGCATAAAATGGAGTTAATATTGATAATAATGACAATTTCTCATTAGCACTGGCCCTTATAAGTATTGCACTCAAAGTGAGGAGCTTAATGAACACTCTTGATTGATGGTGATTATTCATATATTGGGATTCATTACATGGGATATTAAGGAAGGCAACACCAAACATGACAAATGGCATTAGCTAGTAACATAAAAAAGTGAGGCTTATGGTCCACGAAAAAAGAATTGCTTAATGATAGTAAACTATCTGACATCAACTTCAATGAGGGGTCAAATGGGATTGTTATAAGGGAAGGCATTAGACATATTGTTTTTTGAATAACCCAATGAGATAACTACTTCGATAAGGGACAAGGGACTTAATATTAGGTATCATCCTGCTATAGCATATACAAAGAGATAAATGACAAGATTTACACTTCATAGACAGAAGATGCCTTCAAATCCACCTAAATAGATTTAAAGCCATGATGATGGGTCTTAGTGGTGAATATGCTAACATGAGACGAGATATACAATATGGTATGACTCAACTAGACTCCACTGTGGTATGTTATATTTATAAATAGGAGATGTGTAGCTAAATGCTAATAGATCTCTCCTCTCTAGTGACGGATATACTAAGATTGTTCATTTAAATGTTCTTTTATAAAAGATGATTAGAGGTGGAGATTTTGTTAGTAAAATCATAATCCAGTTAATTTTAGTCCTAAAAAGTTATCCCTACAAGGATAAAGTATTCATGTTTAGAGAGGAATGATAAGCACAAATATAAATATTAGAAAGTTGTAATTACATCCTTGAAGTAGTAAAGATGAAAGGGACACAAGATGAGGAACATTGCATTCAATTAACTTTGCATACTTGATCTTTTATCCTACTATCACTTATTATCACAAACATACGCAAATAGAAAATATATTATTGCAAGAAATTGTTATCACATTAACCCTTAAGATTATAGATAGTTTACAATGAATAATCTGTAATGCATGAGTATGGGATAGCAACAATTACAAGTATTAGGAAAGATAACATTTAAACAATATAGGGTATATAACTTATCCAAATCATACACGAGTTAATGGCTTGGAGTAGGGGACTCTTATATTTGGAGTTGATGGGTCCACACATTACTGGGTAGTTGGACCTAGTCACCACGACCTGGTGAGGTATGGCTATTTGAACAATAAGAGAAGAGTTGTCAAATTTAAGTCGATGTGTGATAGGTGGTGGGCCCAAAGCTAGTGGCTATAGAGTCAAAGGCTCTAGCATGATTCGAATATACATGAATGTGGAATGGCACTATATTAGAGTTAATTGGAGCATGTGGGAAAATACTACAATAGGTGATGATGAGCATTAAGAGACGGGCACTCATCGATGGATATCATAATAGTAAGATGGTGGGCAATATAATAGTGGGATAATAGATAAGTTATCATCTCAGGCTACAACAAAGCATATCATCCTATAAAGGGCAATACATTTTCTCGATGACAACAAAATGGGCGTCATGCTTCCTAGGATTATGGTACCATCTTACTAAAAATGACAAATTTGGGAAGAAGAAAACTAACAAAATATTTGGGCATGAAGATGTATGCAACGAGTTTGTAGAATACAAGTCGATGAAGTTGTTGACGCATTTGTGTTGCCTCTTATATGATGATATGGATGGAAAAAAAAGTTGACATGTATGGACACGTCGATATGATGGCTCAAGGAAGAATGGGTACCTATTGAGTAATGACTATTTAACCACCTAAAATGAGTGCATTGACCAATTTATAAGGGTTAGGAGAAGCTACGTATAAGTGTAGTGGTTAGTTAAGGGGCTATTGATGCTTATCTAGCTTTCTTGATAACAAAGGCTTATAAAAGGGTCGCTAGGTGGAGGCCTGGTGATTGTAAAATGTGTTGGCTAGAACATGATAGAGGAAAGAGAAGAGTTGTTTAAAAATATTTTTCTTATTAAGCTATGCCATAAGGCAATGACACTTTTGGGGAATTTGGTATAGTAAGCTAAATAAAGATGTTGATAAATGATGGTTGGTGACTCTTGAGCTAGCAAAGTGAGGGCCCATGGTCACTATGTTGGAATCCTCATCTCTACCTATTAAAATTCTAATGGAAAATCATAAGGGAGGTGTTTACCCCACGAGATTCCACTTGTACAAATGTAGTTCATACTCTATAATCATTTAGGACTCAAAAATAAGAAAGCTCTAATTGAATAATATAATAGGATTGAATTTAAATTAAATATGGGTAATTTTATTAAGAGATATAGTGATTAATATAAATTAAAAATAATATCATACTATATGATTTAAATAGTAGTGCATGATTAATCTTATTATAGTATAATTAGAATGGGATCAATTTATGTAAATTAATATAATTTAAAGATAGAAATAATTATGTTGTGTAATATACATGGTACTCTACAATTAGTATGATTATATCAATTTGATCGATAAACTAAATGTATCTTATTTTTAATAATTTAAAAATTGAACTAATCACAGTTTATAATATGCAACGTATTGTTCAACTGATTTCCTCAATTAAAATTTTATTAATGAGCATGATTTATGAGAAAATTAATCTGATTTAGTTTGATTTAATCATATTGTAGAATCTTGATCTTACTATATGCTCAACCATAACTTTTTTGTAGCATATTTAAGCTTTTGTTTTAAGCTATGCACTCAATATATAAGTTAGTATTAAACCCTAAACATAGGAAGAGATGATTTTTGTTAAAAACTCATAGAGAATCACTTATATCCCTAAGAGAGAGAGAGAGAGAGAGAGAGAGAGAGAGAGAGAGTTTCTAGAGTGAGAACATTTCAGAGCGCATAAAGAGGTTATATTTATCTTCTATGCACCTTTCATTCCACATAGTTTGCTAATTTTGTTGATTGAGAGACATTATTCATATTTTGTGGGAAATCTCGAAGCTCAAAATAATAATGATACTTTGTGTGCCTATTTGTCTGGTTGGGACTAGTTAATTTCTCTCTTGGAGTATCACAGGGGCAGGATTTCTCTATTAGTTGTGAAGAAGTGAGGCTTTTTTCCTTGTAGTAGCAAAAGGGGAAAGGAGTGAAAATCTTGAGTGGTGGACTTGGGGAGTGGACGTAAGTTGTTTTTGCTGAATCAAGATATATTAGTTTGTTCATTACTCTTTGCACATTGTTTTTATTGTATCTTTTATATATTTGAAATACTCTGTGATGATATGAATGATGTTGTGATCTAAGCTGTCTTGTGATATAAGACTTTAAAAATGTATTTGAGATATTTGAAAATTTTATTTAATATAAAGAAACTTATCTTGTACAAAGAATTTTGGCAAATAAAAAAAAGAATATATACTTTTTACTTTGCTCTAATTAAAGAACTTCACTTAAAAATCTCTAATTATTTTGAAAAGAAAAGAAGAATATTTTAAAACATATTGATATTCCTTATGATGAATAGACATAAGAAAAATACAAGGTGGTACTATTGAATTCCAAAAATTTTATCTTTTCTTTTTTTGCCCAATAAGTTTATGAGTGTTTCATATAAGATTAGTAATAAAGTTTGTGAAGAAATGTATGTTATTTATGAAGGCACTGATGAAGTCAGATGTCTGATAGTTACATATAAATTTGCTAATGGATGGCTATGAACAATTTTATGTGCAACTTAATGAGATTATTTCAAATATGTGCACTAGTTAAGAAATATTGTTACTCCATTACTTAAAGGAGCAGATGTCTTTTTGAATTATAGCATGCAATGGCTACTATAATTTTTTAATATAAGAATTTATCAACTTATTAGATTGACTTGTTGCTTATTTATCAGGTTAAATATGAGCAAAAGATTAGCAAGATATTTGGATACTCTAGAGAAATAGAAAGAAAAGCAAATAATTCTTATAACTTCAACTAGTGTCGGATAAGAGTGAGATCAATGCATTTAATGAAGATTATATCGTGCTAATTATTGAGAAACTATGATGCACTGATCTAATATGTCTCTTTAAAGAGGTATGCATTGTCTGACATGTTTTAGACACGACACACATCCGACATACATCTGATAAGTGCTGGATATGCTGAAGACTTGTCCAATTTTTTTTTAAAAAAAAATATTGGACATGATTTCCTTTGAGATTTTATGAAAAAAAAAATTAAATATAATTTATTGAACTTTTAATTTCTTATGTATTAAAAATAAATTATTATTTTTATTTCCTCTCTACAATCCTAAATTAATCACACACACTTAAAACCTCATTTCCCATCCCATTTTCATTTAGCTCTAGTAGGTCTAAAATATGGTTTCGCAACACCACCCAATTATCACGACCCAACCCGATCGGAACGACTCCTATCACGTCGGGTCGTGAGGGATGAATCCAGGATCTAGCTTAGGAATTTGTTTTTCAGACTTTCTTCCAATATACACAGGACTATAGAAACGCAGAGCTACTACAAACTTTCAAATTTTACAGAAAACTCATCCATAGTTTTCTTCTATCATTCTTTAAAATAAGCATATACATTATAGTACATGGCTCTAAACAGAAAGTACATAATAGAACAGAAAAGTCATGACTGTACAAAAATCAAAAGTACAAAATACATAATCTCATATTAGAGACTGAACGGCTAGTCTAAAACCTCATTCCCTTTCCCAGAACCTGAAAACTATGAAGATAACAATAGTGAGCTAACAGCTCAGCAAGACTATACTAGCCAATCAAAATCTTCAGAAACTCCCATATCAAAATACTCACATAAACAAATTTTGCAAATGGCAATACAAAATTCAGATAATCATACAAAAATCATATAATCAGACAGAATGCAGATATTCGTACAGAACAGATAAACAAACAGACTTCAGATATTCACACAGAACAGATAATCATATGAAAATCAAATAATATATATAGAAGAACTAAATCAAATTCGTATCACAAAATCGTATAAATCACTAATCACATTTTTCAAATTCATATATCAAATCACATATTCAAATCAGATTTCAAGTCATATATCAAATCATATATCATATCACAAATCCCTGACACAGACAGAATCTCAAGAATTCTGGCCCCTTATGCCTCCCTTTGTGCTTACAGCACCAGAATATATCAGATATACATAATTATCATATCATAATTCATTTTCATGTTCTCGGACCCAGACAAAATCTCAAAGGATTCTGACCCTTTATGCCTCCCTTTCCTGACACAGATAGAATCTCAAAGGATTCTGGCCCCTTATAACTCTCTTATGATTTTATTCACATCACATTAAACATTAAATCATATCAGATTCAGAGAAATCAGACTCGTATCAGAAAATCGTCAGAGAGTATAACGACAGTGTAAAACGTCATTTCAAGACTTTCATTGTACTGAAGCAATATTTTTCAACATACAGATAATATACTATTTGATAAAAACTCTGCAGAATTCAAAATACCCGGTGAAAAACTTTCATAAAATACTCAAAACGTGCAAAATTACAATCTCAATAACATACCAAAAGTTATGCGGTAAAAGTTTTACTGGTGCAAGGATATACCCGTTTTTTGTTAACGGAAACAAAATCTTAAACATAAAATTCATCAAAGATCACATTTCTGAAAATTGAGAAAGGCATAATGTGCCTTACCTTGAGTCGGTCAACTTTCCCAACTATAGCGACGGACGAAAACGGACCGATGATGTCCAAAACGCGAATTTCCTCCTCAATCCCACGTTTTCTCTCTCTTATGCACTTTCTCTCTCTTCAAAATATCTTAATTCAGATATTTAGAGAATGCGATCGTCCGGACAATATCCCTAGTTAGTCCCGGGACGATCCCCTCGGACTCCAATTATTCAGACGAAAATTGCTTACGTCTCTGGACGGTGCCCTCGGGTTGCCTTCGTACGAACGATAATTATAATCGTCCTGGGATGATGCTCTCTGGTTGCCAATGTTTCAACTATTCATTCCGGACGATCCTCACTTCGTCCGGACGAACTTGGAAGGTAAACTCAAATCAGACCAAAACATATAAGAAAAGAAAAAGAAGGCTTTCACACCAATGATATCGATCAAAACAATCCCAGCATTGAAGTTTAACACTATCTTTATATTGACGCTTAACGCCAACAATTTTCACACCCACAATCATTTGCCTTATATCGTCTTGACATGTTATCTTTCTCCAATGTCATCTCAACAGTGATGATTGATACTAAATCGTCATCAATGGCCGACACCGTCTTGACATCGACACTCGGTACCCATTGCACAATATCAATTCCAAACTCTTGATAACATTGTCGTCTATTATCTCAATATCTAAAATATAATATCCACATTCGACTCTTGACATTTAAATATTAATCATTTAAGCACAATGCTTAGTTAAATGACTTATTATTTACCAATTATATTATTCTTAATGTTCTATTTATTCAATTTTTATATACTTGTTGTGGGCTAGAATATACACGGCGATAAAGTTAGAATACTACTTCTTAGCGTTGTACGGATATCCAGCTCACACACATAAAATACAAGATTTTTACGTGAAAAGCCCTGAAAAAGGAGAAAAACCACGGGGCCTGGCCCAATTGAAAATGATTCCACTAGAACTTGAGGTGGTTACAATGGGCTGACTCGCCTCCAAGGGCGATCAGATTACAAGTAATAATTGTACGATAGTAGTCCAGTCGTCAGGTGATGGACCGATAGAACTTTGGGCTTCAAGTAATGGCCTGGCAAAACTCCAGGCCTTAGGTGGTGATCCGACGAAGGTGAGGGCCTCAGGTGGTGGTCCGGCGAAGGCGAGGGCCTCAGATGGTGGTCCAACGAAGGCGATGGCCTCAGGTGGTGGTCCGGCGAAGGTGAGGACCTCAGGTGGTGGTCCGACGAAGGTGAGGGCCTCAAGTGGTGGTTCGACGAAGGTGAGGGCCTCAGGTGATGGTCCACGCGAAGGAGAGGGCCTCATGTGGTGGTCCGATGAAGCTCCGATGGTGGTCCGGTGAAATTCCGGCGGTGGTCGAGGAGGAGCTTCTTCCTTCTCTTCATTCTCTTCTCTTCTTCTCTTCTTGCTTAGATCCCCTTCAAGAGAAATGAGATGTCTATTTATAGATTTATGGAGTGGCATGACCCATAAATAGGTGAGAGATCAAGGGTAAATGAGGAGTGGTTGGATGGACGACTGATATTGAATCCCTTGATCATGGACCATTTGATGGACATTTGAACATCTTATTGGCATCGGAATTCAGTGATCTTGTGCTCGTTGGATTTGTCTCGTCGAGCCGCTTGATTCGATTATAAGCTTGTTATGTTTGGAGACCGTTTGGTAATCCAAATTGATGTTCGAACCTTCCATCAGCGCTTCTAACCCTTGATTTGGACCTGTTTGGGCTCGGATTGAGTTGATTTTGGTTTTGTTGAGTTCGTATTTCCAAGACGCTCAGTTTGACTCTAAGTTTGCTAAAATCAGAGTTCGGATGGTCCCAATTTTAATTTTGGAAGTTTCCAACTTGGTTTTGCATCGAGATTCGTGCTTGATCAATATAATTTTTTTATGACGTATCAGTACTATTTTTAAAATATAAGAATTATAATATTGTGTCCAACACATATCGTTGTCCTATTTTTTTTAATAATTGAAGTTTTTCGCCTCTGTATCATATCATATTTGTGCATGTACATCATAGCTAGGAAGTTTAACTCATTCCTTAGGAGTAAGGATTAAAAATTCAAAGACACAAAGATGAGGAAGGTGAAAAAGTAGAGCAAATGCAAAATCTAATGCTAATTTTATTTTATTTTGAGTGTAAAAATTCACATCACATTAAGTGAAATTACCCCAACCTTAAAAACTCAAAGCAATTAAATGAAAAATGCAATGCAAAAAAAAAAAAAATCAAGAAGTTTTTTGAATTAATTCTAACACAAACTCCTCAACTAGCAAACAAGTCAAAATCTACAATTTATGCTTGTTAGCTCACAAGAGGATTTAAAGCTTGATGAAATTTATGATGTTTCCTATGATGGTTAAATTTTAATTGCTGAAGAAATGCATGGTAGCTTCAAATAATATTTTAAAAAAACATGCTTGTTTGAAACATTATCATACATGTTTAAAAAAGGAGCACAATATTTAATTGTGTGAGCTAGATTAAAGTTTTATTTGGGGAGGCTTTCTTGTTGCTTCTTAAAACAGTTTTTTAGTACAAAATTTTTTATTTTTATACTATAAAGTTGAATTAAGAAGCAGTAAAAAGTCGTCCCGAATGAACCCTAAGGCTTCATTTGAGATAGTTTTTTTATTGCTTTGTGAAGCAGTTTTCTTGTACAAATTTTTTTAGTTTAAGCCTTCGTTTGGAACAGCTTTCTTACTGTTTTCTAAAACATCTTTTTGATACAAAAATTTTTTTTCAACAAATTTTTATATTAAAACTGCTAAAAAAACAGTAAGAAAATTGTCCCAAATGAAGCCTAAAGATGTATAAGAGGAGACAAAACATCATCATTTAGCATGCTCATGACTATTTGAGGTCAACTTTATAAATCCTCACTTTCCATTCATACCTAGTAAGCACAACCAATGTTGTTAATCTACTCTTCAGTCTTCTCAAATCATTTTGAAAAAAAAAATAGTACAGCCTTACAATTCTTAAAAATTGGTCAAAGTAACCAAATTACAAGCATATCAGAAAAAAATATGCACACAAACGAAATGAAATTAGCATAAGCACCACTTTGATACTTTTTATAAAATATATGAGCCGAAAAACAATTCCAAAACTTCCAATAATAATAAAAAAAACTCTGCATTTCTCCAGTGAACTTTGAAAGGGCTACTGATCCTTCATTAACCATGCAGATTTTCATATGGTGATTTATAATACTTGAATACAAGGAAGTTAGAAAGATAATTCTTTTCTACAATATAATAAAAAAGTGATAGGTATTGGTAATATTAGTAAGAATAATTATTTTATCATTTAAAAAGTCTTGATACAAATGACTTGAAATATAATATACTAAGCATTAGTCAACTTTTTGATAAAAAATTTCATATCAAAATTCTATTTATTACTTGTCAATTAAAACTAAATGGCATGATCTATACAGAAAGACATAGCATAAATAATATGTATAAGCTTTATATAGATAATATTAATAAATATAATAAAATCTCCTAATTAAAAAGTAATCCAAATGAGCCATGGCTATGATATATGAGACTATGTCATGTTAGTATGTATATTCTTAAGAAATCATTCACCAATATTTATTTAGAGGAGTACCAAAACTAAATTATACCAATGATCAATTATGTGCTATATGATATCATGAGAAATAGGTGAAAACATCATTTCATTTCCTTATGACTATCATCAAGTATTGAACTCTAATATATTACATATGGACTTATTTGGGCCGATTAGCATTATAAATTTACGAGGCAAGTCATATGGGTTTGTGATAGTTGAAGATTGTACTAGATGCATTTGAGTCAAGTTTAATCAATTTATGATCTCTCTTTTGGGCAAGTATCTACATGATCAATAGAATATTCAAATTTATATAATATCACCATTACTTAGGATTCATTTGGGACGGCTTTCTTGCTACTTCTTAAAGCAACTTTATGGTAAAATTTTTTTAATTTTTATACTAGAAAGTTACTTTAAGAAGCAGCAAGAAAACAGTCCCAAACCAAGCCTTAAAATTCAAATGATCTAAACTCACTCCATCTTGACATTATGAAGTACATTCTATTAATTTATATGGTAGTAATGGAAAGCACATGAAACATCAATGATTAATTAAGATTTTTTATTTGCTAATTAACCCCAATGATAAGCATTGATGCCCATTAGATAATTCTAAAAAATCTTTAAAAATCATAAAGCACACAAAAAACCCTTCTAAAACTTCAGGCATTGGAAGTGCTTTATATGGTAATTTTCTAAAAATGAATTAAGGCCTATTAAAAGAGTGATTAATTATGAGAAGAATTATTAAAAAATATTAAAAATAACTATCTAATTTAAGTTTTTTTTTTTAATAATTTATAATATAACTTTCTTAAGATAATAATGCTATTCATTCCATTTAATTTGAAGCTTAAATTACAAAAAAAAACTTATAAATTTTGAAATATCTCTTTAATTAATAAAATGCCCTAAATCCTATTATATTTAGTGATCAGTAGAACTTACTAGATTGGGCTCATTCACATGATGCCTTACATGGACTAGTTGCATGGACCCAAAGAGGTGCAACATGTGATTTTTGGGCAATGAGGGAAAGACATAGGATCTCTTTGGTAAATTTGGGTAATTGGATCTCAAAATTGAGATCCAAGAATCATTGTGCTTCCTCTTAGGTTGAGCTACGACATCTTAAAATCATGACAAAGAAACTTTGGGGTTGCAACGATGTGCATGGTGGCTAGAGAGGCTAACTACTTTCGAAGTGGCATTACCAATGATGAAGGAGGTGCCACTGATATTGGCTGAAAGCTTAAGCACATTGGGTTATTTTTCATGAAGGTTTCAGGTAGGCATGTAATGTCATTGCTTTCTAGCCCTATTAGGTCCCTCGAAGATCAATCATAGCATATGCCTATTCCTCTAAAATAGTTTAGGGGTTCTAGTAAAGATGGAGAGTGGTATAGAGGTGAGACCTTCACCTACAAGTGATCAAAGAAGATGAGAGCCATTTGAGATTCCAGCTATTGAAACCTCTTCCTCTGAGCTAGAGTTATTGTCTAGAGGAGTTGGGGAGATAAAAGTGAGAGAAGCCACTAAAAGGTCTCCTATCCTCAAATTTCATTGAGAAAAATTTAATAGCTTAGAGACGTCGATTTATGGTTATTAACTGGCTTAGGCGGTGAATACCAAGTGGCTATAGGTAGCCTAAGAGGTTCCAAGAGAGGGGCAAGAGCTGGAGGGATATTTGAACTCCCAAAGGGTTTAAGAGAGCTTGATTTGATTGTGCTCTCAAAGCTTTGACTCAATGGGCCTCGGTAGGTTCATTAGGCTAGGTAGTGTCCAATGGTTATGGCTTAACATTGAGATAGTTAGGTTGCATTTGGGTACCCCAAGTAGCAACTTAGGCTAGTTTATCTAAATGGGCCAAAGCTCAAACTTTACTTTGATCAAGGGAATTTAGTTAACCTTGGTGGCTTCTTATGTCCCCTAGATGGGTCATTAGATGTTGGGTTCTTAAGGACATGGTGGACTAGATTAAATAACATTAGATTAAGCTAATATGTCTTTGACCATTACAACAAACCTTTACTTAGGGTTGATTAGGAAGACATGAGTTGACCTATTTAGCTTGATTGAGGTCCCAGGCAAGTGTAAATGAGTCAAGCCAAGATAGATTTACCCTCTACTTGAGCTTGAGCATGATTAATTAATTGAGCTTAATCAATGATTTGAGCTTGCACTCGAGCTCAAGCTTAATTTTACGAGACTGAGTCATCTCACAAGCCATCTCATTTATCATAAAAGGGAAAAAAAATATTCTAATTCAAGTAGTTATTTTAATAATATGATAAAAATAACAAGAAATCACTTGAAATAAAGAATAAAAATGCAATTCATTATTATTATTTTTAAGTAATTTTAGACTAAACTTATTAATTTTTTATCGTATTTAAATTTTATTTAATATTGATGCTTTTTAAATGAGCTGATTTAGGGGCTGATGAGTTGAATATGGGTTGGTTTAAGCTTGGTTTACTAACTCATTAGGCTTGGCTCACAAGCCATTTATCGAGTCAAGCACGAGTCAGCTCATCAGTCATCTTTATTCAATAACGTCGCTAGTCCAAGGTGTTTAGGCGAGGTCTAAGATCCATGAGGGCCATAATTGGGCGAACCATGGTATACTAGGTTGGTCTATGTGGGCCCATTGGGCTTAATCTAAACCCTAAACCTAGGTTGACCCAATAATGATTCAATAAAAACATAAAATTGACAATATGTCCAGGCTTGACCTAAGTGGGCCCATTAGGCTTCTACTTGTCATGACCGCCTTATGTCTCTTAGGACCAAATTGAACTAGCTCAAACTCATTAGGCTATTTTAGAACAATCCAGTGGTCCTAAGCTGGCTTAAGAAGTCTAATGAGTAGCTATTAATAATTGGGTGTTCTTAAGTAACATTTAGTTAGGCCTTAGGGCGCGGGCCAATTGCATAAATCTTAATAAAGCATATGAAGCTAAACTTAACAAATTTAGATCAAAGAGATGTAACCATATAGTCTAACATGGACAAAACCAATGGGTTAAAGTTAGGACGAGATAGGGTTTGAAAAAATAGGGTCTAGCTTGATGTAGGGTAGATCTTAATGGACAAAATGAGTCATCTAAGACGATCTTAATTGCCAAAATGAGTCATTTAAGATGGGTCTAACTTTCTTAAAAGGGCTTATGTCATGTTTAGCCATAGGTGGTGTTAATACTAAGCCTTGGTTAGCCCAAGTCAAATCCACCCAAATGAATCTAAACACCCAGTTAAACTCAAATTAAGCCTAATTTAACTTAGGAAGCTCTGCACTCAACACAAAATAAATCCAAGTGACCTATCCCGATGCATTAATTAATTTAGCTAATCCACTATGCCTAGATATTTAGAGCTAACCTCAAAGTGCATACACTAAACTCTCTTTAATTAAGCCATCTTAAAGCCTGACCTTGCTTCCCCATGATCTAATGGACCTCAAACAAACTTTTGCTTGGTTACCTTGAACTCTGATCAAGCGATAATCATAAATCCGAGCTCACTGAGGAGCTCAATATTTGGATTTATAAAATTATCCTCACTTAGCCGACTAAACCCCATAAGAATGATCTAGGACACCTTGAAGCCATACATTTGCCTTCCCTTATAATGGAGTTTTCCATGTAGTGCTCAAATATCTCTTCATTGTCACCAAAATCTATGGATGGATGAAAAAAAATCCCCTAAATTAGTGAACTATAGGTTAGAGTTTTTATTCCTATAACATCTTTAAGGGATTGTCACCCTTCGACGCCGAATGCAATTCAATGTTATTGCTGGGTATCCATCCCACTCTCTATACCGCTGGATATTCAATTAACCGGACAGTTATCCCGTCCTTACAAAATAAACTCTACCAGATCAACTAAATAAGCCATGTCAATGAGATGTCAAACAGAGATGACGCGGCGCATTGCGCTGCACAGAACCTCTTGCACGGGTTTTCAGCTATAGTGCGGACAGTCCTGGAGGGCTATCGGGATCCAGCCGCTTCTTCGACATTCTTTCGGCGAAGAATGAAGGAGATGTCGATCTCGATGTAGACTTGGAAGGCCCACAAGAAATCCCTTGCCACTCCATTCATTCTCTCCGCTCTCCGAATTTGTGGCTGTCATTCCCCACAATTTATTGGCTCCGGTTGCTCCTCTCTCTCTCTCTAGGCATTTGCCTTATGACTATCTCCTCGGTTGCATCCTCTGCATTTTGCTACTTTTCAGAGTTGGGTTCCGCAATTTTTAAGTGATGAATGGCTTCTTTTCTTCTTTGCTCGTTATAAGGTTTGATTTTTAAATATTTTTTTTTCTGTCTCTGAGGTTGATTGCGCCAATATTTGTGAACCAGGATATGATAAAAGTTTAGGTTATGTTTTTCTTCAATAAGATTCGAAGTTAATTTGGGAATCGAGAAATCAGATTTGGTTGCTAATTTGGTTTCTTTTGTTTTTTCATTACTCCCATCTGAAAATATTTTTAGGATTTAGATAATTTAGCTGTTTTGAACTGCTGGTGGTTACTGAGCAAAAAGTTAGTGCAACAACCTTATTTGAACCATGGTTGTCGTCGTCATCGTCATTATTATTAGCGTTATCCCAACTATTTGGGGTTGGCCTTATGAATCCTAATTCTATGTTCATTTCTGTTTAGTGCATCTCATATGTTATATTTAGTCTGCTTCTCTTCCAAAAGCTTCAACACTAGTTTTCTCCGCCTAATTTATTGCTGATTTACATATACACATCTTCTAAGTCTATTTAGTATTTTTTTATTACCTTATTTTTAATAGATGTTACAACTATCGCCCCTCTAATATTATAATTTCTTAAATTATGCTTCATTATTTTTTCATGCATCCATTTTAAAATTAATATTTGCCAAGATAAACTGAACTACAATGAATTTTATTTGACATTTAGATCCATATAACATAACCGGTTTAATTGTAGTTTTATAAAATTTGCATGCAAGTTTTTAAGTATTAGCTTTTCACATAATACTCCTGCCACACGTCTCTTTTAATCTTCTGTCATTAATTCTAACCTCATTTATATCCATATTATTCTTTAAAATAGATCCAAGTTACATAAACCCATCACATGTAGTTATAATTTTATCTTTTAGTAAAGTTAGCTTGTAATAAGCTATATCATGCCCGCCAAAATTGTATATCACATACTCTGATCTTTATTCTACAATTCTTAGACATTCACCTTCTAAATATTTTCTCTATTATTTCAAAATTTCAGTTATTTTAGCAAATGTCTCATCAATTAAAACTTCCTTTTGCAGAAATAATACACCAAGGCACCTCATTTCTAATATCCATTATAAGGATCTCCATAATAATATTGAAAGATACACCATGATATCTTTGAATATAGTCCTATCATGATTAAAAACTTTTTGTTTGCTCAACAACTACTTTTAGTATCAGTTAATGATCAATCATATATATATTTAGTAACTTCAACATAAATTTTATTTACTATTTTCTTTTATGCACGCCAAATAAATTGTTGTGGTATTTCATAATAAACTTCCTCTAGATGAATCAAAATTATATGAAGATCATTTGTCAATTTTTTTAGTTTTTCCATTCCAAGTCAATGTTCCATTACTCACTTCGATAATTTCACTGTATATCTCAAAAGTTTGACTCTTCAATAATAATAAAAAATTTAGATATATCTTCAATATTGATATAAATATATATATATATATATATATATATCCCAATCTTTGATGTTCTCCCTCTTATTAAAAAAGACTTGTTAACCAAATTACTATATAGCATCACCGGTAACTCTCCATATCTTAGTAGGCATCTCATTTGTATTTAAAACTTTACCTCTATGTACTGCAACACATCTTAAGGTCTAGGTTGTTTAATGTAGAACTAGGATGAGATGCACAAAGTAATGCAAACAAGATCAAATTTAAATGCCATAAACTTCTAACTTAGACAGTTTCTAGGCAGTTTTTTTTTTGTGTTGAGGTATTTCATATTAAACTTTCATCCGTAATAATTGTCAATAAATGCAGCCACTAACATCCTCTATTTATTTTGGTTACACATGATATTGCAGTGTTATTTGATGGGTGAAATGTGGTTCATTCCTATTTCGTTGGGGACGAGTATTTGCTCCAGTAGATAACTTAGTCATAATCAACTAAAACACTGATGGCTACTAAGATTATTGGGACTGCTATAGCTGGCGACAAAGGATTTTACAAAGAGCAAAGTGGCCTTTTGTGTCCTTACTCAAAATTAGTACATGGTGGATGCTATACTATAACACAGAAGAATCAGTTGAAAATATTTAGGAAAGGACGTTTTTTTAGATTAGTTCATTCTTCCTCCTGTTACTGTTATAGGCACGCCAATGAAAAACTATATCCTTGCTTCCATAACAGAGAACGAGTCTGGTCATGCCATTCTACCTGTACGCGCAGAATTGAGACTAAAATAAGTTCAAGGAAAGAATGCTGCTCAAATGTCCCTAGGTATGTATGTGCCACCACTCTATTTGTTGTAGTGATTATTTAATTCTTGTTTTTCTCGAGTGAACATACATATGCAGGTTTTGGATGATCTCTACAACAATGTTGATTGTAAATTTAATAGCCAATGAAGGAATATCGATGTAGTTCTCTACTACTTGGAAGGTTGACTGAAATTATATAAAGTGTGGTACAATAGTCCATTGTAATGTTAAGTTGCTAAAAGATATAAACTTTTAATGGATTAGAGCTATCTTACACGTAACCCTCCTCATTTACTTATTTCATTCTCATAATTATTGGACTTTTTTCAAGTATTTGAGGTCAGCCTTTTAAGTCCTTGTTCTTCATTTAATCTTGTTGAGTGCTACATAAGCTTTTAACTCTAATTTACTTAAGTCTTTTGCATACTTTCTACCTATGCTGCCTTTGGACTACTCGTTTCTTTCCTATTCCAGTCACAGTCATGTCTCCCTACCTTAAGCTTCTTTTGTCACAATCGCACTTGGCATTTTTGTACGTGCCTAAACCATTTAAATTTCATTCATTATCTTAATTATCATATGAGCTACTCCTGTATCTTAACTTTCTTATTTATGTTGCACATAACCATGTCGACGATGTCTTCATTTCATCACTTGGAGTCGAGTCATAAAACATAATTGGGGTAATTGTAGTTTTGTAGATTTATTTTTAAGTCTCCATTGTATTCAAATTTTGCGTTTTGCTTTTGAGGAGCTTATCCATTTTGAACATCTAGATTGAAGCATCGAAATTATGCCCTCATCTATACTTTTAATTTTTCTGTAAATTATATAAAAAATGCTCAAACAAAGCGCTTGTATGTATCTCTTGATTTTCCAATAGTTTTAACTGTGAATAATCAATTGCACATCTATTGAAATCCCATATGCATTGTCTCTATTTCACTAATATTAAGTCCCTTATTAGCTTATCTTTTAAAATTTCATCATTAGATAAACTTATGATGTCATCTATAAGACTTGCATCATCTTCCATTAGGATATACCAGGATATCTCATCTTGAATATCTTTTATAAGCAACTTTATCATCATATTTTTAATCTATGTTGCCTAGAAAGTTTTTATGTGTTCTACGACAACATTGAATTCTTGCAATACAAGCATCACACATCATTAATGATTTTAACATATTTTTGACATATACCTTTTCTCCTTAAATCACACCAAATCAATCCTTGTGGCAATCAACTTTTTTCAAGATATAAACAAGTGTCATGTGTAGATTGTTTCCTTTATCTATATTCTCCTTCGTTATCATCTCAGCAAACAAGTTGTATCAAAATGATAGCAAAGTCAACAAGTTTTTTTTAATTTTAATTTTGATAGATTATTTCGCATTTATTTAAAGGCATGGGAAATGATAATTTATTTATTTAGGCATCTAAGGCAGGACAAGCAAACGGCTATGTTTGAATTTTCAGCATGTAAATGATTCGTGTGTGTTGTTCTTCTCTGAATGTGTTAATGGAGCCATATAAATATACATTTAATCATCCGATTTTTTTTTCACCTTGTAAATTTAAACCCTACAATGTAGATTTAACTTAATTTTGTTTTTATTTTATATGTGTTCTTCGATTAACATATGTGGCCCAGCAATGATTTCTCGGTTCTTCTATTTGTAGTTGTCAGACGGAAGATGAGAAGGATGAAGAGTATGGTTCTCAATTGTGTGAGCAAATGCTATCCGGAAGAATTTATCACCCAAATCAAGGCTTAGCTGAAGCTTGTAAATTTGTTTATAATGATGCCAAGTTCGTAAATGAAAGGGCACGGAACGACATTATTTTGCTTTCACGGTATCATACATTTCCGCTGTGATATAGGCTGAGATTATAACTTCACTGTAGTCTCTATGTTAATAATCTTGAAAACTCTTTTGGGCATGCTTTGTTTGGTTTTATATAGTTGTGAATAAATGCTGGACAACATATTTTTCTTGGGTTTTGTATGATCTAATCTTGTTGCGTTTACTCCACCGTCAGTCTAGTTTTTTGCCACATCATTTTTCAATGTTCCTGCAAAGTAATTTCGTCTTTTATTTGCTGGTGTTTTTCTTATACTTTCACTTAGTTGTGAATCAAGCAATTAGATATTTTTTACTCATTGCGTGACTTCAATATGCCTAGTATCACCTATTTTCTACTAGTCATTTTCTTTCATTGAGGGCATTCACTCTGCTAAGTATTTATATTTGTGATCATTATTGTGTGTATGCTTAGTAACTTTTACAGGACTGTTGGGGGCTAGAATATGCACGGCTGTTGCATTGCATAAATATTTAATACACAAATAGAAGATTGCAAATCCCAAGAAAATACTAGAGATTTTTAACATGGAAACCATGGAAAAGTGAAAAACCATGGGGCTTGACCCAGTTCAAATGATTCCACTAGTATTTGAAGGAATTACAATGCTTGATCCGTCATGTAATTTGAAGACGATGAAATTATAATAACAGGGGGAGTCGGGAGTAAAACTAGTAACGAATGATGGCGGGCAGGTCCTGCGACGGTCGGTGGCTGGGTGGAAGTCTGACGATGGACGATGGTAGGACGGGGGTCTGGCGTCGGTCGGAAGTCGGGGCGGAAGTCCAGTGCCTGTCGGTGGCTGGGTGGAAGTCTGGTGACGGTCGATGGCCGGGTAGAAGTCCGGTGACAGTCGGTGGCCGGGTAGATATTCGGCGATGAGTGATGGTTGGGCGGAAGTCCGACGACGGTCGGTGGTCTAACGATGGTCCGGCGGTTGTCGAGGAGAAGCTTGGTGGCTAGAAAGATCTCATATTTCTTTTTCTTCTTCCTTTTTTCCTTCCCCCCTCCTTTGTGAAGAATGAATGGTCTATTTATAGTTTTTTGGGAGTGACATGACTAGTAAATAGGGAGAAGATCAATGACATGTTGGGAGTGTTTTGGATGGATGACTGATATTGATCCCCTTGATTATAGATAATTTATCTCGCATTTGAGTGTCTTAATGATGTCAAAATTCAACAATATTGGGCTCTTTAGATTCATCTTGTCGAGCCGCTCGATTTGACTATAAGCATGTCACATTTGGAAGTCATTTCGTCCAACTTATGCTTTGAAGCTTCCAAATGTGCTTCGGACCCTCGAGTTGGACCCATTTGGGCTCCAGATTGGACCGACTATGCTGTCGTTGGATTCATCTTTTCGAGATGTTCTGTTGGACTATAAGTTTGCTGAAATCGGACTTCGGATAGTCTCGGAATTAATTTTGGAAGTTTCCAATTCAACTTTACCTCGAGATGTCCCGATCAAGATGATTTTTTGATGATATATCAAGGACAATCTTGAAAGGCGTCATGAAAGATAACAAAGAATGAAAAGCTAAAAAAAATTAAAAGATGTAACAAGATATATAAGCTTTCCGTCTGTACAAAAAGATAACCTCTACTTGGAAAAGTGCAGGTATCACATCTATTCAAGGATTAAAATCGATGAAGAAGAAGAGTCTTCATAGTCTAAGTAGCATTTAATCCTACCATAAAATTGTCTTATATGACTCATAATTTTCATATTTACAGATACAAGAATTACAATCTGCTAACTAACTAATAACTTATAATAAATTAACAAATTGCTAGCAAATAGCTAATAAATTACCAATAAATTTATTAACATTAGATAGCACAATCTTAATAAAATGATGAAAGTTAGAGAGCATATATACACACATACACATAAAATCATCAAGTATTTTGACTACAAAACATATTACTCCGGGGAGTGAAAATGATAGATTATAGCACATCCAAAGTAAACTTCTTTCTCCATTAACTATGCATCATGAAATGATGGATAATATTTCTAATGAATTAGAGGGTGATATAATCTTGAAGGAACACCAACGAGCTCATTTAGTAGTACATGAATTTGAACATGACCTATTCTTGAAAACTCAAAAATCCATTTGAAGAAGCATCAATACAAGATGTTGGGGGCTTGAAGATGCCTCAATTAAGTAACAATTCTGGAATATAGAAAGTATGATTAATACTCACATCAATATGCAACGTAGCACGAGGTTAGGACTTTCTAACAATATAATAGGGCTCTAAATTTTTGATAGATATTATCAAGCAAGTGGAGTACAAGTAGCGTTTAAGTAGATTTACACGAATATAATATTTTGCATTTTACCCTGAGTACTATAGGGAACAATAACAGCTTTAGAACTTTCAATTTGCATGTCGACTCCATTACTATAATCATTATGTAATTCATATATATATAATCAATGAAAGATGCAACTAAATATGATTAATGTATATATAGTCAAAGAAAGATGGAACAAAATATGGTTCAGGTACAGGAGTTGCAAATCCCAAATTGTCTAATTACTAGACTTGGAGTAATTCAAAATGAGGCTGAGATTTTTTATGTTGGAACTAGTATTAGTAAACTCAATTATAGGAAAATGCAATACCTAATTTCTTAGCTATATTTGTCATGATTAATAAAGGGAAATTTAAAATATTCCCTTATCAAGTTATGAGTGAGATATTGAATCTGATAGAAAATCATCATCTTAATCTGATATATATATATATATATATATATATCAGATTAAGATGATGATTTTCTATCAGATTCAATATCTCACTCATACTCATGTTTAGGTTCAAGTTAAAAAAGAACTGTAATCTCAGGCATATATAAAGTGTAAGACTGTATGGTAGAATGCAATATTTGATATTAAAAACTTCTTCAAGTCTAGGCAAACATCAGAATGAGGGTTAGAGATTTCATATATTACAATTTTCTCTATAGGATCAGACTTGATTTTATATGATATTGACATTGGTACATCACAACAACAACAACATCAAGCCTTTATCCCACTACGTGGGGTCAGCTACATGAATCCTTTTCCATGCTCACTAAATTTTAAACCATAACAAATTTTATTATGGGGTCATCAAGTAATGTTGTAGTAGAATTAACAAGAGGATGATCGAGATAAAATTCAATAATTATAACTATAGAGTAAAGCCTCATTTACTGTCTTATAATAATAAAGGCTTATTTCTTACCTAATATTTTTCATGGGGTTTTCAAACAGAATATCTTTTGAATAATCCTCCAAACATTTAAAGTATTCTGCGACACTTGTTTTTTTGCTTATGTTTTGGAAGTTAACCTGATGATTGCCTAAGATGACCAATGTTGACAAATATTGTTGTTTATGTTTGTGTTTTATCACAGCCGATTCCAAATAGAATTGTCATTATTTTGAACCTTTGCCAAAATATTGGCTAGAACCTATCCATTTAGCATAAGAAAATCTAATAAACCTTTCATTAATCATATGGTATTTTGTGAAGATATTATCTAAATCAGCTAACCAATTTAATTTAACATTATAAGTATATCTTCCATTAAATATGATAAGAGATGGAAGGTGGTGGTCGAGGGATGAGTAGATGAGGGAAAATGCCTCCTTGAATTATTTTATGAAGATGGAGAATGGAATGAAGCCATGATTAGTTTGATACCCATGACCGTAGAATACATAAATATTCCAATAAGCGCCATTTATCCAAAGTGTTGATGCAATATCAATCGACAATGTTGTTAAATGAAGACAAGCTAGGTATGTAACTTGGCTGTGATGGAATAAAGAGTGGAGGCCTAGCCTATATATCTTAATAATGGATTGATGAAGAGTGGAGATAACACCATCGTGAACTATGGAAATGGTAATGCAACAATGTACAGAAAATGGCATACTTTATGATTGAAATAACATACAAAAGATTATTTAATGGACAACTCGTCAAATATCTCATAAGAGAGAGCCACTCAATCCAACCTAGGAAAATGATCTAGACATTCTACATCATACAACCCAAGCTATTTTCTAATACAATGCAACCACATATTTATATCCATCCATTGGTAATTAAATAAAGATTCTATGGGACCAACCTTGGATTCTTTAATTTGAAATTTAAATATTTTTATTAAGGCTTTATTGCTGCAACTTTCTATAATTTTCTGTGCTTCAATAGAGGTGAAAGGGCGCGGAGATGTGTGTGTGTGCAAATTTTAACATACATGAACATATTCTATTTTGAAAATTGAAATGATTTCATTAAGGATTCATTTGTGTAACTTCTCCATGATTTGAGCTTTGCTCCATTAGAAGAGTGGTTGAGTTTGAAATTTGAATTTGAAAATTGAATTTACTTTTATTAGTGTAACTCCATAATTTATATCTTAGTTTAAGAGAGAGATGGGAAGCAAAATTTTAACATGCATTGAAATACCCTATCTTGAAGATCACATTGAAGGAGGGGCCATCTTTTGTGGAGGAGATACAATGTTGGCTGAATTTGTACTTGTTTCGACTTGGAGGACTCGGTAATAGTATATTCTTTATTGAGAATGTTGACACCTGCTTGATGATTATGATGACAATAATCAATGATTACCATGCCTTTGTGGAATAATTGGAATTTCTTAATGCTTGATAAAATTGTGACCAAGATTAACTTACTTGAAACTTACATTCATGTTCTTTATCAACTCTCCTATCCTTTAAGAGCACTTCTCGAGGAGAGATAATCATTTGATGGTGGAATGGCATGGTGCTTGGATCATTATGTCCTAATGATGATTAACAAAAAAAAGAAAACACTAATTTTCTTTATTGAAAGCCAAATATCTTGGAAAACAAAATGCAACTAAGAAAACTCAAAGTGGATTGATACATCTTGATCACAAGAAAGATAAATATTTTAAGCTAATAACATTTTAAAAATGGTAAGTCAAGGTCACAAAATCAACAAATAATCCAATGCGACAGTAAGCCCTTAACTTCTTAAAGCGGAGATTATTATTATTTTTTTAACTATAGATAAAAAAAAAGCCAATGAGGGGAGGTGAGACAAATAATTCTTATTTATGACAGGAATGAAATATTTTTAAAATGATAACCTTTCAAAAAAGGTTAGGTTAGATCACCAAATCCTTAATTTCTTGAAGAGAAGATCAAAATTTTTTTTTTGCCAAAGGTAAAAAGAAGTCATGGAGTAATTAAAACTAAAATAAGTAGCAGTTATTGAAAGAAAGAAGAAAGGATAGAGAATATCAAATTGAAGCAGGTGACCTTTTGTGGAGGATAGAGAATATTGGCTGAATTTGTAATTGCTTGGACATGGGGGCTTGGCCTATGCATGAGTAGTTTTATTTTGATTGAAAATGTTGATGTCCTCTTATGATTTTGATGGAAATATTGATGATTACTGATCCAGGCCATTGGAGATTATTAAAATGTCTTAATGCTTGATGAAGGCATGAATAAAATAGACTTGCTTGAAACCTTCGTTTTTGTTTTGCATAACAATATGGATATAGACCAAATTAATATAGATATTATCAAAACATTAATCATAACAATTTCTATGTTTCTTATCCTTTATAAGGTGTTTGAACAAACTCTTGACATATTTTAATTTTTCTAGTAAAATCTTCATTAAACATGTTTAATCTTTTATTTGATGTATCACTTGTCAGGATGGTATTATTGTTACAGTTATGCTATAAAAATTATATGTAAATGAACAAAATGAGATGACTAACAAGATTTACATCTTACATGAAGTATTATGTTAAGTTATTTTGTTGATAGTAGAATGTGTTTATATACACAATTGAACTTTTATTAGTATCAATTAATTTAATGATTGTCAAAATTATATCTGAGGCAATTAAATCCTAATTATGTAATGCAGTTAACAACACATTTACTCTCGAAAAATGCACTCATATTTTTAGCATTAAACATAGGTAAAGGACATACAAGAAGATTCAAATTATTTTAGCGGAGATTTCTATAGCTTAAAACTATGCTTAAAATATGTATTTTGCCAAATAAAAAAAAAATCAATCCAAACCTTCAATTGGATTCTTTAGTTGACTCATAATACATAATCAGATTTTGAATTTTGTTGATAGCTATGAGGATGACTTTTGATTCCTTGAGCAGAAGGTGGATGCTTTGTAGACGAAGCTAGACTGCCTTATTGGAGATTCATGGAGATTTACAATCGATTTGCAAAATGTAGTCAAATATATATATATATATATTTATTTATTTTTTTTTTTTCGTTTTTTCCCTTGCTTGTCTCTGATTGTTCTCTGTTTTTTTCTTGAACTTAATTCTATTCTTTGGTTTTCCTTTCGTATAATCCATCTAATTTTTTTCAACACTCCACCATTCAGTATTAACATGATCGGTGATTTTGTCATTCACAGAAATGTCTTTTGTTGCATGCATAGTACTGTAGGAGATCTAAGTATCATTGGTATTTAGGGTGGTTTTGATTTTTGATTTGAATGAGAGAATATGATGGGGATAGATGATGTAGAACGGTTAAGAGCTCCAAATTTTTTTGAACAACTTCAGCTTTTGGTTTCCCAAAAACCTGAGATTCTTTCTAGAGAAGTAACCCATGGGAGTGGGCTGTGAATATTTGGCCAACAGCAGGTTGGCGTTCTAATTCTTTCCCAAGCTAGGCATCATCCCGTGA
>NW_021318618.1:2331009-2351262 GCF_001605985.2 Dendrobium catenatum | reverse complement strand
CGTCAAAGTCAAAGGCCACAATACCGCTCACCTGCTCTTCCGACCTAACCGAGGCCTGAACGTTTCTTGCACTCACAACTTCGGCTTCGTTTCCTGCTTTCGAAACCTTTATTGCTTTTGGATTCGTTTCCTGCGTCGTCTCCTTCTGACTTCGTCTCCTGCACTCACGGCTTCGTCTCTTTCCCTCACGGCTTCGCCTCTAGTTCGCCTTTCAATTCTCACAGGAAGCCCTAATCCTATACTCGAATACACAAACACGAATCGGCTGCGTCGTATTTATATATATACCGAAGAAAAAATTTCGAGGCGGTGCCTCATACTGCCTCGAGGCGTTACGCTCTAATGCGTATGCCTTGTGCGAAAAAATCGTAGGCTTCGCTGGATGGTTCGAGGTGTAAGCCCTGATACGCATGACTTCCGCCTCGACTTGAGGCGCGACTCAATGCGGACGCCTCGTCCGCTTTTTTAATGGTTGGTATATCCACATCAGGAAATGCCTGCAGAAGTTCTGAGATTCACTTTCATTTCTAGCATTATGGTATGTGTATGCATAATTTATCCTCCAGCAATTTGTTTTTCGCCAGATGCTGTGGGTTTCTATTTTGTACGCTTGTGGACTCCTGAAAAATAGTATCATGCCTATTATAAACATCCATGGAGCGTATATTTGCTTGCATTTTGCTGATTTTCAACATATTATTTACCGGCTTTAGTGTAAGCCTGCTTCTATGATGAATTATTATTTTGATGATGTTGTCCAGTGGCTTGACAAGGTTGAATGATCGTGCTCGCCAAGATGTTGCTGTTCTTGGCCTTGGATTTCTGAAGCTTGATGGTATTTTATTTTATTCCATATAGATATTCACCTTTGACGAGTAGCTGTTAGCCTGTTCATCCTAATTGAATCATAAATTACAATTTCTTTGATCATATTGCTTATGCTTTGTAAAGCTCGTGCAAGAGAGGACACAGGGAAGATTGACAGCCACATGAGGAAGAAAGCAGCTTATTTGCGCCATGTAGCAACTGTATGTATTTTGCAAAGAACTAACAGCAAAGTCCATCAATTCATTAAATTAGCCTCATTTTTATATTTTGACATCAGATTTTAAAGAACAAAGCTCAGTCTAAACTGAAGAATGCAGCAGATGAGCACTGGAGTGATGGGGCTCTGGAGGTATTTTAGTAGTGTTCTAATCCAATTTAATGAATGTCATGACTTCTTATCAGCTACATTCTTAAATGTTGGCTCATCTTTGGTGGGGAAACAGCTGAGTTGCGCTCTGATGTGTCAATGATGATACTTAAGTTGGCATTACGAGTATGGTTGCAAATAGATTGCATAAGAGTCGGAAAAATTAACAACTAAAAACTGAAATACCATCACTGAAAGTAAAATTTTAATTTGTTTATTTACTCAATGATAAAACATTGTAACCCAATACCATTACTGAAACTAGACTCTACATGCGAGGGAAGGATTGAGCCGCATAAAAATTTGTGACCCAAAAATGAATTACTAGAAGAATGAGCTAGCACCAAAAAAGAATTGACAAATATATTCTTAGAGAAAGTGTTGATCAAGAGGGGAGGTTTGGAGCAGCGTTATAAACACTATTTTTATCTCAATTATCCCTGTTTTTATGCATATCAGGTTTTGAAACATGTCTTATCTTCACCTGCAAGGTTGGTTATTTCCATGCAATGGCTTAAAAGGAAAATTTTAAGTTGTTTATTTAATCACTGAAAATTGATTAACAAAATACCATCACTGAAACCAGACTCTACTTGTAGGAAAAAATTGGGTGCTATATTAATATTCTGTGTCCTAAAAAATAAATTATTAGAAGAATAGATTAGTATTGACAAAGCCTTGACAAATGTGCCTATTAGAGAAAGTTCATCAAGTGAGCGAGTTTAGTGGTATGTTTTTGCTGACTTTACAATGTCTTAGAACTACTGCGTTCAAATCAGTGGAAGTATTTTATCTGCTATGTAAGAGTAAAGCTATGTTCATGAGCCCTCCATAGAAGTATTAACAAGAGCTTCATACATTGATGTATAAGATTATATATACTCCTAAAATACCATCATTTTTATACAATTCCTTAACTTTAACTTCAATTTGTGTCCCAAAAACTAGTTAGGGACTATTTTGATCTTTTTTTTAAGTTAATATAAGTGCATATTCAATTTTAACATCGAATATATGTCGCTTCAATTCATATTATGCATCTAAAACATCATCGAATGAATATTCATGAACTATGATTTCTTCAATTTGATCAACTTCAACCATATATAAGCCTTGAATTACGGTGTTTTCCTTAAGCTTTTAACCATATATGAGTTTTGCAGTAGTGTATTTTCCGTATGCCTTCAAGCATGCATGTGTTTTCCATAAGCCTTATATGAGATGTTACTGAGTTTTTCTTATGAATCAATACAGATGCAACAATCATAGTAGGAAAGTAGTTATAATATTTGTCAAGATCTAAAGCTATGTATAAAAGCTCATGCAATATTCTTCTGAAATATAGCTTAATTCATCAATAATATCTGACTTAATTTTAATGAAATAAATAATTGTAATAAAATAATCTGAAGGCAAATAGTATTTATCTATAAGACTTGTAAATCTTACATAATACTCAAATATGCCATATTTATCTTTTGTACAATTTTGAAATTGATCATTCAGTTGATCATTATATTCAACAAATGACTAATATTACTCCTTAAGTCTATATTTCAAATCATCCATGATGAATTAGTAGCAAATTGCCAAATGATTGAGCTTTACCTGCTAGATAATTTATATTTAATTTAGTATATAATATAATAAAATTTTTGGAATCATTTTAATTAAATAAAATATATGATATTTTAAATTAATTTAATATTTAATTAAATATTTTATATAAAAGAATATTTAAATATATTATTAGTTGAACCGGCCGGTTCTTAAGAAACGGACCGGTTCAACGGTCGGCCGGTTCAACTGGCGGTTCAAACCGGTTTTGACCGGTTCGTTGTCATCCCGGTTCTTAGGGAAGACCGAACCGGCCGGTCCGGTCCGATTTTCAAAACCATGAATATTATACCTCGCATTGATTGTTGAAAATTAAAATGTAATTTTGAATTCACAATAGCCAGGTTGAAGTTTTCTTGAACCATAATTTACTCCAGCCTATTTAAGTTGAATCATTGATTAATTTTTTACTAACCCAATTAATATATGCCCAATTTAGTTACATAATGATGTGATCATAAGCAATGATATCAATTTGATGTAGGAACACTCATGGTTAGGATTTTCTAATGCAATTAATATGATGCGTAATATGAATTTATGTAAAGAAAATTGATAATTCACAGATCACAAGGCACCAAATAATTCAACCGGTTGCTTTCTTTTAATGTAAACAAACAATGGTAGTATTAGAACCCAAATGATAATGAAATGATCAGAACAAGCCAATAAATTCAATAATAATTTGTAATCATGCAAAATAAATTATTAATTAAAATTTAATTTTCATGGATTGTATTTTCAATTTTTGATCAAAATCAAGAGCACTAAACAGCATACGGATGAAATAGAAGGAACAAAATTATAAAAATAAGAAAAATTAGGTCTCATGTTTATACAAAGAGATGACTTACCTCGAAATTAAATATTTGTGCTTTTACCTTGAAGAAATCATATATCCAACTTACACTCACAAGATTGAAACTAAAAAGAGAAATTTTATTCAAGTAAAAAATTATTAATTATGTATCTCAGAACAAATATTTATAGACTCTCTGCCCTTAGGTTGGTAGATATACTTGGAACAAGATCATCTCAATCCAAGTTTAAATTAAATCCAAATGATAAAATTAATTTGAACCATATTTAAAACTCCCCAAAATTTTATCCCAAACAGTTTGGCCGCAATATGCCATAGAAGTATTGGTTACTGCACTCACCAGCTTACTCCTTCAGTACGGCAACTTCCACAACCCAGGAACAGAATTTGGATCGCAAATCAAAACATGCCTGTGCCTACAATAAATTTTTTGGAAACAAGAGAAAGAACAGCTAAAATCCTGGATCCGATGTTGATTATTGTTCCAAAAGGAGTGGCTACAGCTCCGCATCAATTTATGATTTTAGGTTTTTCTCGCAAGTTATAATATATAATCATTTGCACAACTGCAGAAGCATCTTATATAATCAAAATTCTTGAAGCAAGAAATGCCTATAAAGACTTACGTGCTCTTATGGTGATCCAAAAAGGATTATGAATTGATTGAAGGCTTCCAGTCTTTATGTATTTGAAAAAAAAAATACTAATCAAAGGCAAAATGGATACAAAACTATTTTTCCTGAAATTTGTATGGCAGTTTAGATGTGTGTTTCAAGTGAAAGAATGAGAAACGCATCTCTTCCAACTGGAATTTCTATCTATCACCTTTTTGTTTCCATGAATAGTTGCTTATGTTTCATTGCTTCTGGTATCATAAAACATCATGCAATATCTTTTCATTAATCATATATGTTGCTTTATGGTGACAAAACACTACGTTACATTCCTTTTTCACACCAAATGTCATTTGCTTTCCATATCATTCTTTCTTGAATGATTTTTGTTTTTGGTATCATTTTTTCATGCATAATAGGCTTAATGTCCCTGTCTTATGGGATATCCTAATTTTAGGCTGACTTGAAGCGAGCTGACTCTGTTGCTCGACGACGAGCCATGGAAGATGCATTTATGGCTTTGAAGGTAGAATTCTTTTTCT
This sequence comes from Dendrobium catenatum, assembly GCF_001605985.2. Taxonomy (NCBI): domain Eukaryota; kingdom Viridiplantae; phylum Streptophyta; class Magnoliopsida; order Asparagales; family Orchidaceae; genus Dendrobium; species Dendrobium catenatum. The sequence goes on along the minus strand of NW_021318618.1, from coordinate 2,346,474 downwards.
GATTATACTAGTAGATATTCCACATTTCCAGTTTTATGCTATTTGTAGTTATTATAATCCCCAATTTTTAATTATTTTGTTGTTACATATATTCTTTCTAATCTCCTGTTTTTGAGTACTGCTGTTGGGCTTTATTATCCATTAGATTTTTTTAACATGGACGTTACAAAATAAGGATGACTTTATTTGGAGTATGGGAACTACGTAGGATTGAATTTATATAAAGTTATAATAACTTGTATTGGCACCATGCATAGGAAACAAAATTGTTTGAGATAATCGTTAATGCTTGAGTAACATATTGATGAAGCGTTCTTTGAAAATCACTGCATGTCTTAAAAGTAAAAAGGTCGAGATGGACATAAATATTAGCTATTCTAAATCTTAGTGTATATATCTATAGTGATGTTATGATTTTCTAGGCCATCCTAGAATTAGAATTTCTAAGCATGTCATGTACAACCTTACAATTGTGGAATAAAAGAAAATTTGGCTGCTGCCTGATTTCAAATGTCGCAAATGACAAAAAAAAAAAAAAAAAAAAAAACCTATGTTTTCGAGATTCCTCTCATATACATTTATCCTCATGCATATACATTGTCTAGGTACATAATTCTTTCATAATGTATATGTAGGATGACGCATAAAATACGAATGGTGTTTATGGATTGGTGTGAGTGATTTTGGTCGTTGGCTTGTGAAGAATTTGACTAGCTTGCCAAGATAAAAGTGCATGCTTTATATTCAAAGGTGCAGGTACTGCCATAGTAGTGGAGGGGGTAGGGTTGTTAAAAAAACTACGTGCGGGCTCTAAAATTTCGCATCCCGACCTTTGTTGTGCGTACTTTTCTTAGCTTGACAAAGAATACTTATAGGCAATGTTTATGATGCCATTAATAAGTCATATGCCTACTTTTCTTAGCTCGATATAAAAAAAAATTAAATAAATATCTGCATACCTCTTTTTTGATGAGGTTGGAAGATATTGTAAGTTCAACATATATACACGAAAACCCATGTGCGCTTTCTTATGCGTGATGAGACAGAAGACTTTTGGCCGTTGTGTCGCACGACATCAATCATGCATATTTTTTTAAGCAATGTGGGAAGGCCAAGCAACACCGAGTGTGGTGGTGATGATGATAATGGGGCGAGGAGACGAAGGTGATTGCATGAGAAAGTTTTCTTTTTATTTTCTTTCTTTTTTTTTCCTTTTCGTTTTTTATATATTTTCCAACTTTTAGAGAGAGAAAGGGGGAGAGAGAGAGGGAGAAAAAAGAATGAGATAATGAGAGAGATGGAGAGTCGAGGAAGAGAGAAATAGTGAGAGAGAGAGAGAGAGAGTGTGTGTGAAAGATAGAGAGTAAGAGAGAGCGGCGGAGGTGAAGCTTGCGAGGCATCGTGAATGTGGGCAAGGGCTGCAATGCCTTGAGGTCAAGCACGACTTTGGGCTTTGTCGTTGCCTCAGTTTGCGACCTCCGTATTTTCTGTCAAGGGCTCTGGGGCTTTTAGAGCGGAGAGAGTGAGAGAGGTTGAGAGGTTTAGATCAAGAGACTGCGAAGGAGAGGTATGAGTTTGGGAGAGGCAATATCGTGCATAGGATGGGGCTTGGTTGACGACGTGGGTTTGCAAGTATGGGTGAGTTTTTTTTTTCTCTTTTTTTTTAGGTCAACACAAAGGTAGTTTTTTTTGGTCGGTGGACGAGAGAGTTGTTTATGTGAAATTATGGAGGGTGGGAGATGCTCATCCACATTGATGTAAATAAGTAAATGTCCAGGTAACTTCGTATTAACATTCAAACAATATCAACTTCAGACTGCTGAATTTTATACGTGTTTACATTTGTTCATTTGAGGCTGGAATTATTGTTCTGATCAAGCAGCTTTTCAGTCATGATGCACATTCATGAATAAACAATGAGCTGTTCGTTAGATTAATTAATAAGAAAATGTCCTTTCTTTGTTCCCTTTTGTTATGTATTATGGAAAAGAGTTATTGATGTGTTCCTTCGTTTTAATGCAGTTTGTAAGGAACATCCATAACATGATGGCAAGCAAACTATATCGACTGTGAGCAAGTTTTCCTCTAATAAAGATTTTGATTTTATTTATAATTATTTCTCATATCACAAGTTTAAATTGCTAAAGTACACATACTTATTTCAACTACTGAAGCCAAATTCTTACGTAGGCCACGGAAGGAAGGTTCCTTCGCCATTAACGACATGATGGGCTTTATTTCACTTGAAAAGAATGGAAAAGCTCTCGATCTCTTTGGCGGAGAAATCTCTTCTGATCGAATCACTGCCATTCAGGTGATCTTGTCATTGCCACTCCCATCTAATCCCTTAAGTTTGACATGTACATCTTGCATTCTATATTTACATTTCTTAAATTAACAAGCTCTTTGGTCAGGATGCCTACTGGAGCATGGCATCTGCTTTGTCTGAGGCTGATGGTATTGATTATACTGATCCAGAGGAGGTGAGAAGCCTGCAAACTGTTTCTTTTATGTGAATGACCACTTTATGTGGTTTATTGTAGTTCTAATTTTTTCTAGCCTCTTTGTGGTTGGTTTTTTTATGATGCGAGAAGCTTGAGTTGGTAATTGCGACTTTGATTGACCTTGATGCAATGGATAGCAAAAGTAGCGTTTCATTGCTGGCTGAGTGCTCCAGCTCCCCAGATGTTAGTACAAGGTACTTATTCATTATCTGGGCGCCCTTTTCCATTTTGTTGTCTTTTTTTTTTTCCATATTTTTTCAGCTAATTTAGATCGGCAGTCTTCTAGATGGACAGATTATTTGAATGATGAAAAGTGCCTCAACATATGGTTTGATTTGTATGCTTGATTCAATGTCTGGTGCACATTATGCAAGGCTACATTCAAATAGATTTCTTTCATTAAAAAAAAAAAAACACTTTGGTGAGATAATAGGCATTTTGAGATGAGGCTTGGTAAACTCTGAACGAAATAAGCCAAAATGCCAAATGGAGTGTAAATAATGTAGTTATTTTCTTGAATGTTATAAGTTGTAAATACCACTTAGCCTTGTATGGTTGACATTCTATTCAATCTTCTTAGGTGCTTTTATTTAGTTTTTGTTAAAAAAAAAAAACTCAAGAAAGAATCAAGTTGCCAAGATTGAAGTAATCCCAAAGCAAAAGTACAGCGGACTAAAATTACAATGGACAAATAAGTGAGCATATAACGAACTAACTTGCAAAGAACCAAAACTAAACCTAGTATAATTCCAACATGAGCAACAAAATGCATGGTTAGTTTAATAAATCGGGTACAATGTACTTTGCCCTTTTGCAAAAAAAAAAAAAAAAAACTACACAATTCAAATGTTTAAATAAAATATACTCCTAATAACAGAAAGTAAAACTCATCCATCCTTTACAATTATTTGTCAAGGGTGATAGATTTGAGAATCACCTTAGCTCATAAAGAGCTAATGTCTTATTGACGATATCATTACGATTTATTTTCAAATAATTTTTCTTGTAAGGCCGTGACATGTGTCATTTAGCTGGTCATTTTATCACCAAATGAAACTATAGATAAATGGTTATGACTGAGACTTTCTGACTAGGTGATTTTATTGTGAAAATGGCATCATTAAATTACATTATAGCCAGAGCTCATAAGTTCCCCAATGGCTAAAAAACTAATTATATGATGCACTCGATAGATCTTAAAACCCTCTGTTAGTTAATGGTAGATTTAAATTATCCCTTTTGACAAATATATAGTGTCTTTGGATGAAGCAACCCATACTGAAAAGGATTCTTTTGTTATGTTTGGTCTCCTATGGAAAATATGGGGCTTGATCATAAAGTACTCTCGAAATGGCATTGAAATCTTCAGGTAGTCTCTTATTTTCAATTTACTGTCTTTCAAAAATTTGACTTGGAACATCCTAAACTCTCTCAGTAGAGGTCGGGATGCAAATATTCTAAGTCCACAGATAGAAATGTGTTTGCTAATTTTTATAATAAAAAATATCAGTTTTTGCTAAATTAGTAATCGGTACTTAAAAATTATTTATTAATAACAACTATTTATGTTTTTATTGCACATCTCATCCTAAGTTACATTAATAATCCTTGAGCTTCAATAATCCCATATCACCCAAAATGTATGAAATGTACCTTTCAAGGGCAAAATAGAGAGTTGATGCTGGAGGGAGCTGTAATTGCCTTATATTGAAAGTTTGTTTAGCTTTAGGAAATGCTAGCAAGATGTTTGTTAGGTAGTATCCTAAGGATATAACTTCTGTCAAATCATTTGAAAATTTATGCACTTAACTCTGCTATTTGTTTTGCATTGTATTGTGTTTTTACTTTGTTCTTTTGTGCATTTAGTTTTAAATTCTCATTTTGCTTATAATGTTCCTCCTCTTGTGTGCCATCCTATCTTTAATCATTTGAATGATTGTCAAAGAATCTATTGCGTTGGAATCACCTGACACATGCTCCAGAAACAATGTGACCAACTTGCTTTGGTTCTTCTGTTTTTACAGGAAAGCTCTTGCAAATGCGTTGGCCTCAGCTCCCTCAATGTGGATACTGGGCAATGCTGGCATGGGCGCATTACAAGTAATTACTGTGAACTCCAAAAACCTTTAAGGACTTTTTTTTTTTTTCGATTGTGCTTGGAAGTGAATGGAGCTGAATTTCAATTATATATTTAAGTGCTTGGAGTGAGTTTCAAATTTGTCCATCATCTCATTAATTTTGTATTATTTAAAATTTGTCCATCATCCCATTAATTTGTATTATTTAACTACTATTATGGATCAAATAATATTCTAGCCCAAACTTCTATTACTTTATGACAAAAAAATAAAAAAATGAAAGCAACTTCCTCATAAATGGAATTCACTTCTAACCTTTATATTGAGTTGCAATATTAGGCTTCGTTTGGGACGGCTTCTTACTGCTTCTTAAAGCAGCTTTCTAGTATAAAAATTTTATACTAAAAAGCTGCTTTAAGAAGCAATAAGAAAGCCGTCCCAAACAAACCCTTAGAATCTCGCTTTCATTCAATCCATGCTAAACATACATTACTATGGAGTTCTAAAATTTCCTTCAAAACTTTTTTAGGAACTTAATGGAAACAAACTCTCGTTAGTGAGCAAATAACAAGAACTTCCTTGCCACTTTCTTACCTTGTTTCTTCATGCAGAGGCTGGCTGAAGACCATAACCCTGCTGTAGCTACCGCTGCTTCGAAAGCCATTAATGAGCTGAAGCAGCAGTGGGAACTCGAAGAGGGAGATAGTCTGAGGTTTTTAATGAACCAGCATTTGCAAGAGGATGACCAAAGTGATACTTCAGAGGAAGAAAAGTAACGCATACCAAATTTTCTATAGTTTCTTCTTCTGAGAAGATCAAATCCATAGGTGCTAATTGCAGTGTCAAATGATAAATATAGTCCTAGTTTTAAGGAAGCTGTGAATGCTCCAGCAAATATCAGAGCGAGCGTTGCTTCACAGCCAGTGCTCATATAGTATGAACATCATTGATAGAATGGCTGCTTAACTGCTTATGTTAAGCATCTATGTAAAATATTACCTGTAAAGAGCAAGCAATGATTTTGCGCTCAGACAACTGAAACTCATCGAGTTCATGCAACGATTTTTCCCATTGTTTTTATTGTCGTTGTGAACACGCTTGTAAGGATGAATTATTTTGTGCAGATGCCGAATGTTGTCTAGAGCTCAATGAAAATGTGTCATATTATCCCTATTCGGTACCGTGGCTCTGTACTGCTCGATATCGAGCTCGGTATTGTATGACGCGGCTGCACCTGATTAGTCTCTGGACGATAAGATATGTTCGATGTCCGCACAGAATAATCTCTCGCTTGTAATAGAGGACCTTAGTATCTTTTATCTAAGTGTGAGATGACCTGTTTCTATTCTTAAGGAACATAGATGCATTTTTCATGTTAGAAAGAGATTATTTTCTTTTTCTACTTTATTACTCAATTAACAACTACGTGCTTCTCTGTCTGATCTTTTTTTTTAAAGAACTTTGGAGTCAATTAAAAAAAAAATTACACATATATATTCTCAGATTATATTATAAAGCCACTCAATGCTGAAAATTAATCAAAATTTATTGTTTTATTATTTAAAATTATAATTAAAAATAATATTTTGACACAAGATGACACTAATAAATAAATAAATGTAGAGGAATATTAATGCTTAGCTTGTGAAACCAGAAGTAAAGATCAGCCTCATAATCGTCCAAAATCCTTCAATTTATCACATCAAATTCCCATTAATAAATCCGTGTAGTAATAAGGGTGTCTTCAGCCGAACTCCAAACAATTGTAAGGTGTCATTGATTTGTTTCATGTGAACGGCAAAAAAATTGCTAATCGGTGGAGGTTGAACAGTGCAACATTAATATTGACATTTGCATGTTCATTTATACGATTTTTCTATCTCAATCAGACTTGCCTAATAAATGCTCCAAAAAGGAGAAAGATGATTACCTTGATAGAAGCGGGCAAAAAGAAATTCAATTGGAGATTTTGGATTGAAAAATGAGATTCTCGATTGGAAACAAACCTATTTAATTCGAATAGCAATAGTTCACATCATTCTCTTTTTGATTATCTACATAAATCCATTGATTATTTACTTCGACAACTACTCAGCCATAGATCATCTTATTTCTGGCCCCAACCCCAAAGCCATGAAAGCAAAATCATCTTCTTGTCCTGACTAAAGAAGACCCATTTACAGAGACCTGATTCTGAAGCTGCCGTGAGGAAGGCTTAACCCTGCCTGCTATCAGCGCAGATGCTGAAGAGGCATTGATTTTTCTTCTCTTTAACTGAATTTCCGAGACTTTGCTTCCTGAAGCAGTGGAAGGTTGATCAAAGATGGAAGAAGCTTTAATAGCTGCTCGCTTGTCCCTGCGATTTCTTTCGAATTTAGAAGAGAATCTAGCTGCAGCTGCACTTTCCGCATCTTCTGATGATGGAGGGAGAAGCCGGATGCCTAGGCCCATTTTTCTTGCAACTTGCTCTTCTTCACCAATCTTCTTCTTTTGACCCTGTTAAGCAGAGCAACAGAAATTTCAGAAATGGAATATAGAAATCAACTTTCAGGGGCTGTTTGGTATCACAGATTTACAGAGGGATTTAAGTCGGATTTAGCCAAACGGTGTTTTGCGTGACTGTAAATCCGGAGACGACGTAAATCCTGGATTTACGGATTTATGCCGCAAATCCGCATAAATCCAGGTAAATCTTAATCCGATTCCTCGGCGGATTTAACGGATTTACAGTTGAGCGGCATATCACCTGCGGCGCCCATGTCGTGATGTTCCAAATCCTATAATATGTTGCCGAACGGTTTCTCAGGATTTTAATAGAATTTAACTTTTATCATATCAAACAATTCTCAAGATTTAACAGCCTCAGGATTTACGGGATTTACTAAATCCTACTAAATTAAATCCAATCCAATACCAAAGAGCTCCTTAGGAAGTTAAAAACTTAGAAGTTGTTATTAATATACCCTCAGGCGATCCCTGAGAGCTCTGTTTAGGCTGTAGTCATTGGAGCGCCTGCTGTCAGAAACTTTCTGAAGACGCACTAACCATGGCTCAGCTTCCTTCTTCTTCTGCAGGTCCTGTTCTTGATGTTCAAGCCGGTAAAATGGATCTGAAAGCTTGCCTCTAACTGAAATATTTTCAATTGATAATAACTATAAGATAACCAGTCAACCTGCAAATATTTTACAATAAACAAAACAGCATCATCATACACACCTTCATCTGCTGGAAAAGCAAATGTTTCAGCGTCTTCAACATCGAAATCCTCTGTCTTGCGCTGAGCCCCACTTATTATCACGTACTCGCAGTTCTTTGGGTCTGTATGTATAACAATCTCATGCTTGCAGCACGCAGACTTCATAGTGAAGCTCCATATCTAATACATAACATAAATTGAGTAAAGATCTCAGCAACTCAAGGACATGCTGTTTATATTCATGAATGTATGTAGCATAAGATGTTTTGAATCATCCATAACAAAAATAAGATGCAAAAGGAGACTATCTATTACAAAATGACAATTCTATTCTAATGAAGCAATTGAAGTATTTGAAAATGTTCCTGAATAAGGCCGTGATTAGAAAACTAAGGAATCCAATAGAATATAAACAGGAAACTTTCTTTATGCAGAACAAATTTGTGTGGGCTCCAAAAGTATCATATAGACCAATTACCTCCCTTAGTCACCGTCTATCCTGCATGTTAACTTGTCAACGTTACGATATAACCCGTTTGTTATGGTAACTAGCTATTCCTTCTTCAGAACTAATACGGACAGTTAGGTCTGGAGTGATTTATTCTGATCTATAGGTCACCGGTTCAAATCATGATTGACCTCTCTATAACAAAAAAGATAAGACTCCTACAAAACCCCTAAAAAACCCCATATTGGCAGCAAACACAGAACACCCTTATTGTGCAATTGATTATTAAACAACGAAAGCTGGCTATTCTTTAAAAAATTAGACAATTCCCCATATTGATGGTAGCCTCATATACCCGGCACACCCTCATTGAGCATTTCTTTATTATGCTAGGACAAAAACAGGTTTATGTATAAAAAATTAGACAATTCACAGTCTTCTAATCTTTTTACCATAATGCATTGCAAAGGGAAAAATATGATCAAGAGAGAAGTGCGAAGACACGCCATGAGATTGGGCGTGAAACGGGTTAAAAATTGTAAATCTCATGGTATGAATGCCAAAGTTCTAACAGAATTACTTAATAGACTTGATGTATTTAACTTTAAAATAATATAAAATGGTAAATAGACTACAGAATACAATTGGATGAAACTAAGAAATTGACAGCACTTTCTCCTTTATTTAATCTTTCTTAGCACTCAATGATGAGTATCATAAAAATTTGAGCTCGATTTCCCCCAAATAAAATATTTGAGAGTGATCTTAAAGTGTAAAAATAACATCATAAAAAATTCTGAAGTTTAAGATAAACAAATGAACATAGATAATAAGTCTACAAAAATAATTAAAAGTCCTAAAAGAAACTAAATTTAAAAGTTTCTCCAAATCACATCACTTAAAGGGTTTTCATGAGAATTATCATCTTAGTTGATTGCTTTTTCTCGACCCTCACCGGTCACTTATATCAAAATCCTCCAAATCTTCATCATCTTCGATCGCAATCATCATTCCCTTTCATAATTAATCAAATTCAATAAAAAATCAGATTTAAAACACTGACTATAATGCCCTTTTATCATTTCAATTATATAAAATTTTATACTACCATTTTTTTTTCCTCCGCCATAAAAAAAGCCACGATTGAGATCTTATTGTAGTTTACAATGCCACTTGAGAATTGGGTTGTCAAGTGAAAAAGGCACAACACCCGAAGTAGTGGCATACACTACATAACATGACTCAAGGCGCACCTCATTGCATATCACGAACAATTGAGGCTTACGCCTCTTACTCCCATTGTGAGGAGTAAGCTTTAAGGTGCCTTGCAGAGTTGCAGTCCTTACCCTGGTACATATCTCAAATGTGGTGATTTTGTCCACACAAATAAATGAGAAAATAAAATCATCATTTTCAAAGACTTCAACCAACAAGCAAATAGATGAACCCAAATACTGTTTTTGTACAGTGAAACCTAATCTAAGAATGAAAACAACAAATCCATCCATCGATTCAATCTCATAAAAATCAGTTAGCTTGCAAACATATCAGATAGGCAGCTTCCCTGTACAAAATGAATTTCGGTTAGAAGTAGTGCAAAGTACCTTAGTGGAATAATAATTTCCCACTTGCTTTTTCTCTGCATTGAACCTCACACCCTTAGCAATCATGGAATTGCATCCACCACACCAGATATTGAAGGGCATTTCAAATCTGAAAAGAAAGATCGTCACAAGAATATGAAAAATCTTTGTATAACTAAATATAATTGTTCAGAAAGACTAAACTAAGTTATAGACCAGTAGCGCAATATGCATTCTTTTTGTTAAGAATAGGTTTGGTTCTTCCAACTATTGCTAAAAATTGACATGCTTGCATGTTTTGAGCAACCCATATTTTAGCCAAAGTAGATAAGATTACAGGGAACAGAAATAAGTAGAAATTTGCTGCTTCACCAAAAGAAAAACCCAATTGGAAAAAATGTTGTGTCTTAATGCTTTGAGGAAGATGAGATTAACAAAAAAAAAATGATATAGAACTAACGAATTAAGATAATAGTATAACACATTAACAAGAACAAATAATAATGTTTACATAAATGAAATGCTCAAAACATTTTATCATATTATGAGGCACCAAATTGAATGAATGACATTACCTAAAACATTTAGCTTTCAGAACAAAATAAGTAGGTAACAAATTGCACTTCTTTTGCAAAGACTAGAGTGACTTGTCGAAGCAAACATCACTTAATGTACCATGTGAGATCATTAGACCAACACAAAGCAATACAAATCCCACAAAAACAATGTAAGCATAAGCAAAGAGCAAGGAAAACTAATGATTCCTACTAATTCATTTTCTTCTTACCCAAAAAGCCTTCAAGGCAAATCGTAAAAGCATAATAGAAAAATAAGAATCACCTTATAATCAGAATACCCTGGTCGATCTTTCTTGCTCTCTCCCTGAGTGCATGTTGACCATGAAACTTGTTCAAAGAACCCTACATACAAACAATAAGCATGTTAATGAAAGAAATAAGAAGCAATGTTTTGATTGATTAAGGAGATTTCAAGCTAAGTTACTACAAGTACCTTTTTTGGACTCCATTCTGGTGGGTAGTAAAAATTATCAGCTCTGGCAGCAGCAAGAGAAGACTGCAAGGAGCAAACAAAAAAAATCCGAGTTAGTAATGCCTAAACATTTAAGAACATGTTAACAGAATGAAATGGACCCGTATGAATGCGCACTCACCTAGAGCTAAGAAAATAACTATTATCACTTTTACAACTCTTAACACTAGTGATTTGGTCAAGAAACTATATAAATTGAAGTATGGTGTAAAACAAATCAGTCCACAAAACCAATATGCAGAAAATCATATAGGAAATGGTCTCAAACCATACATTAGAAAACTAACAAGAATCATACATTTCCACTATCAAAAGGGATAAACAATCATTAAAATCAAGGATTATTATTTGGAAAAGTTTATGCAGAATCTACAAAATCCACATGCCTCAGTTTTACTCCAGGAATTCATTATTCAAATTATGGTGAAAAAATCAACGTTTTCCATTGTGATCAACACAAAGCTATAAAGCATTAAAATTTCTGCAAGGCATCATATCATGTTAGATACTTGAAATTTCAGTCAAGGACTCTAGTATATTGTGTCCAAAAGTCATTTAATGAGCCACATATTTTAATTTATAAGAAATGTGACACTTATTTGACACCTTTTTGCATTGCATAATCCAATGAAGGATACCTCTTAGACTATAATTTATCGTAATTGATGCAAAATACTTAAGACAGAACGCAAATATGATTTAACTCATTCTATTTACCACACTTGATTCAGAAGTTTATTGCAAATATGAAGAAATTCTTTCTTATATAACGCTGTGTTGAACCATGCTTATGCCACATATTTCAAAGAATATTTCAAGGAATATAGTGTCCCTTGGTGGTATCAGGCTGCTGTCCTTGTGTCTTTATTGATAAAGGATTAAAGCTGTATATAGGTTCCTGCATCCAATTTAGAGATCACACCTCTAAACCAATTCAAGCGGCATATTATGTTTTTAAGGATCAGCTTTATCAATTTCAAGCTTCCTCAAATATATTTGATAAAATTAAGAAACATAAGGAATAGAGTACAAGTAGACCAAACTAGAAGATATCTTAAACACCAAAAATTCAAGAAAAGCAATTTACAAAACCCTAACCCTAATTAATATAACAATAGCCCTAATTGACAACTTCTGAAGCTCAGATTTTGAAGGGCGTACCATTTTTGAAGAAGGCAGAAAACGTCGGTGTCGACCAGCAAGTGATGCGGGAAGAGAGAGATTGGGATATTATAAAACCCACGAACTGAGAGAGGTCGGGGCTGTTTGGATACAGGATTTAAGCTAAATACTGCCAAAACAGAATTTAGGGAACTGTTAAATCTCACAACAAGTTAAATCCTCCGTTTCCCTCTTTTTGCCGTAAATCCCGGATTTACAAACTCCGGGAGTTCGGCGGATTTACGGGATTTGGCCGAAGAAGCGCGCAAAAGGAAGAAAGATCGCTACCTTCGCAAGGAGCAAGCTCCCGTCGTCTTTGTTCCTTCCGATCCAACAGAAGACCGGCGAGAAGGTGTGACCTCGGATCCGACAGGAAGGCGTCGTCGAAGGAGGCGACCAAGTTCTTTAGCGACTCGTTCAAAACTACCCCCTCTCACGCGGAACACGCGAAGTCGAATAGCAACCAACAGCCGGAGAAGAGGAAAAACAACCCTAGCAAACCTGCGGCTATTGGAGGCAGTGATCAATAGGTAAGGAATAAATTAATTTAGTTTAACTAAGTTAATTAAAATTAATTAAGAATGCTACGTTAATTAATAAATAAATAATTATTTAAATTAATTGATAATAAATAAATAATTGATAATTAGTTTAAATAATTAAAATTAATAAGTAATAATTAACTCATAAGTATTTAAAAATATAGATCAACATCGGACGTGGACTACCGAAATACCACCATAGTTGTAGATCATGGTAGCCCGGCCACTGCTGTCACACTAGCGCCATTGAACCACCGTCGTCTGATCACCATCAACAAACCTCCGCTCTACCACCACTAACGGTAATCCTTCAATCATTATTGCTCGACCATGTTTCTTCAACCATCATCATCTGAGTATGATTCTTTGACCACCATCATCTGGCCAAATCCTCCGACTAATATTGCCATACTACAATTCTCCTCCCACTATTGCTCGACCATTGTTCTCTAACCATTGCCGCTTGGACTTTAGTCTCATGACCACTGTTGGTCAATTATGGTCCTCATACAATGATTGACGATGATGGTATTTAGACTGCAACCACCTGGCTATAGACCTCTGACAACCATGATTTGATTATGATCATCCTGTCATTATTGTTTGACTATAGTCTGTTTACTATAATTACTAGACTATGATTCTTCAACCATTATCCCGCAATTAGGATTCTCCAACCATTTTCATTTAATTACAGATCTCCGACAATTGTGACCTGACAATAGTCTCTCGACCACTATCGTTCAACTATGGTCCTCCGATCAATTTTTCCCAACTATAATCCTTTGACCACCATCGCTTGAATAGAATCCCAACTATGATCTCCCGACCATCATCATCAAATAGTGATCCTCCGATCACCACCACCCGATCACAATCCTTCGATTATTATCACCTGCCTATGGTTCTCCGAGTATCTTCACCAAACTATGATCATTTCGTCACTTGATTATTGCCCTCTGATTGTTTTAACGCAGTTACAATCTCTTAACCTCTATCACCCACTATAGTCAGTTGGCTATTGTTGTCCGACTACATCAATATCATTGACTTTGTTATATACTAATGCAAATATTGTTGATGCACATCATCAACTTCATTTTGACTCATAATGTTAGCATAGTATTTATATTGACCTTCTTGATCTTTAGCCTCTTCACCTCAAAGGAGCATGACCAAAGACGATGTTTTTTTTTTGTTTGGGAGTAAATATGCTTGAAAGAGGTATATATGTATATATTTTCCAAATCTTAATAAAATCTAATTAAATTTTAAATGTCATAAAAATTTTGAAATAGTTGTCATACACCAATCTAATCTTTCAAATCAACCCAAATTTAATAGATTGGATGAAGATCATGAACGTTGTGAGATGAGCACAATCGAATAAAGATGCAATCACGACGAGAATTACATGATTAAGAGCAAGAAGACTTGTATGCATCAAAACAATCCGTGTGCTTGTCTCTATGAACGAACGAGCTTGTGCAACTAGAATGTGGTCAGTATTGGAAGGTCTAAATTTGGATCATGTGATGTATGTGGTATTGCGAACCTAAGTAGACTCAAAGCCAACCAGGATGTGTGTGCAAAGGCTAAGCTAACATAAGATTTTTTATGTGGAGAGATAATTCTTATTTGGTTATGTTGATTTGCCCTCGATCTTATGGATTGACTTGTGTCAAAGCATAGGCTATCTTATTAGTATGATGATCCTTGAATCATACTCTATTACTTAATGTTTGATCAATCAAATCAAAATACAAGTATATTTTATTTATCGAGAATATCTCTTGGAGGTATTTTTTTAGTGTAAATAGTCTTAGGGGCCGGATATATTCTCATTGGGAGATTGATCAACTCTCTTCTTGATTTTAATTTGATTTTTAGAAAGAATTTTAGACAATTGAATTTTTATTTAGAAAGAGTTTCAATTTATGGTTGAACCAATTTTTTTTTTTTTTAATTTTAAAATTAGTTCATTAATCATAATTCAAATAACCCTTACTTCTAAACCAAAAAACAAACCATCCTGATACGTCCTCAAAAAATTATCTTGATCAGGCACGAATCTCGATGCAAAATCAAGTTGGAAACTTCCAAAATTAATTCGGAGACCATCCGAACTCCGATTTCAGCAAACTTACAGTCGAATTGAGCGTCTCGGAAATACGAACCCAACGACACCAAATTCAACCCAATCCGAGCCCAAATGGGTCCGAATCATGGACCCGAAGCGCTGTTGGAAGGTTCAAACCACAATTTGAGTTACCAAACGGTCTCCGATTTTAACAAACTTATACTCGAATCGAACGGCTCGACGAGACAAATCCAACGAGCACAACATTATAGAATGCCAACATCATTAAGGCCTTCAAATATCCAACAAACGGTGCATGATCGTAGGATTCAATATCGCCCGTTCATTCGACCACTCCCTATTCGCCCCTGATCTCACGCCTATTTACGAGCTATGCCACTCCAGAAAATCTATAAATAGAGCACTCATTCTTCACAAGAGGAGGCAAGCAAGAAGAAGAGAAGAAGAAGAAAAAGAGGAGAATCAGCTCCTCCTCGACCACAGACGGAGTTCTTTCCGCCGCCTGTATACGCCAGAATTCTGCCGGATATTCGGGAAACACCATAATTCTCCACAACTTTGTTTCAATTCAGAAGAAACTTATTGTAATCTGATCGTCCTGACTTGTGGGACGAATCAGCTTCTTGTAATTTACGCAACACTAGTGGAACTTTTGAACTGGGCGCGGCCCCGTGGTTTTTCCCCTTTTCAGGGTTTTCCACATAAAAATCCCGGTGTTCATTTTCTTTCATGTTTGTGTGTTGAATATTCGTACAACGCTCGGACGGAAATTTACAAACTCTACCGCCGCGTATATTCTAGC
>NW_021318618.1:2250383-2328503 GCF_001605985.2 Dendrobium catenatum | reverse complement strand
CGTTCCGTGTCGGGTCAACCCGACAACCCGCCGGGTCGGGTTCGGGTTCGGATTTTCGACCCGTTTGCCTAACCGGGTCGGGTTAGGGTCAACCCGTTTGAACCCGGGTCAGTTCCGGGTCCGACCCGAACCCGACCCGTGACCCGAAATTGACACCCCTAGTTAGCAACATAATATTGAACCAAACAACCTCATAATTAAAAATCAATATTGTATCTAAATTTTACAAATATCTTAAAAAAACTCTTTAATATGATGAGTTCATTTTCAAATAAAAGAAGTGAAAATAAAATTACTAATTTAATAGGGTCAGTTCCGGGTCCGACCCGAACCCGACCCGTGACCCGAAATTGACACCCCTAGTTAGCAACATAATATTGAACCAAACAACCTCATAATTAAAAATCAATATTGTATCTAAATTTTACAAATATCTTAAAAAAACTCTTTAATATGATGAGTTCATTTTCAAATAAAAGAAGTGAAAATAAAATTACTAATTTAATAAATATATTTATAAACATTCAATCAACAATCAAATGAGCAATTGGACAAGAAGCAAAGCTGACAGAATTGACCTTCCAGACAATCTCTAAAGAACTATTGCTGTCGATGAAAATGGCTCCAATGACAGATTCAACGATGTTTGCAAGGGCTTTTGGTGGATCAAGGAGACCATTTGAATGTATAGGATATTGATTTATGCCCTCCATGAATTCCTTAATCTAAAAATCAAGAAAAAGATTATGTTAAATATGCATATAAAATAAGAAACCAATACATATCATAATATGTTTACAAGAACAATTTTCCTAAACTTTACACCAATAAAAATTCTTCAAATATATCTAAACTAGAAAATTTGCATTAGGACTTCAATAACAAAAAAACACATTCAAATCTATTAAAATGCAATTAACTCATAGAAACAATCAAAGTTATAATATTTATATAGCTAAAAAATCAAAATAAGAATAAGATTACCTGCCATTCAAGCTGAGGAGCATTATGACGTAGAAATCGATGAAAATTAGATTTAATGGCTATTCGAGCTAGCCTCTCAGTATCAACATTAGCAGCCCTTAGAAGCGTAAGTTGTCCCGGAGGCAAATCTTCATAAGAAGAAAATACCTCTCTAGCCATTAAGAGGCCAAGCACCGAATCACCCATGAACTCCAATCGTTCATAAGATTTCCCAGCCTTTTTGAAAGGGTTGTTAAAAGATGACTGGGTGAATGCCTGAGAAAGAAGCATTTTATTCCTAAATCTATACTGCAAGATCATCTCAATCTCCTCTATTACATCTTCCTCCATAGGTTGAAGATCTGGAACCTCTTGCGCATATTCCTCCTCAACTATTTCCTTCTTCTCCATCTCCTTCTTTACTAGTCTTGTTATAGACAGGATTGGAGGCAAGCAATTTATAGCATTTTAACATGGAAGAAAATGTAATTTGAAAAAAAAGTTTACGTTAATTTTAGAAAAAATAATAAATAAAAATTTTAATTATTAAATAAATTTAAAAAAAATTAATGGTCCATATACTCTGTTCAAAATAATGAGTGGTCCATGTCGCGAAAGCCACTCGTCCGTCAAACGAGTTACTGGCTTAGATTAAATTATATATAAACAGTATTCATTATTATTACTAAAAAAATAAAGAATAGTAATAAGCTCATGAGCTAAAAAAAGAAAAGATATACATATATTTTAATTTCTATGAGCTCGATTAATATCAAGCTTGAGATAAATTGTCTCGTCCAAATATTATATTCTAAATTGAATTAAATTTGAATGATTAGAGCCGAATCAATTTCATTCGACTAACTAAACAAATAAATTAATTTTTTAGCTATACATATATGATTCAAGCTATTTAGCTTAAAAACTTTAATTTTCAGATAAATATACACATAAATGCCCAATCGTACATCTCGTGGTGATTGCTTTGCCCGGTCAGCCATTTTCCCCGACTCCCTCAACTGGCATCCCCATTTCCTCCTTAACTTCCCTCCGTCCATCTAAAAAAAAGAGGAAAAAGCCTTTAACGAGATTCAAGCACAGATTTCTTGAAGACCAAGAGTTCTTCTAATAGCACCGAGGGCGAACTATGCAAGAAAACTGAAGGAACAACAGGCATATTGTTCTTTCTCTCGCCTGAACCAAAAAAAAAAAAAATGAAGACCCCGTCCCGTGTTCCATTGATCTTAGATATGATCGAGAAGAATAAAAAATGAAGGCCCCGTGTTCCATTGATTTTAGATCTAGTCGGAAAGAATGAAATATGTGAAGGATTGCGTCGTCCATTGTCTCTGTAATCCGGTCGGGAAGAATAATATTATACCAAACCCAATGTCTGACAAGGAAGAATGAAATGTTTTTGCCTCCTGACAATGCTATCTGTGCAGGGCCAACAATTATTACGTCCTCCGACCGGGAACGTCCGGTCGGAGGCCAAATCGCTTCAAAAAATGAGAAATACCGAGCAAATACTGAGCAATACCAAACAATAACGAGGAATACCATCACGTGAAGACCCAATACCGAGTTATACCGAGCTATACCGAGCAATACCGAGTTATACAAAAGTTTTATCGAGTTTTTCCTAGAAAAAACTCGGTACAACTCGGTATTGCTTGGTATAGCTCGGTATAACTTGGTATTGGTCTTCACAGAGCGGTATTCCTCGTTATTATCAAATAATACATAGCAATATCGAGCAAATACCGAGTTTTTTGGCGGGATTTTGCCTCCGACCGGACGTTCCTCTACGTCCTTACACTGGACCTAATAAAAGTTCGTGCAGGGCAAACACCGGAACGCTACCAAAATTTTGACCAACAATGAACTCTCTTATCCAACATAATCAAAATAGATTTTTGAACATCAAAATATCCTTCGTTAGATTAAGTTTATCATTATATATTTAAATTAACAATTCAAGTCCATGAAAGAAGAATGCAAAGGCTATGAAGCTAGAGGAATGTTCGACTAACGTCAAATAATGCTCTTGTGAGATTGACATCACTTGCAATTCTAAAGGGCTCATATAAGAATATGATAATCAAGAAACTTAAAATAAATCTTAAGATAAGAAATTAATGCATGGTCTCTTTGGATGAACTTTCTAAAATAAAATAAACACTATATCCTTTATAATTATGTGAAAACTTTATAAATATTTAATATTTTGACTATTTATACCTTTCCGGAAAGTAAGAGTCTTAAATCGATAAAAAAACTTAGTTGATCATAATCATGATGATGTTTTAATAATTTAACATTTTTTTTAATAAAACCCCACAGAAGAGGCATACACGTTAATATGGAAAAAAATTACAAGTCCTTAATGACTCCAAAGCTCACTAAAATACAACATTTGAACTAAAATCTAAGATCCTCATAATCAACCTAAATATAAAATCCAAGACAAAAAAAAAAAAAAAAAACAATGGGCCTATCCCAGTTAAAATGATTCTAATAACATAGTCATAGGTTATAAAAAATATTCTCCCCCATAATAAGCCACAAACTGTCCAACAATCAATCGTCATTAGCCAAAGCTACAATGCTAATCAAAGTCGTAGCATAAAAAAACTTGCACCACAACAACAACCTGCACAAAACAAAAGAAAAGAGACAACACCAAAAGGAAATATCAAACCCCCAACAACAATAAAATAAACAACACCAAACCATCACCCCACAACTCCAAAGCAGCTACCAAGCCAACCACAAAATACATCTATTTTTCGGATTTCCTCTTTCTCTGTTTACCC
This sequence comes from Dendrobium catenatum, assembly GCF_001605985.2. Taxonomy (NCBI): domain Eukaryota; kingdom Viridiplantae; phylum Streptophyta; class Magnoliopsida; order Asparagales; family Orchidaceae; genus Dendrobium; species Dendrobium catenatum. The sequence goes on along the minus strand of NW_021318618.1, from coordinate 2,324,724 downwards.
ATCCGAATAAAAGTATCACGTATAACATAACTTGCATTCAGATCAAATAAATCATCATGATTAAACACTTCCTTCTCACCAACTTCAGGAAGATAGAGAGCCTTCAAGCCAATTAATTTGCTCCACAATAGTTTCCCCCTATCTCATGCCCACATGAGCATTTAAGGCGTTAGAAGAAAGTAAAGCAAATGAAACATCAACAAGCTGTTCATTCACACCAAGTCCCATAGAAGAGACAGACACAACCATATCAGTAGGCGTCACAGGAGAAGCAACAGAAGGATCCAACTAACTAGAATCAATGTTCGCCACCCCCATATTAACATCACAAAGTTATTTATCTCCCACATCAGCAACTCATTACCAGCTACAAAACCAATAATGTCAGGACTAATAGTCTCAATCTCACCCTTAAGGGAAGCCACCAAGACATGATCAACAACATCACCATCATCACAACACACAACAACCCCACTAATAATTTAGCATATTATTGCATTAAATGTCCAATAGGGTTTCGTTATCACATTGAAATAGACTAATGTTATGATTTCTAAACTCACTGAAGTGGTAACTTATTATTCTTGAGTAGTTTAAAGGAAATAATAATCTAATTAAACTAGATTATAAGGCCAATATTGATAATTTGATTTTTATGGTCAAATTATCCATGTTTTTTTTCTTAGTAGGCTTCTTCTTTGATATATTATAGAAGATTTAGCCCTACATCCATCCTTTTGAATGGATAGAGCTTTGGGATCTATGTTTCTTCTTTGGCTCAAATCTATGAAGCTTCATTAGATGAAGTAACTTTGGTTTAGCTAGGTTGACTACCTTCTCGATTAAGTAGACTATGAATATTGTAAAAACCTAGGACAATAGAATCATGAAATCCTAATTGTGTTAGGATCATCTTTAAACATCTTCGATCATGATTCATTCAACATTTGATCATAGATTAAATGCAATTTGAAGATTAGTTGAATTATGATCGAAGATGGTTCGATAATTGTTTGAAGATTGTTCTATGATGGTATGTCATTGTTAGAATATTGTTTGGATATATGTTAAAATTTTTAATTATTTTTTATCATGGCTTAATCAAGAATGTGGTTCAAAGATGATTCTAATAAGTTTCTCACATGCACTCTGATGTTTACAGGCATTTTAGTTTTAGATTTTAGGGTGTGAAAATCATAAGCAAATGAACAACATTGACCTCCACAGATGATGAATGAAGATAAATTCATCCAAGTAAATCTAAATTTTCCGACAATTTCTTTAATGCGGCTAATAAAGAGATGGCCTGGCAAGAACAATGAAATCTTTTACAACAGGATGGAAGAATGTTATATAATTTTAAGACTATCTGTTGAATTTTTGGAATAAAAACATTTATACTATGGCAGGATGGCTTAGATTTAAATTTCTCTGAAGATATGTTTTATTATTCGTAATAAGAAGTTGGAGGAATTTCCTTTAAAACAAAAACAAATGCACTAATTGCCCTCAGTTTTGTGATGTTTTCCATCTAACTTGTCCATCCAGGGAGAAATTATTCTGTGTAGAGGCTGAACACAACTCTACATCCGGAGGAGAATCAAGTAAAACCACGTCAGCGGTATCGAGCTGCAGTACCGAGCGAAAGGGTAACATGACACATTTTGATTGATCTCCGGACAGCGTTTGACGTCGGCACAGAATAATCAATCCCACTAAGGGGTGGACATTTAATTTGTTCATATGGATTGATTAACAAATTTATTAAAACAAATCAATTGAATTAAATCATAGGTAGAATCAAATCGATCAAATCATACAAAAATTAGAAACAAACCAAATCATAATACAATTCATTTGGTTTGGTTTTGATTTAACCAAAATTTTAAATTCTAATGAATGAAGATATCCTGAAGAATATAAACAAAAATTAAAATGAGAAAATTATTTAAATACAAAGTATTTAAAACAATTGATTTTTTATTTTTAAAAAAAATATTTTTTCGGTTGAACCAATTTTGGTTGTTTTGAAATTAGAATCATAATTCAAATAACCCTTATTTCTAAACCAAAAAACAAACCATCCTTTAATAAATCATATCAAATCAATCAAATATATTCAAATTATAAAATTTAATGAATTACTATTACCTTTCGATATGAAAATAAAAAAAAAAGAAAAAATTCATCTGTTTATTGCATTTGTTTGTGGATACAGTGAGTCAATGTGGTGCATTTTCCTCTACTGATTGTTAACTTCTTTTATTTGTCATTAGATTTGCCAAAAAACCATCAGTTCAAATAGCTTTAGGAGTAAATAGAGCTGAATTCAAAAACTAAAATCACTATTTAACCATTTCTAAGCCGGTCAGAATGCCAAATAGTACTTCATTTAGGCTTCGTTTGGGACAGCTTTCTTACTATTTTTTAAAAACTGTTTTAAGAAGCAGTAAGAAAACAATCCCAAACAAAGCCTTAATTGGACATAAGCAGGTGCACCTGTATTATGCAAGTTTTCTGTAGTTGCAAAGCAAGTAAAAAGCCTGATCACAAATGCATATGAGAGCAGCCTTCCTTGAAAGTTCAACTGTCAGCATCATCATTTCATCCTTAAACCATGCCCCAACTATCTTGAGTCAATTTTCTAATCTTCAATTTTCATTCATTCCAATTAAGTAGTACAAAAAAATTAAACATTTTCCTAAAAATATTTAAAAAATTAAGTATCACAATGAAAAGGAAAAACTTTAGTCCTTTATCTCAGAATATAATTTGGAAAATCTCAATAACAAGCACAATGTCATCACCAAGAACCTCTGAGTCTTCCATTTGTTTGAATAAACTTCATAGCATAAACCTTTCTGATTGTCAATGTACATGATATATGAGGAGGGATCAATGACACAACTAAATTTCTTTTGTTCCATCTTCGCAAATAAGTGTATGAATATTCCAATCCTCTTATCTTGTTTCTGACTAAAAGTTTAATTAGTTTGATGTAGAATAACGTGAATCAATTTGTGTTTTATGGAGTACCATCTTGAGTCTATCTAAATCAGCTTTTTCAGTCCAATTTTGAGCAATCTCCTTCTTATGACTGTGAGTCACTTCCATACAAGTTTCCGTCGACGAAAACATTGACCGACACGCTCTTTATATATGTATGTGATGGACGGTGGCTGAGCTGGTGGGCCCCATTAAGGTGGGTGGCAGGCAAGAAGAGATGACAACAGAAGGGGTGATGATAATCATATTGTTTTTCTAGATAAGATTACAATATTGAAGTAAGAAATCATTAGTCCAAACATATTTATTTGTTGATAACTTCTTATAAATAACACGATTATCTAGATGTTATTCGTTACATAACTTTGAACCAAACATCCCATTATTAGAAATCACTATGGCTTCTAAATTTTATAAATTCCTTTAAAAAACTCTTTAATGTGGTCCATTTATTTTCAAATGAACATAAGGAAAATAAAATAACAAATTTATTAAATATTTTTATAAACCTTCAATCAACCAACCAAATGAGTAATTAGGTAAGAAGTAAAATATTGTTTTATGAGAGAACTAGACCTTCCAAATAATTTCTAAAGAAATGTTATTGCCGATGAAAATGATTTTAATGATAGATTCTACAATGTCTGCAAGAGGTTTCGGTGGATCAAGGAGACTAATCCATATTGAATATTGATTCATGCATGCTCTGATGAATTCCTTAATCTAAAAATTAATAGAACATACATTATCTTAAAAATGCAAATCAAATAAGAAACCAATGCATACCACAATATGTTTACAAAAATAAATTTTTAAAGAATAATTGATAATGTTAAACTATATCACTCATTGTTATCATGTAATACTGATTTAAAACCTTTTCTCATTCATACGCCAAGCTTAAGCTTATAATCAACACCATTGTGCATTGCACATTTTCTTTTATAAGTTGAGTTTGTTGCTTACTAGAGTTTTGGTTGATTAAATAATAAAATGATCTAAGTACTTTGTTTCTATTCACTCCTACTCTATCTTTTGCATTTGTTTAGTTTAATTGATTACTCATTTATTTACTTATAAGATTTAGAATGTACGGGTTTGAATTAGAAAGAATTTAAAATAAATGCAAAAATCTAATTCAAATTCCTCCATTTTTTATGTTTAAACCTTACACCAATAAAAACTCCTCTCATATAGCTAAATTAGGAAATCTACACGAGGACTTAAATATCACAAAAACACATTTAATTCCACTAAAAAGCAATTATCTTCAAGAGGTAATCAAAGTTATAATTTTTACACAGATAAAAATTTAAAGCATGAATAAAATAATCTGTCATTAAAGCTGATGAGCATTATGATGAATAAATCAATTCAAATTAGATTCAACTACAATTCGAGTAAGTCTGTCTATATTAATATTGATAGCCTTAAGAAACGTAATTTTCTTTAGAGAAAAATTTTCATAGGATTAAAAAAATACATCCATAGCCCATAATTAGTGAAGCACAGAATCACCTATAAACTCCAATAATTCATAAGATTTTCTAGCTTTCTTCAAATAATTATTGAAAGATGATTGTGTGAATGCCTCAACAAGTACTATTTTCTCCCCAAATTTATACTGCTAGATTATTATCACAATCGCTTCTATTATGTCTTCATTTATAGGCCGAAGAATTGAAACCTCTTACTCATCTTCTTCCTCTACTATTTCCTTCTTCTCCCCCTCCTCTCCACCTCCTCTCCACCTCCTCTATTAGTATTATCGTGCACATTAGAGAGAAAAGAAGAAAAAAGATTGAATCCTATTTAAAAAAAGATTAATCTTGGGAGCCAAAAAAGTGAAAGAAAATTGATTTGTTTTGGAGAGATAAGACTTCAGATTACATAAGAAAATACTTCTTATGGGATTGGAGGAAAGCTATTTTTAGCAATTTAATTAGTATGGAATGAAATGTAATTTGAAAATTATTTTGATTAGTTTTAAAACAACTAATAAATAATTTAATTTAATTATTAAATAAATAGTTTAATTATATTATATGTTTTTAAATTTTAATAATTTAATTATATTTATTTTTAAAATTTAATTATAAAATATAAATGAAACTTGATTGATAAGATATTTTTTTTATTCAGGATTCAACTTTTTATCCAATAAAATATGTTATTTAAAATTTCTTAAGTATTTTTAATTATTTATAATATTAATATTTTGCTTTGAAATTTTCATTTAAATAATGATTTTGTTATCATAAAAAGTTTAATTAAAATTTGGCTGAATTGACAAATTAAATTCTTTTTTATATGAATGATCAAACACCTAATAACGAATTTTAATTTATTTGACTAACTAGCATTCTGACCAATCAACTCCCTTTTTTTTAAGGAACCAATTAATAGCTCATTAAAATCTCACCAGTCAAGTTTTAAAAATAATAACAACTGAAAACAAAATAAGTTAAATAGATTAAATAAAAAATTAATGGCATGTACTCATGGTTCAAAACTACGAGTGATACCACATTGTTGAAGCCACTCCCTCGCCCGTTTAACGGGCAAATGTCTTGTCACTTTATTATAGCCCTCTGATTGTTTTTGCCCAATTACAATCTCTTAACATCTATCACCCACTATAGTCTTTTGGCTATTGTTGTCCGACTACATCAATGTCATTGACTTTGTTATATACTAATACAAATATTGTTGATGCACATCGTCAACTTCATTTTGCCTCATAATTGATAGCAAAGCTGAATGAAAGGAGAACAGGAATCGGAAAACAGAGATGTGGAAAATGGAATTCTATTCATAAAACAATCTGTACAGGAGAGTGCCATAAATAGGCAAAAGATGGTAAAGACGTAAAAACAAGTAATAAGCCTAATTCTAAATGATATCTGCTAATACCCTCCCGCAAATTAAGCATTCGGAGTGTGAATGTTTAATTTGTTTCGGAGCTCAAGGAACCGAGTAATCGAGAACGGCTTGGTGAAAATGTCGGCAATTTGATCGTTAGAGGAAATATGTTCGAGCTTAATGTTGCCGGATCCAATTTGCTGACGAATAAAGTGATAGTCGATCTCGATGTGCTTGGTTCTAGCATGAAAAACAGGGTTCTTGGCGATAGCCATGGCCGACGTGTTATCACAATAGATGGTTGTTGGTGAGAGCTGCGGAAGCTGGAGTTCGGTGGCAAGACGGCGTAACCAGACGACTTCGGAGGCTGCAACAGAAAGTGAGCGGTACTCGGCTTCTGTCATTTACTTTGTTACAAATATTGTTGATGCACATCGTCAACTTCATTTTGCCTCATAATATTATTTCAATGTCGCAAAAGAAATCAGCTTATTTTGTAGGAAGATGAGGTGCTTAAAGCCCGATTATTGGAATCTCGATTGATTGATTCCTTAAATCTTCTACATAAATATTTCAAATGCTATTTCTAAGAATTATTATTTTAGCTTTTTGTTATTTTTTAATATCCTCTTAAATGAAATATGTATTTTATCTCAAAGAAAATTTAAAATTTATATGCCAATCAATTAAAATTAATTTTTTAAAATTAAATAAAAATAATTTAATAAATAATGTATTTTATATATAATTATAACATGCATTTAATACTTGAGCAATTAAACTAGTCTTTAAAAAATATTATAATGAAAAGAAAAAACAGCATGACTTTATGTCAGAATATAAAATGAAAATTTTCAATAACAAACACAATATCATCATAAAAACCCTCTGAATCTTTATTTGTTTGAATAAACTTCATAACATAAACCTTTTTGTTTGCCAATGTACATGATATGTGAGGAGGGAACAATGACATATCTAGATTTCTTTTGTCTTTTCTTCAAAAATAAGTGTATGAATATTCCAATAGTCAGGGCGGATCCAATCTTAATTTTCACGAGGGTGGGTGGGGGGCAACTTCTCGACCCCTATTTGTTTATTGTTGTACGGTTCGTAGATATGTTGGGGGTCCAAGGAGGTTACCTCTGGGCGGGCTTCGAATCCGCCCATGCCAATAGTCTTATCTTGTTTCTAGCTAAAGCTAATTAGTCTGATGTAGAACAACATGAATCACTTTATGCTTTCTGAAGTATCATCCTGAGTCTATCCAAAGCAGCTTTTGCAGCCCGATTTTGAGCGATCTCCTTCTTCTGACCGTAAGTACCACTTCCATATAAGTTTCCCTCAATGAAAACTTTGACCGTTTACCCAAAAAAAAACTTTGACCGTCATGCTCTTCGTCCATGTATCTTTATCGAAATTCACATTCATTTTGTTCTTTTGACATAGTTCATAAAGCTCGCTCACAGGGTGTTTTCCTAGTGTATCGAGGCTGATCAGTGGATCTGCTAACTTCTTGAATGTCTGGAAAGGGAAAAGAATAAATATATATAAGAGCCAAGCTGCTTCAGTATTAGACCAATTTGGTTAGAAATCACATGAAAAGATGATAATCACATTGTTCTTTCCAGATAATATTACATTATTTAAGTAAGAAAGCATTGGGCCAAAGATATTATATTTTAGATAACTTTATATAAATAAATATATATTGTTAGCAACATAATATCGAACCAAACAACCTCATAATTAAAAATCAATATTGTATCTAAATTTTACAAATACCTTAAAAAACTCTTTAATATGATGAGTTCATTTTCAAAAAAAAAAGAGTGAAAATAAAATTACTAATGTAATAATATTTTTATAAACCTTCAATCAACTAATTAAATCAGCAATTAGATAATAAGCAAAGCTGATGGAACTGAACCTTCCACACAATCTCTAAAGAACTATTGCTGTCAATGAAAATGGCTCCAATGACAGATTCAACAATATTTGCAAGTGCTTTTGGTGGATTAAGGAGACCATTTGAATGTATTGGATATTGATTTATGCCCTCCATGAATTCCTTAATCTAGAAATCAAGAAGAAGATTGTGTTAAATAAGCATATAAACTAAGAAATCAATGCATAGCACAATATGTTTACAAGAACAATTTTCTTAAGAATAATAAAATACTGTTAAACTATATCATTGTTATCATTAATATTGATTTAAAACCTTTTCTTATTAAAGGCATATTAAAGGATCTATTTTAAAGATCAGAGATGCTAAAGGGCTAGAGCAAGCAATGTAAGAATCAAAATTATAGAATTAATGGAAGAAGAGATGGCGTGAATCTAAAAAAATATAAATTCTTGAAAATCTATAGAACATGGAAGCACTTTTGAATTTGTGTCTGCATCTTTATCAAACACTGAAGGGTGTTCAATTGCCTTTTCTACTAAAGATATTGATGTTTACAGATTTATCCTTCCATTTTGGGGAGGTTATTTATGTGGTGCAAACACCAATCTACCGCTCCCTTATTATCAAGCAAAAAATTGGTAGGCATAAAACGGGTTTGAATTAGAAATAATTTAAAAGAAGTTTAAAAATTCAATTTAAACCCTCCATTTTTTATGTTCATAAACTTTACACCAATAAAAACTCTTCACATACATCTAAACTAAAAAATTTGCACGAGGACTTTAACAGCAAAAAAACACATTCAAATTCACTAAAATGCAATCAATTCCTAGAGACAACCAAAGTTACAATATTTATATAGCTAAAAAATCAAAATAAGAATAAAATTACATGCCATTCAAGCTGAGGAGCATTATGATGTAGAAATCAATGAAAATTAAATTTAATTGCTATTCGAGCTAGTCTCTCAGTATCAACATTAGCAGCTCTTAGAAGCGTAAGTTGTTCCGGAGGCAAATCTTCATAAGAAGAAAATGTCTCTCTAGCCATTAAGCAATCAAGCACCGAATCGTCCATGAACTCCAATCGTTCATAAGATTTTCCAGCCTTTTTCAAAGGGTTGTTAAAAGAGTATTGGGTGAATGCCTCAACAAGAAGCATTTTATTCCTAAATCTATACTGCAAGATCATCTCAATCTTCTCTATCACGTCTTCCTCCATAGGCTGAAAAACTGGAACCTCTTGTGCATCTTCATCCTCCACTTTTTCCTTCTTCTTCATCTCCTCCTTTACTAGTATTGTTGTGAACATTAGAGAGAAAGACAGAGAAAAGATTGATTCCTATTAAAGAAAAGATGAATATTTGAAGCAAAAAAAATGAAAGAAAATTAATTTATTTTTGAGAGATAAGACCTCGGATTAAAAAAGGAAATACTTGTTATAGGCAGGGTTGGAGGCAAACAATTTATAGTAGTTTAACATGGAAGAAAACTTAACTTGAAAAAAAGTTTGGGTTAATTTTAGAAAAATTAATAAATAATATAATTTAATTATTAAATAAATTTAAAAAAATTAATGATTCATATACTCTGTTCAAAACAATGAGTGGTCCGCGTCGTCAAAGCCACTCATCCGTCAAACAAGTGATTGACTTAGAATAAATTATATAAATTAAGTAGAATAATAAGCTCATGAGCTAAAAAAAGAGAATGTATACATATATTAATTTCATTGAGCTTGATTAATATTAGGCTTGAGATAAATTGTCTTGTCCAAATATTATGTTCTAAATTGAATTAAATTTGAATGATTAGAATCGAGTCAATTTCATTTGACTAACTAAATAAATAAATTAATTTTTTAGTTATTCATATATTATTCAAGCTATTTAGCTTAAAAACTTTAATTTTTAGGTAAATATACACATAAAGGCCCAATCGCACATCTCGTCGTGATTGCTTTGCCCGGTCAGCCATGCAAGCCAGTTTCCCCAACTCCCTCAACTGACATCCCCATTTCCTCAACTTTCCTCCGTTCTATTAAAAAAAAAGGAAAAAAACCTTTAACGAGATTCAAGCACAGATTTCTTGAAGACCACATAGATTGGAGTTCTTCTACTAGCATCCAAGGGTGAACTACACAAGAAAACCGAAGGAAAAAAAAAAGACCCCGTCCCATGTTAAAAATTTTATTTATTTATTTAGTTAGTCAAATGAAATTGACTCAGCTCTAATCATTCAAATTTAATTCAATTTAGAACATAATATTTGGACGAGATAATTTATCTCAAGCCTAATATTAATCAAGCTCAAAAGAAATTAATATATGTATACATTTTCTTTTTTTAGCTCATGAGCTTATTACTCTTCTTTCTTTTTTTAGTAATAATAATATATATAATTTATTCTAAGCCAGTCACTCGTTTGACAGACGAGTGGCTTTGGCGACGTGGACCACTCATTGTTTTGAATAGAGTATATGAACCATTAATTTTTTTAAAATTTATTTAATAATTAAATTATATTATTTATTAATTTTTCTAAAATTAGCCCAAACTTTTTTTCAAATTAAGTTTTATTCCATGTTAAACAGCTATAAATTGCTTGCCTCCAACTCTGCCTATAACAAGTATTTCCTTTTGTAATCCGAGGTCTTATCTCCCAAAAATAAATCAATTTTCTTTTATTTTTTTGACTTCAAATATTCTTTTTTTTTAATAGGAATCAATATTTTCTCTGTCATTTTCTCTAATGTTCACAACAATACTAATAAAGGAGGAGATAGAGAAAAAGGAAAAAGTGGAGGATGAAGATGCGCAAGAGGTTCAAGTTCTTCAGCCTATGAAATTAATATGTGACAGAGAAGATTGAGATGATCTTACAGTATATATTTATGAATAAAATGCTTCTTGTTGAGGCATTCACCCAATCCTCTTTTAACAACCCTTTGAAAAAGGCTGGGAAATCTTATGAACGATTGGAGTTCATGGGCGATTCGGTGCTTGTTTGCGTAATGGCTAGAGAGGTATTTTCTTATTATGAAGATTTGCCTCCGAGACAACTTACGCTTCTAAGGGCTGCTAATGTTGATACTGAGAGACTAGCTCGAATAGCAATTAAATTTAATTTTCATCGATTTCTGTGTCATAATGCTCCTTAGCTTGAATGACAGGTAATTTTATTCTTATTTTAATTTTTTAGCTATATAAATATTATAACTTTGGTTGTCTCTAGAAGTTAATTGCATTTTAGTGGATTTGAATGTGTTTTTTTGTTGTTAAAATTCTCGTGCAAATTTTTTAGTTTAGAAGTATGTGAAGAGTTTTTATTGGTGTGAAGTTTATGAACATAAAAAATGGAGGGTTTAAATTGAATTGGACATAAGCAGGTGCACCAGTATTATGCAAGTTTTCTGCAGCTGCAAAGCAAGTAAAAGCCTGATCACAAATGCATATGAGAGTAGCCTTCCTTAAAACTTCTAACTATCAGCATCATTATTTCATCCTTAAACCATGTCCAAACTATCTTGAGTCAATTTTATAATCTTCATTTTCATTCATTCCAATTAAGTACAACAAAAAATTAAACAGTTTTCTATACATATTTTAAAAAGTTCACAATGAAAAGGAAAAACTTTATTCCTTATCTCAGAATATAATTTGGAAAATCTCAATAACAAGCACAATGTCATCAGCAAGAACCTCTGAGTCTTCCATTTGTTTGAATTAAACCCTTCTGATTGCCAATGTACATGATATTTGAGGAGGGATCAATGACAAAACTAAATCTCTTTTGTTCCATCTTGGCAAATAAGTGTATGAATATTCCAATCTTCTTATCTTCTTTATGACTAAAAGTTAATTAGTCTGATGTAGAATAATGTGAATCAATTTGTGTTTTATGTAGTACCATCTCGAGTCTATCTAAATCAGCTTTTGTAGCCCAATTTTTAGCAATCTCCTCCTTATGACTGTGAGTGTCACTTCCATACAAGTTTTGGTTGACGAAAACATTGACCTACATGCTCTTCGTGCATGTATGTGATGGATAGCGGCTGAGCTAATGGGCCCCACTAGGGTGGGCATCGAGCAAGAAGAGAGAGAGAGGTGTTGTTTAGGAAAATTTTAATAACAATTGTGAGGGAATTAATTAATAAAAGAGATCTAATTTGAATTCAAATATGAGAGAGAATTATTTGGGGAAAGCCCGGGAATTAATATTCATTATGTAAGGGGAAATCAAATGAGAATTATTTAGGAAAGTTTTAATTACAATTTAAAGAAAATTAATTAGGGAAAGATATCTAATTTGCATTCAAATCTAGAAGGAAATTATTTAGGAAAAGGGGGCTGATTTGGGAGGGAATTATGGGAGCCTAATTAAGGCTAATTATGTGGTGATTTCAAATTATGCTTGATTATGCTAAATTTAATTTTGCTTAGGTTGGGTGGGGACCGACTAGGGATTTGGGAGAGCTGTATCTTCCTCTCCAATTGAATATTTAACTGTATCATGTGTTTTTCATCTTAGTGTTTTCAATAAAAAAAAAGGTTCTTGTGTTATTCTTCTGAAATTTCTTGTGTCATTATCCGGTTTTGCTGAAATTGCATCAACTACCAATCAAATTGGTATTAGAGCAATTTACAGGGTTGAAATAGAAGTCTTCTTTGCTGAATGTTGTTGTGTTCCATATCCGATCTTGTAGTTTGGAGGTTAGAATTCGGGCCAAAATAGTTGCTCTTTGATATTGGAGCTTGAATCTAGATTCCTGGAGACCGAACAATTTAAAACTGAAATTTCATCTCCATACTCAACTTTTACATGTCAAAAGTCAGATTTTTGTATCACTTTTTAGCGTGTTATTCTTCTGAAATTTCTTGTGTCATTATCTGGTTTTGCTGAAATTGCATTAACTGCCAATCAAATTGGTATTAGAGCAATTTATGAGGTTGAAATAGAAGTCTTCTTTGCTGAATGTTGCTATGTTCCATATCCGATCTTGTAGTTTGGAGGTTAGAATTCGGGCCAAAATAGTTGCTCTTTGATATTGGAGCTTGAATCTAGGTTCCTAGAGACCGCACAATTTAAAACTAAAATTTCATCTCCATACTCAACTTTTACATGTCAAAAGTCAGATTTTTGTATCCGAGCACTTTTTTGGGACATATGACGATAAAGGAAGTTGATGCTTTAGAAGAGCGTCTTAAAAGAAAAGTTGACAAACTCTAATTGACATTTGCAGATAGAATGACATCAATGGAGGAAAAGTTTTCCAACCTATAAGGAATGATAAGAAAACTATTGGAGCTTCACACTCAACCAACAACATCGGAGGTGCGATCACCATTGATTGGTCTGGGAAGTGGGGGAAACTCTAATATAGGGATGATGAGGGAGGATTGGGATGTAGAAGTTTTGGGGGAAAAAAAGGAGATACCATCTTTGGAGCCACTTCCAACTTCCAAGGAGGGGAAATGCTGAAGGAGTGGGATTTTTTGTAGAGCTAAAAAGATTGAAATTAGAAGAAGATGGGGAGAATATAGAAGCCTCATACCTTGTTCAACCACTCATACAATAATATTGAGAGGTGTTCCAGCCGATTCAAGGGTTGCCTCCTCCGCAACAAATAAAGCATGCGATCATTTTGAATGAAGAGAGTCTCATCTATCAGTGTTTGTCTGTACTGTTATCCCCATATCCGGAAAGAAGAGATTGAGAGATTTATCAGGGAGATGCTCGAGGCAGGGATCGTTCGACCTATTGTCAATCCATTTTCTAGTCCACTGCAATTAGTCTAATGCTTCAGCAACAGTTTTCTGCATTCCACCTTAAGGACAATGTGATTCTTTATGAGGGGAGTATTGATGGATTGTGGCTGAGCTAGTGGGCCCCACTACAGTGGGCGGCAGGCAATAAGAGAGAGGGGGAATTGTTTAGAAAAATTTTAATCACAATTAAGAGGGACCTAATCAAGAAAAGAGATCTAATTTAAATTCAAATTTGATAGTGAATTATTTAGGGAAAGCCCCAAGAAATTAATATTCATTATGTAAGGAGGAATCAATGAAGAGTTATTTAGGAAAGTTTTAATTGCAATTGTGATGAAATTAATTATGAAAAGATATCTAATTTGAAATCAAATATGAGGAAAAATTATTTAGGAAAGGGGGCTGATTTGGGAGGGAATTAGGGGAGCCTATTCAAGACTAATTATGTGGTGATTTCAACTTATACTTGATTTTGTTGGAATTAGTTTGCTTAGGTTGAGTGGGCTCTTGACAATGGCTAGGGATTTGACAGAGCCAAATCTTCATCTTCAATTGAAGATCTAACTGTATATTGTGTTTTTCTTCTTAGTTTTTTCAAAAAAAAAAAAAGTTCTTGTGTTCTTCCAAAATTTCTAGTGCCATTCTATGGTTTTGATGAAATTATATCCACTTCCTATCAGTATGTTTCTTGAAACTTATATTCATTATGTTCTTCTTACACAGTTCATAAAGCTTGCTCACAGGGCATTTCTCTAGTGTATCAAGGTTGATCAATAGCTATGCTAATTTCCTAAACGTTTGGAATGGGAAAAGAAGAAATATAAAGGCCAAATTGCTCCAGTATTAGACCAATTTGGTTGCTTGAGGATAGATATCCTGATTTGAAAAATGATAAATTTATTAAATTTGATCATATGTATGAATGTAGCGGTTGTTTGGTTCGCCAACTTATACCATATAATGTTATATTATTAGATAATTATTGCTAGTTCGATTCATTGACTTTCTTAAATAATAATTTATGTTAGTTAAAAACTAGGCTATCCATTATTAAAATAAATAACAACAGAAGGGAAGATGATAATCACATTGTTCTTTCAAGATAATATTACATTATTGAAGTAAGAAATCATTAGTTCAAACATATTTTATTTATTGATAGCTTTTTATAAATAACATGATTATCTAGATATTATTACTTACATAACTTTGAACCAAACAACTCCATAATTGGAAATCACTATTGCTTCAAAATTTTATAAATTCCTTCAAAAACTCTTTAATGTGGTCCAGTTATTTTCAAATGAACGGAGGAAAAATAAAATTATTAATTTTTTAAATATTTTTATAAACATTTAATCCACCAACCAAATGAGCAATTAGGTAAGAGGTAAAATAATGTTTTATGAGAGAACTGAACCTTCCAACAGTTTCTAAAGAACTGTTATTGTCGCTGAAAATGATTCCAATGATAGATTATACAATGTCTGCAAGGGATTTGGGTGGATCAAGGAGACCATTTCGTATTGGATATTGATTCATGCTCTCTATGAATTCCTTATTCTAAAAATTAAGTAGAACATTGTCTTAAATATGCAAATCAAATAAGAAACCAATGCATACCACAATATGTTTACAAAAGTAGTTTTTTAAAGAATAATTGATAATGTTAAACCATATCACTCATTGTTATCATGTAGTACTGATTTAAAACATTTTCTCATTCATACACCTAGCTTAAGCTTATAATCAACATCATTGTGCAGCATATTTTCTTTTATAAGTTGAGTTTGTTGCTTATTAGAGTTTGAGTTGATTAAATATAAAATGATCTAAGTACTTAGTTTCTATTCACTTCTACTCTATCTTGTGCATTTGTTTAGTTTAATTGATTGATCATTAATTTACTTATAAGAGTTAGAATGTACAAGTTTGAATTAGAAATAATTTAAAAGAACTTCAAAAATCCAATACAACCCCCCCCCCCACCATTTTTTATGTTCATAAACCCTACACCAATAAAAACTCCTCCCATACATTTAAACAAGGAAATCTGCACGAGGACTTCAAATATCACAAAATTACATCAAATTCCACTAAAAAATAATAAACTCCTAGAGACAACCAAAGTTACAAAATTTATACAGCTAAAAATCCAAAACATGAATAAAATAACGTGCCATTCGAGCTGAGGAGCATTATGATGAATAAATCGATTCAAATTACGTGCCATTCGAGCTGAGGAGCATTATGATGAATAAATCGATTCAAATTACGTGCCATTCGAGCTGAGGAGCATTATGATGAATAAATCGATTCAAATTACGTGCCATTCGAGCTGAGGAGCATTATGATGAATAAATCGATTCAAATTAAATTAAATCACAATTCGAGTAAGCTTGTCTGTATCAACATTAACAGCCTTAAGAAGCGTAAGTTGCATTAGAGGCAAATTTTTATAGGATAAAAATATCTCCATAGCCCTTAAGTAATCAAGCACCGAATCACCTACAAACTCCAATCGTTCATAAATATTTCAAGCCTTCTTCAAAGGATTATTGAAAGAGGATTGTGTGAATGCCTTAGCAAGTATTATTTTCTCCCCAAATTTATACTGCAAGATCATGTCAATCACTTCTATTATGTCTTTCTTCATAGGCTAAAAAATTGAAACTTTTTACTCATCTTCTTCCTCTACTATTTTCTTTTTCTCTATCTCATCTTTTCATCCTCTATTAGTCTTGTCGTGCACATTAAAGAGAAAAAAAAAAGATAAAATATTATATCTTATTAAAAAAATGAATCTTGGGAGCCAAAAAAGCGAAAGAAGATTGATTTATTTTGGAGAGATAAAACTTTGGATTACATAAGAAAATACTTCTTATGGGTGTAGAGGAAAATTATTTTTAGCAGTTTAGTATGGAATGAAATGTAATTGGAAAAATATTTTGATTAGTTTAAAAAAACTAATAAATAAATAATTTAATTATATTATATTTTTGAATTTTTAATGATCTACTTATATTTATTTTTAAAATTTAATTATATAATATAAATGAAACTTACTTGATATGATTTTTTTTATTCAAGATTCAACTTTTTATCCAATAAAAATATGTTATTTAAACATTTTTAAGCATTTTTATTATTTATAAAATTAATACTTTGCTTTGAAATTTTTATTTAAAAAATAAAAATCCATAAATATAACATATTTTTTATTTATTTAATAATTAATTTATATTATTCATTAGTGTTTTAAAATTAACCCAAACATTTTTCAAATTATGTTTTCATCTACGCTAAATTATTAAAAACTGCTTGCACTATAACAAATATTTCCTTCTATAATATGAAATATTATCTCCTAAAAACAAATCAATTTTATTTTGCTTCTTTGGCTCCATAAATTCATCTTTTCTTTAATATGATTCAATATTTTCTTTTCCATTCTCTCTCTAATGTGCATAACAAGACTAGTAGAGGAGGAGAAGATTGAGAATAAGGAAATAGTAGAGAAAGAAGATAAGCAAAATATTTCAATTATTCAGCCTATGTAAAAAGACATAATATAAGAGATTGAGATAATCTTACATTATTGATTTGGAAATTTTCTTTTCCTTTCTCTCTCTAATGTGCATAACAAGACTAGTAGAGGAGGAGAAGATTGAGAATAAGGAAATAGTAGAGAAAGAATATAACCAAAATATTTCAATTATTCAGCCTATGTAAAAAGACGTAATATAAGAGATTGAAATAATCTCACATTATTGATTTGGAAAGAATGATTCTAGTAGAGGCATTCACACAATCCTCTTTCAACAACCCTTTTAAAAATGTTAAGGACAATTAGAGTTAATGGGTGACTAAGTACTTGACTGCTTAATGGTTAAGGAGGTATTTTTTTTCTTATGAAGATTTGCCTCCGGATAACTTATGCTTCTTTAGGGCTGCCCACCATTGACACATAAATACTTGCTCGAATGACAATTGAATCTAATTTGCATCAATATCTTCATCAAAATGCTCTTTAACTTGAATGATAAGTAATTTTGTTCATATTTTGATTTTTTAGCTGTGTGAATATTATAATTTTGATTGTCTCTGAAATTAATTGATTTTTAATAAAGTTGGACGTGTTTTTTGTGTTATTGAAGTCATCGTGCAAATTTCCTAATTTAGATGTCGTGCAAAAATCATTAACAAACTTTGATCGAGATTGAAAGAAAGATCATCGCAAATGGAGGAATCAATGAGCTTTTCTTTTGGATGACAATTTTAATTTCACCAATAAATCATTCACAATAATAACAAGATAAGCACTCAATATTTCATTATCTCCTTTGACTACTCCATCTATATTCATAAAGATATTCATCTAGAAATAAATGACAAAAAGATATTCATAAATCTAATGGGCAAAATATGATTGAGACATGCATAATTTTAGGGGTGAATAGAGAAATTTTTTTTAGAATTTTGGGCAATGCATTTATTGAGGGCGAACAAAATAATTAAAATGTTTATTTTCCTAAGGAGAAAAAAAATTTTGGGGTGAGCATGAGCTCTTCTTAGGTCTACCCCAACAATTTTGCTACACAAACTATAGTAGTAGCCTTCCAAACCAACATACTAGAAGAAGAGGAAAAAGCTAAGAATGTAAACTAATAATGGTAGAAGAAAATGTATTAAATAAGATATTTATTAGCTTAAATGCATTGAGTGGATAACTGATGAGAGACTATAACAAGTTATTTTCCATCAAAGGCTATAGCTTTTGTTGTGTCTTGGAGTATTCGTGGCGGTAGAGAAAAATAAAGTTTAACGTATTAGTATTGTACGAAGATCCAGCACACACAAAGATAAAAAGAGAGGGTGTATCATTCATATGAGACACCAAGATTTTTACGTGAAAAATCCTTAAAAAGGGGAAAAACCACGGGGCCTAGCATAGTTTGAATGAATTCACTATTATTTGCAGTCGATTACAAATGAGGCCCTTCCCTAGGTGGAAGGCCTTGACTTGATGTACATTATATGAAGTACATGATGAGAATACAAAGAGTCATTGTTGATGTGTTTGTTTGGTCTGAAGGATCATAGTTGATGGGCGACGTAAATTGGAAGAATCATAGTTGATGGGTGATGTAAGTTGGAAGGACCGTAGTCGGCGGACCACGAAGGTCGGAAAGACCGTTGTCTGACGACGGAGGTCAGAAGGACGATGTTAGCTAAAAGTTCAACAATGGATAGAAATCCAACATTGGATAGATGTACGGCGAAAATCCGACGAAGTGTAGAAGTCCAACGTCGGGTAGAAATCTGGCGACGAGTGGAGGTCCGATATCGGGTAGAAGTCCGACGTTAGTCGGCGGCCGGGGAGAACTCTTGCGTTAGATGGTATTCGGGCAAATTCCAGAGTCACTTGGAGATCGGACAGAACTCCCGCGTCACTTGAAAGTGGGGAGGAACTCCAACGTCACTTGAAAGTCGGGCTGAACTCCGGCATCACTTGAAAGTTGGGTGGAACTCCGGCGATGGTGGAAGACGAGCTTCTTCCCTCCTCTTCTTCTCTTCTCCTCTCTTCTTGCTTGGGTCCCCTCTTAAGAAAAATGAGGGGCTATTTACAATTTTTTGAGAGTGGCATGATCCGTAAATAGGAGGAGGATCAAGTGCAAATGGGGAGTGGTTTGGATGGACGGCCAATATTGAATCCCTTGATCGTGGACCGCTCGTTGCACATTTGAAGGTCTTAATGATATCGGAATTTGGTGATCTTGGGTTCATTGGATTTGTTTAGTCGAGCCGCTCAATGCGACTATAAGCATGTCATGTTTGGAAACCGTTTGATAATCCAAATCGGTTTGAACATTCCAACAACACTTTGGATCTTCGATTTTGATCCATTTATGCTTGGATTGAGTTGAATCTGGTGTCGTTGGGTTTTATTTTTGAGATGCTCAGTTCGATTGTAAGCTTGCGGAAATCGGAGTTCAAATGGTCTCCGATTTAATTTTTGAAGTTTTCAATTTGATTTTTGCTTCGAGATTCGTGCCCGATCAAGATAATTTTTTTTTATGAGATATCAGCTTTATTGACGAACTATCGTTTATCACATCCTACAGTTGTGGCCTTCTATTGTGCGGTTTTTGCTTCACATGTGCTTAGGCATGCATTTTCTTCATTATGAGTTTCATGCGTGCCGATTTTCTGCTTAATATTTAGGGGGTGATAGATTGGTGCTCGCACCACATAAATAACCTCTCTATAATGCAAGGATAAATCTGTAAAAGTCAATCACTTTTGAGATCTCATATTGACAATAAGGCTTATGTGTTATATATGCATATTTAAGACAATTTTCAACTTGATTTTAAGATTAAGAAATTCATGGAGGACATGAATCAATATCCAATACATTCAAATGGTTTCTTTAATCCACTAAAAATCTTTGTATATATTGTAGAATAAGTCATTTGAGTTATTTTCATTGACAACAACAGTTTTTTAGAAATTATTTGGAAGGTTTAGTTCCCTCATAAAACAATGCTTTGCTTCTTACCTAATTGCTCATTCGATTGGTTGATTGAAGGTTCATAAAATATTTAATAAATTAGTAATTTTATTTTCACTCCTTTCATTTGAAAATGAACTTATCACATTAAAGGGCTTTTGAAAGTATTCATAAAATTTAGAAGTAATACTGATTTTTAATTATGAGGTTATTTCGTTCAATGTTATGTAGCTAACAAAATCTATTTATTTATATAAAATTATCTCAAATATAATATTTTTGGCCCGATACTTTCTTACTCAAATAATGTAATATTATCAAGAAAGAAAAATGTGATTATCATCTTTCCTTCTGATGTCTTTTATGTAGCATTAAGCACATTAATGAAAAAAATAAGAAGCAATGCTTTTGATTAAGAAGATTTCAAGCTAAGTTACTACAAGTACCTTTTTTTGGACTCCATTCTGGTGGGTAGTAAAAAATTATTAGCTCTGGCAGCAATAAGAGATGACTGCAAGGACTAAGCAAAAAAAAAACCATCAGTGATTTGGTCTAGAAACTATATAAGTTAAAGTATGACGTAAAACAAATCAGCCCATGAAACCAATATGTAGAAATCATATAGGAAATGGTATTAAACCATACATTAGAAAACTAACAAGAATCATACATTTCCACTATCAAAAGGGATAAACAATCATTAAAATCAAGGGTTATTAGATGGAAAAGTTATTACATAATCAACAAAATCCACGTGCCTTTGTTTTACTACAGGAATTCATAATTCAAATCATAGCGAAAAAAACAACGTTTTCCTTTGTGGTCAACACAAAGCTATAAAGCATGAAAACTTCTGAAAGGCATCATATCATGTTAGATACTTGAAAATTCAATCAAGCACACGAGAAATTATTTTGTGTGGAGGCCATACGCAGCTCTACGTTCGGAGGCGAATCAGGTGCAGTCATTTCAGCGGTACCGAGCAATACCAAGCCGTGGTACACAACAGAGGGGTGATGTGGCGGATTCTGATTGGTCTCCGGATGGCGTTCAACGTCCGCATGGAATAATTAATCCAAGCACTCTAGCACCCTAGTATATTGTGTCCAACAAGTCATTTAATGACCCACATATTTTAATTTTAAAAGAAATGTGACACTCACCTCTTAGACACTTATTTCACACCTTTTGGCATCGCATACATGGGCGGATCCCCACCCACTTGAGGGGGGGCAAATGCCCCCCCTCAAAATTTTTTTTTTTTAATTTTAAAGGGTATAGTTTGGAATATTTTGGATATTTTAGGTATTTTGCCCCCTCTTAAAAAAATTTTTTGCCCTCATTTTATCAATCCTAAGCTAGACACTTATTTCACACCTTTTGGCATCGCATAATCCAATGATGGACACCGCTTAGACTATAATTTATCGTAATTGATGCAAAATACTTATGACAGAATGCAAATATGATTTAACTCATTCTATTTATCACACTTGATTCAAAAGTCAATTGCAAATATGAAGTAATTCTTTCTTATATAACGTTGTGGTAAAGTTAAACTATGCTTATGCCACATATCTCAAGGAATATAGTGTCCCTTGCTGATATCAGGCTGCTGTCCTTGTGTCTTCATTGATAAATAATTTAAATTATATATCGGCTCCTGCATCTAATTTAAAGATCACACCCGTAAACGAATTCAAGCAGCATATTATGTTTCAACGGACCAGCTTTAACAATTTCAAGCTTCCTCAAATATATTTGAGAAAATCAAGAAACATAAAGAATAGATTACAAGCAGAGCAAACTAGAAGATATCCTAAACACCAAAAATTCAATAAAAGCAATTTACAAAACCCTAACCCTAATTGACAACTTCTGAAGCTCAGATTTTTGGAGGGCGTACCATTTTTGAAGAAGGAAGAAAACGTAGGTGGTGATCACCAAGTGATGCGGGAAGAGAGAGATTGGGAGATTATAAAACCCACGAACTGAGAGAGGTCGGGGCTGTTTGAACACAGAATTCATGCTGGTTTTGAGCAGGATTTAAGCTAAATACTGCCAAACAGAATTTAGGGAACTGTTAAA
Source organism: Dendrobium catenatum (assembly GCF_001605985.2). Taxonomy (NCBI): domain Eukaryota; kingdom Viridiplantae; phylum Streptophyta; class Magnoliopsida; order Asparagales; family Orchidaceae; genus Dendrobium; species Dendrobium catenatum. The sequence goes on along the minus strand of NW_021318618.1, from coordinate 2,302,575 downwards.
TCTCACTGCAAGTTAAATCCTCCGTTTCCCTCTTTTTGCCGTAAATCCCGGATTTACAAACTCCGGGAGTTCGGCAGATTTACGGGATTTGGCCGAAGAAGCCTGCGAAAGGAAGAAAGATTGCTACCTTCGCAACGAGCAAGCTCCCGTCGTCTTTGTTCCTACTGATCCAACAGAAGAACGGCGAGGAGGTGTGACTTCGGATCCCACAGGAATTAACGTCATCGAAGGAGGCGAAGAAGTTATTTAGCGACTCGTTCAAAACTCCCTCTCACGCGAAGCCAAATAGCAACGAACAGCCGGAGAAGAGGAAAACAACCCTCGCAAATCGGCGGCTATAAGGACGGCAGTGATGAACAGATTTTGACACATAGGAATAAATTAATCAAGTTTAATTATGTTAATTAAAACTACTTAAGAATGTAACGTTAATTAATCAATAAATAATTACTTAAATTAATTGATAATATTCTAAAATAAAAAAAATGATAATTAGCTTAAACTCTAATTGTATTATTTAAAATGATTAGTTAGTAGTGATAAATAAATTTAATAATATTAATTAACTCATAAGTTTTTAAAAATATAATCAAAATTAAAATTAAAAAGTTATGTCATAATTAAATTATTTTTTAATTATCTTTTTTTTATAATTGAAATTTATTGACGATAAGTAAAGTTATAATTAATAAAAAACTTACACTTAAAATGCAAATTTAAATTAAATTAAAATTTTTAATAAACTAACCACCTTAAATTCTGAATTATATTGACAAACAATTTTAAAACTTATCTTGCCAAACAATTGACGATTTAACTTTACAGAATTTAATAAATTCAGAGTTAAATCCTACTTGTTGTTAAACAAAAAGAAGGAAAAAAAAAAACCCGAAGAGAGTGCACTCCAGAATAAAAAAATCAAAGCAAGAAACGTGAAGAGAAGTCGGTCTATGCAGGGGAACTGAATGGTATACTATTGCATTTAAAAGGACGATATATTAGTATATTTATTCTTTTTTTGGATAAACCCGGAGCAAAAAAGAGCCCATGTATTAAAAATAAAGTTCAATTACAATTACAAAAACAAGTAACCTGTAAGGAAGACAGAAAATAACAGCAAGAACTAACTGCAAAACCATGAAAAGGCTACTACATATGGGAAATTACAATCAATAAGACTCAGTAAAATAAAGAACCAGAACTAATACATCATATAAAACCATCAGTTAATAACCCACGTCGGCAAGGCAGAGGCTCCAGTTGCTAGAGAACAAGTTGAAGGCCATCACAGAGCCTCCAACTTGCGAAAATACGTGCCCGGTTGCCACACAGGCCGTCCAGGGCAGCCATAAGTAACTGGTTCTTCACATCATTGTCAGATTGTAGAATTGCACCCAGCAGTAGTAACCCACTGTACCAAAATTGTCATAACAGTAAACCAAAGAAATGAGCATCATGTTCTTCAAAAAATTTCCTCAAAATAATCATCTACAGAACAGTACATGGCTTTCAACAGAAAGAAAGACAGAACAGAAAAGCCATGACTGTACAAAAATCAAAAGTACAAAAGTACCTAATCTGATCAGACTCTGAAACCTAGTCCTGAACTTCCTTGCCCTTCCCAGAACCTGAAAACCACCAGAAAGCAAGGGTGAGCTCAACAGCTCAGCAAAGCAACAAACCACCAATCTAAATTCTCAGAAAACAGAACCAAATTCATCGGACAGAAATCAGATCAGAAATCGGAACAGAATTGGAAATCAAAACTTACGGACAGGTATCAAATCACATCAGAGTCGTACAGATCGTATCAGAACAGAACAAATCAACAGAGTCAGAATCAGAAATCAGAATCGTACGGATCATATCATATCATAATCACAATTTCGTACAGAACAGAACAGATACAGAAAATAGTACAGATACATATAGCTAAATGCCCTGACACTGACGGAATCTCTATGGATTCCGGCCCCTTATGCCTCCCTTCCCAGACACTGACTGAATCTCATAGGATCCAGGCCCCTTATGTCTCCCTTTGTGCTCACGGCACCAAAACAGATGTGCTTATAGCACCAAAACAGAATTCATCGGATCCGGAACAGAACTGATTTCAGAATTTCAGATTTGAGCTCATTTCAGATTTTCCGTTTCACTAACTGAATCTCATAGGATTCAGGCCCCTTATAACTCCCTTTTTATAGCTTATACACATAGCATTTCAATTCAGAAGAAATACGGACAATTCGAAAATTACCCAAAAATCGGGCAGCACAACGGCAGTATACGGAATTTACACAAAAATTCCTGCAAAGAAAATTTACCGAATTCGCACATAATACAGATATCAACATTTCAGAACCTTTATTCTACTGCACAGATAAATTCCAATTTCACAGAAAAATCTGGTCGACTAAAAACACAGTCGAATCAAAAATACCCGGACGAAAATCTTCAGAAAATAACCAAAATGTGCACACTCGGCACGTCAACAATATACAGAAAGTTACGCGGTAAAAACTGAGCCAATCAACAGATACGGACAAAAATCATTAACGAAAACGAAATCCGGACAGAATATACCGCCAAACACGACGGTTCTGAAAATTGAGAAAGGCGGAATGTGCCTTACCTCGAGCACAGCAATTTCCTCAACAGCCACTTCGGACGAAAACGGCTCCGCGTCGTCCGAAAATCCGCTTTTCCACTTTTTCCTTCGTTTTTCTCTCTCCTCAGCTTTTTCTCTCTCTTCAAAATATCTCATTGCTATATATATCCAGACTGATCGTCCTGGACGATCGAGCTTCGTACCGGACGATCCATGAAGAGAGGAATTTCGTCCAGACGAAAAATGACATATCGTCCCAGGCGAAGGGTTCACGGGAGAATTTTCGTCCAGACGATCCTGATTTCGTCCAGACGAACCATACAGCCAAAACTGATTTTCTGCACAACCTGTACCGATCGTCCCGGACGATACAACTTCGTCCCGGACGAACCTGGAGCAAAAACTGATATTACATGATATGCCCTAAATTAACATTGTGAGAGAAAACAAATGAACTTTTAGCTTCATTAACATAAAGTCCAGAGAAAGAGCTAAAATCCATCAGGCAAGATTTGAGAGTCTCAGCATTATCTCTAGTAGCCTCCCCAAACACAAGTAAGTCATCGGCGTACATTAGGTAATTGATGTGGACCTCCTTATAAGAAATTGATATGCCCTAAATTAACATTGTGAGAGAAAACAAATGAACTTTTAGCTTCATTAACATAAAGTCCAGAGAAAGAGCTAAAATCCATCAGGCAAGATTTGAGAGTCTCAGCATTATCTCTAGTAGCCTCCCCAAACACAAGTAAGTCATCGGCGTACATTAGGTAATTGATGTGGACCTCCTTATAAGCAATCCCCTTGAAATTTGAGTTTCTATTCAAAATGTTGGAAAGTCCATCCATCACAACACAAAATAATAAAGGAGAGAGGGGGCATCCTTGACGGAGTCCAGAGGTAGAGTTGAAATACCCCTCAAGAGATCCATTCAGACAAACCGAGAAGTAAACATCAGATATACAGCCTTTTATCCAAGAAACAAAAACTTGAGGAAATCCTTTCTGTATCAGCCTAGCAATCAAGAATTCTCTAGATACAGAATCAAATGCTTTTTTGATGTCAAGTTTAGCACAAAACCTCTTCTGAGAGCTTTTGAAATCCCTAAGAATTTCAGAAGCAAGAATGATGTTATCCATGGAGCATCTGTTTGCAATAAAACCTGATTGACTATCATGAATGATGAAAGGTAGCACCTTTTTAAGCATATCCGCAATGATTTTAGCCACAATCTTATAGAAGACATTATAAAGTGATATGGGCCTATAGTCGTTAATGCTAGAAGCATGTGAACATTTAGGAATAAGAGTGATAGCACATGCCTTAACACCTTTAGGTAGAGAACCAGTAGTGAAAAAGTGATTAATAGCATTGAAAAGTTGAGGACCAAGAATATGCCAAGTATTCCTATAAAAAGCATAAGAATAGCCACCGGGCCTGGAGAAGAAGTCACTTTCCCATCAAAAACAGCAGTTTTAACGTCCTCAAAGGTTAAAGGGGCCACCAACATGCTATGCAAATGAGTTGGTACAACATGTCCCGTTGGAATATCTAAAGGTAAATCAAAATGAGGGGTCGGGTTGTTGTATAATTCCTTAAAATGATTAACAAGAGCTTTAGAGATATCATTAAATGAGGTGAAGATCCCATCATTCGTAGAAATTTCATTGATGTAATTTCTATTATGCCTACTTCTGATTTTGGCATACAGAAAGCCAATGTCCTCTTCACCATGAGTGAGCCAACGAGCCTTAAATCTTTGAGATATCCAAGACGACCAGTTTCTTTGAGCATCAGCAAACTCATCATTAACAACCTTTAAAGAGTTGTTAAGATCCAAATTTAGAGGGTTGGATTGAATCTCAAGAAGGTACAAGTGTTGTTTGTTCTTAAGATCTTGAATAACAGTGGAGAGGAAGGAGGAAGAAGCCCAATTCTGGTTTCTAAGAGCCCCTTTAAGACTGTGTAAACTGTGATAAAAAGATGCCAAGAGACTTCTAAGAGAACTAGAAGAGAAAGCCTTGAACACCTCATCCCAAAAACCTTCCATATTAATCCAATAATTCTTAAACATAAACCTAGCAGATATAGGCTTATCAGTGGATGATTTAAAAATTAAAGGTGAGTGGTCAGATCCCACGGGAGGTTCAACTTTATAGTAAGCAGAACGTAAATAATCCAGTAACGCTGAATTGACCAAAACTCTATCAAGCTTGATGTGGATAGGATTATCCACCCTTTGATTATACCAAGTGTAGAAAAGTCCAATGGAAGATAGATCATGAACTCCACAATTAAAAACCAAGTTATTAAGCTCCCCCAAGCGACTAGCAGAAAGAGAAGTACCCCCAGCCTTCTCATTATCAAATCTGCAATAATTGAAGTCTCCAAGAATTACCCAAGGCTGATCCCGAGGAGGAATAGCATCAGATAATTGATTCCATAAGCATTTCCGTTCTTCAATATTATTAGAGGCATAGACAACTGAAAGATAGATGGGAGGAAAAGACCCCATAGAGAGAATCCCATGAATCAGTTGTGACGAAGATGAAATTTGAGAAAATGAGACAGCCGTCGAGTCCCATTTCAGCCAAATCCTTCCAGGGCTGGATTCCATGAAGTTATTACAGCTAACTTCATTCTCAAAGAGGACATGAGAATTAATAAACCATGGGTCTTGCACATAAGAGATTGAAATTTTTGCTTCTAAAATGCAGAAAAGTTTAAGATCATGCGAGGTAATCAAGGATTTACAGAGACGAACTTTGTCAGGGCTATTAAACCCACGAACATTCCAGCTAGCAAAAGAAGGCAAGGACATTAAGACGATGATCCTTTGGCATTCTTGGCCGATTTTCCCTTAGGAGGCTTTGACTTATTGGGGCTTTTTCCAGTTTGAACAGAAGATCTAGTTTGTGGCTGATTGGATACCTGATTTCTCAAATCAGGCGGATCTTCCACAGGTTTTGAGTTAACATTGTCATTCTCCGAGCTGGAGTCAAAGGTGTTAGAGGTGCTGCAATCATCCGATTGCAGTGGCAAACTTGTTGAGTAAAGGAATAATGTGACTTTGTGTGGTTTTAGGAATTATCAGGATTTCAAATGAGGAAATTTCTTCAGTGGGGATATTGAGGTTCGGGATTGGAGGATTTTTGAAGGAGATAAAACTGGCGTTAACTTGTTCGGAACCATTTTATCCGGAGAGGTAGAATTTCAGTGAGGATTTGAAGTAAGAAGAGGGGGATTTTGCTGAGAATCAGTAAGTGTAGGATTAGGAGTACCCGCTTTGGATTTAAAACGGTGAGGATGGGAGGAACGAGCTCGAGAAGAACTACGACCTCTGACTTTCGGTGCCTTAGGAGGGAGCACAGGTTGCGGATTTGCCAGGTTTTAAAAACTGGACCGGACCGGCCCGTTCAACCGGTTCAGCCGTGAACCGGCTAGTTGTTCGATCCGGTCCAATTCAAAAACCGGCTTCGCAGAGAACCGGCAGTTCAACCGATGAACCGGCAAACCGGTCCGGGTTTGAAAGAACCGGCCGGTTTCAAAAAAAAATTAATGATAAAAAAATATAAATAATATATATTTTACTTCATTATATTTTTTAAAAATATTTTTTTTTTATTAAATAATGAGATTTTTTACACCATAATATATGGTTGTCATCTCATGAAACAAGTTTTGTTTGAAAAGAGGGAACTATATATAGAGCCAAAAGCCAACTATCTCTTATGTTATAAATTTTTAATAATATTAGTATTTATTACATCATCCGGTTCGACCCTGGTTCGACCGGTCGAACCTTGAACCTCTCCTTCTTCCGGTTCTTTGTTCGGTCCGATTTTCACAACCTTGCGGATTTGGGTTTTTGGGACACAAAGAAAAAGGATGAATTAAAGAACCACACCCTTCACATTTATCCGGCTTCCAATCATATAGAACTTTCAAAGTCATATCTTCTCCATCTATCTCTAAAGGTATTTCATCAGGAAGAGCATAATCTTTAGAAATAAGAACACATACCCTTGCAAATGTAAGTCTAGATCTGCTAGCAGTGAGAGAATCGACAGAGATAGGAATACCAATGAAGCTGGCGATTCTGGAAACACCAATCGGGGTCTAAAGAGCTAAAGGAAAATCCACTATTTTAATCCAAATAGGGATGGGCGTAGCTTCATCACGCTTAGGCTTGAACTTCGGCGACCATCTTTGCAGGATGAAGGGTTTACCCAAGATGAACCACGGACCGCCGGATAAAACAGATTCAAGGTCATCAGGGGAGGTGAACTTCAGAAGGAAAAAGCCGTCCGCCAAGGACAGAAGAGTCATGGAGCCCTTAAGAGGCCAAAGCTTTTGCATGGCTTTGAGTAACCTTTCGTAATATGGTCGGGGACCAAGTGAATAACCGATCAAAGCAGTAGTCCAAATCGCTTTGCCTTCAACAAGATCACCAAAGTTGAAGGAAAGTTTCTGGCCTGGGGAGTGAAAAGAGACCGGGAAGGGAGCCGTCATGGTGACAGGGGCCGAGACATTTGCAGCGTACGAGAGACCAACGGGTGTTCCTAGCACAGAGGAGCCAGGAAGAGGAGGGAAATCAAGTGTGGAGGAAGCTATGGTGGGGAGGGAAAAACCCTCCCAGGCGGGAGGCGGCGCGAGGCGGCGGGAGCAAAACAGCGGCTAAAGAGTATAAACCCTACCAGAGCGCCCCCTCCTATAAAGTGCGTTTGCTGGTACTACCATCGGGAAAAAGATGTACATTTATTCTAAATAGTCGTTCTTTTCGCACGAGACATACTAGGCGCCTAAATAATGTGGGCATAAACCAATGTGAGAAAGGATATAGTGTAGTGAATACATATATAGTACTGCTTAAAGGATTCTGGAGTTGTATTGGATCACCACCTGACGTGGACCACTACCAACGAAATACCACCGTAGTTGCAGATCATGGCAGCCCAACCACTGCTGTCACACTAGCGCCATTTGACCACCGTCATATGATCACCATCATCGAACCTCCACCCAGATAATCTGGGCATGAATGGATGAACCAATGTGAGGAAGGATATAGTGCAAGTAACAATGCGAGGAAGGATATAGTGCATGTAATGCCTATGTAGTACTCCTTGAGATTGTTAAAGGGAACCACAAATTATGGACTTTTATATAGGAGGCTGACAAAGGCTATTAAGGTTGTTGAAGGCTTAATTGATTCTGGCAATGCAAGAAATTTTAACAACAAAAATTTATTAGAGTTGTTTGTTCGCTTGAAGCTTCTTCCATCTATTATTTGAATTTGATATTATGTTAACTGTTGCATAGATGAGGATGTTAAGGTGGATGAGTGACTTTACTCTTAGATATAGAATGCAAAACAAGTATAAACGTGAAGAAATTGGAGTACCTTTAGTGGTATATAAGATTAGAGATAAGCTACCTTATATGATTTGATCATATGAAACGTCGATCTTTCGATGATCCTATTAGAAGAGTTGATGTATTAAATTTGGGCCAATGTTAAGAAATGTAGAGGTAGGCCTAAAAAGACTTGGTTAGAAAGTATTTTAAATGATATTTTTTATTAGATTTAAATGATAAATTGACTCTAGATGCAACGGAGAAAAAAAACTCATATAGTCAACTGCATGTAATGGGATAAAGGCTTTATATAGTTGCAAGCAAAAAAGAAAAGTTGGAAGTACAAGTATATTCTTCTTTTTGAGAATCATGGACTGATTTAGGCCCGGAGGCCTAAATCTTCGCAAAATAAATAAATATAAAGCAGATGCAATTCTTGACTATATAATTTAATCATGAAGTGTTACAATTAAATTACATCAAATTAAACACCCAAAAAATAAACTAACCACATTTTCTTTTATACTGTGCCTTCTTCACATTCAACAAAACATCAGAGAGAGCAATTATAAACTTACGTACACTAATCATGGGAGAGCCTCCAAACAATTCTAGAATAAGACCACTTACATCAACCTCTTTTTGGGGCCTTCAATTGTAGGAAAAATTATTCCGGTGCAGACACCATAGGGCATCCAAAGATCAACCATAATGCGTCTCATCATTTTGGTGCTCTTAGTACCGGATAACGTGGCGCATTCTGATTGGTCTCCAGATCATCCGGTGTCCACACAGAGTAATTTCTTGAATTTCAGAAGCTTCATATACCAGGCATATGAAACAGTCATCTGCTTATTTCTTAGGAAGAAAGTAAAAGAAGTCTTCCATCATATGATAGAATCTGTACATGGCTAATGCATACAATCTTATTCTAAAATTGCTAATTCATGATTCCAACTCAAACTTTTTGGACATGTTTAGAACACAATCATACAAAATAGGCCACAAAAAATATCTATGAACTACTAAACATATCACTCTTTAATAGAATTCCAGTAGAATAGCCCATAAGTGGATTAACAGACTGAAAGAAACTTGAAATGCAAAAGGACATGATTAAGAAGATGGTCTCTATAAATATAGTTACAGAAATTCCAGGCTTTAAATATTTCATGATAGAATGCTTAGCCTTTGCAGTGACTCAGCAATATTTCTCATAGATGGCCTCTTTTCAGAAGTGTATTGAACGCAAGCCAATGCTATCTTAAGCACCGAAATAATCTCATCTTCCTTCTCAGGTTCTTGAGCTAAAAAGGGATCCAATACATCCAAAAGAGGCTTTCTCTCCTCAATGCAGCACTGAACCCACTTAACTAAATCCATTTGAAGAGTTTCCAGTAAGACAACAGGAGATCTTCCCGAAATAAGCTCAAGTAAAATCACACCATAAGAGAAAACATCCCATTTCTGAGAAGGTTTCAAGCCTTTCTGTGCTTCGGGAGCTTGGTAAGATGGTGTGATGTTTATGATTGGGCTTACTGAGGAATCAGAGTTCTGTGATTTCTCTGCAATTATCTTGTTCAAGTGTGTTGCAGGTGATCCACTAGCTATATTTGCAAGGTGACCGACTCCAAAATCAGATATGTATGGTTCCATGTCCAAGCCAAGAAGTATGTTGTTTGGTTTGATATCTCCATGTACATACTTCTTTGGGCTGAAGTCATGGAGGAAAGCCAAGCCTCTGGCAATTCCATTCATGATTTTGATTCTAGCATCCCATGGTAGTGGAGAAAAATCTCCTAGAGTAAAACGCCAATCATAAAAAAAGAAATCACAAAGATGAAAATAGGTAAATTCCGAGCACAAAATAAGAAGTTTGTTTGTACGATTGGAATCATGCATGCATAACACCTAAAACCCATCTTTTAATCAATTTTAACATTCGTTTAAACCTTCAGTCAAAAATCACTATCAATGACTGTCTTCCCCGTCAAAGGCATCCTTTCACAATGAATACAAGTATCTCATCGCTTCAATGGAGTGGTAGAATAGAAGGAAAATGGGATTTTAGGTAGTATATTAGTAAATATAGAAGTTTAGGTCTTAAATATGTATTTTCAATAGTTTTAGGTGTTATGTATGTAAAAATCCCTTAACAAAATTACAACAAAGTGTATATATTCATAATACTACCATCCAAATATTGAAGTACATGATAAAATTATCACCTTTCATTTCCAATGATTTGTTAAATTCTTAATGATATAAAACATTAGGGGCCAACTGGTCAGAACTTACCATGAATAGCAGTAGACAGATTCCCCCCAGGTATATAATCATAAATAAGAAGTTTTTCTTCAAAAGACCAGTAATAAGCTCTCAATGTAACAATATTTTGATGTCTGATCCTCCCTATAGCTTCCACCTCCCTTTGGAACTCTTTAAACCGCTGAGAGCCTCCTTCACCAAGTCTTCGAACAGCCAAGGTAAGCCCATCTTCGAGCACAACTTTGTAAACAATGCCGAGATCGCTCTTCCCCAAAACAAATGCAGATGCTTTCAGGAGCTCATCCAAATCAAAATACACTTGTTGATCCAATGGAATGAGATCTAACTGCTCCGCATTTTCTGAAAATTTTTCAATCTCATTTTTCCTAAAACAAAGAAGCTCCTTTGAGCTCTTCGAACCTTTACCAAAGTACCTTTCTTCGTCTTTTTTCTTAGAAGAAATTGCTCGACGGTAACAAAAATAGAACACCAATGCAATAAGAGCAAGAGCTGCCACATCACTGAGAACAATTGCAGTTATTGCACTTCCTTTCAGTTTTCTACTATAGCCGACATTGTTCGCACTCGAATTTCTCGTAAGAGCTGGAGGTGGTGAAAATGAAAGGCATGGGATCTTCAATGGAGGGCCACATAATCCAGGGTTTCCAATAAAAGCAGTAGGACCTCTATTAACCAACGCTCCAGTTTTCGGTACTGGGCCACTCAGATTATTGTATGCCAGATCGATGTAGACCCTCTCAGACAGATTTCCAAGGCTTTCCGGAATCAATCCAGAGAAGAAATTGTGTGACAAGTCAAGGATGCCTTGTAGATTAGAAAGATTACCGATATCTCTAGGAATTGAACCACTTAATACATTGAATGAAAGATCAAGTTTTTCCAGAGCAGGAAAGCTGATCCCAAAACCATCAGGCAATGCACCTGTGAAGTTATTATGACTTAAAACAAGGAATTTCAGCCTCTGACAATGAAGAAGTGAAGCCGGTATCGACCCACTTAGCAGATTTTGGGAAAGGTCTAAGATTTGAAGGTAAGAAAGGTTGCCAATCTCAGGAGGAAGAGAACCAGATAATAAATTTCCATAAAGAACAAAACTTTGGAGCTCCTGAGCTCTAAAAAGCTCAGAAGGCAAGCTCCCAGAAAGCCTGTTGTTCCTAAGATTAATGTGCCTGAGATAATGGAGGGAACCGATGGAAGATGAAAGTGTACCTGCAAGCCCAGTCTTAGGAAAGCTAATAGAAATCACTTTCCCTTCTCTACATATAATCCCATTCCAGGAGCAAGGGTCCTCGTCAGAGGAGTTCCAGTTAGCAAAAGAGCTTTCTGGGTCCTCCTTGATGGATTGTTTGAAGGAGAGAAGGGCAGATCCCTCTTCATTTAAGGAGAGAACTTCGCAAGTGTAGTTCAAGAGAAAGATGAGTAACCAAATGGAAGCTGCTGTGGATGTAATCCTCATGGGTAAAAAAAGAGTGCTAGTGGAGATGCAGACTGCAAGGAACTTAGAGAGAGAGTCTGCTTGTGAGATCGTGATCACAGAGCAGCTTGTGAGATCGTGACCACAGAGCAGCTCGAGTAGAAACGCTTTCTAGTGTTAAAAATCACATCTTGGATCCTTATAGGGCGTAGGGCTTTAGGGTAGAAATTGGTAAAGCTTTTCAAGGGCTGTGAAGCTCATGTGAACAGAAAATAAACGTGGACGCTTTAGTGTAGCGGAGAGGGCCTAACGGTGACGACCGTTGGAAAAAGGCAAGGAACTTAGAGAGAGAGTCTGCTTGTGAGATCGTGACCACAGAGCAGCTCGAGTAGAACGCTTTCTAGTGTTAAAAATCACATCTTGGATCCTTATAGGGCGTAGGGCTTTAGGGTAGAAATTGGTAAAGCTTTTCAAGGGCTGTGAAGCTCATGTGAACAGAAAATAAACGTGGACGCTTTAGTGTAGCGGAGAGGGCCTAACGGTGACGACCGTTGGAAAAAGCTGCCTCATGCTGGCATTTACTTCCTTTTGGGATTTTTATTTTCATTTTTATTTTATTTTCTTAAAGGTAATCATAAATGCATAAATTTTTTTTAGCAAAATTCAATTGGAAAATTTTACAATTCATTCCAAAATTAGTAGCATTTAAATTATCTAATTATCACAAGATTGAACATTATGGTTTGAAAGCGGGTCTCAACGTATGATAATTTCTGTAACTCATATTGATTTATTGGTTGAGAATTTTGACTATTAATTAAAATTTTTTGAATTTAAGTCTTATATATATGGTGTCCATATGAATTTGATTAAATTGACATGTATATGAATTTAAGTATTATATATATAATTTCTTTTTAAGAGGGCTTATAGATTAAATCTTTAATATTAAAGATATTAACTAATAAAGGTTTATAAAATATATCTATTAAACCTATTTTAAAAATCAAGAACAATTTTTTTTATCCTCGTGCCTCCAAGCCAACTAGCTATGTTGCGTCTTTATGTCATTTTCTTTTGCCTTCTTAAATTTATGCCAAGTTGTCCACTTGCTAATCATTTTTAATTAGTTAATCCTCAAGACATCGTACTAATGTCTATATATACTTTATTTGTCAAATTTTTATGTGGGGAAAATTTAAATAAAGCTTAGTTTTATTTCCCATTCCCGCCCCTATAGTTTTCCTCTCTTCTTTTATGGATGGTTGTTCTTGAAGCAAACAAGAAGCTCTTTCCTCTTTCAAGAATTCCCAACAAATGGTATCAGAGACTGGTGGAGGCGATCTTGATGAAAGAGAAAGCTTCTTGTAGTCAAGAAATAGTGGGAGGAGGTTGCGAGAATCGTGTGCCTGTATTAAGCTTGTGTGGGTTTTGCAACTGGCCGTGTCATAGGAGGCTCTGGTTGAGAAGTAGAGTGTGGTTTCACAAGAAAGATTTAGCTGTCCGGACGTGAGCAAGGCACGAGTGGACACCCGAAAGGCTCGGGGCCCGCTTACAAGTTACAAGGAACCCACTTGATTTTGGAGAGGAGCGTACAAGGTGCGATCGTGAGGTGTCACGATTCGATCGCGGGCTTGAATAGAGGCGGTTGCGCAGATCCGTAGTTGGACCAATTGTGTAGGCAGAAGCTGTATGGGCAGGTTGTGCAGGTATCACACTTGGATACAAACATTGGACATGAAGGTAGTGTCTTGTTGTACACATTAGCAGAGTTAGGTCGGGGCTCACGAGGTCTATCGTGAGGGAAGCATGTGTTGCACTAGGCACGGTGGTTGCACTAGAATCTGGTCGCTCGAACAACAGGCGTGGAGCTAGCCGCATGAGTGCAGAGCCTGGGATCGTGGGCACATGTGGCTTCAGGTTCGAGCCATACGTAGTGTGGTGAAGTGGGCTGATTGTGTGGGAGGTAGCCGCGCGGAGACGGGCACACGATATTCCTTAGCAGATTATGTAGATTGGGTCGTGTGTGTTGTGGATTAGATGCAGGGAGGTGTGGGACTTGGATCGGATGCAAAGCTGCAGCAAATGTGAAATGCTCACAGGATTGAAAGGAGCAAGCCGCAAACATGAGTTCGAGCAAACATGTGGAGGAGAAGCAGGTGACTGTTTGGTGGAGGCTTTTCTTTGTTATACATAGAAAAATTAGACAAGTGAGATGGATGTTTGAGCAAATCATCCTAAAAATAATTAATTATATATTATAAACAAATGTTGCTAGATGAAAAGAACATTGTATAATTTATAAATTAGACACTCTAGATATAGGTATCATACTTATACTTTATATACATATCTTACTTGTTTAGGGTAGGAGATGCAGTCGATGATGTTGAACTATTTTAATACTGTGATCGAAGATATATGAGCTCTTATGAATGTGGTTATAAAAGTACACATTGATATTCATTTTAATCAAGAATAAATAGTGTGATAAAACAACAACAAAAAATCAAGAGAAAAGAGAAATGGCGCAGAAGAAAATGAGCAAATGACTAAGTGAGATAAGGGTAAAGCAAAATATTGAAATAATTTATAATAATATTATTATTTCCCTTATGTGAGTTGATGCATTTCATTTTTTGTGCACTATATATGCAAATATGTTAATGTATTATTTTTTATGTGGAAAGTAATATTATGTTTGAAGAATGATATGTAGATGATTGTCTCACTAGCAAAGTATTGTTGTAGAAAAAATCTCCAAATTTTTAATGGAATTTTCGTTGAGAGATTTAGAGACTGATAAAATTTTCATAAAATAAATTTAGCGAAGACATTCTTGAGAAAAATATATTGGAAATTTTAGATCGTCAGTTTGCCATAGAAAGCCATTAGTATATCCATAAAAAAAAAAAAAAATTTGCAAACAAAATTTTCGTTGGTAAATTTTACAACTATGTAAATCGTCAAACCAAAGATAAATATCAATAGTCAAATCTATTGAAAATCTATCAAAACGTTTTTTTTTTTTTGGAAAAATAAAATCTATCAAAACGTCACTTTTAATTGGTTGTTGAAAAGTATTTATTATGACTTTTTTCCGGCAATAAATTTCACTAGAAATTCTCTAAAATTATATAGTTTCTAGTGGCTTTAGCTCATGTGGCAGATTTTACTACTAAAAATGCATATTTTCAAGTGATTGCTTTGTGGATCTTATCAACTCTTCTAAGCTTCATTTGGGATGTGTTAGACCGGTCCAGTGGACCGGTCCAGCCAGTCCACGCGAGACCGGACCAGACACGAAACGCCGGAAGTTTCCGCCTGGGCGGAGGCCGCGCAAGCCGCTCGGCTTGCGGGACTGTTTTAGGAAGGAATTTTGAGAAAGTTTAGGAGGGAAATTGATTGTAGGGACTGTTTAGGGAATTCCTTTTGATTTGTATGCATTAAATAGTTTATTTTTCTAGGGTTTGGGTATCTTGAATTTGGTTGAAATTTGAGATCTCTTAGATTTAGGTTTTCTTTGGGCTCTAGCGGCGTCTAGAGATTTGGGAGAGATCGATCCTCCTCTCGAATTGAGGATCAATTGTATCTTGCTATTTTATTCATCGTCTAGTGGAATACAAATCTTGCTTTGAGTTTTCTTTCAAATTTCCTATGAAATACTGCTGTTAAACAGCTGTAAACAACAGTTTTGCTGTGTTTTCTTGCTGTGGACAGCAGTCCATGAGTCCAGCCACTTTTCTCGCTGTTTTTCAGAAGATCTACAAGTGTTTCTTATCAAGATGACTTTCCTATTGATTATTAAAATAGCTTTTTAGTATAAATATTTTATTAATTTTTTTTAAAGCAATGAAAAAATCGTCCCAAAGAAAGCCGTAAACTCTTTTCTATCATTTTCATTCTGCAATGCTTATATTTTATGTTTTTCATTTATGATATAATCCATATTACGCCCGGATATGCACGTTCCTCCAACAAATCCAAATTGTTAACATCAAAATTTTTTCATAAGTAGTATATAATAATAGCATATCCTCTTTTAATTAAATCGTAATCATGCTATGAGAACTATGTTAGATGATATAAAAAGCAACAACAAAAAAGGATGTTATAAAAAATGATAAGGTAAAGTTGAACATAAAGTACTAAAAAAAAAAAAGTTAAGCTACAAATTGATCTTAATTAAAGTCATAATGACAATAACAATCATTACAAATAAAATAATTAAAAAAAATAAAGAACATAAATGCCTATAGTTACCAAAAAGAGTAAAGTAAAGCATCGAGATGCTTACATTCAACCTTATCTCACAAGTGGCATCCTACTTTAAACTTAAAGAAATTAACTAAACGAATCCACCTCAAAAGAAAGAGAAATTATTAGGTGTGGAGTTCAAGCGTAGAGACACGTTGATGCGGTCCATTAAGCTGAGCTGGCAACCCTTTATACTTTTTGCTCATGTGCCCTCTATCCCTCAGCTAACCGTTTCTTACTTTTTCTGTTAAGCATAATACTCTAGTACCTTTTTATTTGCTTTAGTTTCTTTTAGCAATTTACTGCCTTAGCTGAGTAAGGTTATAATGCTATTTTAGGAGAGGATGAAGACAGAACGAAATATAGTTTTCACTGTTTAGCAATTTCTTTGCTTGTGTTACTGTTTCATTGAGCAGGTTTCTCTTAGGTGTTGAAACACTGCTTCACATTGGTATCAGAGCCATCTGGGAATGGCAGAAGGCAACTCTAACAGAGTTGTTGAGGAGGAAAGGAACTTGGATGCTGTGTGGGCAGCTCAAGCAGGCTTCACATGGCAACTGGAGGAAATGAGGGCAGACTTATTTCGCCTCTCTACAGAGATGAGGACCGAAATGGCTGCATTCCGGGCGTTATTGATCCCTGCAGGCAGAGGCGGTGTTCCGACTCCGGCACCGCCGTTCGGGCAGCTGACGGAGAACAATCGGCGGTGTCGGCCCGTCAATATCACCGACTTCTCCGAGTTCCGAAGACGAGCTTCAGTACCAGATTAATCCGGATCAATCGGATTCAGAAGAGGATCTGCGACAGCAGCTACCCGCTCAGCATCGACGGAGGTATCGACAACCCAGGAGGGAACATGGAGAATTTAAAGTGAAGCTGGATATCCCCTATTTCGACGGACATTTGCATATAAAAGACTACTTGGATTGGGAACGGGCTGTGAAAACGTTCTTTGAATATTTGGAGATCCACCCGGAAAAACAGGCCAAATATGTAGCATGTCGCTTGAAGGGCGGCGTGAGTGCTTGGTGGCAGCAGCTCCTCCAGGCTCGCCGACGAGAAGGGCGAGGCCCCGTCCGCAGTTGGATCCGTATGAAACAGTTGTTGAGAGGCCACTTCTTGCCGACGGACTACGAACAGATGTTGTATCTCCGGTATCAACATTGCGTTCAGGGATCCCGACCCGTGAACGAATATACCGAAGAGTTTTATAGACTCAGTGCTCGAAACAATCTGCAGGAAACTGAAAACCAGCTGGTTGCTAGATTCATCGGAGGCTTGCGGGAACAAATTCAAGAGAAACTGGAGATGAATTCTATCTGGTCGCTGTCACAGGCGGTAAATTTTGCATTAAAGGCGGAAGCCCAGCTTCAGCGCCACGCACGTGGTTACTCTAACTGAAAACCGTTTCCACAAGACACCCTAGGCGACAGCTCTAAGACTACTATGGCTGCAGCAAAGTCCCCTACAGTTCCCGGAACCACTTTTAATTCTCCTGCAGTAGAGTCCAAGCTTCCTGTTCGGACCAAATTACCAGGCAAAGATAATCCTTATGGACGACCAACAACTTTAAAGTGTTTTAGATGCTTCCAGCCTGGACATAAGTCCAACGAATGCCCACAACGTCAACAACTCCAGTTGGCAGAAGGAGATGCACAGGATTTTAACGAAGAACCAGATGTAGCGGCTGATGACGAGAATGCTATTGAAGATGTGTATGGTGATGTAGGAGAAACGCTTATATGTGTTCTCGAGAAACTTTTATTAGCTCCACGGCATTCCATTCCTTCACAGAGGAACGCTCTGTTCCGAACCAAATGCACCATCCAGGGGAAGGTCTGTGATTTATTGGTGGATAGTGGGTGCACAGAGAACGTAATTTCCCGTTCTGTTGTTCAAGCCTTGCAGTTGAAAACCACTAAGAAGTCTCACCCTTATAAAATTAGTTGGGTGAAGCGTGGTATGGATATCACTGTGATGGAGACTTGCAGTGTAACTTTTTCCATAGGTAATCACTATGTGTGTAATGCTGTATGTGATGTCCTAGATATGAATGTCTGCCATATCATCCTAGGCAGGCCGTGGCAATTTGATTCTGATGCTACGTACGAATGCCGGAGTAATATCTATGTTCTTGATTGGAATGGCAGAAAATTGTGTTTGCTTCCTCAGGCTACGCAGAACATTGGCAAGGATGATAAGGGTAAGGTTGTAGCTTACCTTGTTTCGGGCCATGAACTTATGTTAACACCCTCCGCAGACAGTTCTATGCTTGCCTTAGTCACCACAGGTTGTTCGGAACAATCAGTGAAAACCGCGATGCCGGAAGAGATCCGCATTCTTCTTCAAGAATTTGAGGACATCACCCCATCCGACTTATCGACCCAGCTACCACCTCTCCGCGCAGTACAACACCAGATTGATTTCATTCCTGGTTCTTCCTTACCGAACCTACCGCATTATCGTATGAGTTCGAAAGAACACCACATCTTGCAGGAGATAGTAGAGGACCTTATACGACGACAGCTCGTCCAACATAGCATGAGTCCTTGTGTCGTTCCGGCTCTTATTGTCCCCAAAAAAGATGACCAGTGGAGGCTCTGTATTGATAGTCGGGCCATTAATAAGATTACAACGAAGTATCGATTCTCAGTACCACGTATCTCCGACCTGTTGGACAAGCTTCATAGATCAGTAATTTTCTCTAAGCTGGACTTACGCAGTGGATATCATCAAGTGCGAATCCGAAGCAGAGATGAGTGGAAAACAGCCTTCAAGAATCGGGAGGGACTTTACGAATGGCGAGTTATGACCTTCGGCTTGTGCAATGCTCCGTCCACCTTCATGAGGCTTATGGCCGAGGTCCTCAAACCTTTCTCGGGTAAATTTTGCGTATCCTACTTTGATGATATACTTATTTTTAGCCCCTCCTTAGAGGAGCATATGAGTCATTTAACCCAGGTTTTTACGGCTCTGAGCTCCCACAAGTTATATTTGAATTTGGCTAAATTTGAGTTAGCTACTCACTCCGTCCACTTCCTGGGATTCGTTATATCACACGAAGGGATCCATGTCGATCCCCGTAAGATTGCTGCCATTCGGGATTGGCCAGTGCCACGTTCCATTACCGACATCAGGAGCTTCCACGGACTTGCTAACTTTTATCGTCGATTCATCAAAGGATTCAGCATCCTTGCGTCACCATTAACTGATGTTATCAAAAGCAGTTCATTCTCCTGGAATGAACAACAGCAAGCCAGTTTCGATCATGTCAAGACCGCCCTTTGCAACGCCCACGTTCTGGCTTTACCGAGCTTTGACAAGGCATTCCAAGTAGACACAGATGCTTCTGGGATTGGCGTGGGAGCTGTTCTGTATCAAGAAGATCGACCGATTGAGTATTTCAGCGAGAAGCTGAGCCCCTCTTGTCAAAAGTGGACGGTATATGAACAAGAGTTATATGCTGTGGTCCGAGCTCTTAAGCAATGGGAGCACTACCTATTGCATCAGGATTTTGTTTTGTGTAGCGACCACCAATCCCTACAATACCTGAACAGTCAGAAAACTATCAACAAAATGCAAGCCAGGTGGGTGATTTTCCTGCAAAAAGTTCAGCTTCGTAGTAAAATACAAGACGGGCAAGATGAATAGAGTGGCTGATGCTCTTAGCCGTCGGGCAGCTCTCCTCACGCAACTCCAAACCGAAGTCACTGGTATGCAAGAAATGAAATCCCTATACGCGGATGACGCAGATTTTAAAATTATCTGGGAAGAATGCTGTTTTGGAACCCCACATACGGATTACTCGGTGAGGCATGGCTTTCTCTTCAAATGCAATTCACTTTGTGTGCCGGATTCGTCGTGGCGACAGCAGCTTATAAAAGACATACATTGTTGTGGTTTATCTGCCCACGTTGCCCGAGACCGCACATTACAACAATTACAGAATAAATTCTTTTGGTCACACATGAGGCGGGATGTTGCCCGATTCGTGGAGAGGTGTGCTGTTTGTCAGCAATACAAAGGGAATGCACAGAATACCGGCCTGTATCTCCCCTTACCTGTGCCTGATACTATTTGGGAAGACTTGAGCTTGGATTTCGTTTTGGGGTTACCACGGACTAAGAGAGGCTCGAACTCCATAATGGTGGTCGTCGATCGCTTTTCTAAGATGGCACACTTCGTTGCCTGCAAAAAGACCTTTGATGCCCTGCACATTGCTAAACTATTCTTCAAGGAGATCGTCCGTCTGCATGGCATCCCACGCAGTTTAACTTCAGATCGGGATGTTAAGTTTATAAGTCATTTTTGGCGGGAGCTTTGGAAGCGATTCCACACCGACCTTAAACTAAGTTCGGCGTATCACCCTCAGACGGACGGCCAAACCGAAGTTACTAACCGCACTCTCGCCAATATGCTCCGGTGTCTGGTTCAAGATCATCCCAAACAGTGGGAGGAAGTTCTCGGACAAGCTGAGTTTGCTTTCAATTCAATTAAATTTGAAACACTGCTTCACACGTTCGAACATTCACTTAAATTTTGACACTTGGAGTGCATTTTTGTTGTACTTTTTTTGTGCACTTTACCAGCACTTTAGTTACGTTTTAACTGCTCTTTTTTTGCGCTTTTTTACTGTGCTTTGATTGGGCTTCACCTGCGTTTTTGAGGTGCTTGGCTTAAAATTCTCCCGATTCCGCACCTAATAATTTCTCCAAAAGAAAAGCCAACCATTGTGCGCTCAGTCCCCATCAAGCTTCCAATAGTCATTCTGCAATCCCTATATATGTTGACTAATATGGAGTGGCCATCTACCACCTTATTAGTTGGCTATAATATTATTAAATATCTGCTAAGGTTGGATTTGGAGAGGAGAGGAGAGGAGAGGAGAAGAGAAGACAGATCGATGAGGAGGTTGTGGAAGCTGGAAGCAATTGCTATCGTTGGAGGCGAAGACAACAGTGCAGATTTGCTGTTCATCTGCACAGTATTATTGTCTATGTTCTTCCTCGTCTCGATTGTGGTGTTTCTATGTGCTGAGGGAGTGAAGGATCGAAAAATAGGGGACTCAGATCCTCAGATCTACGATGGCGCTGGCTGTGGAGTGGCTTGTGGTGCAGGCTGTGGTGCCTGAGAGTTTTCTGCTTCAGACTTTTCAATTTATTGATCATATAGATTTATATATAATTTTGTGAGTTATTTAGTTTTCTTGTTCAGTTTTTCTCAATAATTTGGCGTTGTAGTTGACCTCTTCATTTCTTGCAATTCTTCCTTTGAAGATACAATCAGCTTTTGTAAGCAAAATCTGCTCGGTTTTGAAGTTATTTTTCAGAGAAGTTGAGTAGTTAGGAGTAATTTCTTATTTGAAATATATTGTTTTGGAGAATTCTAGGAAGTAAATTTTAGATTTTAGTAAAATACATATTTTGAGCATTCTGCTAGCTTGATCGAAGTAGATCAGGCTTAGCGTTTCTCTCTCTCTCTCTTTCTTTTTTTTTTTTTTAATAAAAGTTATCTTAATTTTTTAAACTGGTAGTTTTTTTTTCTTATTGAGTTTGATGAAAAGAGAGTGGGAGCGATATTTTCATTTTTTTTTTTTTTTTTTTTTTTTTTTTTTTTTTTTTTTTTTTTGTTATTTTTCAGAGAAATTAAGTAGTTAAAAGAGTAATTTAAGCATTGACGATGACATGCTTCTTTATTGTTGTTGTTGAATCGCATCAAAGAGACAAAGAGGAATAAGGAGTATTGATTTGAGTTATATATATCCATATATTGATTCTTATTTGAAATATATTGTTTTGGAGAATTCTATGAAGTAAAATTTTAGTCTTGAAATTTTTATAATTTTAGTAAAATACTTATTTTGAGCATTCTGCTTTATCGAAGTAGATCAGGATTAGACTGGGGCGGTTTTCTTAATGCTTCTTAAAGCAGTTTTTTTTTTTTTGCAAAAAAATTGCTTTAAGAAGCAGTAAAAAACCATCACAAACGAAGCCTTAGTGTTTCTCAATAAAAGTAATCTTAATTTTTTACACTGATATTTTTGTTTTCTTATTGAGTTTGATGAAAAGTGAGTGGGAGCTATATTTTCAATTGCATGCCTCATTTAAGTTTTGTTTAGAATAACTTTCTTATTGTTTTTTGAAACAGTTTTTAGTACAAAAATATCTTAAAAGCAACAAAAAAATTATGACAATGAACTGTCAAAATTATTCTATGCGGACACCGGACCACCTGTAAATGAATGAAAATACGTCACTTCATCCGGTACTTTATGGTACACAGCACCGGTAAACAAAAAAAAGTGATGTAGCGCACACTCATTTATCACCGTACACCATCCGGGATCCGCACAGAATAATTAATCCCCAAATGAAAGATGAGAGTATGCATCCTATAAAGATTTTTTCATTTATTTTCAACTAATATGCTATTTGTTGGAGTGCATTCCTAAACAGTTATCTTTTAAGAAAATGAAAAAACTACATAAATAAGCTTCTCGCTCTCTATTTCCATCTATTGGGGAAGTATTTTGTTGATCAGAATGATAAAATTTATAACATAATTACTTCTAAAATTTGATCAGGACAGCATCAAAATCACTGTATCTAACCCTTTTGTTTTTAATAAGATTCTGATAAGGATGTTGCGTACATGGTGGAGTTTTTGTCAAAGGGTAAATGGTCCTTTATTGATGTTAACCAGAAGATATGCATAGTTGGCTCACATTTTGGTATGTTTCAGTACTACTTCATGACATTATATACAGCTCCATCCAAGCCGTCTGATATGCATTTAACGGCGGGGATTGATTATTCAAGCATAACGGCTAATTTCAGAAACAAATGAAATCAATCAGAACCGTTGAAATCTTCCATGCGAATCCAATCTGGGACCTTCAAATCTCAAGAAGACCACTACCGTTTTTCAAACTTCTGAGGCCAAACATTCAAAAGAGAAACCATGTGCTTCAACTCATTTGGTTTGATTGGTCAGGAGCTTTGACTATCAATCAAGATATTTTGAGTTCGAGTCTTGTGTATGTGATGTATGTATAAATCTGTCTTAATTGACCTAAATATCCCCATCCAAAAAAAAAAAAAAATCTGACCAACTAAATCAGTGTAGAGTCATTGATTTTATTTGGGACAGTTTTTTTATACTTCTTGTAAATTTTTAGTAAAAATATAAATTTTTTGTATTGAAAATGTGCTTTAAAAAATAATAAAAAAGCTGTCCCAAACGAAGTCATTTTATTCCTCCATAATTGAAGGATTGACATTGCCACAATAACTTAAATGCATGGGCACACAACTAGACATTGCTAATAATTAGAGGTTCACCATAGCGATTAAGTAGCTAGTGATAATAACAGGTTCACCATCATAGAAAAAAAACTGAGATAGTAATATAATGTGAAGATTAGGGGTTAGCATTAACAAGTTTTTATGTTGATATTGATCACATATTTTAATCAAAACATTATTCAATATAAAAATAATTATTATATATATTTAAGTCAGAAGAATATAAAATAATTTTTAAAAATAGTAAAGTATTAGGTTTTATTTGGGAGAGTTTTCTTATTGATTTTTGTAGCAGCTTTATAATACAAAAATTTCTTGAAAGCGATGAAAAAATAGTGGTTAAAAGTTGAAACGAAGCCTTACGGCTTTCTTACTGTTTCTTAAATCAACTTGCTACTACAAAAATTAAAATAAAAAGCTGCTTTTAAAAAGCTGTTCCAAATGAAGTGTTAGTTTTCCTAATTTTTTCCTATTAGTAACATTCAAAATAGTTTATATTTGAGTTTAATTTGGCTGCTAATGATTTGATATATATATGTAAAATAATTCAATATCAAAATAGATTTGGGGAAATTTTAACACTAAGCATCATTAATTCTTTAATTAGGAGATTAAACATTGAAAAAATATAAATTAGGCATAATTTCTTGTTTAACAGGCGATTTAGGTCATAGCCTAAATCGCCCATTAAACGGGCGATTTAGCCTTGCCCCAAATTTTTTAAAAAATTTAATTTTTTTAGATTCTTTATGTTATTTAATATTAAGTAGTAAATTTTGCAATTTACTGGAAATTAAAAATTATGCATTGATAAAATAACCCCGTGGTATTTTTGGAGCATATTTTTTGAGATGCATACAAACCTAGTATTCAAACATGATGGTATGTTTTTTGAAGATTTGCATATAATGATTGTGAATATTGGAACCCTCTTTCCAAAAATATCCTTAAAAGCATAGGATCCTTATAATGTTAGAATCATTATGCAATGACAATTCATTTAGCTTGCAATAACACATCACATCAGATGACCTATAAAGTTGTCTGGTCAATTCAAGTCCTAGTGTGTTTTTTGGTCGTAAGTGTTGGTTGAATATCTTAAATCTCAGCTATTTAAAGGATGAATAATAGATACATGGAGTATAGTTCTTGATTTTTGTTTGAGTTATTTAGAATGTTTTGACCATCTATGAAGAAGCTTAACAGCGTCCAAAAAAAAAAGTTCGATGATGCAAGCCGAAGAATTAATGCATGCTTACATAGCACAAGCCGGTGACATTCCGTTAGAGCAAAAGGCTAATTAGAATGAGATATTTAGATGTTGCATACATGAATGGTCAGAAGACGATGATGATTGCCTCTGGGATATCCACACCGAGTTAATTAGTGTAAAACTTTACAAGATAAGAGATTTCTTACATGACGCCGGTTGAAAATCTCTTCAAATTAGGTTCCGGGAAGAGAATGACCACCTTTTCATCCCTCATTTGTTATAGATGCGATACCATGAGATAAAATATCACAGAGATAATGGACATTTCCCGCCAAATATTAACTATAGCCACCCTGACAGTGAGCATGTAATTTTATATCGTAGTTGTATTACTTTGAAATAAATTTGTAAATTTTGTTCTATTACTTTGAAATAAATTTATTAATTTTGTTGAGCTCATACTCTAATATTGAGTTCTTGTAGTTTTCTTTCAAGCCTGATGAGGAGTGACTACACTTTTTTGGTCCTTACCGGTTTGATTCTTTTGCTCGGTAATTTTTATCTCAGGCCTAATCTTTTGCTCGGTAATTTTTATCTCAGGCCTAATCTTTTGCAAACATATGATTACTTGGATAATATCCCGCATTTTAATAGGAAGGAGAAAGTTTTTGGCTTTCTTACTATTTCTTGTGCCATTATTATCTATGGAGGGAAAGGAACAAGAGAAGGTTCACTAATTTCTGGGAAAGCCCGATTTATGCTATTCATGTGAAAACTAAGAATTGTTCTTTCCTGGATCAGATTAAAGAAATTTTTTTGGAAATTCTGAGATAATGCTTGGAGTTTTTGTTGGTTTGGGGTTTTGGTATTTATTATGCTGGGCATGGTGGGGCTTCGTGACAACCTTGGAATGCCTGGATTATTGGAGTTCTTTGTTTGGATGGCCTAGTTTTTGGGCTTGGATGGTGCTAGCTGTAGTTTTTTTGGGAGTTCTTTTTTGGTTTTACTTGCATGTCCAGGGTGAGATTTTGGTTGCAGTTTTTTCGATTATGGGCAATGAAGAGACAGGGTCTACATCTTATCATTCATTTCTTGGATGACCTTATGACAACCAAGAAGTTTTGTTAAATGGCGATTTTGATTTTTTTTTGGAGCTACTGTGATGGTTCTGCGTTGTTTTTTTGTCTATGGCAACCACTGCTTCGTCGATTGCTTTTTGTTCCTCTATCTAATTGAGATAGTGATTGTTTGGGATGTATATTTGATTTTCCTGAGTCCATGGTTATCACTTATCTCTTCTCAAAGGATCATAACCTTATCCTCATCCGTACAAACTTCTCCCTTTTTCAAACTTATCAGTCTAATGTGGAGATAATCTAAAGAAAATATCTACTGATTAGACCATGCTGAAAAAAAAAAAGGTCTTAGACTTTACCTAAACTATCTCATATAGTTCTTGCTATTAATGCATACCTAATCCACTTCTCTTTGATTGATAAAAAAAAAGGAAAGAATGTAAAGTCAAATGAATTCCTTATGTTCTCTCATATTCAAAATAAGCTTCAAACTTCTTTGTTGTTATTTATAATTATGAAGAAGTCATGAACAAGATAAACATATGAATTATGATATAGCCCTTTAGTCTCTTTCGTCCTAACTTTTGTATACAAATAAAAATAAAATAAAATATCAATTATAAAAACAAAATAGCTTATAAATATCACCAAATAAGACTTCCATCTCGCCTATTATATGTTGGTTCAATTATTTCACAATCTTTCAATCACTATTAATAATCAAATTAAAATAATTAAGAATTTATTTGGGGTAGCTTTCTTCCAAATTTATTTTTCAAATAACAATTATAATTTAATTTGACTGCCATTTTTTTTGTTATTTTATCAGTGTTTTTCAAAACAAATTATGATGAAAAAAAGTACATTTTACAATAAAAAATAAATTAATTCACCATAACACTTTTACAGTCTACTTTATAAAACACTTCGTTTGTCCCAATCATATCTGAATTAAATTGATTGAAAATTAGTTTGAGAATTTGATTAATATGCTAAATAAATCTGGTTAATTCCTATAATTATATATTTCTTCCTATCATAAAACGATAATTAATACAAGGTAACTTATAATCTATATTTTGGGGATTGAGCAATGGCTTGTTGGTCAATGAAAAAAATTTGTCCCATCTAATTCATACATGTAGGGGTGTCAATACTTGACACGATCCGAAAATCTGACACGAACCCGACCCAAAAATTCTGGGTTTGAAAAGGGCCGGGTTCTGGTTCAACAATTTGACCCATTTCAAAAATCAGGTCGGGTTCGAGCTAACCCTTTGACCTAAAAGTGACCCAAATTTGACCCATTTTAACACGAAAATCAGTTTTTAACTCAGAAACTCGAGATTAACCCATTTTCGACTCGAAAAGCGGAGTTTGACTCTCTTTTTTTTTTCCAAAACTAGCAAATTTTTCATGTTTCTGGGTCTTTTGGGTCGTGTCAGGTTGACTCGGACCTGAATCGGGTCGGGTTCGGGTCTGAAAAATCGATCAGTTTGCAAAAACGGGTCGGGTTCAGGTTGACCCGAATAGTGCATTGTCAATTTCAGGTTCGATCCGAACCTAACTCGTGACCTAAATTGACACTCCTACATATATGATGCCCTAAACTACAAAATAATAATAACAATAATTATTATTATTATTATGTATTTTTATATAAAAAAACTTAATAATTAAAAAATTTTAAGAAGTCGGCAAGTCAAATCTGACTTTTGACCGAGATCCGATCACGTGGATCCCGTTGGGGCAACCTACATGATGCCACGTACGAGACGTTTATCTTACTTTCAAGCCACATCAGCCTTTGACCTTTCCCAAAATTTTTTATGCAATATCTACATGCCACGTGGCCCGTCAAACAGTTGTCCAGATTTTATAAGTCAAATATACTGTTTCTTATTTGCTAAATTTTACCAAATCGGTTGTAACGCGGCGCCTCGACGTATACACCTCGTCACCCTCGAAGTGATCTCCAAACCAAGAATAAGAAACAAAATTATTTCCGTTTCCTAACAAAATGAAGATCCCAAAAGACACAAAGAAGGTTGCCCTCTCCCTAGTCTTGTTCTCTATAAAATCTGAAACAAATCTGAGGAAGTTAGAAGCAAGAAAGCAAAGCAATTAAAGCAGCCATGGCTTCCTCCGATCTCTCCACCATCCTTCCTCGCGTTGTCATCGTCTCTCGCCGATGCGTTCGGAAGAACAAGTTCGTGGATTTTGTCGGTCTGTATTATCTACAAAACAAAATCCTTTTTTATTTCTTCTTCCGATTATCATATAAAAATTAAGGTTTTTAACCTTGGTTATGTCGCCGGCGAGCAGGAGAATACCACCTGGACTTGATCATCCGTTACGGTGCCGTTCCAGTTATCGTCCCCCGCGTCGCCGGTGTTCATCTCCTCCTGGAAAGCTTTGAACCAATCCATGGCGTCCTGCTCTGCGAAGGGGAAGACATCGACCCTTCCCACTACTCCTCCGATCAAACCGATTTCCTCTCTCCCTCCGAGCTCGACGAAATACGCCTCACCCATTCCTCCGACGCCACCACCGACCCTTCTAAAGACTCCATTGAGCTTCGTCTCTCCCGCCTCTGCCTCTCTCGCGGCATTCCCTTCCTCGGCATTTGCCGCGGATCTCAGATTCTCAACATCGCCTGCCGCGGAACTCTCTACTGTGACGTCGGAAAACAGCTGCGGCGTTTCGTCGAACATGTTGACTACGGGAATTACGATGGGCACAGGCATGCGGTGGAGGTGGTGGAAGGGACGCCGTTGAGGGAATGGTTTGGGGAGAAGGAGATAATGGTGAATAGTTATCATCATCAAGGGGTTAAGAGATTGGCGGAAAGATTTAGGGTCATGGCTTTGGCTAAGGATGGATTGGTGGAAGGATTTTATGATCCGGAGGTGTTTGATGTGGAGAAGGGGAAGTTTTTGATGGGATTGCAGTTTCATCCGGAGAGGATGAGGAAGAATGGCTCGGATGAGTTTGATTATCCGGGTTGCCCTAGGGCTTATCAGGTGTCATTTCCCACTTCTTTATTTTGATCAGATTTTATTCTTTAAATAATTGTACGAAGACTCTCATACTTAAAACCTCAAAATTACTTATTTTACATATTTAATACTTAAATTTATTATTTAAAAAGATAACAATCCGCTAACCTCATCTTCATGGGTGCAAGCTCTCTAGATTGAGGTTTGTTAGATCTAGGGGTGTGTTCAAGTCGAGCTTGACTGTCAAATACTGAGCTCAAACTCGAGTCGAGCAAAATCCGAGCTCGAGCTCGACTCAGTCTCATGTTGACGACTCGTCAAGCTCAGTCCCGAGCTCCGATGTTGAGCTTCGTCCCAAGTAGGCTCGTCGTCGCGTCCGCTGTCGTCCTGAGTTCCGTCATCGTCCTGAGCTCGTCATCGCGCGCGTCCGCCATTAAGATTAGTCATATCAAGCTCGTCGTCAAGTTTTCCGTCGTCCCGAGCTCGTTCGTCGATCTTATCGAGCTCCGCCGTCTAGATCGGTCGTCTCAAGCTTGTCGTCACATCCGCTTTCAAGATCTATCATCCCGAGCTCGTCCATCGTTGTCCAGAGCTCCGCCGTCGAGATCCGCACGCTCCGTCCTTTTTGTTTTACGGCCCAACCTTTGAATCGTCACGTCTGCCTGCTTGATTGAAATTTCTTTTTTTCCAGCCAATCACCTCCGTGAGCTGACGAGTCGAGCATACGTCCATTCGAGCTCGAGCTCAATAAGTTGTCAAGCTCGACTCGCGAGCTCGATAAGCTTTTAAGTGCTAAGCATACAAATCCCCTACAATTATATATGAATTTGGGTAGGGCTGCAAGCGAACCAAACGTTCGACGAGCTACTCGTTGTTCGGTTCGATTAAAGCTCGTTTGTGATCGTTTAATTAGCTAAACAAACAAACTTGAACAATATTTTAAATACTCGATTCTTAAATAAACAAACTTGAACACTACTGCGTTCGATTCGTTTATGTTTGCGAACAACATCATTTGAAGTTCGTGAACAAGCTCGACATTAAGCTCGATAAAAGCTTGATTCGTGTTCGAATTTGAACTCGTGAATAAGCTAGATAAAAATAATTAATATGTGACTATAAAATTAATAAATATAAATAATCATTGCCTTTATTACATAAACAATTGCTTTTATTATAAACGTGTTCGTTCATAGATATGTTCATGAACGTATTTGTTTGATAGTTAAAAAAAATTCGTTAAATATGTTCACGAACAAGCTCGATAAGCACTAAACGAACGAACATGAACTGAACATGAACCGAACATGAACACTCATTAATTTAAATGAACCAAACATGAACACAAACAGTAAAGCTCGAACAAACATGAACCAAACTTGAACAAGCTGATATTAAATGAACACAAACATGAACACTCACATACTCGGCTCGGCTCGGTTCGTTTGCAGCCCTAAATTTGGGGATGTGAATATTGCAGGAGTTTGTGAAGGCAGTCATAGCTTATCAGAAAAAGGTTAATGGCAATATAAATCCCAAGGTTGGCAGTAGCAGTCCAAAACTGGATCAGGAGATGGAGGAGAAGAGGAAGGTGATTGTTAGAAGCTTCTCCATTGCTAAGGACTTATACGATGGAAGGCACGACTTGCCAATCTCTAAGCAATCTGATCTGGAACCTGGAGCAGATTTCCTTGAGGTATTTTATTTCTTACATAAGAGAAATATACAATCAAACAATGGCATTTCTAATTTTTTTTAAGAGCATAGAAGATCGATCAGAATATCATATGAAATGATTTTTGAAAAATTCTGCATGTTCCATATTAATTGCAGTCGAACACAGCGCTAAGTGTACAGCAAGAGAAGAGACTGAAGCAGATGGGAGCAACTGTGAGGAACTCAACTTCTTATCTTCAGATGCTTAAGAAGAAGCAGGAGAGGGAGACCATGGCGAGGAACATAATGAGTAAAATGTCTGTGGTTCAGCTTTCAGAGCTGCTTTCTTTCTATAACATGATGGGTGTGGTTTGCACTGAAGTGTTAGAGAGGAAGATAGCTTTTGACCAGCTGAAGAACACACCAGGAGATGGTTTTTATTACTGATTCAGATCACTTTGCAATGTTGCATAATCTGTATCATTTCTGTGATTTCTCTTCGTGTTTGCACCTTGCAGTTCTCAAACAATGATAAATAATATGGTACACAATTTACTTTGGTCTTTTGGTTGGGAGCTTTAAAGATCAACCGAGAGGTCTTGGGCTCGAGTCTTATGTATGTGATGTGCATATGAATTTGCCTTAATTGATCTAAATGTCCCAAAAATAATAAAAAATAATAATAATTCGGCGTATGTGATATCTTTACATTCTAACAGTGACTCAAATTAGGGTTGTAAACGAATCGAAATGAGTTGAGTTGAGTTTTTGTTTAATTGAGGCAAGTTCATTTAATCTATATGACGTTCAAATTCGAGCTTAGCTCGAGTGAAAAATATGTGGCTCATGCTCGATATGAAAATTTTAAATCGACTAATTTTGGAGCTTGATTTCTTATTTTGAATTTGGAAAAATAATAATTAAGTAGGCTAATATAAATAATGAGAAATGTTAAATAAATTAATCAAGCCAATATGTTAATTAAGCCGGCTAGATTAGCAATGAGCTGAGACTGGACAAATTCAAGCTCGTATAATATATGAGCTCAAATTTAAGCTCCTTGATAAACTCAATTCACGGTCTCATTAGCATTTTGAGTTGGCTCACGAGCCAATTTAGCTCACTTAAACCACGAAAATCTAGCTCTAATATATAGATATAGATGGAGATATCTTTAGTTTTTATGGTAGTACTCTTTGTGTTGAACACATGGAACTTTGGATTATGATGATGAACCTACAAATGAAAAACAAATTGTCGGGAGTGCACTAGAAAATACAATCAAATAAAAGCCTCTGAATGAAGCAACATAAGATCATTAGCAACCGACGGTAAACAAGTGTATGTGGTTTGCCAAAAGATCCAATATAACGCGAAATTGTTCGTTAATAATCTTCGGGGGTGAACAGTGCGACACCAATATTGGCACCGCACTGTTCACCTACGCAAAAAAAAAAAGGCTTACGGAATTTGCGGAAGAAAAGCGCGAAAGAGGAGAAAGACGATTCCTTTTCAGTGAGATGAAGAAACACGCGAAAGAAGAGAAAAAATGGAACTTGATTAGAGATGAATTATTATATTTTTCAGTTTTATTGTATTTTGAAGTGGAAAATGAATTTTTTGAATGAAGATGATCTAATAGAAATGAATCTTTGAAAAGTTCATTAAAAAAATAGCAAAAGATTTTGGCAGCGCCTCGCTCACAAAATTAATCATTCAAATCATTTATATTTATATCACAACACATAAAATTAATTTTAGATATTTTACATAAATATATGATAATATATATTAAACAATTTGAAAAATAAGCAATTATATTTAAGCACAATATATTAATCAATAAATATACAAAAAACAAACTGAAATATATATAAAATTCAAATAATTTTAAATTAAAACTTACATATGACTATTGAAATAATTTAGATATAAACTTTTAAATGATTTTAAATTCAAACCTCAATAAAACTAATTCAATAAATTTTATACAATAAACAAAATCAGTTTACTTTTAGAATAAATTACATTCATGTATAAAAAATAAATTTAATTAAAAAATATTTAAACTTTAATTAAAAAATTTATGACTTAATATGGACCTAAGAAAATAAGTTTACATATTGGAAAAAATATAGATCTAAAAAAAAATCTAAACAAAGTTATAAATATAATGAAAAGCATATTTATTACCAAATAGAAACTATAGTTCTAACACTGTTCTGAGTAAGAAAATATAGAAATAAAAGAGAATACATTTAAAAACAGAATTATAGATTTAAGGAAAAAAGAATACATTTAACACTAAGGGTCTATTTGAGACGGTTTTAGCATTTTATGAAGTTGGTTGTGAACATGTTGTGGAGAAAGCAACTTCACTATTATGGTTGCAAAAAGTAGCTTTCCATCAAAGAAATTTCCAATGCTTTAAAAATCGGACCGGACCGACCGGTTCAACTCTAAACCCTAAACAAGTTGAGCCGTGAATTGGTCCGGAATTTTATAAAAACCGCTTTAGCCACAAACCAGATTGAACAGGCTTGAACCGTCGATTCAACCGGTTAACCAGTGAACCGATGCCGGTTTTCAAAAACTAATTTAACTAATATTTTATTTAAATATTTGATTTAACAAATAAATTTAAAATTTATATAAATTTTAATTAAACAAGCATAAAAATGCTTTATGACATGGCACATGACCTATCATATCATGTGTCTTTCTTAAAAAATGGAGCCAAAAGGCTTATATAAACAAAAACAATGCTAATATATATTCTCTAGGTGATGTGAGACTAAAACCTAATGAAAAGTTCTCATTTCTCAAGTTCACTATATATACACTATATAGATTTGTATGATAGAATGAATTGTGTTTAAGTTTAAGGCTAGATCATCATATTATTATATTAATTTTATTATTTATTACATCATCTGATTCGACCCCGGTCAAACCATCAAACCACTAATCGCTCTTTCCAGAGTTCATTGACCGGTCCGATTTTAAAAGCCTTGGAAATATCTAAAAAAACAATAAGAAAGTAGAATCCAAAATAAACTATGGCTGTTGTATGAAAAGCAAAACATGCAGAATGTTCCAAATATCCTAAATGAAACATCCATATGACAATCTATATATATACAAGGCATAAAATTCTAAGTTAGCTTGGGTTATAACAGGACTCTGAGAGATTTTATGCATGATTTTCTCAAAAAATCATCCACTTATGCCCAACAGATTTTTACTGCTGATACTTAGGATTCATTTAGGCCGACTTTTTACTATTTTTTAAAGTAATTTTTTAGTACTAAAATTATTTCTTGTACTAAAAAGCTGCTTTAAGAAGTAATAAGAAAGACGTCACAAACTAAGCTTTAATGTTATATTTACATGTTATGTAATCTCATGAATTGCGTGAAATTGTAATTAATGCATTATTACATTCAGATATTTATCTAGCGAAACTTGCATAAGGTTCTTCTTAGGGGCAAATTATTGCATCAGCTCACCGGATGTCGAGATAGGTCCGGATATTAATAAAATATTATTTTAAATTAAGCGCAGGTAAAGCGCAACTAAAGCGCAAGTAAAACGCAGGTAAAGCGCAACTAAAGCGCAAGTCAAAAGCGCAGTCAAAAGTGCAACTAAAGCGCAGGTAAAACGCAAGTCAAAAAGCGCAGTCAAAAGCGCATATGACGCGACAAATTTTTATTGGATGTCTGAACTTATTTTCCGCGTCCTGTGACCGAATGCAATAATGCCCTTCTTAGGAGGTTTAATTTGCTATTTTACCTTGCATCACTTTCTCAAATGAATAACATCTCCTAAGAACTAATGCTCATAATAAGAAGCTTTATATCTCCATTAAGATTAATAATTATGGGTGAATAGAGTTCGTATTTATTTGGGCTCATAGGTTAATATTATGAACTTAAAGAATTCGGCACAAATAACTATTGATAAACTCAAAAGTGTAGGGCGTATAAGTTAATGTTATATGTATCGTTAAGAAGGATGAAAAGGCTGTAGGTTTTATTTAGGATGGCTTTTTATTGCTTTCTAAAATAATTTTTATGCATGTCTAATAAGCAATACAATTTAATTAAGGCCTTGTTTGGGACGGCTTTCTTTATGCTTCTTAAAGCAGCTTTTTAGTACAAAAAATAAAATTTTTTTTGCTAGAAAATCGCTTTACTAAGTAGCAAGAAAGCCATCACAAATAAAGCTTAAGAAACCATATAAATATCATTTTTTTAATTGCATAATAAATGACTGATAGCTCTCACTCACCAGCACTTAAATCATCAGCCAAAAAATTAATGTTCGTTTATAACATCTTCCACATATGAAAGGTTGAGCTCCCCAAATATTGTACAAAGCTGTGCTAAATAATTTTGACATAATAGTTATAAAATAATTGTGTCACCCTGAAAATAGAAGAAGGGTTGAGGGAGAAAAAGGCTTTTTGATTTGCCAAAATAGAATCCAGAGCAGAGGAAGAAGCCAGAGATTAGGTAGAGTTATTTCCCTTGATATAAGAGCTTTGCAAATGTTGGGATTTAACATGAGATAAAATGGGGAGTTCGGTAGGGAAGACTCTCTTACAAGCCCTATGAAAAGAGCTGTAGAAACCCAAAAATGTTTGCTGGGACAAGAAGGAGCCTAATCGGAGAGAGTGTTAAGATGCAAATTGATTGGCTTGAATGCTCTTCATCTTCCTCTTTCGAGGTTGATGAAGAGGAAGTATTTGAACATCAAGGTGTTATGCGAGATACTACCGTTCGGATGGGTAAACATAAAAAAGAAGAAATCCAAAAATAGTTGTTTTTGGTTGTTGCTTGGTGGCTACGGACTTGGTTTTATTTAGTATTCTATGGCTGCCGACAGTTTGGATTTTCCTAGATGTGGTTGTTTATCTTCCAGTTGATTTCTGCTTATGGGGGTTGGCTTTGCGGTTGCAGCTATCATTTTTGGTCTATGATGTGGCATTTTGGCTCACCATTTGGATCCGTGACTTGTTGGCAATCATTGTAAGGCAAGAAACAGTTTTGTATGATTGGAGATTACATATTTTAATTTGTTAAAACATTCTGCATAATTTCGAGGACATTTTAGATGTAATTATTATAATACACTGCCAACTAAACTCTCTATTAAAGCCTCTATTAATTTGTAGTCGATGATGAAATTTATTTTATGTAATTTATAAATTTTAATTAATTTATAAATCTCCAAATCTTTTTTGATAGGAATTTAAAAGAAGAGAATCCAAACATTGCCGAGAGAATGATTTCAATCTTTGATTCAAGTAAGTTAAAAAATTGTTATAATTTATTTATTTTATAGTTATGGAGACATACTTCAAAAAAAGACTGAAGTGGTTGAATATGAAACAAGTTGTGAGGATAGTAATACGCAATCCAAACATCTTTCTGTTGAAATAAATTTCGATGATTTACTTGTTGATCCTAGATTAAGAAAAAAGATATCTCATTATCATCCAAATGATAGTGATACAATGAGAAGATCTTATTAAGAAAACATTGTCAACCTTGTGATCATGAATTCTTACAAACACAAATTCGAAATAAGTTATGTAGGTTTAATTTTGTGCGGTTTGATGATTACTATTAGAGTATAAAGCCAAACAACAACCAATACAAATATGACAGGTGTAAAGGCAGCAAGTAGCTTTCTTGTTTTATATTATTTACATCCGTGTACTAGTCTAGACTCTATAAATAGTCTCTGTAACTCTGCCCAAAGAGTATAACAAAAGTATCCATTTCTTTCTATCTTCTGGCTTTACGTTTTCTTCCTCCTCTGTTCTTTACACAAGAAAGACAACTTAGGTTGTCTGCTCTTTACACAAGAATAGCAATCTCAGTTGCTTGTTCTTCTACATGGTATCAGACGTATCAAGATCCTTCGCTTCTGTCTAAATGGCTAACTCTGCCTCTTCCCAAGCCGATGATCTCTCGGCAACTTCGGCAGATATAAACGGTATTTCCTCCTCTCTGAAATTCCTAGTTTCCAACCTAAAACATCTGATTCCCACCCAACTCTCTCATGACAACTTCGCCATTTGGAAATCTCAACTCATTAAGCTCTTTAAAGCAAATGGGTTCTCTCATTTTCTTGATTCTTCCATCGTTCCCCCTGCCACTCATCTTCCACCGCAAAATGGAACATCTAGACCAAATCCTGCCTATAATCAATGGTCGCTCACAGATCAGAATTTAGCGGCAGCAATTTGCTCTACCATTTCCACCTCGATTCTTCCCTACGTGTTGAATCTTGAATCTACTTCTCAGATCTGGCAAGCACTGGAAACCAGATTTCAATCTTCCAATCGTTCGAGAGTCATACAACTCAAGAACGAATTGCATAATATCTCCATGAAAAATTCTACCATGACCCAATATTTGTCCAATATCAAAACTATTGTTGATCAGATTTCAGCAGCTGGTGCTGTTCTTGATACTGAAGATATTCTTCTATATATCTTAAATGGCCTCCCTCCTTCCTACCAGTCATTCAAAACCTCTATCCGCACCATGCTTACACCTATCAGCTTGGATAATTTGTACTCGCTTCTTTTAAGCGAAGAAATCAATCTTGCCATGGACGCATCTCGGCTCTCTAATAACAACAATCCAAATATGGCGCTGTACTCTTCTCGTGGACGAGGCGCACGCTCTCGTGGGCGTTCAACCTATCCGATCTTACAACCTACCAGAAATATTGGTAATGGAGCTGCCAACAATACAGGTAATGAAACTACAAGAATCCCAAGAAACAATGCGGTCACCTGCCAAATCTGTCTCAAGAAGGGCCATTCTGCACAAGACTGTTGGCATAGATCAAATCTTCAATATATTCCTCAACAGAGGAATCCTCCAAATCGGGCACTTGCAGCTACTACCGAACAAGCTACAAATGAATGGTATTTGGACTCTGGTGCATCCTCTCACATCACCAATTCACTGGACAGACTCTCTCTATCAAGTCAGTATCAAGGATCGGACGCTGTTACCGTCGGTGATGGTCGGTAAGTTTCCATAGCTCACACCGGTGAGGGCATCTTGCCTACACCGAATCGTAAGCTAACTTTAACTAATCTCCTTCACATACATGAAATACATTACAATCTTTTATCTATTTCTAGACTAACAAAGGATAACGAAATTTACATTGTTTTTGATCCCTCTGGATTTTATTTCAAGGACTTGAAGAATCATCAAACACTGCTTCATGGACCTTGCCGTGACGGTATCTACCCCATTCTAACATCAAACAGCAACTCATCCCTCACCGCCCTTGCTGCTACCTCGTCCTCCGGCGCTCTCTGGCATAATCGGTTGGGTCATCCCCACAAGAACGTGCTTCAGACCATCTCCAAACTCTACCCGGCTCTTAAAATTGCAAATTACTCTGATTTTTGCTCTTCCTGTAATCTTTCTAAAGCCCATAGACTAATGTTTGAAGTTTCCAAAAACAGACAAACCACACCGTTATCTTTAATACACTCTGATGTTTGGGGCCCCTCACCCATAAATTCGGTGCAAGGGTTTGCCTATTACGTTGTATTTGTCGACGACTATTCTCGATATTCGTGGATTTTTCCGCTCACAAGAAAATCAGAAGTTACTACTACTTTCATCAATTTTAAAAACTTTATTGAAAAACAAACTTCTTATCATATCAAAAGCTTAAGAACTGATGGCGGCACTGAATTTCTAAATAACAATCTTCGTCAATTTTTACAAGAAAATGGTATCCATCATCAAGTTTCTTGTCCATACACGCCTGAACAGAACGGTCTTGCTGAACGCAAACACCGTCATATAACTGAAACTATGCGTTCTCTTTTACAGACCTCGGCCGTTCCCTACAAATATTGGCCCGATGCTGCCTTAACCGCTGTTTATCTCATTAATCGCATGCCTTCTAAATCCATTTCTCATGCTTCCCCATATCAGCTATTTTATAATAAAATTCCTTCATATTCTCATCTCCGTGTATTCGGCAGCGAATGCTTTCCTTTACTACCTCCACACACCCATCACAAGCTCCAACCAAAAGCAAAATCATCTGTCTTTCTAGGATATTCTGAGGCTTACAAAGGATATCGATGTCTTGACATGATGAACAATACAATAACTTACTCCAGAAATCTTACGTTTAACGAAGCTTCATTTCCTTTTAAACAAACCACACCACAACAACTTTCCTCTGATGCAATTTCCCAACCATCACTGCTTCTTCCCACAACTATTCCTGTCAACCGGACGTTCCAGCAAATTCCGACTCCATGCTCCTCTACTAATGTCCCTAGTCCAGTTCACGAACAAGCACCTTCCGCTACCTCTCAAACCGTGGTTCCTCCTTCTAAAATCATTCAACGTCATTCTATGGTCACAAGAAATCAAACAGGGAATCTCAAGCCTTGTCAGCGCCTTAATCTTCTGCATATTCAGAACAATTACAATACTAATCCTACTCCAAATACATATCTTGAAGCCGCCAAACATGCTCACTGGAGACAAGCCATGGCTCACGAATTTTTGGCTCTCCAAAAGCAAGGAACATGGAACCTAGTTCCTCCTCCTCCTAATACGTCCATCCTTGGCTGCAAATGGACCTATAGAACTAAATTTCACTCCGATGGATCGATCGCTCGTTTTAAAGCGCGTCTCGTTGCTCTCGGCAACAGGCAAGAACATGGAATTGATTATGATGAAACATTTAGTCCCGTGGTGAAGCTCCCTACAATACGCATCCTCATTACCGTTGCACTTCACCATGGGTGGTCTATTCAACAACTAGACGTTGAAAATGCTTTTCTCCACGGCACCTTAACTGAAACCGTCTACATGACTCAACCCAAGGGATTCGAGGACGCATCTAACCCCAATCACGTTTGTCGTCTACATAAAGCAATCTACGGACTTAAACAAGCCCCCAGACAATGGTACAACACTTTCTCTAATCATCTCACGTCTCTCGGATTTTCTCATAGCAAATCTGATCCTTCTCTCCTCATTCGCAAACGAACCAACTCTCTTATCTTTCTACTTATTTACGTCGATGACATTCTTCTTACCGGCAACAACTCACAAGATATCAATAATCTTCTTCATCAGCTAAAATCAACCTTTGCCATCAAACATCTTGGCACGGCCCACTCCTTTCTTGGAATTAAAATCACTTCTCAAAATCCAAATCAACTATTCCTATCGCAACCGCAATATGCCAAACACATCCTGCAACTTGCTCAAATGTCCGAATGCAACGCCCTTGCCAATCCCAGCTGCACCAAATTACCGCAACTTGTGCCTCCCGATCCCATACTTTCCGATCCAAGCTTATACCGCCAAATTACCGGTTCTCTTCAATATTTGACCATCACTAGACCCGACTTAGCCTACTCGGTTAATGTTCTATCTCAACATATGCAAAACCCTCAACCTCCGCATACCTACCTCCTCAAACGACTCCTTTGGTACATTCGCGGCACACTTCATTACGGAATTCCTATCACCAAATCAGCTCTCACTCTAACATCTTATTCGGACGCTGACTGGGCAGGTGACCCCGTCTCTCGCAAATCCACATCTGGTTTTTGTTCTTTTTTAGGTACCACACTGATCTCGTGGTCAGTCAAAAAGCAACATACCGTCGCAAGATCTTCCACAGAATCCGAGTATCGGGCATTAGCAGCTGCTACCGCCGACATCCTCTGGCTTCGCCGAGTTCTTGATGACTTTGGGATCAACACGAACACACCTACCGATCTTCACTGCGACAATACTTCAGCCATAGCTATTGCAAATAATCCGGTTTTTCATGCTCGCACGAAGCACATTGAGATTGACCAAAGATTTATACGTGATCATATTCACAATAATAACATCAGGCTGCTACCTATTAGTACCATTGATCAAACCGCCGACATCCTTACTAAGCCATTAACTACACCACGGTTTCAGCTACTTCGAAACAAACTGACAGTAATTGAAGATCCATCAGCTTGCGGGGAGATATTAGAGTATAAAGCCAAACAACAACCAATACAAATATGACAGGTGTAAAGGCAGCAAGTAGCTTTCTTGTTTTATATTATTTACATCCGTGTACTAGTCTAGACTCTATAAATAGTCTCTGTAACTCTGCCCAAAGAGTATAACAAAAGTATCCATTTCTTTCTATCTTCTGGCTTTACGTTTTCTTCCTCCTCTGTTCTTTACACAAGAAAGACAACTTAGGTTGTCTGCTCTTTACACAAGAACAGCAATCTCAGTTGCTTGTTCTTCTACAATTACAAAGCATGATTAAAGTATAATATAAGTATATAACCAAAGATTTAACTTATTTCCTATTTTGTTATCTTTATAGGTTGAAAATAGGAGAGCAAGCAAATGGTGATAGCTCTAACACAAAAAATTTGAAAATTGAACAAAAAAATATATATATATTTCAATTTCATATTGGGCAAGTTAATAGTTCTTATAACATCACATGGAAAAAGTGTCAAGATTTAATGAATCAGTAACATGACATTAGATTTGTTATTACAAAACATTCTAACTAAATTAAAGAGATTATTGAACCTATTTAATTGCCAGTATTGTTTGTGTCTGATTTCTTTTACTCAAGGGTTCGCTCTTCAAGATCATGATTGATATGTCACTAAAAATCATCTTGATTAGGCACAAATTTGATAAGTGTAAATATTGTGTTAAATTTTTAGTGAAAATGTGTTGTTTTAGTTGTATTGTGAAGGAAAAATACATAAAAGGTATAAAATTTTAAGTTTCAAAAAGCGCCACGGTGTCAGAACAAACAACGACGCAGCACCATTAAGGCCACATCGCCGAAGAGCCAGAATATCGACATGGCAGCGCCAACTTCTTTGTTGAATACCACCATGGCGTCAAAAGTTCAACTTTGCAGCGCCGTGTGCTTTATCGTTAAGCACTGAAGAGCCAGACTAGATATCCCCTCAACGCCCAAATTGCTCTTCCGATGCCGCAACATTCAAAAGTTAGTAGTGCCACGACGTAATAAATGTAACTTCCAAGGACACTGTATGTCAGCAAAATGACACGATTGTTCACTAAGTAATTGATTAACATCAGTAAGCATCGCGACGAAACCAGAAAAGCAACAAAAAAATGTTAATTCATTTGTTAGGCGCAGATGCGTCGTCATTGCAAGCACCACAATGCTAGATGCCTACTTTGTATTTTCCTATAAATAGTCATTATGTTATGTTTGTTAGAGAGTTCAGTCACTTAAATAATTTCAGTATAATTCAAAGTGCTTCTCTGAAACTTCCTTAGAGTGACAACTAAGGGTATTTAGAGAAGTGCTTGATACGATCATCAGAGTGTTTGACTTTTGTTTGTGGAAGCAAATCTATAGTGTTGAGAGAAGGAGTGTAGAGGAGATCTATTGAACTAATCTAGTGATATCTATATCTTGTATTTTCTTTCTATCATGTTATTACTGAAAAAGAGTTTGCTTTAATTCTAGTCCATATATGACTAAATTCTCTTATTTTAGATTAATGATATAAGTATTATATGTAGTACTAATAATGCTCTTCTTCTTTAAATGATCAAAAAGTTATTTTCAATAATATCATATCTTCATTTAATGCACATAATGGTTATATGTGTAGTTAAAATTAGGTGTAATGTTATGTCTCGATGGAGGGAAGCAGGCATAACTAGGTATATTGAATTAGTATGCATCATACCTAGTTATAGGGTATGCAATGTACTAAATTTTTAAGTAGATATTACTATAGGAAGTATGTGGACATCCTTTGCTCCTATAAGCTCGAGAGAGATCTAAGAGTGCATATGCTCTGAGTAGCATCACAATTAAAAGAAATTCATTAGAAAAAATATGTTATTTACATTCATCAATTCAAAATATTATATCTATATAGTGTATTCATTATCTTTATCTAATTTTATTTAAGTGATTAAATATCTATAATATCTATTTTTATCGAGTAGATAATTGTTATAATTTTAGTAGACAATACTAGTTTTTACAACTGAGCATATCTTTCTCGTGGGATTTATACTCCACTCTATCACTATATTACTTTCTTTGGCACGTATATTTGTGTATATTAAGTTGAATTTTTATATATTTTTATATCAAAGAAAACCTAAGCATTATTAAGAATTGATAGAGCCCTAAATCATTTCACAATTCTATAGGTTACTCCACATCCCTCATTAGAATCTCAAAGCATATATGAGTTAACAACTTCCAAACTTAGTTTTGAGATCATCTGAATTCTAATTTCAGCAACTTATATTCAAATTGAATGTCTTAGTGAGACGAATCCAACAACACTAAAATCGGTCTAATTTGAGCCCAAACTTGCCCAAATCATGGGACTAAAGCATATTTGAAAGCTTAAGTGCATTTAGTGGATGACCAAATGATATCCTAATATAATATGTTTATAGACAAATGAAGTGGTTTGACAAGACAAATCCAACAATCCCAATATCACTTAATTTTGAAATCATTAAGACATTTGAATGCTGAACAAATGCTCCATGATCGAAATAATCTGTATGGGTCATCCGATGGACCACTATGAATTTGTCCTAGATCTTCTTCAAATTTACAGGGCACGCCACTCTCAAAATATATAAATTGACTCCCTCTTCCCACATGATGGAGGCTTAGACTATTAGCAAGACACTTAAGAGAGCTCTAAGGCTCGAAGCATCCTGGAGCTCCACCACAATACCATCACTAGCGAATCATTGCTACCAAGCAGCCGCTACTAGACCTCTGCCCGACCATTGTCATATAACATCCATCTAGCAATCATCACCGGGCTTTCGTCTGAGCATAGTTGCTCACTAATTACGATCCCTCCAACCTTTATCTCCTGACGACTACATTCCCACCGACCTCCATTGCATGTCGATTACAATCCTTCCAACCACAGTCACCCATCAAGTCTGGTCTGAACAGAAAGATTCTAAAGTAAAAGCAAGATGAATATATTGGATAGTCTGAAAACATAGTACAGGTGCCTATATATAGGCTTGGAAGCTATAGGTGCAACGTGTACTCAAGCTATTGGTTCATGCTAAATAAGGCAAGGTAATTAATACAGTAATCATAATTAATTAGTTCTCTAACACATTTAAGGCCAAATCACACTCACAACGCATACACATAGACTCGAACCA
Source organism: Dendrobium catenatum (assembly GCF_001605985.2). Classification (NCBI taxonomy): domain Eukaryota; kingdom Viridiplantae; phylum Streptophyta; class Magnoliopsida; order Asparagales; family Orchidaceae; genus Dendrobium; species Dendrobium catenatum. The sequence goes on along the minus strand of NW_021318618.1, from coordinate 2,259,166 downwards.
TAGACTTCTTAGTTGGAAATAATGATCTTAAAAAATACTTCAAAAACATAATAAATTATTGCTTAAGGAAATCACACATGCCTCTGCATTGAAACTATGAATATTTTTATGAATGAATGGGTGAAGATTTATTTGAAATTTTATTAGATGAGTCTGATGATGTATGAATAAAAGAGCAAGTGGTTATATAAATATAAGTTTTTTTTTATATAATTTATCTTTTTATCAGATAAGTCAAATAAGAAAAAATTAAAACAAAAAATGATGTCCCAATCTGAGATGATTTGAAATAACTAATTTATATCCAAATATATACATAAAAATATTTTTTGATCTAATTTTGAATATTTATTTGATATTTTTAATGCTCGTATTTCACATCGTAACGTGTGAAAAGATATTTCTGCAATAAATTTTTCTTTTTTTAAACGGTAACTATTAAATTATAAATTATTTGACAAATTTATTACTTTTAAGATAATTACGTGCAGCTATCTATATCTAAATATAACCGGATAGGTCAATGCACCGACATCCTGACACGTGGCGGTTGCATCCAGCAACTTTTCTCTCTGGCCCTCTTACACAAAACTGCCCCGGGCTTTAAGCAGAACAACAGCATTTCTTCTAATCTCGCTATTGGACACGCTGTCCCCTCCTTACACTGCTCCCGCGAACATCTCACCGGTCGCTTGCCATTCGTCAACCCCACCTCTATCGCCCCTTTGGTCTCATCGAAAGATAAATCCTCGCAGCATTTCGAGGCATTCCATCGAACAGCGAGTGGGCGAGAGAGAAGAAAAACGATGACGTCGTCAGAATCCTCGCAGGAAGTTTTCATCGGCGCGCTCGATCAAGGGACGACGAGCACTCGATTTATCATCTACAATAGCGAGGCCAAGCCCATCGCTTCACATCAGCTGGAGTTGACCCAGTATTACCCCGAAGCCGGGTACTGTTCTTCGCTTGATTTTGATTTTCTTTTGTCTTTTTTCAAGGGGCCTTTTTTTAACCATTGTCGGGTCTGGGATTAGATGGGTGGAACATGATCCATATGAGATTTTGAAGAGTGTGAGGATTTGCACTGCGAAGGCGCTCGAAAAGGCCACCGCCGCCGGGTACAACGTCGAAGACGGGCTCAAGGCCATTGGAATCACGAACCAGAGGGAGACCATTGTTATGTGGAGCAAGTCAACGGGACTTCCTCTGTACAATGCGATCGTCTGGATGGACCTCCGCTGCAACTTAATCTGCAGGTTCGCTTCTTCTCATTCCTTCAGTTTATGATCTTTTGGGCTGTTTTGTGTAGGGCCCTGTCTTGGATTTCCATTTCTCTGCATTGAAATTGGGTAGAGGTTGTAAATTGATATTGTATGAGTTAAATGACCTAAATCCTTAATTAGGAACCATAGTGGTAGATCCTCAGCCTATTCGATTTGCCGATTTAATGTTGTGTTGTTTCAATTGCTGATTGTTTGATCCGCTAGATCTTTTGACAACATTTATGTAAATTACATTTCATTTCTAGTTTGATCTGATAGCTAGATTGGCGTTCAAAATATAGTATTGAACAAAAGAGAACACCGAGAACTTATTAGGCTTGCCGCTGAATAATACGAAACCAAAACAACTCCTTAATCTCTTTACTTGGAAGTTTGCAATGTTCTTTTCATTTGATTTATTCACGTTTCTGCATAATTTAACAGGAAGAATGACTGAGCTTAAACAAAGATGAATGAGCTCTAAAAGTAACCAGCTAAAAGGCCTTTTCATGTCTTGATTTTGTTAAAAATAGAGAAAAGTGGAATCTAAAGGCTCAATTTCCAAATGAATGAAACATTTTCCTTTAATTCTCCAGGAGTTTGGAGAAGCGTCTGGCTGGTGGAAAAAAACATTTTTTGGAGACCTGCGGCTTACCTGTCAGCTCCTACTTCAGTGCTCCCAAGATCCTATGGATGATTGAAAATTTGTATGGTGTTAAAGAAGCTATTCGAACTGGAGATTGTATGTTTGGTACTATTGACACCTGGGTCATCTGGAATCTCACAGGTGGTTGTGGTACTCCCTATGGGGATAAATATGTTCGAGGATTACATGTCACTGATTGCTCAAACGCATCTCGAACCATGCTCATGAACCTTAAGACCCTTGAATGGGATAGACCCACATTAGAGCAATTGGGGATTCCCTTTGAAATCCTTCCAAAAATTGTTAGTAATTCTGAACCCATTGGACTAATTGCCAATGGATGGCCCCTCTCTGGAATCCCCATTACCGGATGCCTTGGCGATCAACACGCAGCTATGTTGGGCCAGCTCTGCCTGAAGGGGCAGGCTAAGAGTACTTATGGAACTGGGGCCTTTATTCTCCTCCACACTGGTGAGGAGATCGTTCAATCATCGAATGGACTACTATCTACGATTGCGTACAAGCTTGGCCCCGATGCACCAACTAAGTATGCGTTGGAAGGCTCTATTGCAATCGCTGGCGCTGCAGTTCAGTGGCTTAGGGATGGTCTTGGGATTATCCAGACCGCATCAGATATTGAAGAGTTGGCTGAAACAGTGGTAAATACAGGAGGGGTGTACTTTGTTCCAGCATTCAATGGACTGTTAGCACCATGGTGGAGGGATGATGCTAGAGGTGTATTGCTTGGCCTTACGAGGTTCACAAATAATGGACACATTGCCCGGGCTGTGCTGGAGAGCTTGTGCTTTCAGGTGAAGGATGTGCTTGATTCGATGCACAAGGATTTTGACAATTCAGGTGGAGATTTCTTACTTCGGGTCGATGGCGGCGCAACAGTTAATAATCTTCTGATGCAGATTCAAGTATGTTTGCAGTCCCCTTTTTTTTTATCTTTTTAGCAACTACTTTATGTTTGGTGTGATTAATTTTTCTTTTGGTTTACATGCTATGTCCATGCTGCTATTTGGATTCCTTTTGCTATTTTTGTTGGGCGCACTAACTTTAATAGCTTTCCATGTCTTAAGATGACTATTGCATTTTTCAAGCTTGATGATCAAATTAAGCATGCTAATCTTTTACATAATTTGAGGAACTTGACCTCTTCAACAAGTTATTAAACCTCTTATTTGAGTTTATTTTTCCAAGGGAGGGTCACCTAAAAGAATACTAAATTCCGGCAAATTTTTCTTGGTTTACTAGTTTTCTAATAACAGTTGAACTCACTGATTTTGAAAAGCTTTGCTGGATTGAAAGTCCTTAAATTTGAGTTCACCTCACTAGCATACTAAACTCTTATTTGTACATGCCCCTTTTTTTATTGCATAAATAAATTGAAAAGTGTACGCAATTCCATTCACACACGCCCCGACCCACATAGTTTATTAAGTAAAGCAATTGTGAATATTTTCGGCCTCTTTAGTTGTTTCTCTTTTTCTTTTTCATATTTTCTTACTTCTTCAGTTGCACAATTTACCTCAAAGTAGCTATTTGGTTTCCTTTAATTCTTATCTTTTGTTGATCCATGCTTTCCTTTAGTTTTCTTTGTAATCCGCATTTTCTAGCAATACGTCTTGATTCAATTTGTCCATACATTACTTATTGCAATAAGAAATTTTTTTCTCTGCAGTTTACTTAATTTTAGGTTTTTATTCACTTCTTGCAGATTTTTTTTTCTCAGTGTGTGCTAGTATTGTTCATTGTCGTTTCTTAAAACTTAACATTGTTATAAATAATTAAGTATTAATGTATTACTGGTTAGAATGGTATAATTTCATAACAATATCATTTTTAAGTTCGACCATCTTCTTCTCTATTCCCCATCAATCATGTTAGGATTTTCATTGAATGTTATCTCAATCTATGCTCATTTGCCTCCGGATGGATAAAAATTTCATGATTATATCATTGCGCAAAGAGAGGATCAAAACATTGTAGATTCTTATATATATAGTTTTGTGGTGTCATTGCGCAAGCATAGAAATGATGAATGCGCCTAGGATGGGTTTCTCTTAACTTTTATTCTCACATATTTCTTGAATTCTTAGAATAGACAACAAAATAGTGAACTAATGTGCACCCATATTCACTGATCAAGTTGATTAAGTCATTATAAGAACTTGAAATGGTTTCAACAAGCTTGAAACAAATATGGATCTGAACTCAACAAGCTTGAAGTCGCCCAAAGCATCAAATATCCTGGAACTGAATCTTGTCAAGTTGCCCATGAGAACTTTAACTCAGCCCTTGGTGCTGACTACTGAGCTACTAAACTCGTCAAAAGGACTCACTAATTTGCTGATTAATGAAAATGCTAAATTATAAAGCTTCGATGTTTAAGGAGAGATCCACAAATGAAAATTTATTTTCCTTCTCTTTATAATGTGTCTGCAATATTATTGTAACAATGACTTATAGTCTCTGCAAATGCTCGAAATTCCATCTTCAGTTTCACTATTACTACTCACCATCATTCATCGTGTTCATGTTTTACTCATCGAAAAAAAAGTATCATTCTTTCAAGAAAACAAAATCTCAAAGGAGATGCTTTTTCCGGCATCTTTTATATCATGGCTATCATCTTTGAGCTAGTGCTAAAACGAAGCCTAATAGATGCTGAACATTATGAATTGTTCCAAAGTTTTGAATTTCTCAGGCCTTTAAAGCAAAAATCAGCTTGATGCAAGAAATTTGTTATAAGAAAAGCAGTCTAGGAAGCACCTTTTTGGAGACCTTATTTCCCAGTTAACATCTTCACTTGAAAATTGCAATGAAACCAAATTTCAGGAATACTTTGCAATGAGAAAATTCCTATATATCCAAGCCGAGTGCATATTGTTCCATGGAGTTAAGGCCAAAAAGATGAAAGAAACAAGTATTTTCACGACTTACCATCCGGCCAATTCTGTCTTACCTCATTCCCTTTTTATGGGGACATATCTTTATGACTAAGGAATGGGGAATCTCTCTCCTGTTACATGAATCAAATGTTTTATTTCATCCGGGAAAAGTCATCTCTTTCTTAACAATGTCTTTGTCATTTGATCCCCAATAGCGATAAGATATTTCTTTACCAGGAAAACATTAAGCATTCTCAGCCATTGTCTTGTCTAGATGCTTATTAACATTATATAACTGGATTTTTTCTTAATTTCCTTGATCTGTCTTATTATGGAGAAATTATTACATGTGGAGTCTGGACGGGGAGAATCGTCCGGATTTGTTGTGATTTACTGAGTATTTGTTGCGTATTCGCAAATACTCATTAAATACTCACAAAATACTCAGTTGTGAGTATTACTGAGTATTTTGTGAATATTTACTGAATATTTTGTCAGTAATCGCTCAGTATTTTGTGAGTATTTGTTGATTTACTGTGTATTTACTGAAATACTCAATAAATAAGCAGCAATCTGGACTGTTATTCTCGTCCAAAGTCCGCACAGAATAATTTCTCTTTATTATGACGCTAAAGCAAGAATTTCATCCCACTTGTTTATTTATGATTATGATAAGATTCCCGTCAACATATTTCCAGGCTGATTTCTTGGGGAGCTTGGTTGTGAGGCCAGCAGACATAGAAACAACTGCCCGCGGTGCAGCTTATGCAGCCGGATTAGCCATTGGTCTCTGGACCGAAGAGGAAATCTTCTCAAGCAAAAACGAAGAGAATTCTACCACTTTCATCCCCAATATGGATGCAGAGAAACGTAAGAAAATGTGTGAGGCATGGTGCGAGGCTGTCTCCAGGTCTTTTAATCTGGCTTTCCTTTCCTGTTAACTCTTTCACTCTTCGTTTGTCGTACAGCTAAAGCTCTCCATTTCTTTTTCTATGTTCTAAAATAAAATTCTCTGGTACATCATAAGTGTGATTGACAAAGTTTCTCTTGTGTTGTTATATATATAATATAATCAAATGTGATATTGGTTTGTGTGGTGCAGAGAGCTTGTTCATGGCATTAGTGTTTGTTTATTTTTCCTGAGATTTTCTTTTTCTATTATGATAATTTGATGGTTGGGATTATTTATATCTTCTGAAAAATATTGAACTATCATAAAAAACTGCCTTATATAATTGAAATTTAAGTTAATAATTATTGCTAGAAAAGATATATATAATTAATGATTTTAATGAGTTTTTGTACTTGGGATAAAGATTATAAGTTAAAGTTCTATTGGGATTTTTCTTTGAGAATTTTTTTTTTTAACTTCGAAGTCAATTAAGACAAATTTCAAATTTAAAATCTCTTAGTAAGTAATTAAAGCTCACAATCAACAAATTAAGATGAACTACATAACTACATTGGGAATGATTCTATTGTTGAATGCTCTCCATTTTCAAAATATTTAAAGCTTATTGCAACCAAATTGAGATTTCATTTAAGACAGCTTTTTTGTTGCTTCTTATAATAATTTTTTAATATAAAAATTTTAATTTTCATACTAAAATTTTATTTTAAAAAGAAATAAAAAAATTATCTCAAACAAAACCTAAATCACCATTTGATTCCCATAGAGAATATTTAAACCTTATTGCTACTTTATTGCCTTGTTGCTTTATTATTTCTGAAAAACATAAGTCATTAAAACTTGTTTTAAATCTTTAAATCTATACATAAATAAGAATACAATATAAATTATTTATTTATTACATTTATCTTAAAATAGATCCAACAACTTTTAGTTGTGCAATGACTATAGAAGCAGGAAAATAACCATCGAAGAACATCAAAAATAGACAATTCGTGACTGGATAAAATAATGAAAACAAGACATGCATCCATTACCCAATAGTCTTATAAAATCATCAAGATAAAAACTTAAATAAGGAGCATAAACTACAAAGAAGTCAGATAGATGATAAAAGTACCGCCCCAAATGTGAATAACTTATCCTAATCTAAGGCAAAGCCACAAAAAACCTTAATCTAACAACAACAGCCACAATGACAATTCCTTGCGCATGGGGAAGAGCTAATGGTGATGGAGCCATTTAACATGGTCACTAGATCACCTCCTCTTCTTAGGAGGAGGTTGGTCTTCCTCATCCTCTTCGTCGTCCTCTTCATCCTCGTCCTCACCATCCTCCTCATCATCTTCATCATCATCGTCCTCATCATCATCACTTCCTCCGCCTGCACCAGCTCCGCCTGCACCAGCGCCATTCGGCTCAAGTTCATCCTCTTCATCGTCCTCTTCATTCCCTTCTTCGCCGGAGTAATCTTCTTCACCACCATCATCATCTTGCTCCCCACCATCCTCGTCATCCTCATCCTCATCATCCTCATCTGACTCGCCATCGTCCTTGTTCTCGGGCATAGATTCACCTTTGATCCTCCTTAGAGATGATAGGGGAAACCTACAAAAACCAGAAGAAGAATGAAGTTCCAAACAAGCCAAAGAACTTGTTTTACATATCAAAGTTCTAATTAGACATTGGAAACCTACCCTTTGATTATCTCGCATCCTCCGCCAAATAAGTCTGCTCCATTATGTGTAGATTCAATCTGCATCAAGAAAATAAACCGCTCATTGATAGCTTAGAATAGGTTGCAACATAATTCTACAGCCAAGATTGCCTTGCTTGTGCCTCGAAACACGAGAAATTAAAACCAACCATTAAACTACATGCAATATAATGTTATTGATAGGAAAAGGGTCGTTACTTATAAGGTTTATCGTAGCAGACATAAAACCAAAATAGACAGAAACAATGGACGATAAATAATAAGCAAGCAAGATTACATAAAAAAAAAAAAAATCTCAAAACATCAGACCACACATAGGCTTTCATTTGGGACGATTTTTTTACCGCTTCTTAAAGCAGCTTTTTCGTGCAAAAATTTTAATTTCTATTTAAGAAAGCTACTTTAAGAAACATTAAAAAAGCCGTCTCAAACAAAGCTGTATTCTACATAGAAATAAATGATTACCATAAATGTTTATTTAGCAACAACGACAAAATGCTATCATAAACGGTAAAAATTCTATCTAAAAGCATCATCATTTCATGAATCGAATGAAGAATACAACAACAACAACAACAACATCAAGCCTTTATCCCACTCCGTGGGGTCGACTACATGAATCCTTTTTCTCCATTGTGTTCTATTAAAAGTCAAATTCTCGTTTAAATCTAATAAAGAAAGGTCATTCCTAATATTTCTAACCAAGTCTTTTTAGATCTACCCCTACCTTTCTTAACACAAGTCAAATCTAATACCTCTACTCTCCTAACCGGGTCATCACAAGGCCGCCGTTTTATGTGACCAAACCATCTAAGGCGACTCTCTCTAATCTTATCTTCTACTAGAACTACTCCAACCTTTTCACGTATATGCTCATTCGTATCCTATCTCTAAGGGTAAAGCCACTCATCCACCTGAGCATCCTCATCTTTGCCACACTTAATTTAGTATTATGCTTCTCTTTTAATGGCCAACATTCGGCACCATAAAGCATTGCAGGCCTCACCACCATCTTATAGAATTTTCCCTTAAGTTTGAGGGGTACATTTCTATCACATAACAAGCCCGATGCATTCCTCCACTTCAACCATCCAACTTGAATTCTGCTGATAATATCCCCATCTATTTCACCATCACTCTGAACAATAGATCCAAAGATGATATCATCCACATAAATTTGAACAATGAGTATTTTCTTTCTAAATTTCTTTAAGAAGAGAGTTGTATCCACACTTCCTTTTTCAAAAGATCTTTCAAGTAGGAAAGTGCTCAATCTCTCATACCAAGCCCTAGGTGCCTGTTTCAATCCATATAATGCCTTTTTTAACTTAAAAATATGATTTGGGTATTT
>NW_021318618.1:2169974-2248910 GCF_001605985.2 Dendrobium catenatum | reverse complement strand
ACCTCTCTACCAACGTGTCCATTTAAATCTCCTCCAATAAAAACTCTTTCTTCAAGAGGTATATTTTGTATTAATTCTTCTAAGTCATTCCAAAAATTTAATTTAGAATTCATATCCAAACCTACTTGAGGAGCATAAACACTTATAATATTAACAATCTTATCATCAACAACAATCTTTAAAGCTATAATTCTATCTATTATCCTTTAAACTCTTATCTATAATAACACCTACACCATTTCTAGTACGACTCCTATCTGAATACTAAAGTTTAAATCTTAAACTATCAATTTCCTTAGCCTTCTCTCCAACCCATTTAGTTGCCTGAATGCACAAAATATTTAACTTCCTATGAATCATAATGTCTATTAATTCCATTAATTTTCCTGTAAGGGAACCCAAGTTCCAATCCTAAATTTAGTTTCATGGACTAGCTTCTTTGCCCACATTCGTCCTTGATGTGGGAACCCTTGCCTATTTAACACTGCACCCGGGCGTCGGTGCAGCGGCCCTTGCACACTTGTCACTGTATTCAGGCCATACAGCGCGTCGCTTCCAGGGGACGCCCTAGCATTAACACTGTCGTTGCCAGGTCCCAAGTCCTGGATGAGAAAATTGGAGGGTTGCGTTAGGTAGTCGACAGCCAGCGTAAAACTTGTCGAACAATAATGACATGAATCGAATGAAGAATAAAGCAATAAAAACAGTCATAGCACTTGCAAATTCTAGATTTAATATTAAAAAAACTGCCATTTTCCATTTCACTACAATGTTCCCATATAGGAGAACCTCTAGCATTGTAGCAGATGAGTTAATAAAAAGTCCAAATATATTGCACACTTTGCATCTGATTGCTCTTCCAACACAAAATAATTATAATTCTCAACAAGTAAACCTTACACTACTAGCTTAAATCTGAGAATAGCTGCTATTCTTGTAGAGAAGATGGTTGCCCTCTGCAGAGAGAGCCTCCGCATGCTCAATAGACTAGATGCTTCAGCCAGATCAAACATTAAATAGCAGGTTAACGAGCACATTTACACACGCCATGATCCATTTCATCATTCAGACCGCTTTGAAATAGTAAAGCATGGTCAAGGGGTAAACCCACTTACACACGCCATGATCCATTTCATTATAAACTTTTTCTCCCTCTCACTACCTTACTAGTCTCACTAAATCTTTCTTTGTTACCATTAATAATCCTTTTTGGACTCTTTCACTACACTCTATCCTCTTTATTTCATTAACCTTGTACTAATAGATTTCCTGCTTATGTGTATAGTTTACATGATAGCTCAAAATGCAAGCTACTATACCTTCGTTTTGCTATGCAAAACAAGTAATCACAACACCAACAGAGATTGCCGAGTTTCTCTGCAATGAATGTGAAACCAAGGTGTACATGCCCAAGCATTGCCCATTTCACAATTCAAGGTAAATCAACATTCTGAAAAATAGAATTTTTTTGAAACAAGAACAAAATCTAAGTAAAACCAAATGAAGTCCAAGTAACAAGTATAATATCAGTTGGCTCAAATCAGACCAGCTTCATATCAATAATTACTTGGTTTAAATGTTGGGGGATTTACATTCATACCACTTTATTTCATGCTATTTACATATTTAACATCCAAAACATTAATATTACATGCCTACCGCCTATAGAATAAATTTAGATGCATGGAATGAAATATCAAAGTTTATAGGATGATATGAATGGTAGAAACGAATTATAGGAGTGGTCTATTTGATATTAAAGTTGTATATAGGTGGCAAATTGTAAATAGCATGAAATAAAATGGTATGTATGTAAATTTTCCTAAAATATTTCCCTGTGCAATAACATTCCTAAACTTATCAATAACGCAAAATCATGTGTGCCATGACACAAGCCGCAGTGCACTGCACCCTGGAACCATCAGTGATGTGATTGCAATGGCGCATACTATCTGCAGATGGTTTACCCTTTTTTTCATCACCAATCTCTTTGGGGAAAAGAAATATAATGATGATCGTTCAAAAGCACAAAATGGCCTTCATTTTTTCATGCGTGCATTATGTCAACCCTTTATTTTATTTGAGAACTTATTCTGGTTAGTTTAAGTTCTCTTTGATTTGTTTATTTTGGAGGCAGCAATGATTTTACTTGAGGATGAGCCCTTCATCCATTGAGTTGGTTTAGTTATCTTAACCATATATGCTGCTGCCTTGCCAAGTTGCGGTTTGCTAGCATATGGCATTTGGATATTTTTTCCTCCACCAAGAAGCATTACTTTCCCTTAAATCTACCTCCAATGTCGTACTTTTAAAAGTATTATTAGTACTTGTTGGTTCATCATGTGCTTGCAAGAGTAATTCATATTACTAAGACAGAGGTTTCAAATAAGTTGTAGATAGCTTATGCTGCATCCATTTTATTTTATTTTACTAATAATGTAGTTAAGTCCACCGCAATTTCTATGGATTTAGGTTTCATTTGAGACGGCTTTCTTATTGCTTATTAAAGCAACTTTGTAGTACAACAACAACAACATCAAGCCTTTGTCCCACTATGTGGGGTCGGCTACATGAATCCTTTTTCGCCATTGTGTCCGGTTAAAAGTCAAATTCTCATTTAAATCTAATAAAGAAATATCATTTCTAATATTTTCTAACCAAGTCTTTTTAGGTCTGCCTCTACCTTTCTTAACATAAGTCGAATATAATACCTCAACTTTTCTAACCGGGTCACCAGAAGGCCTCCATTTAATATGACCAAACCATCTAAGGCGACTCTCTCTAATCTTATGTTCCACTGGAGCTATTCCAATCTTTTCACGTATATGCTCATTTTGTATCCTATCTCGAAGGGTAGAGCCACTCATCCATCTAGGCATCCTCATCTCTGCAACACTTAACTTAGTATTATGCTTCTCTTTTAATGGCCAACATTCGGCACCATAAAGCATTGCAGGTCTCACCACCATCTTATAGAAGCTTTGTAGTACAAAAATTTTAAAATTTTTGTACTACAAAGTTGTTTTAAAAAGAAATAAGAAAGTTATCTCAAACAAAGTCTTAATGTGCCTTCCGATGCAATTTCTCGGTAAGTTGAATAACCTTACATTCTCTACAGTTATGTTACATTGTTTTTAAGAAGTCTTTTCTATAACATCAATTAATTGCTGATAAATCCAAATTTTGAAATTTGCACTTTATTATAAATTGCAAACTCTGGGCCATTAACCATGCATAATTATTCCAACAAACCTTTGTGCCATGGTGCACCTTTTGCCATTAACAAAAATCATAGTCATCTCGAAATTGATGAAAATTACATCAACAGAATGCCTAATAACTAGTAAACAGCCATTAGATATGTTTACGAGAAGGGTTGATTCTTTAAAGAATGCATAATGGACCTACAAAGAATAGCAAAGCTAAAGGACCTGAGTAAAGGGATTGCCAAAGGGACTGATAATGGTCCTGTGAAAATGAATGAAGCAAAAATATAATCTACCCAAAATATACAATCTATTAATGGAATTAATTTTATCTTTTTCTTAAAAGTTTTTAATTAAAACTTTTCTCTTTTCAAATTCTTGAAGAATGACTTGAGAAGAATTTGAGGACAAATTGTTGGAGAAAAGGAATAGAAGACTTGTTATTTACCCTAACCATTAACTCATAAAAAGCAAGACTTGTCCTAACCAAGCACAAAAATTAGTATAATTAATCTTTAGTTTACCCAAAAAAATAAAATAAAAAAATGATTATGGACAATTAAAATGCATTCTTCATTTTTCAAAAACAACATATTTAACATGAACACTTTGCAATTAAGACTAGATTTAACACTGACATTCATAGAAATAAATGGCAACTTATCGAGTCATTAGCCAGTTTCATGCATTTAATGAGAAAGAAATCATGATAAACAATTAATTATATGGAGAATAATAAATTCTTACTAAATAAGCCTCTATGCTACAATAAACAAATTGGATTGGAGAAGAGAAGTAAAGAATAAACTAGAAAAAGTGTTCATACTTGATAGAAAGAGCAGCTACAAGATAGCAAAAACAACGGGAACACGTGCTGCTATCTCAAAATATATTCAGGAAAAGAAAATGATATGAAGAATTAAAAGAATTCAATGTTGACATAACAAACCATTTCCTCAACAAAGGACAGGAAAAAAACCATCTTAAAATAGTTTGAACTACTCAGATGTCAAACCATCGTTGCCACATGTCCTAATACAAGAGCAAGGCAATAAACCTCGAGCAGTTACAGGAATCCATATTAACGTGCGAGAATGGTGATCCTTGATTCCATACACTAGAAGAAAAAAAATTAGACAAATAACCAAGTAACAAGATCTACAATTTCCAACCAACAGACCAAGGTGAGCTGTGTAGTTAGGGGAAAAATAAAAACATTTACTCTCATAAAGATAGGAAAGTAAAGTGCAGCATAAAGAAAGGGCAAAAGCATAAAATTGTATAAAAGAAAGAGCAAAAGCATAAGATTTCTTTTCCCAACCCAAACACATCTCAGGATCTAAACATACACAAGTTTTTTTTTTTGGGAAGCATACAAAAGTGAGAATGCAACAAATGATAAATCTGTAGAGTATTCCTCTGTTCCATATCTAAAATGAGGACATGACACAATTTCACAAAGGAACAAAAATATAACAAATATGGAAAGCTGTCACCCTAAATACAAACCCTAGCATCTAGTAATAGAAAGTGAAACCATACACATGAGAAGGCATAGATAGATTCCTCGGTGCACAAACAAAACAAATTCCCTAGTACACCAGCAAAGGAAACAAATTTTAATTTCCGGAAGATGTCATGTATTATTAACAAAGATATCCAAAATTTAACTAGTTAGTTAATGCTACGGTAAACTGGGAATCGAACAATACAAAAACAAACAAAACAACTTGTGAAACTTGGACTTGAAGCAAAAAACTTCAGATATGGCAAAGTAAAGATAAACTTATTCAAACCCAAAACCCAAGCATCTGGATTGTTGGTCTGCAGCCTTACCATATCACAAGATCACAACTTTGAGCTAAATTCAACACTGTACACAAGTTTTCCATACAACTTTAAAAAAGAAGAAGAAGAAGATTAATACCACACATAGAAGCCAAAATAGAAACTTTCCAGCTTCCAAAACCATTTCCATCGCCGTAGATTCAATCACAGACATCAAAACTAAATCGAGAGCAATTCCACTGCTCTCACTTCTGCAGAGGGCTTCCATTTCAGGATGATACGAAGAGAAACAAAGAAAGGGTAAAACGGATGGGAAGAAGAGAAGAAAGAGAGCAAACAGGAGGAATCCCTAAAGCACGGAGACCAGAACAAATCGATTGCCGGAGCACGGATCTCTCGCGACGACTCTTGAGGGTTTTACGGGAAATGTTAGGGTTTTGTTGTAAGATGCTCTCCCACCACCACGGTATTAATCACAGCCATGTATGCTGTTTTGGATGGCTACGATCATGCTCATTCTTTTAGGAGCGATCCTGACCCTCCAAAGTCAACCGAAGTCAACGAATGGGCTACATTATCCTACCAGCTAGTTAAAAGGCTAAATATCGATGCATATTAAATCCATAAGAAATAAAATTAAAGATAGAATTTCGATATTTCATCCAAAATTTATCTTCATACTCTCATGTAAATATGAATTAAAAATTTCTAAAATTAAATCTGAGACTATCTGAATTATGATTTTAGCAAACTTATAGTAAAACTGAATGTTTCAAAAAGACGAACTCAATAATACTAAAATTAATCCATTCCGAATCCAAATTGGTCCAAATCTAGGGCTCAAAGCCAATTAAGAAGCTTCAGAATATTAATTGAATGACTGAATTATATCCAAATGTTGCATGCTTATAGTCGAATCGAACGGTTAGATGAGACAAATCCAACGAGCCCAAAATCATTGAATTCTGACAACATTAAGACACTCAAATATTTGATAAACGACCCATGATCGTAGGAGCTAATATCGGTCGTCCATTGAAACACTCCCAACAAGTTCTTGATAGTCTCCCTATTTATTAGTCATTGCATTCCCAAAAAATTAAAAATAGATCCTCATTCTTCACAAAATGGAGGAGGAAGAGAAGAAAGATGAAGGATCTCTCTTACTTTCTCAAGCTTGCACTACCAGCTGGATATCTTCCCAACCAACATCCTTCGCCGGACTCTGACGACTAGCCGTCGTCGGACTTTCGGCTATTCATTGGTTGTTGTTAGATCTTTTCCCAACAATCAAATATTTTCATACATCTATCTAATGTTTGACTAATTGAATTGCAACCATCGTTAGACAATGATGGAATGTTCTCTGTTATTCAATCTACATAAAGGGGACCAATCTTTGAAAGTTTGGAAATCTCTTTAGTATATTATCTTCTTCTTGATCTTGAGCCAAGGGATAAGTTGACAACGTCCGACAACAATCCTTCCGACCTCAGTCGATCATTGACTATAGTCCTTCCGACCATTATCGTTCGCCGACTACGGTCCATCTGACCATCGTCGCCCACGATAAATAAAAGCTTTGTATTATAGGGTTTCATTCATTCATCAAATTCTTTTTGTTTAAGTGATAAACGATGACTCTCTCTCTCCATCTAAGGGAGTTCCATTCTTATAAATGATCACCATCATAAGGCCTATTTTATAAATAGCCAAACTTGATGAACGATAATTATTTTTCGATGTTAAGATATTGAGCACTTTTGTTATTTAATTATTATGCTTAATATGTGCTTACTTTTTGTTTAGCAAAACATTGATCATGTAGGAAATCTTTGTAAGGCCTGATGAATGCCCTTCATCATCAAAACAAAATTAGTATTGGCATAGATAATTGAAAGCATTTCGCAAAATTTTTATCATAATTTAAATATTATTTGAATGGATGAGAAAAGCACGTTCCAATAGTTCGAAAACAATTAGAGTAAAATCCAAGTTTTAAAAAATCGGACCGGATTTGTCAGTTCGACCGATTCAACTTTGAACCGGTCAAAAGGCCGGTCCGATCCAGTCTGAAAATCATTTCTGCATCAAATCAGATTGAACCGGCAAGAAGCGTCGGTTCAACCGGCACACCAATCTTGATTCCTTTGAATTGACTGGTTCAATAGCCAAATTTTTTAATAAGTATGAAATTCTTATAATAATTATTGCCCCGAAACACTAATTAAACATCTTTGCATAGCTCTACCACTTCATATGAGTTCTTAACACATGTAAATCCAAAATACTATATAAACAATAACAAGAGATACTTCCCAAATGATGTGAAACTAAATAGATGAGTTGAGATTATAAAGCTCACAACATATATATTATATATTTTTAAATTGATTTTTTAATTAATTATTTATAATATGAATAATCTTTATTTTTTAGTTAATAATAATAATAATAATTTATTTATACACAATAAAAAATAATTTTCTCTTTTTATAAATAATAAATTATTTAACAAAACAATTAAGTAGTCTTATTTTATTCCATATGACATTCAATCATCAATCCATGATTAAAGGGAATCAACAGTTAAAACTAATTATAAATTAAAATCAAAACATTTATTGATCGTAAATTGTACGAACTCAATTATTTCATTCACAATAAGATTTTAATATCTTATTATATGATTTGTATCATACAATACGATTCTAACGATATATTTAATGGGAAGTCAATTAGCTCTTGATTGAAATATTTTCCAAGACTTCATGGGTAAAGCTAAAATTGCCAACAATCAACTTTGAAGATCAAGCCGAATAAATGAAACAGCTAAAAAATTGGTTTTGGTTCTTTTTCACCAACTTCCATGTAAGGGCAAAAGTGGACCATTTTGGCATCCCCCAATATTCAATCTATAAAAAGCATACGATATATTCTAAAAAAAGCAGAAGCTAAAAATACACATATCTTCAAGCTTTGTCCCATGGGACGACTTTTTTACTGCTCCTTAAAGCAGCTTTTTAATGTAAATATTTTAATTTTTGTATAAAAAACTATTTTAAGAAGCCATAAGAAAGCAGTCCCAAAGGAAGCCTAAATATCCTCTTAAAGCGTACTAATAGCTGGTAAAGCTGAGCTTATAGCAAAGCTACTAAAGCAAACACCAGAGCAATCAGTGCAGAATGGAGCCACTTCAGCCAGATAAAACTTGCAGGAAACCGGTATGGAACACAATAAAGAAATGTTTCAAGCCCAAATATATCATTAGAAAACTTTGTTTCAATACATTTATTTTCAGAATTTCAGTTGAAACATTGAAAGCTCTACCTGCTGTTGTTCATGAGACCGGCACAGGCCGAGAAATTGATGCAGCAAAGAGAAAAATGTTCATGGTAACATAAAAAAGGTTCAGATAACCTCAAAATTTCAGAGGAAGTTTCTGATATCCAGTGATCTAACATCGGGCATCTTCTCGTCCTTGAATTCTGCCCTGAACAAACGAGAAGAAAATTTTGCATTTCATTAGCGCAAAGAAGAAGAAGAAAGTTAGATGGGGAAAAAATGATACGTTAATTTAAGGCATCTTTGATATTATATTTTAAAATAATACGGCCTTGGATTTATGATGCAGAGAGATCAGGCAAACAAAATCATCAAGTAAACTTGAGCTAGCGAGAAACTGTAGCAGTTTGTACTATGGTTAATAATGCATCATAGTCGGTAATTCTTCAAACAGGAAGGTCCTGTTGGGAAGTCACAAGTTTGCAATATAAACCCGTCAGCCCATATGAGAATGGTTTAGGGTTAATATCAGGTTGACAGACTGATAAAATTTATGTCAAAATTAATAAAAATTTCCAATCTGATTGGGGTGCTCCCCCTATAAGCTATGCGCCGTGATCTAGGCCACGTTTGGTTCCCGACATCTTTTTTTCCTTTTTAAACGGAGGTTCTAAGAACGGATAAGTAGAAATTTTTTTCTTCTTAGATCGGCAGATATACGGAGTTTTAAGAAAATGATTTTTACAAAAGTCGTCTAAACAAATATAAAACAGCAACCATTTTTTCCGATTTTAGCCGGAAAGGCGTAATTACGCCCAACCAAACGAAGTTCTAATCTCATTGTGGTGACAAGTAGTAGTTTATTAGGGCTTCAACTCAAAGTGGCGCAGTACAACTTAAACCGATTGTGGTGAAAAATAGGCAACAGTTGGCTTGAATGTCATCCCTAATCACCTCGAAGTGATGCACCACGCACTAACCCGATTTGATGAAAAGCAAACAAGAATTAACTAGATCTAAATCTATGATTAGATTACTGCATAAAATTTAAAGACTTTAAAAGATAAGACAAGACGATTGGTGTATAGAATAACTAAAACATGAATAAACATTGATTGATTATAAGATAGTAAGTGCAAAGGAAAAAAAATCAAAATAATTGGGGAAGGTTAAGTTATTGTATATTGGAAAAGTTAACATTGGGATAGTAATGAATGTATGGTTGAAATAAAATTGTAAGGTGAATATGGACAATAATAAAGTGATTCCTATTATCCATGATGTTACTACAAATATAGTTTTACAAAGGTAAAATTGAAGTTGAAAATAATTTTAAATATCAATTTTAGAAGAGATGAATGAACTACAACGATAGATAAATTAGGAAAAAATAATACTTATAGCAAATAACTTAGATAGACACAAATGTCCTGATAAAATAAGCTATGAAATTCAGTAGTTATGGAATAAAATATAGAAGTTTTATGAGAAACTATACTTAATTTGCAATGATTTATGATCATTCAATAACAACTACATACTTTAATAAATGAAAAGAACAATTAATTATATATAGATTACATATAGAGATGGACCAACCAAATAAAAAATAGTAAAAGAAATCATTTTACAAAGAATAAAGTGATTTCATGAGCTGAACAACATAGTTATTAATGCATATTTTAGGATTATAAAGATAATGATAAAAAAATAATAATAATTGCCCTGAGATGACACAGTGAAAGTTAAATGTGATAAAGTGTTGATCTTTTAAGATAGGTTTTTAAGAGAGGTAAATTAAAATTCTTTAAAAATAGATCACTCACTAGTAAATAGACTATTTAGACTGAGGTACAAAAATTTATTACAACAACATCAAGTCTTTATCCCACTACGTGGGGTCGGCTACATGAATCCTTTTTCTCCATTGTGTCCTATTAAAAGTCAAATTCTCGTTTAAATCTAAAAAAGAAAGGTCATTCCTAATATTTTCTAACCAAGTCTTTTTAGGTCTACCCCTACCTTTCTTAACATAAGTCAAATCTAATACCTCTACTCTCCTAACCGGGTTATCGCAAGGCCGCCGTTTTATGTGACCAAACCATCTAAGGCGATTTTCTCTAATCTTATCTTCTACTGGAGCTACTCCAACCTTTTCACGTATATGCTCATTCCGTATCCTATCTCTAAGGGTAAAGCCACTCATCCACCTAAGCATCCTCATCTCTGCCACATTTAACTTAGTATTATGCTTCTCTTTTAAAGGCCAACATTCGGCACCATAAAGCATTGCAGGCCTCACTACCATCTTATAGAATTTTCCCTTAAGTTTGAGGAGTACATTTCTATCACATAACAAGCCCGATGCATTCCTCCACTTCAACCATCCAACTTGAATTCTGCTGATAATATCCCCATCTATTTCCCCATCACTCTGAACAATAGATCCAAGATATCTAAAACGTGTACTCTTATTAATGACTTGATCGCCCAAAGTCATAATCCCCTCACTAGGTTTATTACTACTAAAATTACACTCCATATATTCCGTTTTAGATCTACTCAAGAGAAAACCTTTAGACTCTAAGGTTGACCTCCATAATTCAAGTTTACCTTCAACTCCCTCTCTAGTCTTATCAACAAGAAGAATATCATCAGCAAAAAGCATACACCAAGGTACATCATCTTGCAAATGTCTAGTGAGAACATCCAAGACTAAAGCAAGTTTAGAAAGCCATGAAATTCCTTCATCTCCTAAGCATTTCCACACCTCTATTGGAATATCATCAGGTCCAACAGCTTTTCCACCCTTCATTTTCTTTAAAGCCTCTCTAACTTCAGTTTTACTAATACGCCGATAAAAACATAAATCTTTATTTTCATCTAGGGTGCTAAGGTCACTATAGTCAATCTTATTTTCACAATCTTCATTAAAAAGTTTAGCAAAATATCTCATCCATCTTTGTTGAATATCATCTTCTAAGAAAAGTATTTTTTTATCTTCATCTTTAATACACTTCACTTGAACTAAATCCTTACTACTCCTATCTCTTTGTTTGACTAACTTATACATATATCTTTCTCCCTCTTTAGTATCTAATCTATTATATAAATCACTAAAAGCTAATGTCTTTGCATCGCATATTGCTTTCTTAGCATCCTTACGAGCCACTTTATATATTTCCCAATTATAAAAATTTTTAAAATTAAACCAATTTTTATAACAAAGCTTCTTATTTTTAATTTTTTCTTGCACATTAGGATTCCACCACCAACTATTTTTACTATTGGGAGCTTTTCCCTTTGATACTCCAAGGATATCTTTTGCAATATTCTTAATATCACTAGCTACTTTTTCCCACATAATATTAGCATCCTCATGCACAGACAAAATCTTAAGATCTAAAATCTTTTATTTACAAAAATATTTTTGTTAATATTCTTTAAATGCCCCCATTTAATCCTAGAAAATTGTTTTACTTTATTTTTTATTTTATGCCCCTTTATCTTAAAGTCCAAAACTAATAATCGATGTTGGGAAAAAAAAAGCTTTATAGAGTGAAAAAAAATTAAATAATACTAAGACATAATGAATGAAGAAAAGTAGGCAACTTATAAGAATGACTAAGGCTATATCTTTTGATGATATATATAATATATTTACTAAGATGGAAGAAAGGAGATATAATAAATGACATGGGAGCCATATGAGAGGGTGAAAGATCAGTTTCTTTCATTTCACCTTGAGGACAAGATGAGTATTTGGGAGAGGGTAATGTTAGGCCAGCTGAACCGGTCCAGGTTGGACCGATTCTATGCTACAGGCGGCGGTCCAAAGGGGCGGGTGGAACCATGGGGAAGAAAGAGAGATGGGGCCCACAACTCAATTAAACTTTGCTTTGGGAGGGAAATTTTGAATTAGGGACTGTTTAGAAATTTTGTAATTGTCCTCTTTGCTTTAATTGGTTTCTCTTGTGAAGGTTAGGGTTTCATCTTGAATTTGAATCTGAATTTAGTCTCCTGTGTGGTGCTAGGGCTCTAGTCTTTGGCTAGAGATTTGGAGAATTGGATCTTCCTCTTGAATTGAAGATCCTTGTATCGTTTGTTGATTTTCTTGTTCTTTTGTTGAATTGGAGGCTTAAACTTGATGTTTTCTCGACTTCGTTTACAATTTTGGCATCATACTTGTTGGATTTCTTTGAAATTCAACAATTCTTGCACTTTGGTGGCTACGTTCTACCATATTGATGATGATGTTTGGGTTTCAAACTCAGGCGTATTACTCCCTGAATTCATAGATGTAGAAGGAGATGCATCTTTTGAACATCAAGGTGATGAGGCAAATACATTACATGCTCATGGGCTTGATGATCCTAGTATAGGCGATTCACAAATGTCACAAAATACTCAACCAATTTTCAAAAAAGAAAAAGAATTAAAATAAGTTAGTCAGGGGGGGAGACAACTTTTCATCGATCATGTTGAGGAGTTTGTAAATGCAGTAAGATCTATTAGTTCTGCAATATCAACAATAAATGCTCCATGAAAATGTTTCACAATTCTCGATGCATGGGAACAACTATCTTATGTACCAGAGATATTTGACGATGCCACGACTGACTATATATAAGATAGGAGTCATGGAGACTTTCATGGGAAGCCCTACTGATAGGAAAGTTTGATGGCTAAGAAGAAGACATCACAGGAGCTTCAATTTGTTATTAATAGAACACAATTTGTTATGTAACTTCAACTGTAGATTGACAAATTATGTTGCATAGTTCAAAGACATTCTTTGTATTTCTTTTTCAGTAGGCAGTCCAGTTTTGCTTACTCACAACTAATGTTAATCATTAAACTAATGTCTAATTGATTTATTTTTTCCACAAGATGAAGTGCTGCTGAGTATAACTTTCAAAGTAATTAAGTCGCTCTATTTAATAGTAGGATATGTTACTGTTACTACTAAACTTTTATAGCTGCAGTCAATTTGTAATGCATTGATATTCAGAAACATTCTTCAAACTTTACATGCTTGATCTCAGTAATTTGATTTGCTTAACAAATCAATATTAGTTAATGTAGTTTGTAAGCTTAATTTATGATTTTTCCTAAATGCAAACTATGGGTTCGTTTAATATTGCAGGTTTGTAATTGAGTATCTTTAACATCAATTAAGCATCAATATAGAAAACAACAGTTTTAATAAATTAACATAACTAACTCCTGAATATAATCTGAAGTTAATTATGAGTAAAGATCATAGGTAGATATAAGTCATATTACAATCCTACAGGCGAACACACATACTTCATTCATGTCTTTTTTCACATTCTTTTTTTTTTTTTTTTTGTCAACATAACCATCTCAGCATATCATGTAATTGCATATTTTCCAATCTGACAGGATCTGCTCTAATTTCTGGAACATTTACGTGAATTATTTGATGCCATCCTGTTCAATAAATAGCATGTTTTAATGCTTTTGTTTTTTTCTTTTTCGGTTGTTGATCTTATTTCATATTTTTGTAACATATATCCCAAGTAAAGTTGCGTGATTTTTCTTAGCAGTATCGAGCTAATCAAAATAATGTGGTTTTATTTTCTTTTTAGTTAAGACAATTTATTAATGGAGTTTGGAGATACGATAGAGTTTTGCGGTAATCAGAACATAGATTGTGAAAGATAGCCTCTATAATTCTTGTTTTGCGTGTTATGTGCATGACATTAATCTTCATAGGATTTACTAAATAAGACTCCAGTTAAATCCTAATTCTTGGCAACCAGAGGTGTGTTGCGGCAAGTATATAATAGGCTGTTTTGTAAGTGTACAATAGTCAATTTCAATAAAATTTTAAAATGCGGATTAAAATAAATGCAACCTAAGTTCTATAAAAGATTTAGGGTAATATCAATTTATGAGCCTGTACTAATATGTCAAACATTTTAACTGTTAATATTTAATTAAATAATATTTTAAGTTTTTTCAAATTATTTGATGTAGTAGATGAAAAAAAAAAAAGACAACTTCGGCCTGGAGCTCCTAAGGTATCCAGAGCAAGCAGGGATTTCAAATTAAGTGATTAGTATAAGTTTCTCTGCTTCTCATGTACACACAGGCAATGTCATCGCTTTTCATATACACACATACCATGTCTCTGCTTTTGAAAGGTTCACTGCTTTTAATCTACATTCATGCATATCTGAAGTTACAGTATTTATGAATGTATATTAAATAAAATATTTTTATAATATTTAAATTTAAGCAGACACACAATGTTGGAGGATAGCAGGAGTTGCTCCAATAATGACTCTAATGAAGAATAATTATTCAATTTAAGTATTACCAACTAAAGATCATATGATAATTATTCAATTTAATCATATGTTGCTAGCATCAAGTTTTTTGCTTCATGATTCCTATTCACTTTACCTAAACAAGAGACCTTGCATGACATAAGGTCAAAGTGGAGATAAATGGGTATGGGAGCTATTTTGTGGACATTCCGTTAGGTTTCATAATATATTCAAGATGTCACAAGCAATATTTAACGACTTACTTAGCAAGTTTGAATCATGTGATGGGTTACGTGGTTCACATAAATTTAGTAGAGAAGCATTTGAATTATTTTGTTCATTCTAAGACACAATGAGTCCGAAGAGCTACCTCAGAGATATTTCAACATTCTAGAGAAACAATAAATGTATATTTTTCTATTGGGCTTTGAGCATTAGTTCATTTAGCAATAGATATTATTGTACTAGAAGATAAACAATTTCGTGATATTCCTGTATATATTATCAATGATCTGAGGTACATGTCATATTTGACAGAACTCATGTCAACGCCTGCATTCCCGTTGAAGATCACATTCCTTACATAAGGCGACATCATTAACCTACACCAAATATCATGGCAGTATGTGATTTTAACATGTGTTTTATATTTGTCTCATCATGATGAGAGGATTCAGCGCATAATGCTCATATTTTCCAACATGTTGTAAGAGATTAGGGATGCAATTTTCGTGCATCGCCATCAGGTATCTTTTTGTGAATAAATGAACATGATTTTATTAAGGATATTTCGTATTATAGTATATGAGGAAAGTAACATATTTGTTAACATGTAAATTTTATTAGTTGACTTTAGATACTCTCTCCAAAGAGGATTTCCTAAGCCCTATCTAGAGACGCGATATCAAATATCAGATTTCATACGAGGTAGTCGACCTACTAGGGGTCACCGAGAGGTATTTAATACGAGACATTCCTCATTGAGAAGTGTAATATGATGTGCATTTGGTGCATGAAAAAAAGAGGAGGAATTCTAATAGATATGCCAAACTACTTTCAAAATATAGCATCTTCTTGTTGTAGCTACAATGAAACTACATAATTACATACGAAGACATCGCTCAAGTATTGACCCTAAATTTGAGGAATGTGACTTCGATGAAAATTTTGTTCATCCAAAGGCACATGGGTACATAGTATGAGAAGATGAACCCTTAGGAAGCATGGATGGACTTGTAGACTTGCTTGATGGTGAAGGTGCGAATGAGATGGCTAAAGTTAGAAAGAATATTGCAATGCAATTATATAGTTGTAATAGATAGCACATTTAAGTAGAAATTTAGTTAAATTTAAATATTTCATAAGTAGTTGTTATTAATGATTAAGAAATGCAGTACTTAATGAATGATGTTTTGATTATAATATATTCTTGTTATACTTCAAATTTTCTAATGAAAATTGAGGATCACCAAATATGAGTTCCTGCAAAAACAACTATTAAATCAAATTTGTTGAGTTATGTTTGTTCGTATTGTTTGCTAGATTTTATTTTCATTTACTGCTAGTTATTTTTATTGAAGCATATACTGGCATTTATTATATGAAATGATCGTCATAGTGTAATGATGTTATCATTATGAGTTACAGTTCAAAATAACAAACGAATGTCCTCTCAAATCTATATGTATAAATAAAAAGTTAAAAAAAAAATTTAATCATTAAGTGATAGATTCATTTTTTATTTATTTGTATTAACGTTTATGTTAGAAGTTATGATAATATAAAAAACTATTTTTGAAAGGTTTACATACAACTCAATTTTCTTAAATCTTTTAAAATTAATATAGCTAATGCATGTCCTTGTCAAATCTATATGGGTAAATAGAAATAAAAATTAAATTATAATAATTAATTATTATATTCATTTTTAATGTACTCGTATCAAGTTTTATGCCAAAAATTATGATAATATAAATAAAATTTTTTAGAAAATTTATGTATATTTTCATTTATTTAAATAATAAAAAAAATTATGTACATTTAAGTTTAATATATAAGTGATTTCGTCATTTATAATAAAAACGCTAAAGCTATAAACCGAACCAAACACTTATTATCTTTTTTAGATTGAAAAAGCACACAAAGAGCAATTTAACCAAACATTATGTAATAATTCTATTATTCAAACAGCTTTTCCTAAAACTCTATTTTCTCCGCAACCGCTTTAAAACAAACTTTTGTAACAACAATGGCCCAACCAAACAAGGCATAAATTAGAGTCAGAGAATTAGAAAATAGAAAAGGTTGATGAATAGTAATATGAGTAGAAGTTGTTCAAAATAATTTAATAAGAATAAATGTCATAGTTAAGACAACACTCAACAAAAATGAATAAAAAAGAGAATTCATAAAAATTTGAACCCAAATAGTTGAGATAAAACTAAGAACAATGATGACGACACCAAGTTTTCAATGCCTACAATATTTATTTCTTTTAAAGTTTGTCAGTTCAGATGTTCAACAAAATTGTTAAATTTTTTCCCCTTTTTACAAATATTAACCCAAAATTACTGAGCGAACAGACATGATTATTCCTCACCATGCCTTAGAAAATTCCATATAGAAGAAATTATGCATGAAAATAACAATTAGGTCCAATTTGGCATTAATGATGGCAAGAAGCTAGCACAAATGACATAACAGATACAACGCAATTACAAATCACCTAGATAGAAGAAATCATGCAAATTTCAAAATTCTAAAAACTAACAATCACGAAATTAAAACAGAAAATGAATACCTTATAGACTTAAATAAAATGTTCAAAACTCACGCACCTCTTTAGCTGGGTTTCCATTGCCTCGACTGCATCCTTCTTTAGTTCGTGCAACTCTGCTTTGGCAATCTTGATTTCCAAGTCTGCCTCATATTTAGGAAGATCTTCCTTCCTAATCCCAAGCCTGGGACAAATTTTATATAAGAAAAAGAAGTCAGATTCCTTTTACTTCACGCATAATACCAACTAAAAGAATGCAAAGATTAAACTGTGTTTAATCAGAAGTTTGGTAAAATTTCATGACAAACAAAAAATGTGCAAATAAGTTGTAGACAAGAATAACGGAAGATGCATT
This sequence comes from Dendrobium catenatum, assembly GCF_001605985.2. Taxonomy (NCBI): domain Eukaryota; kingdom Viridiplantae; phylum Streptophyta; class Magnoliopsida; order Asparagales; family Orchidaceae; genus Dendrobium; species Dendrobium catenatum. The sequence continues at coordinate 2,231,204 of NW_021318618.1, read as the reverse complement.
ATATTAGCCTGCAACAGTACTCGGTTATTATAGTAAACAATGACTGAATTGACCATGAGCTTGATTTATAAAACTTTTGGCGGTATTGATGAAAGTATTTGACAAAATGCTCTTAAAAGAAACATTTGCTAGTAAGATTGTAAGTCTGTCTCCATGAATAGTTAACTTAAAGCAATGTGAACGAAGGTAAAATCTCATGTCTAAGAGAACAAGCAATATTTATTCCGGATTTGAAAATAGATAGAAAATAATAATATATATAATAATAAATGAGTATAGAAAGCTTATGATAACATTTTAATGCCAATTTGGTAACCCATACTTTTTGTTGACTTTGTCAAACTCTGCTTGGAGTAGAGCCATGTTCTTTTTGTCCGACCTTAGAAGAGGTTTCTTAATCTCATTTTCAACCTTATCCAATGCTTCGATCATCATTGCCTCAGCACCCAATTCATCAAGGAGACCACTCCTACAGTACCATTAAATAGTTAAAATACGAAAAATAGGATCTACAAAGAAAAAAGGCCTAACACCAATAGTTCGAAGGCTTAACATTCTCAGCATAAGGTAATGTACAAGGTTAAATTTACAAGGGCTAAAATTGCATGACAAACGTAAAATGACAAGAACTAGGACCAAAGAAGAAGACTCATTAAAAAGCTAAATCAAACAAAAGTCAAATGAAATGAACCAAATCAATCTGTGATTTTTATTTGGTTCAAGCATTTTAGTTCAACCTTTCTTCCCCACCATTAACATTAAAGGTACCATGTATCCATCTTTTCATAACTGAATCCTAGAATAGAATCTAATGCATACTCTAGATGTTTGGAATGTTCTGGGTTTTGTTTTGCTTCTATTTATTTTGCTTAAATTTGTATATCTTGTTTTAACAAAAAAAAGTAATATATGATAGGATAACAGAAGTATGAATATTAAATTACATTGGATTAGTTGAGCATAACAATACAAAAAGCAAAGGGCATCACCAAATAAATATTTGTGAATGTTGCAATATTGAAGTTAAATGAAAGTTCATTTACCAAAAGAGCTTTAAAGATGAGTTACAATAATTTTGATAATAGAATTATTAGTATTTGAAAATAAAAAAATGATTTCAATAAACCTACATTATATAATCTTAAATAATATATATATATATATATATATATATATATATATATATAATTCAAACAAGACAAATTAAAAAATTATTTTGAAATCTGAATTATAGACACTAAAGTGGTTCTATTTTGGTTAACCTGGCCAATATAAGCCCTTATGTAGATGTAAGTACTGCTTCCTTAAGGATTAAGTAGCTATGTAATAAAGTTTAGAAAAGTAAAATTGAGAACTAAGGAATTTTGCCTTATCAAGGTGAGGTGTAAGCCTTAAGATAAATCAAGGCAAAAGCCTCAAAATAAAAATAAAAATAAAATCATAGAATTAATAATAATTCATAAATATGCCATCAATAATCAACACATAATTAAAAAAATTAGAACTAAAGCCTAAAAAAAAAAAAATCAGTTAATATAAAAGCAAAAGAATTAAAACAAAAATAAAAATAGTTAAAAAGAAAATACAACAACAACAACAAGCCTTTATCCCACTACGTGGGGTCAGCTACATGAATTTTTTTTTCTTCATTATGTCAATAAAGAGTCAAATTCTCATTTAAATCTAATTAAAAAGTCCTTTTTAATACTTTCTAATAATGTCTTTTTAAGTCTATCTCTATCTTTCTTAACATAGGCCAGATCTAATATATCGATTCTCTTAACAAGGTCAACGGAAGGTCAACATTTTATGTGACCAAATCATTTAAGGCGGCTCTCTCTAATTTTATCTGCCACTAGAACTACTCTAACCTTTTCACATATATACTCATTTTGCATTCTGTCCGTAAGTATAAAGTCACTCATCCACCTGAGCATCATCATCTTTGTAATACTTAACTAAATTTTATGCTTCTTTTTTAATGGCAAACATTCTACTCCATAAAGCATTGCAAGTCTTACCACCATCTTATAATTTTTTTTTTAAGTTTGAGGAGGGGTACTTCTCTATCACACAGCAGGCCTGATTCACTCCTCCACTTCAACCATCCAACTTGAATTCAACTAATAATATCACCATCTATTTTACCATCACTTTGAACAACAAACCTAAGATATCTAAAATGTGCACTTTTTTTAATGGCTTGATCCCCCAATATTACACTCTCACCACTAGATCTATTAATAATAAAATTACAATCTATGTATTCAAGTTTAGATCTACACAAATGAAAACCTTTAGACTCTAAAGTTGACCTTCACAATTCAAGTTTTTCGTCAACACCCTCTGTAGAAGAAAAATATACCTATCAAATCAAGAAAAACAAAAATAGAATTTATTACAAAAGAAAATAAAATAAGTTAAAAGAAAACATAAAAAGAACATAAAAGAAAACGGGAACAAATCAATTAAAATAAATGAAAAAAAAAACCCTAAGAATTTGAACCATCTATCTCCAAAATTAGTCTAAACTCTAAACCATAAAACTTAAACTTCTTATATATAACTTAAAAGTGTGCTTTTTAAGTAAATATCAAATATCAATTTAAGAATTTGCATCAATAGCCTCCAACGAAAAAGATGCAAATCTTGCTTAGGAAAAAAAAAATTGCAAAAAAATATTAATTTAAGGCACCTACTGAGTGCCTCATGAGGAGATGTGTTATGAGACGGGTGCCTCGAATGACTTTTTAATTCATTTATCAACCTGCATTAAACCTAAGTTGAAGAATTGTATGATGACTTCATCACAATTTCTTCGTTATGGCTCACATTTATGGCCCATACAGTGTGATGACTTTGTCTGAGCTTATTTGTTAGTCGGCTCACATTTATAGACCAGGTTGCAAGAAATTAATTTATTAATGTCAAGCTAATTTGTTTTTTAATATTTGCAACTTACGGATTAAGTTAACAACAGCCTTGTCAAAAACAAGTAAAATGAGCAAAAAAGAAACGCAGGGAGATCTCTTGAAGACAAAATTTGCAAGAAGATGGCACAGATTATGAATATTAAATTCTTAAATTACACTTTATGACGTCAACACTTGTGCACTTACGCAAGGGATGTCGTGTACTCTAAAGTATGCTGAGAGGTATAATGGAATAGAGAAGTATTCGTGTTAGTCTTGTTCTATTTGACAGCGAGGCCACAGACTAGCCACCACACTCAATTTATAAGTGAATTAAGAATTATCATGTTTTTAATTTTCCATCAAAAGATTCCCAACAAGCTTCTTTTCTACTAAAATTGTTTTGAGACCATAATATTTGCTTTCTTAAAATTTTACAACTCTTCTAGTTAGAGGCCCCAAGTAGATTAACCATTTTATGTGCTTTCCTCCTATGGATCAAACGCTTCAATTAATCTCGCGTTGTTCTAATGTCATACTCTTTAATATTCAATATAATAAAGCTACCCTCATAGGCATACAAAAGTTACTCCTATAGGGTATTAAACATGTTCATCTAGTCATGAGCAAGATGAAGATTGCTTTCCATCGCACATTTCTTAAAAAAACCAAAATCATATTATTTTAAATTATTTATGAATAAATCAACTAAAAAGAGCTAAAAAAAATCATAACAATACCGGAAAACAAACTCCGTATAACACTATTTTGGCTGAAATGAATGGCTGGACATCACAGCAAACCTACTATTTGTTGTGCAAAATGATAGATTCTTAACATTAGTTCTTGATAAGCAACTAGTCCAACATTATCAGCTTAAAGAAAGAATTTCTAAAGTTGGGTTGAAATTCGTGAAAAATCACACAAAAGATTACTAAAGACAAAATTTACAAGATAATACTCCAACTTTTGCGCGTATAATACTAAAAAATTTGAATAACAACAAAAAAAACACCCTTCTCACCCTCTCAATTACAATCCTATAACCGACGAAAAAGAAAAGGTCAACGACAAAATTGATTGCGACAGTGGAGTTTTGGCAAGAGACACAAGGGTATTCGAAGTTGCAGGAAGAGGTGGTACATCGTGGATCTCACCATTCTTCTCAACGAGATCCCATCATGATGGTTTTTGTTTCTTCTTCATTGATAGAAGCTCTATTCTGACAGAGAGGGAGACAATAGTCAAAGTCTCTTCCCAATAGTATCCCATCGTGACATCCTCATACCCAATGAGATTTGTTATGACTTCATCTTCATCGTCAAGAGTTCTGCTAACTCCGATAAAAGAGTGTTGTATTATATAAACAATGAAGTTTTGGTGCTAAATATGGTAAATCATATAGTTTTAAGTGCTAAGCATACAAATTCTTACCATGTCTTATGTGCATATTCTCATATATGTATCAGTGCATCATAGGTTTCCAAACAACCCTCACACCCCACACTAAAGAGAGGGGGAGAATTCCCTACAGCCATAGGGACGCCTCGCGAGTGTTCCAGTCGGGGGAGCTACTCTCGGACAAATTTTCAACGTTCTTGGAGAGCCCGTTGATAATTTAGGTCCTGTCGATACTCGCACAACATCACTCATTCTGCATTTACTCTTTATTGAACATCTACTAAAAAAATAGCTTACCATAGTGAAATTAGCCGTCTATTTCCCCTTCTGCGATCCGCAATTCCCAGCAAATCCTAAATCACATCTAAAGGTGTGCAGATGGTCCAACACTTAGTTCCTCTTACATATGCTTTGAACTTGTCCTTTCTATGCTTTATTAGAAGCTTATACTTATTCTTCATATTTATTTTCTCTCTTCTAAATTAGATCTTTTTATTTGACACTTCCTACCATAGGTTCATATCTAATACACTTACTAATCACCTTCACTTAAAAGGAGCGGTCACACTTCGGCCAGATATCTATATTTCTTGCATTAAGGTACTAATTTAACTACTCTTTTTTCATGTGGGCCAGATGACATGGGCTATTAAGTATGAGTATAAAAAATTACTTTAATCATGCATGTTGTATATGCATTTGTAAGAATGATTTTTATTTGCCATTACAATACTTGATTTGGTTTAACAGCCAATTGTTTTAATCACTTAATTTAGTTTCGGCAAAAAAAATTACATCGATTTTTTATAAAGAACATAGTTTCATGTCTTTTTTGAAGTAAATATGCTAACAATATGCAAGGCAATAAAACACCAAAGAGCATGATGTATCCAAGAAAAAACTTGTCTTTAGAGCCTCTTTCTAACAGATCATAAACATAGACCACCACGAACTAAAAGAAGTGACTCAACTTTTTTTTATAGCATAGGGATCTTAGCTTATCCACATAGAAAAAATGAAAAAAACAACCCCAAAAACTGCTGGCTTCATCTAGAAAAAAAAGGTACTATTAAAAAGAGTAACAAAATGCATATCACATACTTTATACGTATCTCTTGCAGTGCTAGCAAATAAGTTCGAGCATCAGGAATATCTTGGGTCCTCTGTTCAATTGTATACTTGATTCTCTGAGAATCCGAAAATAAATCTGCCCTGTATGACATATGAAACAAAATCTGCAAATTATTAAAATCAAGTAGGTAAAAATATAGTTCAAAAAATTTACTACAGCTGGAACATCATAAGTTTTAAGCTAAAACATCATCACCGCAGATTTCTAATTTTACAAAGTAGGGCGAATAGGGAATAAAATGACAAGCCAAATGGTAGCCTACATACTTTTAGATCTAAAAACAAATCAATTTTGGTTATAAAATGTTAACAAACTAAGCAATGATCCAAATATAAGCCAATAATTTTTTGAATGTCTTAGACAAAAGCAATAGATCAATGCTCAAGCAAAGCTCGTCAAAGCAATAGATCAATGCTCAAGCAAGGCTCCTCAAAGCAAACTAAGGAAATAAACTATTAATCATCAAATTAGTCTCATCCCAATTATTTGAGATAAGCATTATGAATCTTCATTTTTCATTTGTATATGAATGGTTAAACTTAATCTTCGCAAATCATTTTGAACAATTTCTACCCATAGCCGAGAGAGTTCTATCCAACAGTAAGATTTAGTTTCAACAAATAAAGCATTTTTCATCAGGTTAAGCATGAAGTAACTAACATGTTGGCTGAATAAAGGAATAGGAAACTCTTACTTTTCTCTAATGGTCCTCATGACTTTTGCATACTGAGATACTGCAGTGGAGTCATCAGGATCAATTGTGATCTTTTCCTTGGAAAGAATCCCAAGGGCAGTATCAAATTTATTCTTCACCTCATAAAAGATGTTCTTCAACATTTCTTCCAGCATAAATATGTCACCATTGTTAGTGAATAAAATCTTCAAAGATGAGCAACTTTTAATGAAATGTAGTTATATCAGTTTTCATAATTGTTCAGTAAACTAAGAAAAAACAATTATTACTTTATAACATTTGCAAGAGCTAACCTAAGCAAAAATTAGGCAGAACTAAGAACTAATCTAGGAATGAAGAGTTGGTACCAATTAGGTTTACATAATGAAATATTTTGCTGCTAATTTACACAAGAGAATTGAGGAAAATCATAAACTTCAAGATACATGAAGGATAAGATTGAGAAAATATGCAAGTGAGAGAGAGAGATACAGGCAAGTCAAAGTTTTATAATAGGTCACGCATAATTTTGCTGTTTGCTATTTCATTCTATAAATCACTTTTCTTTCCCACAAAAATTCCAGCAACTTTTTCGTGGAAGTATTTTACACGAAAGAGTTCCTGATATCATTAGTTCTCCCAATCAAACATAATCATGTCTGGTCAAAACAGCAAAAACAAACAGGACATGTAATGGCATAACGGTGAACAAAACTGTTTAGCAGAAAAGTTTGACGAGCAGTAAGTTGTTACTCTCCGTTACCATTCAAATAGCAAGCAGATCTACCAATCCTCAGAGAAAGACCTAAGCGCAGTGGAATTCTGATTCTTAATTGACAGGTTTTCTTGAGTCTTCAGGGAACTACGTACGTCTGCTGTTAGATCTAGAAATTACTGCTGCAACAAAGGCAGTATTTATTTCTAAATCATAAATCTCTAAAACATAGAAAAGTGCAGATGGCCATATTGGTCCTTAGTTCAAGCACATTAGAAGTAGACTTCATTAAACTGCCTTCAACCTACGATGGCCAAATCCTCTACTCCTCTCCAGACCCAAAATATGCGCATAACTAGTCACATATCCCTCCATTTCAGGTGAGAGCAAATTTTTAAAAATATTTTGATTTATCTTTTAAGAAGAGAGTAAAAATGAAGTTCAAAGCAGCAGGATCACGAGTTGAGAGCCCACCCCAGGCTAAAGGCTTGCTCAAGTTGATAATTCTGAAAGTAACATCAGATGATCAAAATTGGAAGAGAAGTTTTTGAAGGTGGAAATAATCACAAATGATGTTGGATATAGGCAACTCAAAAAAGGCCAAAACCATTACTGATTCAGACGATTTGCATGCAGGTGAAGATGACAACAAAGAAAATGTGGAGTGGTAGCAAGTTTGTGTATTGATTGACTATGAATGGTGTTGGTGATAGTTAGAGGATTCTTGAAACAGAATTTGACTCCTTACTCCTAAATGAAAGGATAAGCCAAAGATATTAAATCAAGTAGTTGAAAGGTGAATTAATAAATTAAAATTTAAATATAAATCTGTTTTAATTAAAATTTAAAACCAGTATCAGGTTCCATGGCTCAATTATAAGACGAACCATATGGGAGCCACATGCACTTCTTCATATAAAGATGTGACTACAGTCTCCCTCCTTATCTACAGCTCTTTTAACAATATAACCTACACCTCATCAAATCTACCAAACTGAATTATATCCAAACCATATACCTTAATGTAGGCCCCTCCCCCACCATTGAGATTCCTTACCTTCAGCTTAACCCCAATTTCAGACCATCACACATCCCAGAAGTGCAGCAATCTGGACAATGCCGCTCGAAGGGAAGGCTCAATCTTCATAAATCAACTGTTCTGATAGCCCACGTGCACAAAGAAGGGCCAGACAAATTATTATGCAATTTGTAATGAAGCAACACCAAGAAGCATGGAATGTATCATTAGAACAAATAAACAAGACAGCTAAACACTAATACAAATTCCTTGGATTTTAAAATTAATATATATTAAGTTAAGCACTTCTTCAAACAATATTTCAGAATTTTAAGGTTTACATCAGACACCACAATTTAGATGCTAAACTAGAGAGTGAAAAAAAAGCAGATGGATCAAAGTGTAAATAACGTGCCATATGATTAATTATGAATAAAATGACCCTTACGCTTGAAACAGGTAACATAGGAATAATAAACGCACCAGCTACCCAATCCAAATAAGTCCAACGTAACAAACTTAGCAAATAGAAAACTAAAAAAAAATGCTAGCCAATGGGTTGTGTAACTATGATATTAACTAGCAACTTTGATAAAAATTTGGGTTATAGAGTACAAAATATGATCATATAATTGCAGCTTAGATTGATATAAATCACACTAGCCATTCATGTTTTATTAAACCATTACAATATCCCACAGCTTGCAAATTTTCCCAATTTGGTCCATTCTGTAAATATAAAACAAACCCTACACAATTTTATGATATTGTCCCAATTAAGATTCATTACTACCTTGTTGTTACCCTAAGCATAAGATTTCCCTTTTTTCATCACTGCCTAGCATTGAATCCATGATGTGATGGTCGCCATATGGATTCCGCTCAATTGTAGCCCATTCGCTTATAAACATTGGTTTCTCTTAGCATTCCTAGAAAAAATTTCTCAATCGATCTTACTGACCTGACACTCTCAAATAGCATAGAACACATCACTATCTAGCATTGAAGTTGTGATATGGAGCTCATAGATGGATTCAGCTCAGTAGCAGTCCTAACATTCAAAATTGTAGATTTATGGTCACATTTTCTGGGGAAGCCATCCCAACCCAAGTGGGTGATCTACTACTACCAAATGGATTTAACTGGCTTAGAAGTGGTGGAATTCAACCCTACTGTTGGCACCCTAAAGTGCTGGTAGTGAGCCCCACCACCTATGATGATGAAATGATGCTGCTACCACTGAAACTTAGATGTGGTTCTTTTTATCATTTTCTCAAATATTGAAAATGTTATTAATAGAATTTACAAATTTGAAAATGTTTTAAGTGCAAATAAGCAAGGCTCAAAGCCTTAATGAGACAATGAATTTTAAGCAAACAATCTTTAAATTCCACAAATTGACGAGACAAACTATAACTTCACCTTAGTTTTCATGTATTCTAAGATTTAGTACAAAGGTTTGATCAAGCCATAACTTATATTAGAGAAGAGATTCTTAACATTTCTGTTTATTTATTAAAAATTAAAGAGAGAGGAAACTATTACACAACAATTACAAGCAACTTTATTACCAAGAATCCAAGAATCGACAATATGAACAACATTACCATCAGCAGCAGCTGCTGCTTTATCCCAACACTTCAGGGTTTGTTTTATGAACCCTCAATTGCCATTCATTCCTATTGAATGTCACTTAAGACATTAAACACACTATACAAAAAATCTTTTTCTATAAATTATATCCATATTACCTTTGTGCTATCTTTTTCCTTTCCAAACCCTTGAATAGGAATTTCAACCACTGTCTTATGAGTGCAATTATACTCTCCATTCTAGAAGTCCAAATTACTTGAATCAGTTTTTCATAGCCTTGTCTTCAATAGAAAGTACTTGCATTATCTCTCTATACAATCATCCTCACATCTATTCTTCTTGGTTTTACCACAGTTTAATATTATGATTTTGTCACACACGCAACTTAGCTATCAATGATTTTTTTAATGTCCAATATTTGGATTCGCACAACCTTGCTGGCCTAATTGCAATCTAATAAATTTTACCTTAAAATCTCCATGTTATTATTTATCACATTACATTCCTAAGGCACTTTTCCATTTTAAACCCCCAAATTTAACTCTAGAGGTTGCATCCTAATCCATATTTTAATTTTTTTGTCTGCTAAATTAAAGATAATTAAATCTATCACATAGAGGTACCAGCTTTTTTTTAATAATATATTAATTAATTTTTTTATCATAACCTCAATTTTCAATCTATCATACCAAACTAAGCCAAATTAATAATTCTATTATAACTATTTATTTGGTCTTTCAATAATTACTTTTGATACAAATTAATGATCCATTATACACTTCTTTAATAACTTTTGGGTACTTTTTTTCCTTGATGTATAACAAATCAAATCTTATAGCAATAGGTCGTATGTCTTCTCAAAATAAACAAAAACTATTGAAAATCTATTATTTATTGTCTATATTTTTTCATTAATTAACTCAGCCTAAAAATCACTTCTATAATGGATCTTCCTGGCACAAACTAAAACCAATTATCTAATACCAATTTGATTATTCTGAGTTTATATTCGATACCTCTTACATAACTTTATTATATAACTCATACGTTCGATTGCTCTAGAATTACAATAACTTTGAAGATATCCTTTGTTCTTAAATATTAGTTACAAAATGCTTTTTCTACTTAGCATGGAAGATTCCAATTTCTTTTAGGAGATGTCTCAGTAGAACAATGAAAAAGCACTACTATGATAGGAAACACTTGCGTTCGCAAGTAACCTAACCAAAATCGAAGAACATTCAACAGCAAAACTGCTGTCCACAGCAAGAAAACAGCATAAATCTGCTGTTTACAGCAGAAAAACACCAACACCACAAGGAAATCTGAGAGAAAACTCAAAGAAAAGCTTGTATTTCACTAGAAGATGAATAAAATAGCAAGATACAATTGATCCTCAATTCGAGAGGAGGATCGATCTCTCCCAAATCTCTAGACGCCGCTAGAGCCCAAAGAAAACCTAACTCTATGAGATCTCAAATTTCAGCCAAATTCAAGATGCCCAAACCCTAGGAAAAACAACTATTTAATGCATACAAATCAAAAGGAAATCCCTAAACAGCCCCTACATTCAAATTTCCCTCTCAAAACGCTAAAAAACGCTTCCTAAAATGCTCTAATGGGCTGGTCGGGCCGCTCGATCTCCGCAGGAGGCAGAGATCTCCGCCTGTTTCGCGATTTTGGCCCGTGAACCGGTCCCGCCTGGACCGGCTGGACCGGTTCAGTGGACCGGTTCAGTGGACCGGTCTAACATACTATAATCAAAATAAAACTAGAACAATACAAATAAAATAAAACAAAATTATTGTTGATCATTTACATAATCCTATCATAATTGGAACACATTATTCACTTTACAATGACTTCTAATATTAGTCAAGGCTCTATTATAAATATCTTTAACTTCAACTTACCTTTGGCATATTTTTTCCCTTAATGTGTAGCAAACCAACTCTCATAATATTCGATCATATGCCTTCTTCTGATCAAGAACAATCGCATAAATACTTTTCTCCATGCTCTATAACTATCAATCATTGTCTTGGCACAATGATTTATTTCATAATATATCTTCTTGGCATAAAACAAAATTGATCATCTAATATCGAAATAATTTTTTGAGTTTATCTTTCATAATTCTCTCCCATAATTTTATTTTATGACTCATAAATTTGATTTCTCTAAATTTATCAAAATCCTAAACCCTCTACTATTCTTAAATATGAATATCGCTTCTTCTAGAATCATCTAGCATCTATGGTTGAAATGGGGATGGCTATAAGTGGCCGCCTCACCCCCACTAAATTTGTGATAAACATTTTTGTATCTATGAACAATATAAAAGCTTCTCCCACAAGCCTTTTTTAAGCTCTGTGTAGTAAAGTAGCCTCTTACAATTTCTTCATGAATGGTTTGGTACATAAATTCATATTTTGAATGACATACATAAATGCACTTTAAGAGTGGTTGCATATGTAATAAAAGAGCAAAGAAATAAAAAAGCTTCAAAATTGTATTGTACATAAACTAATGTAGAACATGAATAAGAGAAGGCTTACTATAAGAATCCAAGCAAAAGCCCAAGCACACCAAAATGCTCAAGCTAGAGGAAGCCAAATTATAAGAGAACAAACATGAAGAAATTTTCATATTTAAATTTCCAAGTTCAGATTTTGTATTTTATCATTTTATCATTTTTATTTTATCTCGGGTCTATTGTTTAGAGTGATTGTGAAATAGATGGCGATATTATTATTAGAATTCAAGTTGGATGGTTGAAGTGGAGGAATGCATCAAGCGTGTTGTGTGATAGAAAAGTACCCTTCAAACTTAAGGGAAAATTCTATAAGATGATGGTGAGACCTGCAATGCTTTATGACGCAGAATTTTGGTCATTAAAAGAGAAGCATACAATAAAGTTAAGTGTTGCAGAGATGAAGATGCTTGGTTGGATGAGTGGTTTTACTCTTTACAAACAGAATACGAAACTAGCATATACATGAAAAGGTTGGAGTAGCTCCAATGGTAGGTAAGATTAGAGAGAGTCACCTTAGATGGTTTGGTCATATAAAACATCGATTGATTACCCGATTAGAAGAGTAGAGACATTAAACTTGAATTATATTAAAAAAGGTAAAGGCTGACCTAAAAATACTTAATTAGAAAATATTAGAAATGATTTTTCTTTATTAGATTTAAATGAGTATTTAACTCTTAATAAGACACAATATAAAAAATTATTCATATAGCCGAACCCATATAGTGGGACAAAGGCTTGATGTTGTTGTTGTTGCATAAAGTTTTAACCAGCGACTTAATGGATTTTTAGAATGGTGTGTGAATTAATGCATATAGTTTGAACTTATAACAAAACTTTCAATTTGAATGGGATAAGAATTTTGAGAAATTTTGAGAAAAGTATTTTCTTGTTGGTTGGATCTTGGTGGCATACCATTACCTTCTTTGGTGGGAAAGAATAGTTATCTCTCGGTGCTAACAAATTCTCCTCAACCTCCCTTCCAAATCTCTCAAACATCTTCTCCTATATCTTTGCCATCTCCTAAGATAAGTCTTTATTAACTCAAGCCATCAAAATAATTTTAGAACCCTCATTGAACCTCTCACCTAGAATAAGTTCACCCTTACCTAGTCTTATTCCAATTCCTCTCACAAATTATTGAACCTCTTAAAACTCCACCAAAAACTCAATATCACAACAACATATTCTAAGTTAGCTTTGCACAACTATTTCCCATCATTTAGCCACCCTTAAACCCATTCCAAATGAACTAAAACTAAATTAGTGAAAACTAGGTCTAATTGAGCTAATCTTAATTTTCCCACCTCCATTTCACCCAAGAGAGCATTATGTTCCACCATTTAACTCCAAATCACAACTCCACATCATAAGCCAATAATCCATGGAAATCTTCAGCAATTACTCCACCTATAAATCCTCCCAACACCATTGACTTTGATATCAAAGTAAAGCCTACGATAAGGATCTTAAAGAAGCAATTCTGGTAAAAACTTTTTTGTTTTCAACAAGAGGATCTTTGCTTGTAGGTGATTTGTTTTTATATGCGAGTTACTCCTTAACTTTTGATATGATTTAATTCCTTTCTTCTCATAGTATAAATTCATATTAAAAGCTAATCCATTAGGTATGTTGCTTGCAAGCCTAGAATGAATGTAAAATTTTCCTATTAATTAACTCCAACAAAAAACCTAGCATATATCCCTATGCGTTAACTCAAAAAAAGACTCACCTTGAGTGCAAAATCAATTTTACATGCTTTTTTTGGTAATGCTTATGGTTAAATTTAGTATTTTGTTTTAAAAAACTTGTGTTGACTTGTTCTTTTAAGAACAACTATAAAAAAAGACTTTAAGATTTTTTATTTGCATTCAAAATTGCATCGATAAAGATATAAATGTGCGAAATTTTGTATTTTGAGTTTAACTAGTATTTTGTCAAAGAAGACCTAAACTACTTGAGAGCTTGGAATGTAAGAGATTTAATACCCCTCTCTTACTTTGATTTTTTTTTTCTCGACTTAAGACCCTTTCCCTCTAATCAAAGATTCACCCGTCATATTCACAACTGAATGGCACCCAAGTCAATTTCCATGAACCAAGTTGTAAACTTAAATAGGATGGTAGAAGCACTAAAAAATAGGACTAATAACATATATAAGAAAACTCAAAAAAAAATAAAAAGAAAGTAAAGCTCGAATACAATAATTAAAAGATAAGATACAAGCCCTTATAGCTAGCCTGCAAAATAATAGAATTTATACCCTACCCATTACAACTATGCATAAGACCATAAAACTCATGCCAACAAATCCAAAAGAGAAAGCACCATCCATTGCACCCCATAAGCACACGTCTGATCTTTGACCAAAGCCCAATTCTAAGAAAACTGCAAAGTTTCATCCCTTTTACTATATTCTATTGATATTACTCATAAGCATGTAATAGATTTAGTGTCTGGTTCACAACCCCTAAATTTTCTATCTCATACATACTCCTTTTTTTTTTTTGGCTAATGGCGTTCAAAGCCTTCACAATGAAATAAAAAGCTAATAACAAAAAAAATGCTAACATAATAGACTATAATTATTCTACAAAGGCATATAAAGAAGGTGACTATATCGACTTGCATTAGACCTAAAAGATGCCAATCCACTAAATTCAAGAAATAAAATGCTAGATCTTGTGAACTATTCAAAATTATTAGGAAAATTAGAATCAATGCATACCGCATTTACTTGTCTACTAATATGCTTATCAATCTGATTTTTTAATAATGATGGCATCTTACTATATAATAATGGGGTTAACAAACCTTCAAAGATTCAGTCTAGCATTTTGATATGAGACAATACCCTCTACTTGCAAACTCTCATAACTCACATTCATGGAAGTAGAGAGTCCCATTATTACATAAGAAGTCTCTAATGACCTATCTAGATACCACATATTTTTAGATAGATGGAAGACAAAACCCTCTTTTTTGTGGTAATCAATTTGAATGATATTACATATTAGAATAAACTATTCTCTTATTTGTTAGAGCTTGGAGGTCCGCCAATGACCTTTCTTTGTGGGAAATGTTAGTTATCTCTAAGTTATTGTTGATTCTCCACGTAATCTCTCTTCCAGCATCTCCAATATATTCCCCTTAATCTTACCCATCTCCTAAGATCATCCATCATCAACCAAAGGCATCAAAATAATTCTAAAATCCTCCATAAAGCTCTCGACCAAGACTAAGTTCACCCTTGCCTAGCTTTGTTCCCTTCTCTCACAAGCTCTTAAATCTTTTCAAACTCCACCAAAAGCTCCAAATCACAACTATATATCCTAAACTATCCCTCCACAACAATTCCCATCATTTAGCCACCCTTAAATCCATTCCTAAAATAGTTAAAGTAAATCAACTTAGTTTAGGTCCAATTAAGCTAGTTTCCCACATCCATAACACCCAAAAGACCACTCCTTACATCATCAATTCCAAATCACACCTATACATCATAAATGAGCAATCCATAGCCATCTCCAACCATTCTTCTACATATAAAGCCTCCTACCACCATCATTAATAAACGGGGCAAATATATGAACATATATGCTAACAATAAACCATCAAAATAAAGGATATAAAACTATAAATTTGCACAAAAAAATTGTAATAATAAGTATAGTCAAAAAATATTGAACTAGTTATTTCAAGAAATATACAAAATATATCATTGAATCACGCAAAAAGCTTAGAGTTATGCAAAATAAATTTATACTGAAATTAAAATGGTGTGTAACTAGAGAATCAACGTGAAAAAAAGCAAAACCAATAAATAAAAGATTAATTAGGCAATAATGATGTAAGTGGACTACGTTATTTCAATTTTATCCTATAATCATGCGTTAGTTATGCCTAAGGTGTAGTCAATAATTTTTTTAAAAATAAAATTGAGGCATGCTGGAAGGCCCACACAAAATTATTCCTTATCCAATACTGTAACACATGGATAAGAATATATCACTATTGTAGTGCTTACTAGTTCATAGAAATATTAGCTTTCTTCATATTCTGGATGCAGGTAATCTAAAAAACTAGCAAGTTTAGCTTCATGTCAAACCAAGTAAAGGAATAAAGATCAATGCATAGAATTATTAAAAAAATCTAGGAGATTATGCATATGCCACTAAAATCTACCTATTTATATAATTATCAAACATCCAAAAAAATGAACACAAAATCCATGCATTTGCGTGTGCCATGATCAAATCATGGGAGATTTGACAAAAAAATAAAAAAATAAATAAGGGTGGGACCATGATGACTCGGGATAAGAGGATGTTAGGTTTGTAAATAGCCAAATTTTATATGTCAGTAATTGCTCATAAAAGCTTTAACAATATTCATTTATAATTTTACATGATTTAGTAAATAAATTTTAATGAATACTTCAAATTAAACATATAGATCTACTTACCATCTCCTTTAAGGCGGGGCAATGCAGGTGGAGCAGCATCTTTTGCGAACGAACGAACTGTTGCTAAATGCTCTTGTGGTATTACAACAGGAACAACTGATAACTATCAAGAAAAAAAATAAAACACGTACATTATACATGTACGCAAGTGTTAAAGAGCAAAATTTTACATGGTGTTTTGTACAAATTGATCAAGCATATAATTATAAAGTGGTGGCATACAAAAAGAGAACATGAAAATACAATCATACTTGCAAATTGTGAAGATATTCATACAAAAGCATAGTAGTGGTGAAGATAGGAATATGAGAAAATAAATAAATAAATAATAAAATTGCCCTAGAAAACATCTGGTTCAAATATGCAACGATAAGATTGACAAATATTTCAAACACTATACATCCTGATGCAAGGAAAATAACAAAATCATCAAATAATATTCATGAGCTTCAGGGCAGACAATGAAAGGGGGAGAGAAAAAATGAAATTGTACATAAACTTAGGAGAGAACAAGAAAGGGAGAGGAAAAAAACATCACAAATAGGAGAGCTCTGAACACCATGCTTTGATTTAATGATCTTTGACCGTTGCATTTTACCCTAGGGAAATTTTTTTATATAAGAGATCACTCAATGCATACAAAAAATACTTAATACTAGTAAGGAACTATAAAATGAATCCAGTTTACACATTTAATACATGAAACTTAATTAAAACATATTTAAAAACTAGAAATATGGAAATGATTTGTAAGAAGACTCGATGGTTGAGATGGCCTTGTATCATTCACCTAATAAAAAAGAAACTCTTCAAAGAAGAGTTAGAAGGTTGTTGCTATCATGGTGGGTGGCGAAGGTAAGTAGAAGATGGGAATCTCTTAAAGTGCTTGCAAAAGTAGTTTGTACAAATGTAGAAAGAAATAATGGCTGAGGTCAAGACATAGCCGGTTACCACACCATTGTGTCCGATGAGCAATATAAAATAGAAATAAATAAAGGTATAGCAACAAAAAAATGTGGTTAAAAGACAACATGAGCAACCAGATGGAGAAGGCATGAGTACAAGAAGTTGTGGAATATCTCCATCTCAGCGTGCTAGTGAACAACAACAATAACTGAGTCACCATGAGATCAATCTCAACATCATGTATCTCTACAACAACAACAAGAACAAAAACAACATCAAGCCTTTATCCCACTATGTGGAGTCGGCTACATGAATCTTTTTTCTCCATTGTGACCTTTTAAGAGTCAAATTCTCATTTAAATATAATAAAGAAAGGTCATTTCTAATATTTTCCAACCAAGTCTTTTCAGGTCTATCTCTACCTTTCTTAACATAGGTCAAATCTAATACATCTACTCTCCTAATAGGGTCATCAGAAGGACGACGTTTTACACGACCAAACCATCTAAGGTGACTCTCTCTAATCTTATCTGTCATTGGAACTACTCCAACGGTCCAACCTTTTCCCGGATATGCTCGTTTCGTATCATATCTCTAAGAGTAAGGCCACTCATCCACCTAAGTATTCTCATCTCAGCAGTGGGTACAATCTCATGCTCTAGCTCAATCACTACGTCAAAGTCCAAAATGGGATTGACATCAAAATTTGAATATGGAAACTACAGTTGTTCCCCAAGAGCCGTGTAATCATCAAATATTGGTTTATCATCATAATAATCATTAATCAATTCAACTGGAAACACAAGTGGGTCAAGAAAATGCATTATGGAACTTCTAGGTCAACCTTAAACACAAAATTAAGATCAATTGCAAGTATAGTAGCACACATAGACTCAGCATAAGTGACAACTCAGCATCCTCAATAGGGCGAGTACGCGTGAATGGTGGAGAAGATTACTTTAAAAGGTAACAATAAATAATATATGTAAGATAATTGAGTCTATCAATGTAATTTAGATGTTTGTCAGTCAATTGCTGATATCTAAGAAGAGATTGATAGAAGTGATTTGGCCTAGGAAGATTATCTTTGTAATAATAAAAGTGTGCATAATTTTCATGATATGATATATCATGATTGCGCTATCAATTATGAGGACATGTATGATTATTTTAATATGACCTATCATGATATCAATAATAAGAGTATGCATGATCAACATGATATGATCTATAATGATCATGATATGAAGCATATGGCTTCCATCCAATCATATTAAGGGTAGTAATCATAAGTATCACAATGGGAAGTGCGTTATTTTTATAACTCATACAACATTAATAAGACCCTATACCACACTTTAATTCATTAGGTTAATACATATTTCATGTTTATCTTCAATATAGTGCTCTAAAGCGGCAGAACATACAAGAGATGAAAACCCTGTTAAATTCAAGCAATGCTTACATTCCAATACTAACCAAAAAAAAGGATTACAATAGCTCAGCTTAATCTTGAGATTAACATACAAAGCTCACAGTTAACATTAACGACCTGGCCAGCTCATAGTTTGGAGGTAGTTATCATGCAGACATCCAACTTTAAAACATCTTTCAAGGTACAAGCAAGAATGCCTTGCACTTAAGCCGAGCATAAGAATAATGACCAGTTCAATCCAAAAATATGTTTTTTAGTGAAATGCACATGACATCAAACTCTTCTTGAATGAACATGTCGAGACTCTAATCATCAATGACATAAGGAAGATTAAAAAACATCCAAAGAATAAACTTCGATTCCTTCTTTGACGTTAGACCTCATCAGGGGCAGATTTAACGATGCGCCACGCCCCGAGCTAAAGACGCTCGGCGTGTCTACTGCGGGAACATAACCTCATAATCAAAACCCTTCATATACAAACTCTGCAGAATCTATAACGTATTGCCAACCCACATTTGCAGAAGTCTTCAATCCAACGTATGATTGAAAATTAAAAAAAGTTCGATCGTGAAAAGAACTTACAGAATCCAAAGGATTTGGTAATTGGGATCCGAAATGGAAACAAAAACCCTGTTCCTAGGACAATAAGAGCTACCAATCGTAAACAGTGATATCCAGTGAACATCCGAAGCGCTCTTTACCTGTCTGGATCGCGAGAGTAAACGATAAGCCAACGCCATGTCCAGAGATCCTCTTCTCTCCTATTCCTGCAGAATTGGGGCTGCGACTCAAGCGAAAGGCATTTACCCATTTACCTAGTAGTGGTAAGTTCACCGCCTTTTGTTCGGCAGGCGCCTTGCCTTCGAAGTTGGAGTTAGGGCGCGCGTGAGTCAAGCGACCAGTGGGCTCGGAATAACCACCATATAAATGACTTCGTGAGTTTAGTTTGATGAGTTAGTGAATTAGATTTGAATTAATTTTATTCAAATATAATATAAAATATATTAATATTTATTATTTTAAGGAGAAAGTTGCTAAAAGTATTTAGAAATTACATCCCACTTTATAATATTATGTGATTCTTTATTATTTTTTTACGCATATTTTTATCATTTTATTATAATAATTATTTACATAATAATCTTTTTCTCTCTTTCAGCATATTTTTATTATTTTATTATAATAATTATTTACATAATAATCTTTTTCTCTCTTTCATTATAAACAAGTTGCTCGTGAGCTAGTCCAAACATATAAAATAAAAGACTGAAATTTTGATTAAATGAGAATTTTCTAATGATATTAAAGTGTCCTTCAATATTAAAATCTTAATTTTTGTTAAGGATTTTATTCTTTGCAAGTCATTAAGAATATAGGACCATGAAAATAATTTTGTCTACTTTGTTGAACTGAAATTAGTTTTAATGTTGTACACACATGCATATATGTGTTATTATAAAAATTAAATTAATTTCATTTATGTACACAAATGTGTACAAATTTTAAGGCTAATATTTTTTATATATGCACTTGTGTATATATATTAGTTTGTAGTATAAGGTAAACTATAAAGAGGGAAGTTGAATTGGGTGTCAATTGACATGTAAGGAATTTCTTTCAAAAAGTTTCTTGACTTAGGTCTACTATGTAATAGAAAATTACCCCTCAAACTTAAGGGAAAATTTTATAAGATTGTTGTTAGACTTCCAATGCTTTATAGCGCAAAATGTTGTTCATTAAAAGAGAAACATAAAATTAATTGTTGCTGAGATAAGAATGTTCAAGTGGATGAGTAGCTTTGCTCTTAGAGACACAATATGAAACAACTATATATATGTGAAACAGTGAAAAGGTTGGAGTAGCTCCAATTATAGACAAAACTAGAGAGTCGCCTTAGAGGGTTTGGTCACATAAAATGTCAGCATTCCTATGACATTGTTAGGAGAGTAGATGTATTAGATGTAGTCTATCTTAAGAAAGGTGGATATAGACCTAAAAGGACTTGGTTAGAACATATTAGAAAAGACATTTTTTTATTAGATTAAATGAAAATTCGACTTGACACAATGGAGAAAAAGGATTATGTAGCTGATCCCATGTAGTAGGATAAATGCTTGATGTTGTTATATTTCTCAATTGAATCATTTTTTAGGTAGATCATCATATAAATATGAGGCATATAGATGATAAGTAAATGTATAAGTAAACTAAATCATACAACAATTTGATAAGGTCAATATTTATTTAGTTTACCACTTTACCCACTCTTTGAGTGGCATTCACGTCTAGCCTAACTCAGCATAAGAATTATCACTAAAGTTTGCCACCATAAACTATTCTTCTTAAATCAACTAGTTAGCTAAGAAACCTTATTACACCAACTTTATTCTTGCTAAGAAATAAAGCACATTGCACTTCTACTTTAAAATGAGAAATAATTTATATTTTTCTTTTCCACTAGGTCACAATATTCTTACTTCAAGTTTAGGAACCTACCACTACAAATACAATCCTATAAGTAATAGATGTACTCATTTAAACAAAAAAAATAAGTTGTTAATTTTGTAGGTGACTAAGTAGCTATTACATATAATTATGTTGTATATGATTAAAAAGCACTATAATTGGAAGATATAATGTAAAATGTAATTAAAATCATAATGA
Source organism: Dendrobium catenatum (assembly GCF_001605985.2). Classification (NCBI taxonomy): domain Eukaryota; kingdom Viridiplantae; phylum Streptophyta; class Magnoliopsida; order Asparagales; family Orchidaceae; genus Dendrobium; species Dendrobium catenatum. Next base: position 2,209,751 of record NW_021318618.1, on the reverse strand, counting down.
GAATAAATAATAACAAAGTTTATTTTTAAGGAACTAAAAAGAGTTTTGAGATAATGATAAACACTTGAAGATTTCTCCATTTCTCTCTAGCACATCTCACAATATTAGCTCACTTCATATAATTATAACATTGGTGATTATCTTATGATAATTAATTAAGTTAATTAACATCTATATGTTATTGTTCATATTTTTGCAACGATTATATGCACCCACACATATTATGTATACATGTGAATAAAGAACACTCTCCTTAAAAAATCTCCTAGCCCATATACCACATCACTTCCACTTAGAAGTCCTTGACACTAAAGTATTATCACCATAATCATGTATTGCTAATCATTGTAGTACTGCATCACATTCAATATTGGCATACTCTGTGAACCTCACAATTGCCATATAATAATTGAACTTCTAGTACCCAAGTTTTTGTTACATAATTAAGATTAATTACTACATTGAGTACCACCATGATGTCACGCATGACTATTATGCATGAATAATCAAAAAAAAAAAAACACACACACACACAACTCCAAGCTATCATTATGCTACTCAATCTCTATAAATATCCAGAGTTGGTTAGTTGGTGGGAGGGTGTTATTGGATAGTTAGTTGAACCCCAAAACAATTAAAATCTCTTTTATTCCTCTCACTTGGAAAAAGAGTGTGAGCTCTTTGCCTTCACAATAGTGAGTTTACTATTTCATGCAACCATGGAACATATCATTGCTTCCCTCTATCTCCGCTCTTTTTTAAAGAACCTAATATAGCTCAATCATAAGAGCAATCATTTCACTTATATCTCTTCATTATTATATTTCGCATCTCATTCTCTCTAGGGCATATTGGCTCTACTTTATCCCACCACCACATGTATCCTATAAGAGTATAGTTAATCTTTTAAGCATAATCATATTTAATATAGATTGTTTTACAAAATCAATCTGAAAACTTATTTTTTTCTCTCTATGTACTCACACTTGGTTTCTCTTATCTACCTTTTCATTCCTTAGCTTTTTAAGTAATCTTCAAAGTTTGTGCTTTTTTTAAGGCTCCTAGCACTTATGAATATTTGATGTGTAATAATCCAAATGTGTGAAATAAAATATTTGAAAAAAAATAAAAGTTTTGAAGTAGAGTCTTGTGGTGCCTAGGGGTGTCAATATTTGACACGACCCGAAAACCCGACTCGAACCCGACCCGAAAATTTCGGGTTAGGGTCAACCCGAACCCGAAACGGGTCGGGTTCGGGTTCAGCATTTCGACCCGTTTCAAAAATCGGGTCAGGTTCAGGTTAACCCTTTGACCCGAAATTGACCCGATTTTGACCCGGCAACACGAGATTGACCCGTTTTTTACCCGAAAAGAGGCGATTGACCCGTTTTTGACCAAAAAATTAGCCATTTTCTTGTTGGAAACGGGTCATTCGGGTCATGTCGGGTTGACCCGGACCCGAAGCGGGTCGGGTTTAGGTCAGGAAAACTGACCCGTTTTTAAAAATCGGGTCGGGTTCGGGTTGACCCGAATAGTGCCGGGTCAGTTTCGGGTTCGACCCGTGACCCGAAATTGACACCCGTATGAATATCTAGCACACAAATAGGAAAGAAATAAAGACACTCGAATTTTTATGTGAAAAATCTTGAAAGGGAAAAAAAACCACGAGTCATGCCTAATTGAAAAAGTTACACTAATATTTGCTTGAGATACAAGAGACTGACTCGTCCTTAGAATTTTGGATGATCAGGTTACAATGATTTACTTCTGGATTGAAGTCCAGATACACACAGGTTGTTGTATTCAGATTCATTTAGAATTCCGGCGTCACTTGAAAATCAGGCAGAGTTTTGGCGTCACTTGAATGTTAGACAGAATTCCGGCGCCGCTTGGGTAGAATTCTGGAGTCGCTTCAGTAGAATTCTGGCATCTAGTAGAATTTCGGTGTCACTGGGGCGTTAGGCGGAATTCCGGCGTCACTCGGGCACCGAGCAGAATTCCGGCGATGGTCGAGGAGGAGTTTCTTCCCTCATATCCTTCTCTTCTTCTTCTTCTTGTTTGGGTCCCCTCTCAAGAGAAATGAGAGGTCTATTTATAAATATTATGGAGTGACATGGCCCGTAAATAGGTGATCATGGGTAAATGAGGAGTGCTTGGATGGATGGCCGATATTGAATTCCTTGATCGTGTAACTTTTGTCAGACATTTGAAGGTCTTAATGATGTCGAAATTCGGCGATCTTGGGCTCGTTAGATTCGTCTCGTCGAGCTGCTCGATTCGACTATAAGCACGTCATGTTTCAAAACTGTTTGGTAACTCATAAAGATATTTTGAAGTAGCATGACCCATAAATAGATGAGAGATCAGGGGTAAATGGGGAGTGGTTGAATGAACGGCCGATATTGAATCCCTTGATCATCTACTATTCGTTAGACATTTGAAGGTCTTAATGATGTCAAAATTCGATGATCTTGGACTCGTTGGATTTGTCTCGTCGAGCTGCTCGATTTGACTGTAAGCACGTCATGTTTCGAATTTGTTTGGTAACTCAAATTGTGGTTTGAACTTTCCAACAATGCTTCAGGTGTTTGATTTGGACTTATTTGGGCTCGGATTGTGTCGAATTTGTTGTCGTTGGGTTTGTATTTCCGAGATGCTCAGTTTGACTGTAAGTTAACTAAAATCGGAGTTCAGGTGATCCCGAATTTAATTTTTAAAGTTTCTGACTTGATTTTGCCTCGAGATTCATGCCCGATCAAGATGCTTTTTTGATAATATATATATATATTATAACATAATGTTCTCTTTTACCTTACATTGATTTTAATTATATGATTTTAATTACTTATTGAGTTATGTACTCAGTGCGTGATTTTAAATATTTTCAACAAAAATATTAGAATCTTATGATATGAGCTTTGCATAGCATGCATAATTCTTGCTGGTATTAATAAGAACTCGATAAGCTCTAGTTAAATAATTAAAATGAAAGATAAATACAATTCTTCCAATATACATCCTAAGACGTGGCATGATGTTTGTTCTCTCTTACTTACCAATTTATCTTCGAAAGTAAACCACATCAATAGTAGGGACCCTTAGAGGATAGTTGTAATCAATTTACTTTCAAGAGGAAGGGTATTGTGTAGTGTTATACGCTCTTGAGATTTGCTTTCATGAATGTCCATATTTGAGTTGGCAAGCTGGCAAAGTGATCCATATAAGGATTAATTACATAAATTGATCAACCCCTAGGTGAAATATATTATCAAACTATGGCACGACTATGTAGGGATTGAACTCAGCTAGAGGCCCTTAATAAATTTCTTTATAAGGAATAACATTTAAGCTTTATTAGATGCATACTAACTTTACAAAGTGTTGAGCTTTATATTTGTTGGCTTGTTGGTGGATTTAAAATAGATTGCATTAGTGATCATCATGTTTTATTTTAGTCGATATAACATTAGTGCTATGTTGAAATCTGAATCAACAATACAATTCGATTAATTTTAATCGACACAATCAGATTCCACACAAAACTATTTTAAAAACAACTTCAAAACAATTTTTAAAAATAAGCATGTCAATTTAAAATTAAAAATAAATGGAAAAACCTCATTTTTTAAATATATTTTTTAAGAACTCGAACCAAATAATCAGTTAACAAAATGCTTAAAATGCCAAAATAGTTGACAGATAAAAAAGAATCACAAAAACTTGGCGTCTCAACGAAGAGAGATTATTCTGTGCGAAGACTGGACGCAGAACCCCGTCCGAAGACCAACCAGAATGCGCCATGTCAGTGGTACCGAGCCGTGGTACCGAGCGAAGCAGTGACATGACACATTCTGATTGATCTCCATATAGCGCTCGGTGTCCGCATAGAATAATTAATCCAAAGATGAACCCAAAATCATCCACAATACGTATCAAATTTGAAGGGTATTATTCGCATTTAATAAGTGTGGTTCAGGATTTCATGGGTAAATTTTCAATAATTTTAGTTCCTCTTCACTTTATAAACGAATATCTACATCAAAATCAAAGCAGCAGTGCAAGAAACCACACTTTTCTTCAAAATATGAGGTCAAGAGCAGGGACGGCTACAAAAACCTAACAGTCATATAAGATACAAAGCCTGATTTCTATACAACCTAACATAACTAGGAAAATATTTTATACACATAGATGAGAGGAGAAACATACCATCAACACTAGAAATTATTCTATGCGGACACCAGACGGTTCAAAGACCAACGAGAAGCACCATGTCACCAAGTACTGAACATTACCGAGCAAAAAAGTGACATGGCGCATTCTGATTAGTCTCTGGACGCCGTCTGGAATCCGCACAGAATAATTTTTCCAGTAGCACAAAGAAATTAAAAAAAAAAACATTTTATATACATGGATGACAGGAGAAGCATAACAACAGCAATTGGTGCCATTGATTCACCTCTCACTTGACATCAGAGCCGTGTATTCTTGCCTACAAATAGCATATCTGGTAAAGAAAGATGAATGTGCTTTGGCTTCTGTACCTCGATGTGTTGTTAAACTCAACGGTCTATTTCCTTCTACCATTATGCTGTCAAGATATGGAGTTGACAAGTAGACTGTCATCACCTTTAGTCCATTTAACATCATGGAAGGTTTAAGCTCGTTTGGGACGGTTTTCTTCCTGCTTCATAAAGTTGTTTTTTAGTACAAAAATTAAAAATTTTATACTAAAAAGCCGCTTTAGAAAGCAGTAAAAAAGTCGTCCCAAACATAGCCTTAATCTGATCAAGGCAACATGAAAGAATGCCTGAAAAGACTGGTTGAGGTAGGTTGCCGGATATCAATTTCTCTTTTCTGCATTACTCTCATGAACTCCTCTGAGCTTAGATGTCCATCGTTGTTCGAATCAAATACATGAAAAACAACATCAACCACATTGTCGCTCAAAGAAACCCCACAAACCTACAATGTTAAAATCAAATAATCACAATTATGAAAAATATAGTAATTTGATTTTTCCCTTGAGAAAGTATCAATAAATGAAATCATACATGAGAAGCGGCTCTGACAAAATCTTCCTTTGCCAAGAAGCCATTAACTTTTCCATAACTGAAGATAGCGAATGACAACAGGTCTAGTCTCTTCCGTAAATCAGCAAAGGCCTTGAATTCCTGGAAGTTTAGACAAGAAGACGGTTTGATGAAGGAATAGTTATGAAGTATATTATGTGAATAGATATTAATCATCTCGGACCTCAAAGGTAATACGCATATCCTTTAGATGTAAGTTGTTATCCAACACATCAACTCTATCAAGAAACTTGTTTATATGATTAATGTCTGCAGAAGCAACCATTGACAAAGCAAAATCCTTTGCAGAAATCGTTCCCTCTAATTTGACATCATAATGGTCAAACTCCAAGCGCAAGATCTGAAAAATTTTGGAAGTAAAGCAATAAATATTATATCACATTTAAAACTAACTAATATTTAGAAGACTATTACATGGTTAAATGTATACAGCATCAGTTAATCTAGGAGTATTGGCATTAAGGCTTCGTTTGGGGCGGCTTTTTTGCCGCTTCTTAAAACAACCTTTTAGTATAAAAATTTAAGTGTTGTAGAGATGAGGATGCTTAGGTTGATGAGTGGCTTTACCCTTAGAGATAGAATACGAATGAGCATATACATGAAAAGGTTGGAGTAGCTCCTGTAAAAGATAAAATTAGAGAGAGTTGCCTTAGATGGTTTGGTCACATTAAACGGAGGCCTTCTGATGACCCGATTAGGAAAGTTGAGGTTTTAGATTTGTCTTATGTTAAGAAAGGTAGAGGTAAACTTAAAAAGACTTGGTAATAAAATTTTAGAATTTTAGACATGATATTTCTTTATTAGATTTAAAAGAAAATTTGACTTTTAACATGACACAATGGAGAAAAAGGATTCATGTAGCCGAACCCGTGTAGTGGGACAAAGGTTTGATGTTGTTGTTGTTGTTGTAGTAAAAAATTGTTTTAAGAAACGGTAAAAAAGCCGCCCCAAATGAGACCTAAGTCCCGCTATGAACCGGCTAAACACAAATAAAATCTATTTAGGTTCTTAGCATTCTTGTACGGGCTTTTGGCAACGAGCAGCAACCAAGAACAAAATATGTAACTCGTCCAAATGATACTTTGAGACGACACCGACATTAAAATAAAAGACAAGATTGATGAAGTACTCAAACCTAAGTTTGAACGCCAAAAGAAATAGGAGTTATTTATACCTCATCGTGTAAATCCCTCAAGAATTGAACGAACTTGTCATGTTGGAGACGCTCATTTCCGTCCTTACCAAAGAAATACTCGACTAAGCCTGCATTTTCCACAGAGCCTCGAATTTTAAGACCAATACGCAGTCCATTTCTATGGCATGCCCCCTGTCTATTAAAGGAACGCATCAATGCCATCACTTTTTTAAACTCATCCCTTTCAATAGCTCTGCAAAAGGATCAACCAATTGATAATCATGATGCAAGGATAAAACTTTATAGAGAAATTTTGTATTTGGTAATAAAAAATTATGAACAAGATTACTCACTAAGTGAGGGTATTAATCTGCACTTGCACAAGAACGTTTTAACTGCATGTGAATTTTCCCAGTAAATAACAAAACGGCACACACACCAAGTAAAAAGGGAAAGTTTACAATTTACTAAGGCTTTGTTTGGGACGGCTTTTTTGTTGCTTCTTAAAACAACTTACTAGTACAAAAATTTAATTATTGAACTAGAAAGCTGCTTTAAGAAGCAGCAAGAAAGCCGTCCCAAACGAAGCCTAATGAAGCCTAACAAGCATATAAAAATTGCAAGCGTAAATTATAAAGACAGATGCAAGTAATGGAAGCACATGAATTCAGACAAATTGTAACGAAACCAACACCAAATTGAAATAGGTACTTTTAAGCATGAGGAAAGAGTGAATATAAGTAGTTAATACTGCAGAAAGGAAAAAGTCGAGAAATGCTGTATGGCTGCTTCTAATAAACTGCATAAAACATTTTTCTTTACTGAACTCACTGTTTTAAAGCTTAGCATAAAATACTTTACAAGTAATATATGAAACCCTTCTTTCCTTCACATGTTTCATGATTACACATGAAACAACCCATTTCCTTCTCCTGTAGGGTAAGAAAATTATATTACAAGATACTTTACAATCAGGTGAAGATCGAGTCCTTTCATGTGAAGTTCATAAGTTGAAGAGTTATGGGCCTTATGGCCAATCAAAACTCAAACAAACACTGCGCCATCATCATATTTCAAATATTAATCATTTTGTATCCTATCTTGGTTAGCCTTCCCAACAGAAACAATGGAATGAACAAGTTGAGACTCTTAAGAGAATCATTACTTTCAACTTTCAGATTTCTCATCCTGTTAGAAGAATTTGACTAAACTAGATGGGTAATCATCAATCGAACAATATAAGAAGGAAAACAAAAATCATCTACCAATTCCCCCTTATGATACAATATCAAACAACATAGAAGTAGGGTTCAATAAAATAAGCTCATGCAATGCGATTCCCAATCAAAGTGTGGCCTTTAAAGGGTAGATATATGCAGCCTTACAACTAAACTACAAAGTTGTTTGCATGAATCCAACCCGTGGCCTCCAATTGTACAATGAACTCAACCCAACCATGACTCTAGACCTACCTAGTAAAAAACTAGCAAATTGGTGATTACAAAAAGATCCCATTTAGAATGTTCTCTCCAAAATTACTAATAAACTTGCAAATGGGGATAGGAAATCAAATCAATGGTACCCAAGAAGGTATCAATTTTCATAACACAATCAGGTAAGAATATGCAGGTTCTCAGAAATAAGAGACTTGAACTCGTAAAAGTTAAGGCCACCAAAAGTTTCAGCCAGAAAAAAAAAGTAACATTTACCATTGGATTTGAGATTAGAATGTAAAAAAACCTACCCATTATTGTCAAGATCAAACATTTTGAAAGCCACACTGAAGCTTGAATCTGGGATGCTGAGCAATGTAACAAAAAAGATGTACCTATCATGAATAAACAAAGATCACAATAATGAGGCAAAGTTGTCATTTCTATGAAGCTCAGGATTTTATAGAGAAATGAAATGGAGTGTGTAATATCAGAATCAGCTTAACAAGATGATAACTTTATCTTACTCTGGAAAGGAAATTAATCCATCATTGTTAGTGTCAAAGAGCAGAAAAAGTGGGGATGAAGCAAAATGTAATGCACCAGGTTCCCGCTCCCCTCTAAGACATCCTTCTTTAACAATACTAGACTCAGATGAGGGAAAGACTGGAACCACCGCTCTCATCAAATCTGCTGGAGACATGAATACCTCACCTTCTGGGCTCCGGATGGATGCAAAGTACTCAAAAATCTGGAGACAATAATAAGTTTAATTGCTCTTCCAAGCACAAATAAATTTAATCATACAAACAAAATAAATACTTTCTTAAAGTAACAATATGCTAAGTTTCCTGCAGCAAGAAAAAGAAACAAGCTAAAAAAACACCACACCGTAACAAAAAAGCAAAAAGCAACAGCAATAAATGAAAATTGGAAGGAATAGTGGCATAATTTATTCTTGACAAAAAATTTCATGTGGAAATCAAACTGTTGAAGTGCAGGATTCTCTGCAGCATTCAACATTACTATCAGTTTTTTTTTTATATCCTATTTCCTGTTGGGATATGTTCCTATTGAATAACTGAAAGTCAGAAGCAACCTTACCAGCCGACCACTTAAGAAAGGAAATCATGCACCTTTCTTTTCAATTAGTGAAATATAAGAAACATTATATAACACAATGAGAATATGGTATTTGATTTAGTATAATATCTTTAGATTGTCAAAGTTCTCTATAAAGATTTGACTTAGAATTTTGTTAATCAACACTGATGTGTTCATTTCTTTAAAAAATAGGGAAGCACGTGATTCTTAGATTCACATTTAAACAATATTTTGTTACTTATTTTTTGCAGTATTTCCTTATATAACACATGAATACATTAACCAACATGTATTATCCTTTAAAAAGGATTTCCCATTCACTTTATTAATGGAAATCACTGACATTCAAGAAATATACTCTCATACGAAAAAAGAAAAGAATGCTCTATTAATCAAAATAGACATGAACAATAAAATGGAAGTGTTTGATAGATAGATTGATAGAGAGAGGAGAAAGGGGGGGGGTGGGGGGGGGCAAGGTTGGGGTATATATATATATGTAGATAACCAGTGGGGAGGGTTGGGGTATATATATATATATGTAGATAATCAGACATATAGAGAGGAGAGAGTGACACAGAGATGAACTTTAACAGTCAAGGTTACAGATTTTGCATGCGATATCCAGGTTCATTCAAAGTATTAGATAATTGATGTTCATAGGTAAACCATCCATTCAACAGATTTCCTCAAAGTTTGGTCGCAATAGTTTTTAAGAAAGACCAAAGTCCTCCAAATAGCAAGTGTTAAATACCTTCTCAGGTGGACTTTGTAGCCTCAACCGTTTTTCATATTTAAAGAACACCCTTCTTCGAAATGAACCTGAAAACAAAAGAGAGATAAATTTTGACTACAGTTCCTGGGGACCAAAGCATTTACTTCAGAAGTACAAAAAAGAAAGGAGAGAGCTCCAGATTAACTATCTAATCTATCTCTATCAGCTACAACTCTATAATGATGCTTGCCATTATTTTATACCTATTTCTAATTTACCCTTCCCATGATTCTTATAATAAATAAAATTTCACAAATGCTTACGAACAAAAAAGTTGGCAAAACATATTCTATTTTTCATTAACTCGTGATTCCACCAAAACCAGCAATTTTATTCTCCTAAGCAATATTTGGAAATAGTTCTTGCAGATAATATCACAGTGTGCAATGCAATAGAATGCTGTTCAACTCCGAGATCATTGGCCACAAAGCTGATGTTTTTCAGCTTATGCAAATTCCAATATGAGGTTCAATTTAATGTCATGCAACAGTCCCATACAGCATGCAATGCCTTAAAACATTTAATTCAAATAACATAATTCTCTATTTTCTTGTAAAATTTTCACAATGTGCAATCCAACTTCTTTAGTATGTATTAAGAAATTATAATTCTAAAAAAACTGATCCTTTTCAATTAACTAACAAATTCCAAGAGAGATACATATTGTTCAGCCAAAAACAACATTGAAGTATGACCTAACACAAAAAATGAAATTGTATTTGCAGAACCCTGCATTCCGTTGGTCTTTCCTTATAGAGCTTAACTGCAACAACAAAAACATTGTGATTTTTTGTGCAACGTGTAGCTTCAAGAGTGCATACATGTTGTTGAGGCCTTCAGCCTCCTTTTATTTCCTTCCAATCAAGTTCATTATGCAAACAGAGACTAATAAGGCTACAAATAAACGCCAAAGTAAAATACTACTACTAATTCAAGAGGACTATAGAATCACCGGCATATCCAAAGAAGGAATTAGTTTACCACTGCGTTATAATTTCAATCGAATGAAGAGAATGACGCATATATTCTAATAGTGGAGGACTGCCGATTCATCACAGAATCAACGATCTAACCTATATCAAGAATTCAAGAAAAAAGAAATACGGAATACACACCTCCAAGTAGAAATCTAGGCTTTTTCTCTGCGGCCGCTGCTTCACTACATCCAGTTAACATTGGATCTGAAGAATTAGCAAACGGGTTATCCGCCAAATCAGGGAGAAGCCAAAGTCCCAAGCCCGATCCTCCCACGGCGAAGATACCGACGGCCGCCTTCGCCAACGTGGCAAGGCCAACGCCTGATTGAGCCGGATCTCCCTCGCCAGCAGCAACTCCGGACACTCCTGAAAGCTGCCGGAATCCCAATCTGCCAAGTGACCGCAACAAGCGGGTGGATCGGAGAGCCATCGCAGTCGCCTTAGATTCTTAATCAAGAGAGAGAGAGAGAGAGGGAGTTGGTTGTATATATAGATACAAGGTCGTCGGTACCTCCCTCAGGGTTGGTTCCTAGCTTTCCCGCGAAGTGGTGGGCGCCGAAATGGGCCAAGGCCGGCAGTCCACCGTTTCGCTACCCACTTTCCAGTTTCCAGCTCGCCAACGTGGAGTTTGGGTCACTTATGGATGACTATTATATTTGTATTCCTACACAAATCATTATAATTTTTTTGAATTTTATACATATATATTAATGCAAAAGTGAATTATAATTGATGGCATGCTTAGTTATTTTTTTATTGCACTTTATTAGAACCATAATTACAGAAATATTAATTTAGTTAAGATCTGTTTATTACACCGGGTACAATATGTAAATAAGCAAATGTCATTGCTTTGGCAAATAATCCGGTCTTTCATGCTCGTACAAAACACATTGAAATTGATACCACATACAAAATAACCACATATCCATTCTACCGATCAGTACCACAAACCAAGTTGCGGACATATTCACCAAAGCTCTCTCAACTCCGCGGTTTCACAAACATCGTCACAAACTGACAGTCATACAGGACCCATCAATTTGCGGGGGAGTATTAGAACCAGAATTACATAAATATTAATTTAGTTAAGATTTGTGTATTACACCGGGTACAATATGTAAATAAGCAAATGTCTTTTCTTTAGCATGTCCGTACATACCTAGCCTATATAAAGCAACCTACAGCTGCGGTACAAGATATAGAAATTAATACAATTCTCTTTACTCTCTATGTTTGTTACTTTACTTTCTTGATCCTTTGGTTTCTTCACACTTCTTAAATTTTATAGATACGATTTCATACATTTTATGAGCTATTTTAGATTACAAATGAATTTATTATATATTTTTAGATTAGTATTCATATTAATATAATTTATTTGTTAACTCACTTATGTTTGGTGTTTGTGAAGAATAAATTTATGAGTGTTGGTCAATATCAAAGAGATTATCAAAATTTAATTGGAAAAGAGTGGCTTACAATGTAAAGTGCAAGTTATAACAAAAGTCCAAGAACTCATTCACACCTCATTTAAGTAGAGAGGCCCTCATAACTTGAACACAATAAAAAAAAAAAAAAAGAATGCACAAAATATGTTATAATGGGTTAACCATTCTTCACAAAGTCTTCCTAGTGTTTGAGAGCAAAGGAAAATAAGATTATAAGATATTGCAATGTCTAAATCCTACATAATATCTTTCTAATGAAAATAAACTTATAAAGTTTACAATCTTATTGCATGCAATTCAAGTTTAGGATTCTGAATTTATATGACGTTTTCAATAGAGTGGATGATCAAATTTGCAATATCAAAATCAATGTGATTAAGGTGTTATGTTAATGATCATATTTTCCAATGCTTTACTTTAGTAATAACATTATGTGAAAGGACATGATGAATAACATGCACATTCTTCACAAAGGCAATTAACTAAAGATGAGTGATTCAGTAAGAACAAATTTTGTAAAAATTCATTCACAATTGTCCAATCAAAAGATGGATTGGATAAAATAACGTGTAGACTAAACCCTCTATCAGAGATATGCAAGAAATAATATCTGTCTTCATTAATTATTCCTACTTTGGGTATTGCATTTATAGGAAAAAGAAGGATGGTGTTGTTGATGTTGAAGCATATATTCACAAATTAAAGAATAAATGCAAAAATTTAGAAAGAAATAGATAAGCAAGTGATATGAGAAATTGAAGGGACATGCTAGCAAATAAATCATAGATGAAATAGGAAAAGTGTTCTTAAAAGTACAATTTGGAGTTAGTAATGAAAAACCTTTGACAAATATCATTTTTTTTAACTAGAACAAAAAATTTCATTAAGATAGAAAGATACAACACAAGACCATAAGAATGGCCACATCAATAGAATTACAAAATGCTAAATAAAGAAATGTAGTAGCAAGGCAAATTGAGAGTCGGAAAGACAAAATCGGAAGAATAAAATAGCACAACCCAAATCATCCAAAAGAAGAAATCATTTCTTCTTGGAATTCTATTTGTGTTGCCTAACAAAATTATCGAGCGAGCCTGTATTCAAGGTGTTATCAACAAAGTCCTCCCCACTATCAATAGCCATGTCATCATGTAGCTAATCACATTGCCACTTAACATCTCTAGCAACATGGGATAACATATTAGCATTATAAATGATAGAAATAAGCACATCCACTAGAGGCAACACACTACCTTCATCCCCAACAACAGCCAAAGTTTCCTCACTACAATCAACAGACAATTCCTCACCATCACCAACAATCGGACTATCACTAAGATTAATACAACAATTACTATCAGATACAGCCACAAGGACAGGAGCCACATTAGGGGAAACAACCCCATTCATCGAACGAATAGCATCAGCAGGCGCATGGGCAGTAGGGGAGAGAGCAGGGTAAGACACTTGCCTAGCATCGCACACCCACAGTAGAACCATTAATAGCATGGATAGGGGAATCCAGCATAGCAACAGTCTCCACCAAAAGAATAAGAGAGCCACTCAAACAAATCCCAGCAACAGAAATAGGGACAACCAGAGATTGAAATTGGCAAGACGAAATTAATTCAACTCATACATCACCAATAACGAGCAAATCAACAGGAGACACAGGCACAAAACTGTCTGGTAAAATAATAGGAGACATATCAACAAGAGTAGGAGTAGGAAGGATAAGAGTCGTATCCCCTAAATCCCCAACATCCCCATCGCCAACATGAATGTCATTATCATCAAAAACCCAAAAATTCGTTTTAGACAAAGGAGCAGCAGACAACCTAGCATCAAGAGTAGGCTGACAATCACCAAAAGAATGATCAAGACGCTTACATTTGGGACAAAAGAGAGGAAAATCCACCATAGTAACTGTTAGCAACCTGTCCACGTGTCATCCCATGGTTGGGTCTCTAATGTACCGTTAGAGTAGGTCGTACAATTCTTGTATTCATTTGTCTATATATTACCCAATGGTCTGTAATTAAAAGAATAATAGAAAATACTTTCTTTACTGTTACTTTTCCTTTCTCTGCCTCCTGCTCCGTTTCCAGAGGAGAAGAAGAAATCCTTCTTCTTCCCTGTTCCGTCTCTTTCCCTCTCTACAGTAACTTCCTGGAAATGCCATAGTTTCTCAGGTCCTATCCAAATCTTGTCCAAAAATTTCTTCGTAATATCAATTTCCACCAGCACACGGGCGACAGACATGCGAGACCCCAACGCAGTGGCATTATCCACCTTCAGCGGGTTACCAAAGAGAAGCCCCAATCCATGCAATATACGAGGAGAGAAAAAATGGGGACACATATTAGTGAATGAGATCTAGATCAGGACAATGGGAGAGTCATCCCCAATGTCACCAGAACGAGACCATTTAGACAACTTAATGAAGCAATTGAAAACTAGATAAGACCTATGACAAAACACCCTACTATAGTCAAGATCATTCTCCAGCTTAATGAGAACATGAGATGAATCCAACACGGTCATAGAGAAAGCTCCATTTCTATGAAGATTTAAAAAAAAAAATTTGAATCAACGCAAGCGGAGGTTGCCGCGAAGGGAAGAAGCCAACAAGCGAAAACTTAAATGGTTCAGCAAGAGCAAAAAATTCTTCTTCTGAAACCAAAAGAGTAGGAACGCCACGGAAAGAAGAGCGTATAAGATCAGGAAATCTACCAGGAGATGAACCCTCTAAAGCTTCCAAAAATGAACAGGACCTAGCCAATCCATCTAGAAAACCAGGATCGGAAGAACGACAAACCGCCATACCGACAAAATAACAAAGAAAACAAAAGGGATAAAAAGAATTCTCTCGGCATGCGGAGGAAGAAGCCATGCACCACCGAAAGAGAGCGGTTAGGGCAAAGCCCTAGCCCAGCACAGAGAACGCCAGGAATTTGACAGCACCTTATTGCTGGAGAAAAGCTGAGTACGACAACACGCGAACCACGCCAGCCTGAGACCGGCGTCACGGCCAGTCTCCCTCTCTAGATCGCTCAGGCCCTCCCACTCCCGCGAGGCGGAGCTTGAGACCGCGTCAGCAAGGGCTGTCGGACTCCCTCTCTGGATCGCGCAGGCCCCCTCTCCCGAGAGGCGGAGCTAGCTAGGGCGACGGCGCGACTTCGATCCCACAACGGTGCAACTTGAAGATGTTGAGGCTTATTTGCTGACCTTTAACAAATATTATAAGTTTCTTAATTCATCTTCCACTATCTTGAGTATCAACCTACATCATGGAATTGATGAGGATCAAATTTTTTGTGCTTATTTGCTTGTCGTAGGAAAAAACTCTCGAAAGTACTCTTAAAAATACAAGGAATCAAGGAGTTTGGAATGAAGGAATTGTTAGTGGATTTTTTTGGTATTAGGGTAGTTTTTATAGGCCTAATCCCTCATAAACTCCAAGAAATTGGATCAAAATCCTTTAATAATTGCTTTTAAATAGCTATCTAGCTATTAAATTTGACTAAAATTCAAATTGGAAGAGTTTGAATGGGTCAAATTCAATTAGTCAATTACAAGAAAGCTCTTATTGTTTGAAAAAGAAAATTCAGATCAAAATTTCTTATTCTAGGTTTCGCTTGGATTAATTAATAATTTTTTATGAATATTTAGTTTATTGTTTAAAAAAGTGATATGAAGCTTTTGGTAGAAAAATGATGGATTTTAAGGGATATGGTGAAAGGAATATGCCAAAATTAGTTTTAAAATATGAAAATTCACTAATTTTTCACATCCTCTTATGTACTTTTTTAATTTCTTTTTTTATTTTTAAGAAAGAAGTTGAATGTTTTGTTCATTAGTGCCTCTTCATCCACACTTGATGATTTTCATTGACTATCAAATTCTTGAATATTTATAGGATGAATTGATTTCCTTTCTTTTTCTTTTTGTTATTCTCAAAGCTTTTTGTATCTTTTGGTCATAAACAATAAATACCCTTTAAAACCTTACAACTCTTAAATAAAATTTTGGATGTGACTCTCAACTTTTTCAAACCTAAGGGTCTTTTGAGCAAATTATTGTGTCCGGTGTCCGGATTCGTCCAAACACAAATTAAAACACGCCACGTCACTCAAAAATATCGGGACCAGTGCATCCGGGTGAGGTGACGTCTCTGGATTGGATGTCCGCATGTCAGGTGATCGGACTCAATAATTTGCCGGTCTTTTGAGATAGTTTTACATTATTTTGATTTTCAAACATCAACTAATTGTTTTTTGTAACCCAAATAACCAAGTTATTTTCCTCACTGCAACCATCCCAAAAATATCCTAAATTTACAATTTAGTTTAATTATTATTTGTATAACTAAACATTAATGATAAGTAACTAGTTCAAAAATAAAATAAATAAAATAATAATTATTATCTCTATAGCTAAACTTTAATGATAAGGTACTAGTTCAAAAATAAAATCAATAAAATATTAAGAAAATGCCGTATTAATGTCATTATGATTTTTCGCATATCATAATACGCTAAAAAAAGGATATATATTTTTTATATAAGTTTGAGAAAGTAGTTAGATGTTATTTTCTAAGCGAAATAAGTTAATAATGTGGCTTTTGACTTTAGTTCAATCTGATCTAATGATCACTTTCAGTAATTATTTTAACCATAATATATAAACTTTAAGTTTAATTTGAAGATTGGCATATTTATGCTTATTCTGCCGACATAAAAATCACATCCATTATATATTTTCTCTCTGACCATTCAATTTGGTATCTTCATCTTCTTTTGGGGGTTAGGGGATGAATAAGACTTTTTATTATATTTGATCATATATGAATCTTGATGCACACTTGTATTCGAAGCTTCCAAAATAAAATTCAGGACCATGCAAATTATTCGGCTTGACAAGATGAGCCCAAAGACGAAAATATAATCAGATCCAACTCAAAATAATCCATATCAACAACTTGAAGCATTGTTAAAAATTTTGAATATGAATTGGAGAATCAAATGATCTCCAAATTAATATGTTAAATCAAATGTCTCAACGAGACAGATCATACAAGCCTAACATTTGCATCATTTCAATAATATTAAGGCACTTAAATGATGAACATAGTCTTAATGATCAAGTGAATTAATGCATACCATCTGATAGAGTGTTGTGAATTTACTCTACTCATTTCATATAAAATGACATATGATGGAGTGTTCCGACTTGTGATATGTGATATATGATTAATTCTTATTTACATGACCGATATGAATGAAACTAATTCCTATTTGGTCTAAAGGGCATACAAACCTGATGCAGAAAAAAAACAAGTAGACATATATCTTTCCTTGCTTATAACATGATTTGCATATATACTAGGATTTCATGTAATGTAATAGAGGTCCGGGTTGACAAAGCTGAGCCGTTTGTAAAAACGGGTCGGATTCGGGTTGACCCGTTTAGAGTCGGGTCAACTTGGGTTCGACCCGTCGACCCGAATTGACACCCCTACTGACCATTCAATTTGGTCTCTTAATCTTCTTTTGGGGGCTAGGGGGATGAATAACACATTTTATTATATTTGATCATATACGAATCTTGATGCACACTTGTATTGGAAGCTTTCAAAATAAAGTTCAGGACCATGCAAACTATTCGGCTTGACACCCAAAGATTAAAAAATAATCAGATCCAACTCAAAATAATCCATATCAACAACTTGAAGCATTGTTAAAAAATTGAATATAAATTGGAGAACCAAATGATCTCCAAATTAATATGTTAAATCAAATGTCTCAACGAGACAGATCATACAAGCCTAACATTGCATCATTTCAATAATATTAAGGCACTTAAATGATGAACAGAGCCTTAATGATCAAGTGAATTAATGCATACCATCTGATAGAGTGTTGTGAATTTGCTCTACTCATTTCATATAAAATGACATTTGATGCAGTGTTCCGACTTGTGATATGCGATATATGATTAATTCTTATTTACATGACCGATATGAATGAAACTAATTCCTATTTGGTCTAAAGGGCATACAAACTTGATGCAGAAAAAATACCACTAGTAGAAATATATCTTTCCTTGCTTATAACATGATTTGCTTACATACTAGGATTTCATGTAATGTAATAGGGCATGACATGCATGAATGATAATACATGATATGAATATGATACAATACGTGCTTGATACACGCATATGCTGAGTTTGATAAGATTAATATGATGACACATGATGCATATGAAATACATGATATGCATGATATATTACATTTGATATAGAACATGATTATACATGTATTAAGACTATGCGACATGTGTAAAATAGATGTATAATATTTATTTGATATGACATGTATACTGATATAAATTAGATGCTATAGAGATAAAAATAAAGTATAAATTATATACATGCATACATTCATGCATTTATTGTGTTGTAATTGAATTGGTATAGCCTATAGGAATGACGAAATATGTTGATTTTCTTATATGACTACTAATTACTAATTTTAAGTTACATTACCTTGTATTAATTTTCATTACTCGTAAGAAATGACACTTTTCATATTGATGGTTACATGTTTATACTAATATGGACTGAGTGATTTTATTCATGTTGTTTCTATTATGTTGTATTGATTGTAGTTGTATGTTTTGGTAAACTACCTAGCTGTTAGCTCCCTCTATAGTTTTTACATATTTTTCAAAAAGGGATCGGACCCAATAGAGTGAGGCTGGTCCGAATTTTTATATTTAGTTTTGTTGTTTTTGTATTTTAGTTTTATTCTTTTATAACCAAAAGTGTTTAATGATATATTGATATTGTAGATTGAACTCGCGATTATTGTACATGAATTTTTGGAAATGAATATAAAATTGTAAATTGATGTATATGATTTATAGTTTCTTTCATTGGACTTATTTATACTAGTGAATTATTAGAGGCTCCAATAGATAAAATAGAAGATAAAAAAAATATAATTATTCCAACTTGTATCTTGAGGTGTCATAATTAGTCCTTCAGCACCTAACTATTATCGTTAGACCACTGCGCAACCATCATCATTGGACGGTTGGACCTTCGCTGCCCGATGACCACCACCAAATCGATTATCACAGTGGGACCACCACCTGATGATCTATGTTAGACCTTCGCTGCCTTAGTCGCCATAGGTAGAACGTTCTCACCTAACCACATCAATTAAACCACCACTATATATTGTTGGACCACCGATGTTAGACTGTCATTGTTTGACCACCAAAGTTGGACATCGCCAAGTGATCAATTCTATTTGATCGTTCCGAGTCCGCCACAATTGTTCGTATGCCTTTCTTTTCATTCCAACACTGTAATATTTTCTACTAGCTCCTTATGCTCCTGTAATTTTATTGTCTTCAAATTAAGGGATGTGCAAATATTGGTAATCGATGCTCACATAATATAATCATTTCAACTCGTCAGAATCCCGTAATTTTTCTCCTTTACATGTTTTCCACGTAAAAACTCTGGCATCAACAATGCTCTTTTTATTTATCTGTTTGTGTTGGATTCTCATGCAAAACTAGGACGTAAAACTCTCATACTCTACTAACACAAATTTTTTAGCCCGCAACACTTATTATACTCACTTTCTAAATTCTTTCAAATTATTAGTTTGACTAAAATGTTCAAGTATAGCTAATTATGTAAGTATCTATGCCTTCAAAATTGATTTAAACTTAGTTCCTCTATAAATTAATTAGGCAATCCTGACAATCACTAATTGTTGAACAACATCAAACCAACTTTTCTCATCAGGAAAAGCGATATTTCTCAATAAATCATCACAAAAAAAAAAGTACAAAGAAAAAAAAGATCAATTAGAATTTAATTAACTAAAATGTTTTTCGTTTTAAAAGTAATTACTTATTTATTTTTTAAAATGGTTTTAAATATGAATTTTTTTGGGAAACAAATATGAATTTCTCACTGTGTCAATTGAAGCTTGATTGAAAAGGGATGTGCGCAAGTGGATGAATTCATGTTTATCGTATTGCAGCACACTGGCACATAGCTACCTACATCACTCTGCTTGTGCTGCATGGCTTGGAGCATGAAGTCGATAAGGTTACTATCCTACTCGACTCGACTCATTTATTCACTTAATCCCGATTGATATTCAAGAAAGATGATATGGTTTAAAAGGCAATGGTGGTATATATAATATATTCTAAGGATCAGACCAGCGAGATTTTTGGCGATAGTTTGATGTAAGAGCCATCGGTTTCAAGTAAAGGTCCAAGTTCGCTCTCCTCCTTTAGGTGGAGAACGAGAATCTATTTACAAGTTTTAAGAGAGACATTCTTAATAAATATACATAAAATCCAAAACACTATATCAGACATCTTGTATTGACCCCACTTATTAAAGATCATTATTTTAACATTTAAGTACTTTAAGGACGTAAGATTAGGTGATCTTTAGGTTATTGGATTTCTCTTATTGAGAAACTAGACTAGATTATAAGTAGGGGTGTCAAATTTTGACAAGACATAAATTGGAAAAATCTGGGTTCGAGTCAACTCGTTTCGCAAATGAGTCGGGTTTAACAAATCAACTCGTTTGAAAAAACGGGTCGGGTCCGGGTTGACCCGAAAACCCGACATTGACCCAGACCGACCCCGGAACTCGCGTCGTTGTCTCGTTCGTCAAACATCATCGTCTCTTGTCCGTTAGCATCGTCGTGGATTGGACGTAGTGACGGGAGCTCGCGTGGCGTGAGGTAGGGCTTTGAACGGGTAGCTAAAAGCCTTTTTCGCCTCCTTCGACGATGTTCCTTCGGAAGTTGCGACAATTCGCCGTCCTATTGGATCAGAAGTAAGCAAGTAGCAATGGGAGCTCGCTATCTTCCTCCCATTCTCACGCTTCTTCCTCCCATTCACGCACTTAGTAAGCAAGTAACCATGAGCACCCCTTAGGATACCCTCCTTGCATTCATTAGGCTTAAGCCATCTAAACTTAAAATAAAGATATCTAAACTTCGGGTAAGGTTTCCTAAGACCTTTGCCTAGCTCTCCTAGGCATCCTAACCCACTTGGGCTACCCCAAGTGGGCCAAAATAGCTAACTTGAGCCAACTCAAAACTTTCAAATTCAATCCAAACTAATATAAACTCAATTAGATCAACCCATAGCTTCCTCAGGACTGCTTGAACCCTTCAGAATTCTTGCTCAAAGAATCTCAAAAGTGTTGTCGTTATAGGGCGAGAGAAAAGAGAGAAAATCACAAGCGTACATCATATTTAAATAAAATAGATGGTTGTGATTGGGTCGTACACATATTCATACTTTGATGGGTTTAATTAGAGTTGTCTGATCCAAGATTGAACTATTATTTATATAATTTATTTTATTATTTGAAAATGAAGAAAATTTTTTACAATTAATGAATTTAAAATTTCCAAAGCTTTAAATTTATGGAGCTAGATGATTTAATGAACCATTTAATTTAAATTAGTAAAGGATTTTAAATAAAATGAAAGACTAAAATTAAAATTATCAGAATAGATTAAATAAGATGAAAGGCTTAAGATTTAGTATGAGAAGAATCACAAGTCACTTTTATAATGTAATTATAAATTGCTTGAATGAAAGGTAGAAGAAATTACAAAAATTAAATAAGAAACAAAAAAACTAAATGAAGAAATAACAAAACTATTGGAAATAAAATTTTATGCCAAATAGTTTTATTATTTAAAACTTATCTCATGAATATATGTAGGCTTTATGGAGATTTCTTGATAAAATGTAACAATACTTGACGAGTTAAGATAAAATTATTCAAGAATTAATTACTAGACTTTTTTCTTACCGTTGCTTGAAATAGTTTTCTAGTATAAAAAAATTAAAAAACAACTTTAAAAAGCAGTAAAAAAGCTCCGTTTGGGACAGCTTTTATATATTTTCTAAAATAATTTTTAATATAAATTTTTTTATTTAAGAATTTTTATACTAAAAATTTGATTTTAAAGTGACAAAAAAAGCCATCCCAAACGAAGCTTTAACATGAAATTAATCCAAGCAACATTAACAGCAACATAGATTTGAAACTTCATCTTTAATATTAAAGAATTAATTTAAAGAAATTACATCCTAATAAACTATCATTCAATATTTTATTCAAAACTTCAGCAAATTAATTAAATGTCATTTGATTAATTAGAAACATTACAAATTCAAAATTACTGATCAATTTAAAACGTTAAAACCGAATTAATTAAAAAATTAAGTTAAAACGACAAAAATTTTATACCTTAAACCCGTTAAATCTGAAGTATTACATCACAATTAATTACCTCGAACGTTTAAACAAAATTAATTATATATTCTCCCTCTCTTCCTATAAATTCTACAACGCAGCCCTCTCTTCTCCATCAACAAAAATACCAATGGCGAAGTACCTTCTCCCCCTCTTCGCCCTCCTCGGCCTGCTCTCCACCACCGCCTTCGCCAACATCCCCTGGAACCGCTACTTCCACGTCCCGTCGTGCCCATACGGCAGAGACTTGGCCCATATTCCTGACCCGCCCGCGCGAATCATCAAAGGCCCTCCCCCGAAGGAACCCATCAATCCATACGAACGGGTTTACAGATGCTGGGGCTATTTGGGCAAGCCCGAAGCCATCGGATGGGTCAAGCTTTTCTTCATAAATGGTACTCTGCCAGGCGAGGCTGTTTGCCATGGGGTTCTTAATATCCATACGGACTGCTGGCCCGATATGTTTAAGATTTGGTGGTTTACTAATTATAAGAGAATAAATCATCTTCGTCACCATTGCCGTTCTTTGATTTGGAAAAAAGAGCTGCCATGATCAGAGTAATGCAGCAGCAGTAAGGGTGAGTTTTATATTAGAATGGAAGGTTTCAGCTTATGTAATAGCTTCTACTGGAGAGGAAAATAAGAGTTGATATGTAATAATTTGAATGAGAAGTGTATTGAAATATGCCATTTTCTATGAAATAAAATATAAGAGTTTTTAGTTCTTTATTTTGAAGTTCTTTTGTATTGTATTGGAAACATTCTCTCATATTCATAAGGATTTGAGTTTCTTTTCATATGACATATCGGCCTTTCATTTTAATTAATTTTAATTATTTAAAAAAGATCCAAATCATCCATTTCAATTATTATAATTATGATTAGTTTATTAATATTAAATATATTATGTGCATTTTCTTAAATTGTTTGACTAAATCCTAAATTTGTATTGAAATCATGGCTCTTTGAGATATTCTCTCATATTCATATTTATTTAAGGGTTTCATGATTTTATTATATTCATATGCATTTTCTTCTTGCAAGTATATATATAATGATTAATTTTTTAAATTATTTTGATTATTAATTTTATTTATTGGATATATGTTTGTTTATTAATTTAGGTTTTGCTTGAGATAGTTTTATGTTTTTTTGCTGTTTTCAATAAATTTTTATGCAAAAAAATTATTGTATAAAGTAATAAAAAAACTATCTCAAAGTAAAGCTTCGTTTGGGGTGACTTTTTATTGCTTTTTAAAACAGAGTTTTATTATAAAAAATTAAAAATTTTGTACTAAAACTCTATTTTAAGAAGTAATAAAAAAGTTGAAGCCTAAGGCTTCATTTGGGACAACTTTTTTATTATTTTTTTGTAGTTATTAATAAAAAAAATATTTGAATTAAAAATTTTTGTACTAAAAAATTAATTTAGAAAGCCATTCAAAAGAAATTTACACCTTATTTATTTTACGCTTCTTTTGAGATGATTTTCTTACTAGTATCTAAATCAGTATTTTAGTACAAAAATTATATTGAAAAATACAGTGCAAAAGTTATCCCATACTAAACCTTACTTTGGAGTCGTTTGAGAAAGCTTTTATTATTTTTTAAAATAATTTTTTAGTATTGAAATCAATTATTTTTGTTTAGATAAAACTATTTTAAAATCAACAAAAAGCTGTTCCAAACGAAATCATAATCGCATGCTGCTGTAAATCTGTAATGAACGCGTTACAGAATTTATAAGTAAAACGCACATTAGATTCATGAAATAGCGTTTCAAACAATAACGTTTATACACAACATTTAAAAACAATATTGTTAGGATTTTTTAGTTACATTTTCATATCAAACCTCGGGGAAGCGTTGTGCTTCTTTAACGATAAGTTACCAATTCAAAAATAAAAATAATAAAATATTTATAAAATGAACCCCGGAGATTTTTGCGTTTTTATTTTTATTTTTTGAATTTTTTCACTTCAAAGATGAATGAGTAGACCAATAAGAGGACAGCCATCGAACCATAAGTTGTGAAGCAAGCTTTAAGAATGGAATAATTATGCAACTTATTTTAGTCTATTGGTTGAGCTTTTGGTATCAATCAAGAGGTCTTGGATTCGAGTCTTGTATATGTGATGTGTGTATGAATTTGTCATAATTGACCTAAATATCCAAATAAATAAAAGAAATATTTTATATATGCATGATATAAATGTGATGAAGTAGTAGATCATATAGATGTTACTTTCTAAATAAAATAAGTTCATGATAAATCTTGGGTAGCAAGTTTGATGTCAGCGCCGCTTCGTTACGCTTGATAGGAAGCTTGATGTGGTACAGTCCATTGCGTTTGGGTCCCCGGAGAAGCACCTGGTTGTCCTAAAGACTCTTTATAACAAATTCATTAGCGGTAAAAGAAATCAAAACATTGTTATCGGATGTAAGGCTAGAAACAAAGAGGAGGTTGTGTTTTAGATGCGGAAGATGTAGAATTTTGCGTAGATAGAGCTTACGAGTATGCTCGGGTAGAGGCAGTATGCCTTGACCCAAATTCTGAATGGAAAGATTGCTCCCGTTTGCAATAGACACCGAGTCATAGCCGGTGTAAGGAGCCGAATGTTGAAGATGCGTAGCATCCGTAGTCAGGTGAGATGAGGCGCCGGAGTCCAAGATCCAGTCATTCGTATTGGCTTGTTGTTGTTGTGCCATAAGCGCCCTTGTGTTTGTCGGCGATGCGTAGTTGAGATTGCATCTATGCCAGCAGTTGAGAGCTGCGTGAGTACCGGGCTTGCCACAAATCTGACAAGTGGGCGCTAAGAAAGAGGGCGAGCAGACGATGATGCCTCTACGGAAGGCGTCGAGCGATCGTTTGTCTGTTGTCTTTGAAATGAGCCCCGCCCTCTTGGCTTTTTCCCTTTGTAGTTTCGATTGGAAAATAGAGCTGTGGACTCATAGTGTTGAATTTGATCTTTGAGGTTTTGTTGCTGAAGAATGATTTCTTCACTGCTGAGAAGGGAATAAAGATCATCTAGGTGGATAGGTTGCAGCGAAGTTCTAATGGCTGTCTTGAATGAGTTGTAGGCTGTGGGCAGCCCGTTGAGAATATAAAGTACGATGTCTTCGTGTAGACGGTAGAGCCGGCGGCCGCAATGTTAGCAACAATTGTCTTGATTTGATCAAGATATTGTTGCATGGTGCGATCTCGCATCTGAATTTGGTGTAGCTCGTTCTTGAGCTGAATTACTCACGATCGGTTGGTGGGTTGAAGGCGTCGTTCGAGAGCAGTCCAGACTTCGTGGGCAGAGCCAAGATTGATCACATACGGTAGAATGGGAGGGGAAATGGTAGCTAGGAGAGCCGAAACAAGATTGCGATCAACCAGCTTCCAGCGATTTTGTTCTTGAGGAGTCGAGTCCGGTAGACTAACCTCATGACCGGTGAGATGCGCTTCGTAGCCATTCGCGGCGAAGTGCTGAGACAGTTGCAGACGCCATATAGAATAATTTTCGGAAGTGAGATGATTGGGAACCATGTTCTTGACATTTGAAATCAAGAATTTTAGCTGAGGGGGAATGAGAAGATTGGAGTCTTGATTTGAGGTAGTGGACAGGGTTCTACCTTCTGCTCCGGACCGGCGAGATCCAGCCGTGTCTTCGTCCGCCATGATCCTAGAGGCTGAGAACCGGAGAGGAAGGAAGGAGATAGACGTAGGTCGAAGCGATTGAGCTTTGTAGCTCTGATACCATGTGAAAATCCTTCCCAGGCTAGAGAGATAGCAAGGCGTGAAGACGAGTGAAAGGAAAAGACGAACAGAGGAAAGAAAGTAATTGATTTCATTTACTTAACTATTACAGCCTGAGTACTATATATAGACTAGATACAAGATTAGAAAACAAGAAAGTACAAAGCTGACGTGGCGAGTACATTAAACCGTTGGTTCTTAACACCTACTCGGTACTGAGCTCTGTATGAGCTCGGTACTCTACATTACCAAGCAGTACTGAGCTCGGTACTAAGCAGTACCGAGCTCAGTACCTAGCAATACTGAGCCACGGTACCAAGTAGGGGGTGATGTGGCACATTTTCATTGGGCTTTGGACGATGTTCGACGTCCGCACATAATAATTAATCTTAAACGGTCGATAGACAATCAAATTAATGGTTATTAATTCATAATGAATTATAATTTATTTATGTTTCATTTATTTTTTTAACTCTCAATTGAAATAGAGCTCTAGATCTTACAGTGGACTTAATCAACTTCATATTCTCTCTTTGATTTGTTGGTTGTGAGCTTGGCTCTCAACTAAGAGACCCTGAATTCAGGGAAATTATTGGGGTTGGGCACCGAACGACGTCCGAAACCCAATGAAAATGTGATACATCACCCCCTACTCGGTACTCTACATTACCGAGCAGTACTGAGCTCGGTACTGAACAACACCGAGCTCAGTAATGCTCGGTATTGTGGAGTACCGAACTCATTACTACACAGTACCAAGTTCAATATTACTCGGTACTCTGAAGTACCGAACGATAACCTGTCTCCGGTGTCCTAGCCCAATAATCTCTCTTGGATTCTGATCTCGCATATAAATTATGTATGTATTTGAAACAACAAACGGTGATGTGTACTCCCCTTATAATCGCGTGCGAACAAAGACTCCACTCACACGACCGCACGCACCTCTGCTCACAATTTATACTATTTCTATCCAATGACTTGATCTTCGGCCTTTCACTTACCGCCTCCTCCAGAAGCAACGCGCGGTCAAAAACGCGCAGCGGAAGCGCGTTCCGCAAATTACTTCCCATACAAGAATCCAAGTAATTATCCACGGGATCACGCGACTATTTATTTCAACATAAACTCGGAACTTTCACTCTGTTTTCCTTCGCTAAAACCACTATAAATCTAACCCCCCAACCCTCCTCTCCCCATCATCAGATCTCCCCCTTCTCATCCCAACCTCTCCATATCAATGGCCGATCCAAAGCCCTCGGCGCCCCTCAACGGCGCCTACTACGGCCCACCAATCCCTCCATACGCCACCCCCCGCCGCCGCCGCCACTCCTGCTGCGGCGGCCTCTTATCTTCCCTCCTGAAGCTCATTGTTACCATCATCATCGTCCTCGGCATCGCCGCGCTCGTCCTCTGGCTCATCTTCCGGCCGAACAAGATAAAAGTCTACGTCGAGGACGCCACGCTCACACAGTTCAATCTCACAAACAGCAATAACAACATGCTTCTTTACAACCTAAGCCTCAACGTCAGCGTCCGCAACCCTAACAAAAAGATAGGAATCTACTACGACTACATTGAATCCCTCGCCATTTACGACGACTCAAGGTTCGGCTTCCAGATTTTGCCCACCTTCTACCAGGGACACAAGAATACCACCATATTGAGCCCCGTGTTCGCCAGCCAGAATATTTTGCTCGGCGATGCGCCGGCGACTTACGCGAGAGAGAAGACTGAGGGGTTTTACAACATTGAGGTCAAGTTTTATATGAGTGTTAGGCTTAAGGCGGGAATCTTCAAAACGCATCATATAAAGCCGAAGTTTGACTGCAACGTCAGGTTGCCAGCGCCATCCGCCAGCAGCTTGAAGACGACGCCATTTCAGAGGGTCAAGTGTGATGTGGACTATTGATGGATGCTTCTACTTCTTTTTTGTTCGATCGACTGCTTAGTTTTTGCTTCTTTCATGAGGTGTGGTCAGTGAAGCTCTGTTCTGGTAGCTAACTGCGTATTAGTTTGTAATTAGCATATGTATTGAAATTTGTTTTGCTATTTATGTAAATAAATAATTTAAGTAAAATTTGATTAATGGCTTAATTTATTTTATTTCTTAAATTTGTTACTTATTTAGGCTCTTTGGTTGAAATTTTTTATTTTTATGGTGTAAAGTATTTAAAATACAAGAATTTTGAAAATATTGACCTTTGGTTTTAAGTTAAAGGAATGCAAAATAAAATTTCAGTGCATTTGAAATACATCCGCTAGTTCATTTTTGCTATATTTAAAAAATATTCTGATTCGGGTGATTTTCAAATACACCACAAATGTATCGCTTGTCGACCACCGCCACCTTCAACCGGCCCCCAAACTCCAATCGCAGCCACCTTTGGCCGGCAGCCTCCTTTGGCCATCGGAACTTTTGGTCGGCAACTCACCTCCTACCGACAACCCAGCTCTGATCGTCGCCACCTCCGACTGTTGTCACCACCGGTCGGCCGCCACCTCCGATTGGCCGCCCATCTCCAGCCATCACCACATCTAGCCGCCCACCTTCGACAGCCCACATCCGGCTAGCGCCACCTCTGGTCGGCCGCCATCTCCAACCACCACCACCTCCGACCACCGCCACCTCTGGCCGGCCGTCCACCTCCGGCCACAAAAAAAGGTAAAATCATGCATTCCTTTTTCAATCATCCAAGCTATTTATAAGATTTCATTTACGTCGATCACATTCCTTTTATACTACATTTTTTTTCAAATAACCAAACAATCCTTTAAAGTATCATTTTGGATATTTTTTTCCACAATTAAAAAAAAAAACAATTATCCTAAACAAAATCTAAATTGGACATTTCAAGATGCTTGAAAATAGGTAATAAAGCCATCATCATCTTTGACAAAAGGGAGAAAAAGATAGTTTCATTTGATTACGGCGCTGTTGAATGTTGAAAACATTAATGGATGTCTGCAGGGGCTCATTTGATTAATGAGGTTACAAATATTGATAAGCTACAGATTCAAAAATATAAATAATAAAATATTTATAAAATGGACCCGGAGATTTTTACGTTTTTAATTTTTTGAAATTTCACTTCAAGGATGAGTGGGTAGACCAATAAAGCAACAACCATGGAAGGATAAGTTATGAAGCAAGTAGTTGGATGTTACTGTCTAAGCGAAATGAGTTAATAATACGGTTTTTGATCTTTTTACAATCTGATCCAAAGAACTCTTTGATTAACTATTTTACCCATAATATATTAAGTTCAAATTTAATATGCAGATTAGCTTATTTATGCTAATTTATGCTTAGTAATTCAACTTAGGCTTCCATTTGGACGTTTTTTTTTTAAATCAGTTTTCTAGTACAAATTTTTTTAGTTTAAGAAATTTTTGTACTTAAAATTTGCTTTAAAAAAAAAATAATAAAACTCATCATAAACAAAACCTTAGGAAAAAAATCATGTTCTACATCGATAAAAATCATACTCACACCATTCAATTTAGATCTTGATAAGTTAAAAAAAAAACTTGATTAAACACGAATCTTGATGCATATCTGAATTGAAAACTTTCAAAATTAAATTAAAGACTATCAGAACTATCTCCTAATTTTTCATGCTTATTATAGTCAAATTGAGTGCATCAACAGTAAGAATCTAATGAGCTCAAAATTGTTTGATTTTAATATCATTCGAGTAATTAAATATTAAAAAAATAATTTAAGATTATGAGAATCAATATGAGTTGTCTTTTTGCGATATTTAAGAAGAGCGTTACTCTAAGAAAAAAAAAACTAGAAACCCCCTCTTACAATGAGACCTTGGTTAAAGATTTGAGAGCTCAATTCAAAGGCTTGGTGAATCCCAAAACTTTATTGGATAACTTTCATTTAACACTGTGGTTGTACTAGTGTCAACCAACCATCATTGTCAAGTTTTCGACACACAACCATCGTTGTCAGACCACCACCACTTGACCACTACCATTAAACCACAACAACTAAATCACCACCACTAACCACCACCATTGGACCACCTTCGCTCGACCACCATAATCGGATCACCGTGGCTAGACCACCACTATCCAACCTCTATTGATTTGGAAGGCTTTGATGGCTCAATTATATTATTGACAAGGGAGTGATTATTTTTCTAATCAAGTTGATTTGATTTAAGATTTAATTGAATATTTGATTGATGCGATAATTAGGGGATCTAATTATTGCATTAATTAGGGATTCGATTAGGAAGCTTTTTTCTAATTCATTTTGGCTCAAATCTATAAATAGAGTACTGGGGGTTGACCGGTTGAGGTTGTATGTATGAGATGAGAGCACAAGAGATATCTTGAGAGCAATTGTAATTCCTATTTGTTTATCCAATTTAGTGAAATCATCTTTGTCGAACCAGGTAAATCGTCTTTTTCTTTTGATTGATTTATTGTTTGATTTTGTTTCCACTGTGATCGTTTGCACAACACACATTATTGGATCAATATGATTGAAACAATGTCATTGGACTATCATTGTCTAACCACCATCATTAGATCATCGTTATCGAACTTTCATTGTAATCTTCCAACCACCACCATCTTACCATATCCATTTGATTATCTCTATCAGACCACCATCGTTAGATCAAAATGATCGAACATTCATCGGTGGATCACTATTATTGAATCACAACCATCAAACCATCATTATTAGTCAACCATCAAAAAATTACTATCATCGAACCATCGTTGCCTAACCATCACCTGTCAAACCATCATCACCCCCTTTGTTGTTGAATCACATCGTATGATCTTTATCATTTGACCGCCACCACTAGACTATCATTGGTGAATGATTGTTGCTTGACCATAATCATTACCTCAAATTATTATCACTAGATCATTATCATCAGACCATCACCATTTGACCACAACTATCCAAATGCCTACAGTCCCTTGACACCCAAGTAATATTTCCCAACAGTCCTATAGGAGACCAAGCCGTCATCTTTTACTCTTGCATTCTCACATTCTTCAATTAGCCAGAAAGATGAATATTTGTAATTGTTGTTTATTTAGTGAAATTATTTTAATAGGGTTAAATTCCATGAAATATCCATTTACATGTTTTTAATATAAAAAACTTTTGTAGCTCCAACATTTCTTCCTTTTTTTTTCAATATATGTGGCAGATCTTCGCACGTATCTCAGACATTAAATTTTCTCTTTATTATCATGAATATTCAAAAAATGAATAAATATGTTGAACTCCTTTTATGACTAAATGGGTTGACTCAAACTCGACCTAGTTTTGTGAACAGGTCAAAACTACGAACTCGACCTGTCCGGCCATATGGTTGACCCGACCCGACAAGGCAACCGCGACCGCTCTGGCGACGGCAAGTCGGCGAAGGAGGCGTTACCGCGTTGGACACGGGACGACGAGGCGAGGCATCGACGACAATGGGCAGGTAGACGCGATGCGGGCAGGAAGGAGCATGCTAGCAGACGAGATACAGGCAGGCAGACGCGATGGGCGGGCAGACGTGGTCAGCACGGTTCAATCCGGGTCAACTCTAATCCGACTCGATTTTTGAAACAGGACGAGTTGTTGAACCCGACCCGTTTCTCAAATGGGTTGACCTTAACTTGAAATTTTCAGGCCACGTCAAATTAGATTTTTTAGCAAATATAACCCGGATCAACTTCGGGTCGAACCCGGAACTGACCCGGGCTTAAACAGGTTGACTCAAACTTGATCCGCTTTTGCAAACTGGTCGAAACTACGAACCCGAACCGGACCCGTCCGGATTTTTAAGTCATGTAAAATATTGACACCCCTATATATATAAAACACAAGTCGCTCCCCGTCGCATTCAAAGAATTCATTGTTTGTCATACATCTTCCTCTTCCTTGCTTAAATTTATATGATAAATTTGTCCACTCTTAATAGGGGTGGATTTCCCCTTGTTCCCCACCCCTTTCTAGTTAGGCCACCCCCACCAACATTAATCTAGAAATTTGTTAGGCCACCCCACCAACATTAATCTAGCGGCCAATTATTGTCCATCACTAGCTGTTCTAGAACACTTAACCGTCAACGAGTAAAATATACTCATTCAATCATCACAAAAAATTATATATATTTGAGATCTAAATATGTGAATTAATTAAAATTTAAAAGAGTGACATGTTTTTTATCTGAAGACTATTTAATTAATCTTCAGTTAAACAATAAAATTCAAATATATTTTTACAAAATGTTTTTTTTTCTTTTTTTTTAAGAATAAAGTTTTTTTTTTATTTATTATTGATTACCATCAAATTAGGTGCCATTTGGGATCATTCATTAATTTTATTTTTTGTTTTTTTTCATACTTTAATATAAAAAAATTAGTAACATAAATAATTATTATTTATATTTTTATTGAATATTGTATAATGCATCGAAGGCGGACAATGATGGTGACTGGGTCAGCGATGGCCAGTGATTAGCAGTAGGGGTGCAAACGAGTCGAGTCGAGCTAGGCAGTGTTCGAGTTTAGCTCGACTTTCAAATACCGAGCTCGAGCACAAAATCTGAGCTCGAGCTCGACTCGTCTCATATGTTGAGCGACTCGTTGAGCTCAGTCAAGCTCCACTACGAACTCCGTCCCGAGCAAGATTGTCGAGCTCAGTCGAGCTACATTGCGAACTCCTTCGTCGCCACGAGCGCTCGCCATAGGTTCCGCTCGTCCGTCGTCGAGTTCGATAAGCCATCGAGCTCGAAATGGTGTTTTAGCTCGACTCACGAGCTCGATAAGCTCGACTCGTCGAGCCAGTTACCGAGTCGAGTTCGAGCCCGCTTGCGAGTCGGCTTGACTCGTTTGCACCCCTAGTTTGCAGTGGCACTTGATGGATAAAATAATTTTCATTAAACTAAAAAAAATAAAAACACCTAAATTTAATTTTAATATTTTCCCAAATAATTTGATTTACTTAAGAAAATAAAATAACTAAAAATAAAAATAAAAAAGAATGTGGTGTGTTTGAAATACTTAGTAGTTATTTGCATGAGTGTAAAATAAATATAAATTATTGTTTTTTTTTATTTTGTTTGAAGTAAAATAAATGTATTATAAAGTCCAAAAATGGTAGTTGTCCGTGGCTAGCAATGACGGTGATGACCAGTGGCCTATGATGCACAGACATGGACACGGCGAGACGAATACGACACGACATGGACACGGGACACGTCAGTTATTGAAAATAGAGGACACGGACACGGGTTGGACACGGTATTATAATTTTTATATTTAAAAAATAGTGTATAAAAATTAAATAAGTATAATTTTAAAAAAATTTGAAAATAATAAGTCATTTAACTAAAATTTATGCTTAAAATGATTAGTATTAGGATGTCGAGAGTTAGACGTCGATGTCGTTTATCAGTCAGCGAGAAAGGAGATGAAAATACCTTCATTGCCAAAAAGAAATGAAAATGAGAATATTCGATGATTGGGTATTAAGTGCGGACGTTGATTTGATGTTGTGGATAGGAAATAAAAAATTTAGTTTAAATCACGTCAAATACAAGAAATTATATTTAAAAAAATTCATAAAATAGGCTTGTCGGACACGGGTGTCCAATTTGTATTTAATATTTTTTAATCGGACACGTTTTTGGCATGTCCGACATGTGTCGGAGGAGTGTCGTGCTAGTGTCGTGTCGGATACGGTGTCGGACACTGCACGCCTCTTTGAGGAGAAGTGTTGGTGCATCATAGCCAGTGGCAGAGTGGCTACAGTCGGCTTTGCAGACGGTGGTGGTACATGACGATGAATTTGAGGTGTATTTGAAAATCATTCAAATCAAAGAATTCCCAAAAACATCAAATTTATGTTAGAAGGTGCATTTCAAATACATCTAAATTTTATATTTTTTTTAACCTTAAATCATGTACTAATATTCTCAAAACCCCTTTATTTAAAATACTTTGCATATATTTTACATCAAACCAAACACCTTCTTAAATAAACACAAAACCGTCACTTCCATTAATAATCAATTTACCTACGCAACTTAGTGGACCTAAACCATCATTAAAATATCGTTGTGCTCTCGCTGGCTGAGGGTGGACAATCAAATTGATTGTTATTAATTCATAATGGATTTGTAATTTATTTATATTTTATTTAATTTAATAATCCCTTATCTTTATTCCACTGAAATGGAGCTTTCAAGATATTACGTTGATGCACAAATCCTATCTTTACTGAAATAAGCTGCGGGTGGATTCTCAATGGATTGATTTTATCTTAGTTTATGATAGTTTTCTTATTATTTTTTGAAATAACTTTTTATCAAAATTTTTTCAAAAAAAAAAAAAAAATTAACTCAAAAGCAATAAGAAAGTTGTCTCAAACAAAATTTTTATCTTACGGATGTAACACCATAAGATAACTTAAGCTTCATTTGAGAAGGCTTTCTTACTGCTTTTTAAAACAGAAAATTTTTGTACTAAAATGCTGCTATAAAAGCAGTAAGAAAGCTGCCCAGACAAAAGCTTAGTGAAAAAAAAAAAAACAATCACATTAAGGCTTCGTTTTGAACGGCTTTTGTACTACTTATAAAAGCAGCTTTCTAGTACAAACATTTAATTTTGTATTAGAAAGCAGCAGCTTTAAGAAGCATTGAAAATATTGTCCCAAACAAAGTCTAAGACTTCTTTTGGGACATCTTTCTTACTGTTCCTTAAACAGCTTTTTAGTAAAAAAAATTAATTTATATACTAAAAAAACCGTTTTAAAAAGCATTAAGAAAACCGTCTCAAATGAAGCCTAAATTTAATACCCAAATTATTAGTTCAGCATGATCAAAAGAAGGCTTATGACATTATAGATAAAATAAGATGGTTAGGTAATAATCAAACACACATTCATTAGTAGTTAATCTTCATATTATATTTAATATGATTAATTAGTTGTTTCATCACTTTTCTAATTTTATTTTTATTGTCAGTGGAATCATTGTGATAACCCAAACCTTTTGGTAGTATTTTTGTTCAAATTTGATCTTATTTTATTGATTTAATTTTTAGGACAGATGGTGGGTTAATTTGATAATTATGAATTGCTTCAATATCCATAGATTGCATAAAAATCTAAGCTAATTCATTTAGATATTTTCACGATCCTAATAATTACTGTTGCATAGTAGAATATTCAGAATATTATAGAAACTTTACTATAGTGGTATCATCCAAAAACTTTGCATGCAACATATACGAAAAGTTAATAGCAACTTGTAGAGATACAACTGTTTTATGTGAAAACAAGAGCAGAGAAACAAAAAATTATATGGGATCTTTCCTAATTGAAATGATTCAAACTATTATAAATTGTATGTTACAAATTATACCATTCTTTCTAATTGGAGAAATATCGATACATTAGAAGTCGGCATTAGTGTCATGTCAAGCAATGACTTTGATGATGGTCGATGATGACCCTTTTAGTGATAATGATCATCAAGTTTGATGTAACTGCTGGATGACTAGATTATTAGTGATGACATGCACTGATATTAGTATCAATAGCATGCCTTATTATTATTTTTTAGTGATGACAGATATTAGGATTGATGTCAACGGTAGGCATTGACCTTCTTGGTGATTGTATGTATCGATGTTGGTGTTGATTACATGCATCGATCTTATTGGTGATGACAGTTGAGAATGTTGGTATCGATAGTATACATCAGTATTATCAATGATAGTGGGTGTCAATGTTGTTGGTACAATGAGCATCAAATTTCTTGGTGATCGCATGTTTCAACATTTGTATGGAAGGCATACATAAGTTTTATTAGAAGCGATGAATCGTAACATTATTGGTTACTATGGTTAATGGCCTTATTAGCAATGATGTATGTTGATGTTGATGTCAACAATATGCATTAGCCTTGTTGATGATGGTAGGCATCGAAGTCATTGACAATAGCTTGCATAAAAGCTGGTATTGATGGAGTGCATCAACCTTTTTAGCAATGGTACATTGACACTAATGTTGATGGCATACATCGTTCTTATTAGTATCAATAGCATGCGTGAGTCTTGTTAGCAACGACAGACATTGACATATTGGTGATGTTGGACAATGAAATCAACATACATCAACATTACCATCGACAACGTGCATCAAATTTATTGGTTCATTAACCTTATTAGCGAGGACAAATAATGACCTTGTTGGTGTCGATGTCGATTTTGGTGTTGACGATGTGCATGGATCATGTTGGCAATGACAAGAGTTTATGTTGGTGGAAACAACATACATTGGCCTTGCTAGCATGAGAACATCGATGTTGTTTGTGATGATGAGTGTCAACGTTGATTTTGATGACATGCATTGGCTTTATTTGTGTTGATGGGCTTCAATATTATTTAATAGAAGACAATAGCTATTGGAAGATTATAATCGGGCAATAATGGAATTCGATATATGTGTCAAAAATTTTAATTTAAATATTTATGTCAATATTACTATTTAATTCAATGAATTTTTTGATGATGTATCAATTATTTTTATAAGAAAGTAAAACAAAAACAACGGATAAAAATTAAATATTAAATTGTAAATTGAATATATATTACCCCGCTAGGCGCTAGACATCACCTTTAATAAGCAGCAGAGTACACAATTCGGGTGATGAAATAATAGCATGGCTGATCTATAGCCAGATTGTAGGGACATGTGCCCCTACTAGCCTTTCATTTCTTAGAGAAATTATTACGTGCAGAGATCGGACGTAATTTAATGTAAATGTAAGTGTACACACTCACATATTCATATATAACTCTATGTTTGGACTCCACATGTAATAATTTCTCCATTTCATAATGAAATATTACCTTTAACTTCTTTTTATTTTATAATATTTTATAATCTATAAAAAAAAAATCTTTAAAAAATTAAATAATAAGCAGCCAAAATAGTTTTAAAAAAAAATTCAAATGCATAACTGCTATAATTTCTAACAAATTATTGATGTTTTGTTTGTATACAACAAATACAATACCAACTAAATTTTCATATAATAAAATTTAGGATATTTTTAAAATAATTTTCTAATTATTTTAATTTTCAAATCTCAATCTTAATTTTATTTGACTATTAATTTCTTTCTACTTTCAAAAAGAGTTTTATATATATATTTTTTAACATTTATGTCAATTAAAACAAATTCACACATAAATCACATATACAATTAATTAAATTTATGACTAGCCTAGTATTGTGCTAAATGAAATTTAGAATATTCCTATTGATAAGCAACCGACGGTGTTCTGGGATGGCTTACCAAATCCGACCCATCGTTTATTCTTGGCTAGCTACTATGAGAACCTTGCTGAAACTTCTTGGTATAGATTTATTTGGTTCAAAGACCATGCTATTAGATTCTCGGTTTATAATTGGATGGCTATTTTGGAAAAGTTAAAAACGGCGGATTTGTTATTAAAGAAGAACATTGCCATTAATTCTCATTGCTTCTTCTGTCATAATGAGATGGAGAACCATAATCACTTATTCTTTGAGTGTGATTCTTCCTTTTCTGTTATTTCTAAGCTTCCTTCTCATATGGACAAATTTCTTTTGAGACCCAAATTAATACTGTTAATGAATTATTTTGATCTAACTCATAGTTTTACTAGAAAGGAGAAAAACTTTATTCTTTTTGTTATCACTGCTCTGGTTTATTTTCTGTACTGACTTTACTTCTTTTCTTTTTCTTGACCGGATCTCAAATTCGATGAGTGCTCTGTCCAACCTTTAGGATTACTTCTGTCAATGAACGGAAGTAGTTTTGTGGTTTTTCAGTTTTTCAGTTTATAGTCGTTTGTGATATGTGGTCTTTTATGTCTTGTTGGTAGGGGTGTCAATTTTTTACACGACCTGAAACACGATCCGAATTCGACCCGAAAAAACCGGGTTCGGGTTGACCCGAAC
Source organism: Dendrobium catenatum (assembly GCF_001605985.2). NCBI lineage: Eukaryota > Viridiplantae > Streptophyta > Magnoliopsida > Asparagales > Orchidaceae > Dendrobium > Dendrobium catenatum. The sequence continues at coordinate 2,171,735 of NW_021318618.1, read as the reverse complement.
CCGAAACGGGTAGGGTTCGTGTTCAACAAATCAACCCTTTTTAAAAATCGGGCCGGGTTCGGGTTGACACAGCAACCCGAAATTGACCCGAAAGTGACACGAAAACTCATATTTGACCCGAAAACTCGAGATTGACCATTTTTTGATCCGAAAATTGAATATTGACCCGATTTTTTACCCAAAAATTATCAATTTTAGGTCGACTTTGGGTCATTCGTGTCAGGTCGGGTTAACCCGGACCCGAATAGGGTCGGGTTCGGGTCCGAAAACCTGACCCATTTTTAAAAACAGGTCGGGTTCGGGTTGACCCGAACAGTTCCGAATTCGACCCGAACCGAACCCACTGACCCGAATAAACACCCTACTTGTTGGCATTGTGCTGTCGTATTTGTTTTTAATTCATTCTTGGTAATGAATGAAAATTCCATTCCTTTTTTTTGGAAACAATTTTTAATTTATTTTCCTTTTGTATTAGTGTTGAACCTTTTTGATTATTAATAAAATGGGTTATGCCTCAAAATTTCCAAAAAAAAAAAAATATAACTTCCGAATTCAAAATCTTTTAATTGGTAGCCAAAACACTTAACGAACACATCTAGATGAGTTGTGTAAAAAAATTTTATACAAGGAAGGTGATTTTTGTTACAGCTTTCAAATAATTAATGCTCCCATAATAATGTTATAATCATCTTTAGCCATCCCAAACAGGCTATTAATTTATTATAATACCGTCACTCCTACATATTAGTTGAGTAATGAATTAATGATTTGATTGCAATTTGCAACCTGCGGGCCCTCACTAAGATTCTTTAAAGCGACGAATGAGCTGTGCTTTGCTGGGAAGGTAGTAAAGATGAAGGTGGTCGGCCACCACCCGTCGACATCTCCGCGCCCATTACGCCTTAGAAAAAAGCGATGGCCCCTTTTCAAAGATATTTTGACATAGTCGTGAAGGGCTGATCCATTCCTTGAAGATCAATAAATGCTCTGAGGATGTCAAATACAGATATATCATTTATGTTTATATATATATATATATGGTCATATTCATTAAAATAGAATTAGTCATTCATAATTTGTATTTATTTAATAGGGTAGAGTGAATTATGAATTGAGCCTTTATTTTTTTTTCAATTTTGCCTTTTTTTCAATTTTTTGATTGGATCAATTTGGTAGAATATCAAAAAATTTCGAGATATTCTTCAAAATCATCAAATTTATGTTAAGATTAGTGTAATTCAAGATATCATATTTATCTATATTTATTAGTATTATTATTATTATATTTTTATTTATTTTTTATTTTTTTCAGATATATATATCTCTATTCTTAGCAAAAACAAACAGCTTTAGGTTTTCTATATACACCTATTATTTATTTGTATGTTAGAGTAAATTTTTTTTAAAATATTTAAAATTTTGAATTTAAAATTAAGAAGTTGAGCTGAACAATTGAGACAAGCTTGTGCTTGCTAAACTAACTTGAGTAATTGAGTCGAGTTTGAGCTTAAATTTATTTTTAAGAAACTGAATTTAAGTTTAGTAAACTAGCTCTAACTAAGTCAAAATTAATAATAATAATAATAATAAATAATTATAGAAAGTTAGAATTAAATAGGCATAGCTTGATTAAGCAAATATTCAACTCAATTGGGCTCGTTTACACCCTACTTCATATAATTTATTTTCTTTGATTTCATTAATGCCTCGATATAATTTGAGAATAATTTAGGAGTAGTTTTTGTCATATCTTATAGTTTC
>NW_021318618.1:2149637-2169180 GCF_001605985.2 Dendrobium catenatum | reverse complement strand
CCGTCGGAAAGCTGCCGGAATTTTTTGTTGGAAATAAGACGTCATAAACCGCCGGAAAGCCGCCGGAAAATTGACCGCCGGAAAGCCGCCGGAAAATTCCGCCGGTAATAAGTGATTTTCCTGTAGTGATTTTTTGAGTGACATGGCTTATAAATAAGTAGAAGATCAAGGGTAAATTGGGAGTGATTCTGATGGACGTCCGATCTTGATTCCTATGATCAAGCACCATTCAATGGACCTTTCACTATTTTAATGATATCAAAATTTGATTATCTTGGACTTGTTGGATTTCCCCCCCCCCCCCCTTTCAAGAGGAAATGTGGTTCTATTTATAGAATTTTTTGAGTGACATGGCTTATAAATAAGTAGAAGATCAAGGGTAAATTGGGAGTGATTCTGATGGACGTCCGATCTTGATTCCTATGATCAAGCACCATTCAATGGACCTTTCACTATTTTAATGATATCAAAATTTGATTATCTTGGACTTGTTGGATTTGTCTCGTTGAGTCGCTCGATTAGACTATAAGCATGTTCACTATTTAGGTTTCATTTGAGATAGTATTCTTATTATTTTTAAAGTAGCTTTTTAATATAATTTTTTTTAAAAAAAATTATACAAAAATCTACTTTATAAAACAATACAAAAACTGTCCCAAACGGAGCCTTACTTTTTTGGATTTCAATGTAAAATGATCTTTTAGATACTAATAAAAAGGGAAATGTATTGAGAGCTTCAAGATTGATCTTCACGCATGCGTCACGTCATTTTAAATGTAACAAATGTGCGAGACAAAATGGCTGATTGTGTACTCGGATAATGAATGGCAGTATTTTCAGGTAGTGAAGTTGAGGTAAGTAACATTGACACTTTGGAAAACTTCCAAAGTCGGCCGAAGGGTTGAATATGATTTGGACGATTTGAACTCAATGGTGAGTTTATCATAGTTTTGGAGACTATTATGAATGACATTTTCTTACTTATTGGCTAATTTTGAACTAGTTTTTATTGATTTGTGAGATCCATTAAAAGGCTCTCTCCTCTCCAGGGAAATTCAATATTTGGACCTATTGCCACACATTTCATTTATGTTTATTACTATTAAGTGTGAGGGTTACATAAAATTTTGAACATGGCCTTTCTTCGCTTCAAGTATTGAAGAGACATTATGTATGAAAGTCCTTCAATCATTTGAATGTGGATCATCTTTATATTAATTTGAGCTAGCGGATTCCTACAATTAGAAAATCCCCCTCAAGAATCTTACAGTAATAATTTTGGCCTTATCTGTTAATTTAATCTTGATTTTTCAAGATTGGTTTCTACCACAAAATCTTATTGGAGGCTGTCATAAAGTTCTAAAATGATGCTACCATAAAATCTTAAATGAAAATTATCGTACTAGTTTATAATGAAAACTACAAAAGTCTTCAATGATAGTTTATTACTAAATTAGATGGTGAACTTTTCACAATATATACCTATGAAATCCATATTTGAAGAGCATCTTCTAGAAGAAGCAACAAAGACAGAAGGAAGAGAAAAAGGAAGCGGGGGTAGATGGGAGTCATCTTAGAACCAAAGGAAGAATTCCTTTGGGTGCTTGCAAGTAAAATGCTTCCGCTTCAAGAGAGAAGTCTAGTCCTCATTTTTATAGCAGTTGACTACATTTTCAAGCAAATAGAGTGGTATATTTGTTCATATCTCTAATTTCATATGAAGTGTAGTTATCAATATATCTCTTTTGAAACATAGTAAATTATTTGATATTTGTGCAATCATAAATTTAGGCTTATATAAATTGAATCATATAAATGTTTGTATTCTTTTTTATGATTTTTTATATTTCTTTTATATATAATTACTTTGTGTTTCATCATATTTTCCCTTAAATTAAGGGCACTATTTCCTAACAATTAGTATTAGAGTGAGTTTATAAAAAGTATAACGTCAATGAAGGTTAAGATTGAGATTAAATGGCTCAATGAATTTTAGCCTTTGAAGAACTAAGATATATGTTGTACTTATCAAATAATAAGGATTTATAAAAACACTAATTCGGCCAAACAAAATGCCTGAAATCATAAGCGAAGAAGCTAAGACAAAGATGTACACGGATGTTCTCTCAACAATTCTGCTGTATTTGGTGGATGAAGTCTTCACAGAGGTTTTAGAGGAGACAAATGTAATCTGTTTCTTATCAATTCAATAAACTCTCTAACAAATTTTACCATAAGTAGAGACTTCATTTACTTTGCATGCAAGAAGGTATGCCTTTCAAATCATATTCGAATGAGTTTTCTTCCATTTTTTGATATTTAAAAAACATTGAAGTGATTATTGACAAAGCATAAATGACTTTATTGTGAATGTGATTTCTTTAGGTCTCTCATGCAAACACATTCGAGATATTATGTTTTATGTCCATGATACATGCAACATATTCAAGAAAAGCAATAAACTAGTTGAATGTTTATCACATGTTAGAGAGGAGAATCTTATGAGCTAGAGTTCTCTTCTAATTATGGCAAGAATAAATATAAGAATAAATTCAAAAAAAATTACTTTTATTATAATAAGGAAAAACACATAAAGAAAATTTATTTTATTTTTAAGAGAAATTTATTACTGATGGTTATAGAAGAGTATTGCAAAATAAAATTTTTGTAAAATTGGGAGCTTTCAAAAGACCAATAGGATTTTCACGACAAGCAAAAATTTAAAACAAAAGAACAACACAATAATGAGACATATTTGGCAAATTTGCTACTAATGAGCTAAAGTATTTCCGTGGCTTAGTTAACCTTTATGACAAATGACATCAAGTTTCCCTACAAAGAGGCATTCAAATATGATCATTAATTATAAGCTAGAACATTGGAAATTCAATCTCCAAGTGCAAGATTGTTAATTGTGAAAATTTTCAAGACTTTTGGCTACCAAAAATTTTAATTGGAAGCTATTATAAGATCTTAAATGAATGTTACTATAAAATCTTAGATAGAATACCAAAAAAGTTTGTAATGGATGTTATATAATTCTTCAATTATAGTTAGTAATTAATATTGGAAAGTGAACTCTTATCATAAAAAGATGTGACGAAGAGAGGCAAATATGAAGAAGAGATAGGAGAGTTGGGTCATCTGAGAAATTAAAAAAAAAAGGAATTCATTTAAAGGCTTACAAGTGAAGTTCTTTATTAAAAAAAAAAAAAGTCATCTTTATAGTAGGTGTTAGCATTTCCTTTCAGTCATACATGATGGTGTTTTTATCAATACATCTAATTTCATATGAAGTGTAATTCTTTTTATATTTCTTTTGAAGCATGATAATTTTTTTAATCTCTATACATGCAATTATAGGTGTCAACTTAGCAAAGTTGAACTCGGGGAAGAACCATCCTTTCTTTTGAGGGTGGGCAAAATAGGATTGTAAAATGCATACTTTTATATATGAAATAGAAAAAGAAAAAAAAATTCTTATAAATTGGGCAATTGTATTTATTAAAGGTGGGAAAAATAGTTAATTTGCTTATTCTTTAGGAGAAAAAAAAAAGACTTTAGAGTGGGCAATTGTCCACCATGAGCTCTTCATGGTTACACCCCTAAGTTGAACCATATAAATTTTAGTCTTTTTTAATTGTTCTTGATCTCTCTATATAGTTATTTTATGATTCCTCTTACGTATCCTTACCTAAAGGGCACTTTATTTCCTAATAATTAATAGCCATGATGTTTAAGATTGAGAAGTTTGATAACTCAAAGAGTTTTAGCATTTAGAAAACAAAGAAGTACGTTGTATTCTTCCAACATTAATTTGTAAAATCACTCATAAGATATAAAAAGATGCTTAAACTAATGAGTGAAGAAGATTAGATAAAGATGGATTAGAATTGTCTCAATAATTCAGTTGTGTTTGACATATATGACCCTAATAAATGTATTAGATGATACAGCTATAAAAAGTTCATAACTCAAGTAAAAGTCTTCGTACATGACTAAATGCCTCTCCAACATACTCATATCATAAGCAGAGACTCTATTTACTTTGTATATGACAATATATGCCTATTAATTCACATTTGAATTAGTTTACTTCTATTCAAGATTTGAGGAATATTTTTAGGATTGTCAAAATGAAAACCATGCATTATTATTATTATTATTATTATTATTATTATTATTATTATTATTATTATTATTATTATTATTATTATTATTATTATTTCCTCTTATAAATACTTTATTTATTTTTAGATTAGTAGCTACCACGAGGTCTTATTTTGAGGCTACCATAAAGTCCAAATTGATGATAGCAAAAATCCTTAGTGAAAACAACCATAAAAGTCTATAATAGATGCTCCAAAAATTTTTAATGATAGTTGATCATTAATATTGAAGGGCTCTTCATATATATCTATATATAATTCTCACATGGAGAGCATCCACATCAAGCATTGAAGAGAGAAAATAAAGAGGAACATAGAAAAGAAGAGTGCATTTGAGAAAAAAATAGAAGAAATTATTCAAGTGCTTATAAATAGAGTTCTTAAGCTTCCTCGAGAAAAAGAGTCTAGCCCTCATCTTTGTTGTAGGTGATCGTATTTTCTCTTAGCTAAATAAAATGATATTGTTGCTTATATCTCTAATTGTTTATGAAGAGTGATTCTTCATTTTTCTTTCAAAGTTTAGTAAATAATTTGATCTCTGTATGACATAGACTCAGTAGATAATTTGATGACTTTTTCATAGTTCTTGATCTTTCTTTTATAGTTACATTGTAGTTCATTATAATTGCTCGATCATATGTTAAGGCTTCATTTCAGACAACTTATTTGATGTTTTCTAAAACAGCTTTTTAGCATAAAAATTTTTTGAATTACAAATTTTGTACTAAAAAATAGTTTTATAAATTAGTAAAAAAGTTGTTTCAAATAAAGTCTAATTGTCCTTTATTTTCTAACATTTGTGAGTTCCTATGTGCACATTTATAACTCCAACAGTATATACTTTTGTATGAGAAAAAATCTCTTATGACATGGAGTGATGCGAGATGATAGTGATTTAATATTATATTTTTATATCAACCATAAATCTATTTATATTTTAAATTAAAAAATTAATTTAATGTCTTATTCATTATTTTTATGACATTGGCAATTTGGCCTTTCATATTTAGAAGGAGTCAAGGTATGCGCTTTAGCCTAAGAAAAAAAAATTATATCAGTATATTTTGATTAATTCTAATTATAATAAAATTTATATATTTATTTTTTTAATATCCTATAAGAATTATCTATTTATTTATTTATTTACATGCTACACTTATTTTAAAATAATAGTTTTAAATTTATTTTATTAAATTTTAATTGAAGAATTCTAATTTAAAAATTCTATGCTTGTCATCAATTAATAAATGTAGGAGGCCAAAGGTTTAATTTAATATCTCTGATTAAATTAAATTAAACTAAATTATATATTTATGATAAGCATAATTCAAAAATATAATGCTTTAAATTGCTATAAAACCACTTATATACACGATAATTTGAGGGATGCCAATAACTACTAGGAAAATTGCGGATAAATCTAAAAAATAAAAATAATTTGAGAAATTTTTATTTATTTTAAAAAATGCAACAATCAATTGTACCCATTGAAAAAATGCCCTATTGTCAATTCACCTGAGCTCCACATATTTGAAGTTTGTACTAGATATCTAAGCATTAATGAGAAAGATCTAACATCCATTTAGCAAGTACTTGTGTTTATTACTAATCCTTATGCATAATATAATTAAGATATAACCTCTAATGTCATTAACATTTATTTCCACCTCCAATCTAGTTTAATGAGATTGAAGCATAACATTTGCTTCCACTGAATTTCATACCCAAAGAGAATGTGCATCCATATCCCTAACTTGAAGTTATCTTCGGAACTCAAATCCCTTTCCATATAAAGTTATCTTCATTTGGGACAAGAAAGCAATCTTGGTTCTCTTGCCTCTTACAATCTAACAAAAGCCTAAGAAACAATTGACTTATAGAATATTATATTTTTTTATCTTCCAAGAGGAAAGCTATGGTGCACCATCAAATAATGCAATTTTTTAATGGTAAATGCATTAATGATATAAGGTTGAAAATTAGCCATTCATTAATGGTTGGTCCTGCCTTTTCCCTCCAAAATTTTTACCTTTTTATTTGAAATAAGATTAATCCAACCATCATTCTTGTGCATACGTAAAGGGATAAGATTTACATTGGATAAGTTGATTATCTTTAGTTTGTTCAAGGTGGCCTAACAAGATCATTATTTTGTGAGATTGGATCATGTCTCTTTATAATTTTGTTGTTGTATGCATTCCCTCCAATTTATTCTCACATTTTCCTGAATATCCTAAAAATCTCCAAAGATCAAACATCCCTCATTCAAGCCTTCAAAACCCCTTAATAACCTCTATTGAAGGTCATGACTAAGTTGAGGTATGCATCTACTTAGGCTTATTTTTCACATCACTTCAACCCGTTAAACCCCATTCATCTCCTATAACTACTCTATATAATAGGTTCACCTCTTAAGATGACCCTCCACCACCATTTTCCTCCTTTTATATAATTTTGAACACACTTTCAAAAAAAATATTTTAAACCTAGGTAAATGAGCTCAATCTAAACTATCCATGCATTTTCCTCCATACCCATCTAAAGATCTCACATTCAAATCAAGAACTTTACATTGTATCCTTGCTAAGTAAAATAAACATACATAAATATTTTTAGCCACCAATCTCACAAAAATACAATCTCACCACCATTGAATATGGTATCAAAATAAAGCATAAAAGGACCAATTTCTTTCATAACTTTTTTCAACATGGAAAGCTTTTCTCGTGGTAGGATTGTCTATAGCTTTTGAGGGAATTAATTCTTTTCATATGATAGTTTAGATTCACGTTAAAATCTATTTGAACTAGTATATTGCTTGCAAGCTATTGATATAAGCAAAACCTTCCAATTGATTGATTCTACAATAAAGCCTGACCTTTCTTTCTTGGTAAAAACTTGCCTTTTACTTCAGCGAAAAATTTAGTGCGTGAGTGCTCTACTTATAAAATAGCCCCACTCATTTATAAAATTAGTTTTAGTTATTTGCTCTATTTTTCTTTGGTAATTCTTGTGGTTAAATATTGAAGCTTAATTTAATTGAATATATATTAATTGTCTTTTCATGCTCTTTGCAAAAAGTGGCTTAACATTATTTGGGATTTTTTATTTCATTTAAGTGTGCATGCATAAAGATATTTTTCTATTAAAATTGATGTTTTACTAGTTAAATAGAGCATAATCAAAAGGCCTTCATTGTTTTAAGTGTTTTAATTATAGTGTGAATCTTTTGTTTCTTATTGTGTTGTGATTGGTTAGGAAATTATGTTTTATGCTAGACTTACATGAAAACTAGTATTTTTAATTTTAATTAATAATCAACTTTAAAATCAAGTAAAAAGATATTTTTAATATAAAAAAATACACCAGCTTTAAGATTATTAAAACAATTTTTACTTTATACTTTTAAAAAAAGATATTTAAGTAGAACTTATTAGTACTAAATCATAGGTGATTTATAAATCTTGGCATAGCTTGTTCCTACTATACACAAGTAAATGCCTTTCCTTAAGGATAGAAAACTTTTCATTCATATAGGCCCTATATATGGGGTATTCTTACTCTATTATGTATTTCCTTACAACATGATTTAATTAAACACTTTTAAATTATTGCCTAAGCACATGCTTATAGTGACAACACTAATCCAAATATTATTGTAAGTCTAGTTTTGAAGTTTTAACTCACATAGTCAAATTTTCTCTTTTTACTCTTCTTATAAGCCTTTCCTTATACATATAATGATTATAAGCTTACATTTTTTTTTCATTGATTTAAGATCACATGGTTCATTTAGATAACATTATTTATGGTTGTTGGCAGAGTGTTTAACAATTGGGCTAGGTTGACCATTTTTCTAGTTAAGTGATGTTGAGCTTACTAACCAGAGATAATGGATCCATAAAATTTTAATAAGGTTATTTGCATACATATATCACCCTTTAGCCGCACACATTCTTATTGAAACTTGGAAAATTATTAATCATCATCACATCAAACTTTCAATGTAAAACATATCCTCTGCTTGGATATAGTGATTTAGGCTTCATTTGCGATTGTTTTTTTTTATTTTTTTTTTTTTTTTCCGCTTCTTAAAGTAGCTTTTTAGTACAAAAATTTTAAGAAACCGTAGAAAAGCAGTTTCATACGAAGCCTTAGTATTTATCTTGTGGTATGATACACTTTGAATCTTGGACTATCCTTTGAAGATAATTTTTGAATCATAGTTTACTACTTTAATGTTTACCTAATTGAACTAGAATACAAGTATGACTCCCTTATCAAGATTGCCCATCAAAGGTGTTTGAAGTATAATTAGCTTTAGGGATGCAATCTCTTTGGGTATCTCAATGGTTATTAATTTTTAAAATTGTTACTATGACGTTTTATGAGTGTTTTAAACATGTTTTGATAAGACATATAGCTCCTCTCTCATTGAATATTTTTTTATCTCTTCTTGTGAGACATCCTCATACTATCCCCTTTTTATTTTCAAAAGCTCTTTATTATATAGCTGGCTAATGCTGGGAAGATTGCACTTTAACGCATCATCTAATAGGAACAATTTTATTAATTATGCCAACTCTAATAACTTTCTCCTTTTATTGTCACCTAAGGATACAAAACCTCTCGTCTTTGGTTATAGTGAAGCAAACTTTCTATGATCTCTTATTATATGCTTTGAGTTTTTATTGTCCAAATATGAACTTGTTGGTCTGATAACATAAATTTTGAAATTGTGTTGAGTTCATGCGTTTTACAAGATGGGTGAATAGTTGTGAAACTACAAGAAAATACCATATTTGTTATGGATGTTCTAGTGGATACTATCAATTATCTATCGATAATTAAAAACTGACATAAAATTATGATGAAATATTATTGTTGATAAATTCCTCATCAGGAATAAGAATATGTCATAATTTATGATGAATTTTTTGTTAGTGGTTTTTTTAATGAGTTTTCCTTCTAAAAACTATAGGAATTTTTTTTTAAAAAAGTAGGCATTATATGAATTAATTTAACATTTTTTATGAAAACCTATCAGAAGACAACAACGCCAATCACAATATAAAATACTAATAGTAAATACATGCACTCAAAATAAACAAACAAACAAATGATCACAATCAAAATTTTAAAATATACAAAAAATTGTTCATAAATAATCACATGTTCAAAAATTTTCACAGATAATCAAAATTTTGAATTGTCATATTTTTCTCTCCTCTCCCTCTATACACATATAAACTGAACTCCTCCAACTTGGTATCATCCCTTTAATCTTCCTCTTCATCTTCGTCATTCCTAGTTCATGTAGATGTGTGCTTAAATGGTGATAGAGATGGCAGGTAAGCATGATAACCACCAAAGAGCAAGTACTCCATTATATGATGTTATTTGGCCCACATAGCTTTCATTGACCCTAGAGTTTTGCAATTAGCAAAGTGACATGATTCCTCATAATGTCTTGTATATCCTATGGCTATGGTGGCATATTAGTAGCTAGATATGAGTGTGGAGAAAATATTAGCATGAGACCTCACCACCTCCCGACTAGGACTGTTCTGATGACCTTGTTTGACTAAAATCCTTCCAGCCCTCGTTGCCTAATATGGCTCTCCAGTCACCTTTGCCCAGCTACGATCTACAAACCCATAATCGTGTGACCAATATCGTCTTGCTATAGTGACAACCACTGAATTCTTCAACTTTTGTCACTAAAAACGTCAATACACACTAGTTCGTCACCAAAAATCAACTTGATCATGCACGAATCTCGAGGCATATTCAAGTTGGTAGCTTTCAAAATTAAATTCGGGACCATCTGATTTCCATTTTCAGCATACTTATAATAAAATTGAACGTCTCAAAAAGAAAAACTGAACAACACCAAAATCAGTCCAAATCGAGCCCAAATGGGTCCAAATTGGGGCCGAACCACAATTGGAAGGTTCAAAACATTATTTTGATGTATCCAAATATGACATGCTTATTGTTAAATCGAGCGGCTCGACGAGACAAATCCAACGAGTCCAAGATCGCTAAATTATGACATAGTTAAGACACTTAAACAGTTGAAAAACTCTCTATGATTAGGAGAATCAATACGGGCCAACTGATGGAGCACTCCGAACATGCCCCAGATCTTATCTATATTTATGGGGAATGCCACTCATGAAAATTTATAAATAGACCCACCCACACTCTCTATATGAAGGAGACATTTATTTAGAGATTGAAGAGTTCATAGGCTTCAATAGCTCAGTACCAACGCCCGGCCACGCACCAATCGCCGTCGGACTATAGGCCGACCATCGCCGGACCACTGCCTCGCCGCCGACCGTCGTCGGACATCCACCTTGATGCCGACCACTATCAGACTTCCAATCTGTTGCCGACCACTGCGAGACTCAACCTGGCCGTCGTCAAACCACTGCCAACCATCGAGTGCCGACCGTCTCCCGGCCGCCGACTGCCGCCGGACTTCAACCCGACCATCATCGAACACCGCCCATCCATCGTCCGCCACTAGACTTTAGCCCAACTGTCATTGAACTATTGTATGACCGTCATTGGACCATCGACCTCTGTCGGACTTCCACCCAACCGCCGACTGCCACACGAAATCAGCCCAACCCTCGCCGGACCATCGCCCAGCCGCCAGACTTAAGCCCCACCTTCTTCGGATCACCATCGGACCGCCGACCGCCTCCGGACTTCCACACAGCAGTCGGGCATCGCCGAACTTCTGCCCGACCTTCTTCGGATCATTCCTCGTCAGCTAAACATCTTCCTTAATGCATTGGACTTCCACCAGACCATCGTCAGACCTTTGCCTAACTCTCCAAACTACAGTAATATAACCGCCTCTAACTCAAGGGATGGTCAACCTTTATAATTTTATCAAATTTAGTGAAATATTTTCACCTGGGTAAGGACCCCTAATTTTTCGCTCTTCGGATTTTTCACGTAGAAAAGATCGGGTGTTTTACTTCTCTCTCTCTATTTTTGTGCTACATATCCGTGCTTTGCTAAGACGAAAAGTTTACTCTACTACCGCAACACACACAAATTATTATAAATTTGATGCATGCCATATGTCAAATGTCAACACATACAAATGATTTAAGATAAAGTAGATGGAGATGAAAATGTCAAATCTTTTTCTAATTTTTAAAATAAAACTATAAATAGTTTGATTAAAACATAAACAAAACAAACAACATTAAAATCAAACTTATATATAAAAATATTTTAATGAATGAGAATTTTTAACTTCACTCACTTTAATTGTAAAATTTAAATTCCAATTTTAAAAATACTATCAAATTAAACAAATTTATTATTTAAAAATAAAAAAACCCTCATTTAAGCCGTAATACTAAATATATCTTTAATTTCCTTTTACATAACGTCAAGCCTGAGGCAGAAATCGGAAGAAACTAAGAAGCAACGTTACTTTAAAGCTATTCGTTGGACAATTTCGCCACGGAAAAATGAATAATGATTGCCATTTTCGTATTTTTCTTCCGATGCATGACTACGTGAGTAATTTCGCCATTCCTGAACTACGGTTAAAGGAAATCCCTAGACCCTAGGTTGAGTTAAGCTACCCATATTATAACTACCCACAAACCTTTTCTTATTTACACGTCTACCATCAACTCTCTTCTAAATGTTGTATAAATACCTCGCCGGAGGCAAGTTAGGTTTGCAAAATTGGAGTCAAGAAGCCTCTTCTTCCTCTTTCTTCTCTCCTTCTCCTCCTTTTAATCTCTTCCTCAGCTTCCTTAGCAATCGTAGCTTCTGTCGAAAATAATGTCTGCTTCGTCCAGATCCAGATCTAGCGTGCCGGCGATGAAAAGCGGCTTGAAGCAGTCTATATCCCCAGCCGGCCGTTTTTACTCGTCCGCGTTCTCAGCTTCAGCGCCGCCTTCCAACATCAACGTCTTCGCTACGTCCTCAACGAGCTTCTCGGCACGATCAACTTCTAACTTCCTTACCCGTTCCTCTTCCCCCACCCGTGTAAACTTAATCGGATCCTCGCCGCCGTCCTCCTCCGTCCGCTTCTCCATCGACCGGCCCATCTCACCTGGCCGTTCAATCTCCGCCATCACCAGCCGCGATCCGGTCATCCGTCCACCGATATCCGCCCCTGGCCGCCGTAAGACATGCATGTGCTCGCCGACCACCCATCCCGGCTCCTTCCGATGCAGCCTCCACAAAGGCGTGCCAAACCGCCAAACCGCAGCTGTCTCCTCACCGTCGAATCGCCTCAACGCTAGACGATCGGCGATGACGAACTCACTCGTCCGGATCGGAACGGTTGAGGGCGAGTTGGTCAAGAGGGCCCTTGCAGCCCTGATCCGCCCTTCCTCGCATCATCAGCGCCGGAGAGCTGACTTCCGTCCTCGGCCAAGTCGCCTTTCCAAGATGTCCATCGCTGAAGATCTATGATCTGATATAGAAGGGGTTATAGATCTCGAAGCAGGTTTGTGAACCTCCGAAGCCTGTGAACCCGTTGCCCTCGCGGCTTCATCGGCAGCGCCCCTCCGATCGCTGATTTCCACTTATAATTTTTTTTCTCTATTTTCTCGAATTGTACTGAGAAATCTGGAAGAGAGAAGGCGCAACTAAGGCAGAAGACGGATCATTATCCGTCCAATTGTACATAATGCTCTATTGCAGCCGTTGACGGCTATGGAACCAGATTTGAGAATGAGAACATGGACAGAGTGAACCTCATGAATATTTAATCACTCATTAACTCATTTAATTACAGATTTAATCAATCTAAAATTTTCACTAAAACGTTTACATCGTTTAATCGAGCGTTCTCGTCTCTATTGCAGTCGGAAGATCCGTTTAAGTGTTTTTCTCTCTACATAAATTTCTCCGTCGTCGTTGACGCGCGCCGTTGCTGTTTAGTGCGTGTCCGTTGTCACCACGGTCCCGTCGTGTTGTCGCCGTCGCCGTCAACTTTTGAACCAGCATTAGTGGTATCTATGAAGAGGTAAAGATGCTTTTTCCTTCTAATTTGCATTATTTTTTACCGTATTTTAATATTCTGTAATCTATTGATTCGTCTCTTTTTCGTCTGGTGCAGGTTGGGTGCCTTTCGTTACTTCCAGTGCAAGAAAAGGAGGCGTGGTCCTTAAGCAGCTTCGGATCCTTCTGAAATTGAGATAACTATATATAAAAAATCTTTAAATTGAAAATAATAATAACATATAAACAAGAAAATATGAAAAATTTTGGAAGGATATCGTCAAGTGGATCTCATATTTGCTGGATTTGAGCTAAGATTAAGGCAAAATATCAGCCCAAATAAGTCCATCTTGACTGGAATTACACATTATAACGTGAAGACTGGAAGCTTAATCGGACTTTGGACCAACGAGAAAGGGGACAGAAATTCAAGCAATAATTACCGGAAATTTAAAGAGGACTACAAATAAAATTTAATAGATGAGAACTGTGATGGTAAAATTTTTAAAAAGGGGCTTAATTAGAAGTTAATTAAGCAAAAGGAACTTATTTTTTAAGTAAATTTAAAAAAGAGCAAAAGTGTTAAATTATTTGATGTTTTCTTTAAAAAATATAATCTATTTGTCATTTTAAGAAATGTTGAAGGGTTTAGTTTTTTCTTAAGATAATTTAAAATATATTACATGAGGTATTTTATAATTATAAAATTTATCAAACTTCTACAAAACTTTATTTTCATTCATCTGGTGAGCATTTGGCTCAGGTTCCAATCCTAGAGAAAGAATATATATGTTTTTAATTTAATAACAAATATTTTAAAAAATTATATTTTTTAGACAAATATATATATATATTTAATAATTAAATATAAATGTAAACTTACATAAAAAGGTTATATCTTATAAGTTTTAAATAAAGTGTTATTTAAATCTTATAACTAATTAAATTATTAAAGTTTTAAGTTTAATTTAATAATAACTTATATAAACATTTTAATGATATAAAGATTTAAGTATTTAATTAAAACTTATAGTAAAATAATTTATCTAAATATTTAATTATATATTAGCATTTTTAATAAATAGTTAATAATTAATATTTTAAATTTTAAAATTATATTTTAAATGTGTCTATTTTTCAAATAAAAATTATATGAATATTGATATCAAATGTTATGCTATCGTAGATATTAATTTGTTTAGTTACCAAGATATTTAAAATTTGTTTTCAAACTTTTGGATTCATTTAAAAAAAATTAATTTATTAAATTGATGTAATTTGAAGTTAAAAATAAACGCCCTATAACACTTTACAGTACAGACCCTGCTACCTTTTAGAATGCAGATAAACTTTAAGTTCTTTTACAGTTTTTTTTTTTTTTTTTTCATAACAAAATAAGGACTTTTATTTTAACATAAAACAACTCATAAAGACAAATACTTATAAACTAAACTTAAAATATTAAACCTAATGTTTTGGGCTATCTTATCCTGCCTAAATACTACTAGTCCTAAACAACTCTTTCTCTTGAAGAGTAAAGGAGGTTTTCAAGGCAGTTGAGCCAATGTTGGAGCAAATGTAAACAATACAAATGAAGAGTGAAGGAGGTTTTCAAGGAGTCCGATGGAAGATTGAATATCCACAAAGATAAAAGCTCCATCTTAAATAGAAGCAAGAGCAAGAATATGAGCCCGCATATGAGAATATGAATGCGATTGAGGATGTCTCTTTGGTGGTAGTGGATTTTTCATGAAGTCCGAGGATAATAAAGTGAATCATAGTAAACATAGATGGATAATAATGGGAAGAATATGCAAGAGGGGAGTGGGGGCGATAATAATTTCATTTATGTTGTGATCTTTATGTATGGTAAACTCTTCTCATCTAATAGATATAGAAAGAAGAATAAATCACAAGAAAGTTATTAGGGTCAAATGAAGAATTGGAATACAAAATGGTGTAATTAAAGGCTTGTTTGGGGCAACTTTTTTGATGCTTTTTAAAGCATCTTTCTAGTACAAAAATTTAAATTTTTGTACTAAAAAGTTACTTTATAAAGCAGTAAGAAAGCAGTCCCAAATGAAGATTAAGGCTTCGTTTGAGACGACTTTTTACTGCTTCCTGAAGCAAGTTTCTAGTACAAAGATTTTAAATTTTATACTAAAAAGTTGTTTTAATAAACAGTAAAAAAGTCCTCCCAAACGAAGCCTTAATCTTCATTTGGAATTATGTACGAAAGTTATGCTATATTTGGGAACTTTCTATATTTGGGAAGATGTAAAGGCTCAAGCGAAATGTAAGTGAATGATGAACTAGTGGAATACATTTTCTTTTTAGAAGTGGCATGAATTAAGAATGGTGGTCATAGAAAGGGTTTGAGGAGATGTATGTTGCTTTAGATTTGGAGCAGATTAATTAACTTTGCAATATGATCAAAGATATTTTTTAGAAGTAGGGCTTAATATCTAATAATATTTGACTAAGTTGACCACTTTGACAATGAGTTGGTCAAAGCCTAGTTTATGGGATGGTTGGGTTAGTCAATTTTTCTAGAGTTTGAGCTAACTTTAGTCAGATTCGGGCTATAACTAGGTGGTGCTCAAATTTGGGCAATATTGGTGGACTTGCTGATGGAAATCAGGGAAATAATTTCTTGAAGAATTGTAAATAAGAACATGACGTTATAAAGCAATCGATCCAATATAGAAATAAAACTATTTCTAATTAGTAGTCTGAAGTAACACAGCTCATTTTGATCTGTTTGTTGAGAGCTTATGCTTCCAACTAAAAGGTCATGGGTTCGAGTCTGTATATGCGTTGTTTGTGTAAATTTGTCTTAAATGACCTAAATGTCCCAAAAAAAAAAAATAGTCTGAAGTATTTTTACTTGCTATAAATCTTCATCCAACAATACTAAATTCTCATTCTATTTCTATCCTACAATTTATTCTCTTCAGCTTGTGCTGCTTGGCCTTCCCTGGCAATGAACTGCTTGCTATACCAACGGTGCCTCCTTTCTCTAACATAGACCATCCAGAAGATGAGGGAGAGAATCATTGAGGCAGAGAAGACAGTGAAGCTACAGTACATTCCCTTGCTGTGACGCTCCAGTTCAGGGCAGAGGTCAGTGCCTATTAAACTGAAGATCTCTCTTTCAAAGCTGCAATTTGCCACATTTATGAGGAATGGAGTAAACTGGTACAGGTTCTGGCTCGTGCTTGTGGCTGCCGTCATCTCTCTATAGATGCTTGGTGTGATGCGACCGACGGTTGAGCAGATCTCTTGGCCAGAGATGACATTGGCGTTGCATATGAACCCTTTCCATACCTGCATTAAGAGGTATTGTATACATATATATATTTCATACACACATACACATACAATTACTTTTTTCTCTTTACAATCTTCAAATGTAATATTAGGATTAGTAATGATGATCAAGAGCATAAGAAAAACTTAATAATCCAATTTGGTTATGTTAAAATAACCTTAATCAGATCTCTTGGTGTGTGATCATATCATTTTAAAATTTTATGAAATTTGGGAACAAACTACTTTTTTTAAGTTAAATTTAGGCTTTGTTTGAGATGACTTTTTTACTGCTTCTTAAAACAATTTGCTGGTACAAAAATTACTAGAAAGCTGCTTTAATAAGCAATAAGAAAGCTATCTCAAATGGAGCCTTAAGCTTTGTTTGGGACAGCTTTTGTACTGCTTCTGAAAACAAATTATTAGTACAAAAATTTTAATTTTTATACTAGAAAGTTGCTTTAAAAAATAGTAAGAAAACTGTCTCAAACGAAGCCTTAATGTCAATGTTCTTTAATATGCCAATTGGATTTATATGATTGAAAAATATAATAGAATGAAATAATGTGAACATTGTGTCTTTGAATATCATGTGTTAAATCGTAGCAACTCCTAAGGTTGTGGAAGAGAACTATAATTTTTTAAACAGATTTCAAACACGAGCTTTACAAGTTTATAACTGATTATAAATGGTGTGTCTAAGACTGATCTAGACTAGGTGAATTGAAACCTGAATCATATCCACTATCATAAAAGATAGTTTGGATGGATAAAATTGCTATATTTGTGTCTCCGAGATGTCTAATTCTGATTTATTTGGCTACCTGTACTGATAGGATATACTATGATGCACTTTCTATGGATTTTGCTCATTATATTTAAGGTAGAATTTGGCAAAAATATTTAGATATTACTCATTTTGGTTATACTGATACATATGCTTTCAAGCCTTAATGGGAGAAGTTCATGTTTTGAGCCTACAAAACCCAAGGAAATATTTGAATTCACATTAAGAGTTTAGTGCCCCAAATAAAGTGAAAAAAGTCTTTGAATATTCCTATGAAATGTGCATTTGAGGAAGACTGTAAATAGGTGTGATCTATGTTTCAAAAGCTATTAAGTTAAATCATGTGGGACCTAAAGTTGTGATTTTGCCTGATTTATTAATCAACTCTTAGTTAATTTTTAAGATAATTGTTCTCATGAATATCTTGATGAATGGCACCATTTAGAGACATACAATGAAACCGATGGAATCATCACCAACCAATTCTAAATATAATATAAATTTACGAATAATCTCTAGGTTGGGATACCCAAAGAGAATTTACCATTTACAGAAAAAGAGAGTGAATTAGCAAGTAAAAAGATCTTATCTTTGATGAAAATAAGCACAAGTTTTCCTTAATATATGGATGGCTACTTATGTTGAAGTGGGCTGAATTGGTTGGATGGAGAGGAATACAATTATGAATCGTTCAATCCATCAACAAACTTTGCAAAGGAATGAGAAGGGAGAGTAAAGAGAGGCACTTTCTAAAGGTATGACAGTAGGAGGAGCCTCTGTGGAGCAAAGAGCCACCAAAACATGTGGAGGTAATGGAGATACAACTAAAGGTTCAATTGAGACCATAGGAGCATCCCATGTAGGGAAATAAAAGAGGTGATATTAGTCAAAAATACGACAACGAAGGAGGAGAAGCAGTGTGAGAAGGCTTCCAACCAAAATCCATAGTGGAATTGTGGCGCAAGAACCAAAGGAACTCATCTTTCAACCCCAATAATACATTAACTGTTACAACCGATTCTCCACAGTGCATTATAAGGTGGTAACCAGTTAGTGCTTGTGGTGATTGTGGGAGCCAAATTCAAGCCACATAAGAACCAACTTGGATCTCAGCTCAAGGTAATCTTTCATCAAATAATTTCACAAAAAAAAAAATTGAAATGCCTTAGAATTTACCTTTGGTGCATCTTCAAAGCTAACTTCGCCGGGTAGACACTTGCGGTCTCTAAAATCTGACTCATAAGGATTACAGAGCATTGGCATTAGAGGACCAGATTGGTTGTAGTTGGAAGAAGCAGGCGCAATAGGAGAATGGAACTTTGCATTGGAAACATTGACTATAACATCATTCACAACTTTTGCAAGCTCAGAAGTGACTTCCTTGCTCCTTGTGAGAGATTCAGTTGCAGTTGCAGCATCAATGCAGGGAAGAATATCATCAATGGCTGTGGCTATGTGAGGTTTGAGAACCCATTCATCCATCGCAACGCAAGTGTCGCCTGCCACACTGTCGAAAATAGAATGGTAAATTGGTAAACAGCATACTGGTATGATAATAGTGGTTTTACAAAAAGAAAATTCTCAAAATCATAAGCAGAGCAATCAAATAGAACTCACATTATAGAGAGAAGGCAACATAAACCAAGATAACATGAAGTCACTTACGTGAAAATTTTATTTTTAATGAAAATGCATTTGATCTATGTCCAAGGAGGTTGATGAAATAAACTTGGTGGATCTTATCACCTTGGGTAAGTTATTAAGACAACAACGAGTTCTTCATGTTATAATCACAACAAGGTAAGATCTAAGACAGACTGTCAGTAAGTTGGTCATAACTTTGACAACTTAAGCCCAAGAGATTCTCGCAAATAGAGATCCCAGAGCTTGACAAGAAATGCTCACACAATCAACTCAACTAAAGCCAAATTTTAAGGAGATTAATGATAGGAAACTCTTGTAGAATTCAAGAGTAAACCTAACAATGATTGATTTCAGTGATTTGCCAACATAATTTTTAAAGAAAAACAAAATGAAGCAGCACAAACAACGTAGTATTAGATGAATTCTCAAAGAACAGAACAAGATACAATTGATCCTCAATTCGAGAGGAGGATCTATCTCTCCTACTTCTTTAGACATCGCTAGAGCCTAAGCACACAAAAACACAAGAACAAACTCAGCACAATAACAAGATAACCTAACCCTAACCCCTCTCCTATATTTATAGCATACAAAAAATAATTTTGATTACTAAGTAGCCCCTCTCCTAAATCAGATCATACCT
>NW_021318618.1:2118120-2149528 GCF_001605985.2 Dendrobium catenatum | reverse complement strand
GATGTTGTTCGCGAATATAAATGAGCCGAACACATTAGTGTTCAAGTTTGTTTATTTAAGAATCGAGTATTTAAAATATTGTTCAAGTTTGTTTGTTTAGTTAATTAAACGATCACAAACGAGCTTTAATCGAACCGAACAACGAGTAGCTCATCAAATGTTTGGTTCGCTTGCAGCCCTAAGTTAGAGCCTATTTGGCTCTAAAAATCATATCTCCATAGCATTCAATATGTGGCCAATTTACCTGCCAGCTGTTGGGGAAATCATTTTTCTTAACTGGTCATCATCACAGTTGAACAATTATGGACTCTATAATGAAGCTCATCAAGTCAGTTTCCAAAATCTACCTCAAACACTCAAAAAGTGAAAACTCAATATTTTGCTCCTTCAACGAGTCACTTCTCTACAGTTATAGATAAACTAGCCAGAAACTAACATACAATAATGAACCCGAATGAAATAGAGGATTTCGACTAGAGAATATTTATGGTCTGATATAATAAATCAAACAACTTGCCCAATAATTTTCACTGCATCTTAAGGATCATTTGTAACAACAGAAGTTGCATAGAATCAAAAAGAGAACAATAATTTGAAAACTTTTTATAAGCAAAACAATGGACTCAAAGGCAACTTCCATTCATGCAAATTACAATTACAAGAATCAAACTTCAGCAACAAGGCTCTTATATTATATTTTAGTCTTTCTTAGAAGCAAGAGAAAAAGAAAGAAAACGAATGACTTTTTAGGATGGTTCCCGACATTGGAATCGTTCTCACCACTCTTGCTCAGGATGATTTGTGATGAGTTTTCTAACACTCGACTTCTGTCAAAGATAATTGTTATCCGGTTTTGATATTTACATGCTAAAACATTAATTGAAAAAGCCATATTCTACCTCAAGTGTGAAATTTTCCATGGGTGGAGGGCCCTATCATTGGAGCCACCATAAACATAAGGGCTATTGAACTAGCCCCTGGGGTTTGACTAATGCCAACCATCAGTACAACCTAATTCCAAACCACCCAATTATATTTTAATCAAGGAAAGACTTAGACCAAATATCTCTATCAAAATCAATGAATAGCCATCCTGATCATTCATGTAAGGAGGAATAAAAGTGGAGACTCAGAGAAAGAGCTCTGGACTCTTAACTCTATATCTAGATGAGCCTGTAACTTATGGTAATATTCATTTTATGTTTAGGCTGTCTCTATAGCTGGATGAATTTTTCGCTTCATTTATAAAAAGGCTAAAATACCTAAAAGAAATTTATGCTCCATGTATGGGCAATCTTTCCAAATCTTATATACAAATCTTGTTAGTACAATCCTATGGAAAAGCTATGAAACTTAAGGGAATTTTAGCTCTAGGTCCGGACAATCTCCTTAGATTTCTACTGAAATAAGATTAGTATGGTAAATACTCTAATTTTTCAATCAATATCGCTCATTGCTGTGTGATTCCAAGTCAGAAAATACTAGTTAGCCCACCTCTTTCATCACTGAACATCAGATCCAAAGAAAGGAGATGTCATTGTGCGTGTCTACGCCATTCAAAGAAGTAACAAACCATACTTGTTTATCGCAAATGATGTTGATGCCCATTGCTTGTACACTGCTAGAAGACGCCTAGAAACAAAACTAAAGACGTCATTGCTTGTGCTTAAGCCACTCAAGGGAGCTATCATCCACATGAATATTGTTTTAAGACACTGTCAATCATACAATTGTTTGCATCTATCACGCTAGAAACTAACGTGTGTATAGCTACTAGTTCTCTAAATCTCACATCATCATTTAGATTGTGTTAGGCCAGTTCTCGCTGAACCGGCCTAGCCGGCCCTCTTGTTCTAGTCTACAAGAGGCGGGCGAAGCGCCTCTTGGAGTTCTCTTTGTGGTTTTGGGCTCTAGATTTATCGTCTAGAGATTGGGAGAGAACGATCCTCCTCTCGAATTGAGGATCAATTCTATCTTTGATTGTTCTTGGCTTGATTCCTATAATACAATCTTCTATTTTTGGACTATTTTCATTGGAGATCTTGAAGTTTTCTAGCTGTTTTCACCAATTATTGTTAGGTTTGCTTGCAAACTCAAGTATTTCCCATTAGGGTTACTTGCGAACTCAAGCATTTCCTATCAAATTGTCTATGTGGCAATATTGTAATTATATCTTACTAACCACACAAAGGTCGACCAACTTTGTACTTTTCAGTGTAACAAAGACATTAAGTACTCTCAAGGCGACTTGATGCCTAAGGCTAGAGGAGTTAGGTGCTTGCTTGAGTAAAGTGAGGCGCTAAAGTAATTTGTTTGAATTATGAGGAATATTTATAATCATATTTTATAATAATAAAATCATAAAATGAAATAGGCAAAAGGTTGAAAAAATATATTTTCAATTTTAGTGTGTTATTCCAAATAACAAAATGACAAAACTTTATCAAATAGATTATTTAAAACAAAGTGTCCACAAGTTCCAAAATTATTTTCATGTCAAAACAAACCAATAAGAACCCAAGTTGAAAATTTCTATAGTGCAAGATTAATCTAATCTTCTCTACTATTTATTTCATCTTCATCATCCATACTTTCTTCTCCATATTACACCTATAGCCCTCCATCTCATAGTATGGTTAAATATTGTTTAAAAATAATAATAAATTTACATCATAGAAGCGAGTATCTAGGCACAAGTCGCCGTTACCAAGGCACTTGCGACCTGGTTCATTTGCATGAATAGAAAGATAATAATGTGCATTGCTCTCATAAGAAAACTACATGAATACAAGTATTTGCATATTTATATATCAAGCTCTACAATTGAGGAATGTTTACAGAGGTAGAGTGGTATATCTCTATATTGGACCACAATGCATTGTTGGATCATAACTAAATACATGTCTACTTACTTGTGTAAAAGAAGAAGAACTCCACACAATATGAATGCACCGGCAATGAGAATCCATCCAATGAGAACCAAACTGCCAAAGCAAACCCTTAATCTTATGTGAATTCTCCATAAAATAATTTGGAATCAAAGCCAGATGATACAAAAAGATAAGCAGCCAACATAGAAGGAGAAAATTGGGTCAGGATATCCTGCTCAAAATTTGGTTCGGATGAATTATAAAACTATTATATTTGCTTTAAGATTAGTTCAAAACTATAATTAATTGATTATTCATAAAATACAACAATTTTAGAACTCAACATGAATGAATAAATTTTGATGAGGATGTCCTCGCCCAATTTTTTTCTCAAAATAAAGTGAATTAAAAATAATACCAGCTAGTTTGGGCAACTCATAAATCTTACCAGTAGACAAGGAATTGCAGTCCTAGTATGGAAAACACTGCCAAAAAGTGGAGAAAATTTAAGATCATTAATTTCTAAGCATATAAGAAAGCATAAAAGCTCTGCTCGTACAAAGTAAGCAAGCTTACAAAATCCAAGAAATACCAAAAGAAGCATGACAGCTGAACCAATTATCAAGTCTATTCTCCTGCAAAAAAGAAAAAAAAAAACAAATTACTTATATCTGAGAATGTAAGAAATGATAAAGAATTTCATATGTTATTTGAGTATTTTATATCAAAATGTAATGATTTATATCTAAATATAAAAAAATGATGAGCCAATTAGTTTAAAAAGATGCCAATTAGTTTCCAAATAAGTTGAATATGGATATATTTAGAGGAGAGATTATTACGTGTGGCATTCAGATTCGTTTGTAGGCAAATCCGGACGCGCCACGTCACCCGGATGCATCGGGCCCCCGGTGACATGGCTCGTCCGGATTCGTCTCCGAACGAATCCGGACCTCGCACGTAATAATTTTTCTATTTGTGGTGTGAATTGAAGGCGTGTCTCCTTACACAGATTTCAGAAAGTTATCAATGTTCTTCAAATTCAACGATGTCCTGGAAGAAAGCTCATCTGATGATATAGTAACTGCTTTCACTGTATCACCAATTTTAGCCTGCAGTTCAGCAGGAAGAAAAACCTGGTGCACACCAAGGCTCTTAGCGCCAGCCATATTTCTCGAGAAATTTTGGAGATTGTTCACCATATAATTTGACTGGCCCTTGATAAAATCCAGTGTAGTTATAGTACTATCATGGAATTTCCCTTGAATATTATACAAAACCATGCATCCAATGCTGCAGATGATTGGGAAGATGAAACAAAAAAAATTATCAATATATGTATGGGCAGACCCACCTTAAGGCCAGGGGGGCAATTGCCCGCCCTGAACAAATTAAAAAAAAAATATTATATGATTCTTTAGGTAATTTGTCCTCTCCAAATATTTTTTAGTCTTTATTACAAGAGTTTTTGCCCACCCTAAAAGTTTTAAAATACTATGATCTTTAGGCAATTACCCCAACATAATTAAATACATTGTGTAAAGATGTTATTGTTAGGAAACGATGAACCAAATTCAAAGAGAAATAGTAAAGAGAATCCAAAAATATCCTTAGATCCAAAATTTGATCCGGGGTGCTGCCCCTGGAAACCCCACAGGGGCGCTGCCCCTTGACCCCGGACCTACCCGGTCAGGTCGAACCCCGCCAGGGAGCGCTACCCCCTTTGACCTCCGACATATTTGCGAAGCATACAATGATGAACAAATAGGGGTCGAGAGGCAGCACCCTCGGAACAAATTTTTGTTGGATATGTGTCAGCTAACTTAAGCATGTCGAGAAAATTCTTCGAAGTAATTAAAATGT
Organism: Dendrobium catenatum; assembly: GCF_001605985.2. Taxonomy (NCBI): domain Eukaryota; kingdom Viridiplantae; phylum Streptophyta; class Magnoliopsida; order Asparagales; family Orchidaceae; genus Dendrobium; species Dendrobium catenatum. Next base: position 2,144,795 of record NW_021318618.1, on the reverse strand, counting down.
TGGAGATATGAAATTTACATTGCTGTGCATGTGAAAACAATAAGCATTAAGAGGGAAAACGCATAGAAATAGCGAGAATAGGAGTATCTTCTCTGTCTAAAGCAGCAAGAGCAGCAACAGATGAATAGCATGGCTGCTCCAAAGCCAACAAACCATGCAAGAGCCATGACAAAGATTGGAATTGCATTAAATGCAGCAGACTGTCAGAAGATTGAAAGGAATTAATGGAAGAAATATTAGCAGACAATAATATGAAGGGGGCAAAGAAGCTTACAGCCCAGTAATGCTCATCACTTATATTCCAACCACCTGTGTAGTAGTTGTACAGTTTTGTAGGGTCTTTCCTCTTTGTTCTCTCAGAAGCTAATATAATAGAGGTATTGTCCGTTGAAAGGCTATTAGATGAGTAAAGAGTTGATTGAAATAATCCATGATTTCCATCCTGCCATTCTAATAACATAACAAAATAAATTTAGTTTACGTAAATTAAAAAAAGGCAATGTTTTGCTCCCAAGTGAACATCCAAAATCACTGTAAGGAAAAAATTACTTTGGCTCCTTAAAGAGAGAAAACTGAGAATGGCCTGAAATAACTCATTTTTAAAGCTAAAAAGAGAAAAACATCTGCGAAACAAGGACAAAACCTTGTTTTTTATAATTCAAACGCAAAAACCATCTATGAACAAGCAAAAAAATCGCTTTTTTGGAGGAGACGACGCCATGGCATAGAGAAACACCTGATAAACTGGAGTGGTAGAGCGCAACAGCGGCATGAGAAGAGTGAACTGAGGAGAAGATGAAGAGAAAGAGCAGAATATGAAGGTTTTGAAGGAGACGACGCCATGGCATAGAGAAAGCCATTTCTTCACCGCTGAATAAGCAAAAATGCAGTATTTTCTGCAGTGAGTTTTCAGCAGAGACGAAGATGAAAAGACCCATTTGAGGGCTCTGCAGATCACGGGTGAGCGTTCTTCTCGGGTCCCCTTCAGTCCTTTGTCGCATATAGGTGAGCTGGGAAAGCTCGCATTGTTTTATAATTTTTGTCGCCGCGTTTAAACTTCTCCTTATCTGACCCCTCAGTTCTCTTTTAAGTAACGGCTATTTATTTATCTACACTATGTACTACTCATTACGAAAAAATAGCATTCGATATTGAAAAGGCCAAATTTCTTAAACAAATGGAATAAGAAAAAAAAAAACGCCTACACGGCATGTCGATTCCAAATACCTTAATGTTTTTTTCAAGTGAAGTAGCCATGGCTGTTGGGAGCCGAAATCTTCAATGTCGTGATGAGGTAAAGGCTAGTATGTTTTGGTTTTGATTTTTTGCTTAGAAATTCTTCCATTAACTCATCTTCCTTCTCTTCTTCATTTCTTCTCCACATACTTCCATTCTCTTAGCTAACTGCACTCCATTTCTCCATCTTCTCCATCTTCTCCATGTTTTTCTTCCATATTCAGCCATCACAGAAGATTTTGTTTAGGCTGTCTTTTTGTTTGCATTCGGGCTCGAAGCTGTGATTGTGGAGGATTACTTACAGGTATGCCTAGTTGCGTATTTATTTTTGATTTTTTTTCCTCTTACATTTCGTTTTTGTCCATATATTCTCTAGATATTGTATTAAATTCCTCTTATAAATTTAGAAACTTTTTTTCTGAAGAATTGCTGAAATTGAATCCGGAAGAAAAAAAGATAAAGCATTTTTTAGGGTGTTTAATTTTTGTCTGCTAGCATGTAAGAGGGGTAAATATTTTTCAGATAATTAAAAAGTCTGGAAGATCGGCTCATAAATATTATTTTATGTGATTCTTGTTAGAATAATTAAATATATTAATTATGCGAGACGTCGCAATAATTATTTAAGAATATATATTTAATTATATAAACTATTATGTGGCCCATATATTTGAATTATTACAATTTAATTATTTATGAAGAGTTAGAGAACTCTTGAAAGTCTTACAATTCTTGTAAAATTATAATTTCTTTTTAAATTTCAGTCGGTCTTTTTATTTATTTTGGTGATCACTAGTAAGGGTGTTTAGTCGAAATGACTTTTAAATACCCAGCAAAAACAGGATATTTTTTAAACTAGAGTTACAAAAAGAATTGAATCCAATTTTGCCTACAGTTGAGACAAAATATCAAGCTAGTGAAATATAGGTTTATGTAAATAAAGAATTAGTTATTTTTATGTACAAACCAAAATTTAGATTTTTATTGAATAAAAAAATTATCTATATGTTGAAAAATAATTATGTGATACAATAGAAGTCTTAAAACAACATTTTACATAATATCTGATAATTTGATACTTTTATAAAAATGTGTATTTTTATCTAGTACGTCTGTTGTCTACCGTTATACTACACTATGCAATTATAATACATGCTCAATTACTCCCTAACTGCTATAATGTAATGATTTATATGCATATGTGATTAAATGTTATTATTGGTGTCTATGGCACATATTAGCCTTAGTAGCAATAAAAAGCATCAATATTATAATTGATAGTGGGTGATGTTGAAGTCGATATTGGGCATAAATTTATTGGTGATGACAATCATCGATATTAATTGTGGACATCGACATTGCTATCATTAGCGAGCGTTGACCTTGTCAATGAAAATGGTGTTATTGGCAATGATGGACTTGTTATTTATAGTGGATATCATCATTAGTGTTGATAGTAGGCATAAGCTAAAAAATTTGATGATCATCATCACTCTTATCAATGATAATAAGCAATAATATCAATCTTAATGGTGGACATGAATATTGATATCGATGCTAGATGATAATGTCGGTGTAATTGTAGGTGTTAATATTGGTGTCAATGTCGATGTCGACATTATTAATGGTAATGGGCATCGATGCTAGTGTATTTAGTTGACATCAATGTTGGTATGGATGAAAATTATTGATATTAGTGTTAATAGTATGTATCAATGTTGGTGTTGATTGCCATCAACTTTGATGTTAAGGTAATCATTTTATTATGATAATTCCAATAACACAAAAAACTAATGAATTAAAGCTTGATTTAGCCTACAGTCAGACTAATTTATTTAGGATGACTTAAATGAATCTGAGGGACAAAGTAGCCCCCCACTTTCTTCTCCTTACACCCCACAAGTACACACACATAGGTGAAGGACACCTAATTGTTGTGGGACCAACCCCAAACATCGTTTGTTAAGGAGTGGCTTACCTCCAATCACAATTCACAATGAGTTTTACATAATTTCTCATTGCTTATACATTTATATTTAAATTTCCCAAAGTTACTATAATCTATAAAGGCCTATAATTCATGAGCTAGCTATTTATAAATGTGGGGTTTTATAAGGAGAAGTGTCATTTATATAAGGATGATTAGACAAATAGAAATGGTATTGGCAAGTGATTTTTCCCTCTTAAAAAGTTTTTATTTTTTTCTTTAGATGGTTTCATAAGGGCACAAGCACACCAAATTAATTTACCCTCCTGTAAGGAGAAGCACTTTCATTTACAATTAGTGGTGTTGACTCTAATATTTGTGTTCCTATAACTAATCTTTGTTGCTAGAGTATAAGTCATCGGCTCTTGTACTCTGTGGTATTTTGTTATGAGGATGACAACTCGCCTGATAAAAATTCATAGTTATGTCATCTCAAGGTTATGACCTAATCTTTTCATTCTAGATAAGTAGTAAGTCTGGTTTGGCTCAAGGATCATTATCAATAATCAAGGGCTACATCATCTAAGAAACCTCATAGATCAAGGGTGGAAGGTGACCAAATGACCTATTTCATATTACGATTGATAGAGAATTTTACACCCTATTATGGTCAAAACCTTGAATGTCTATTATTAGGTTACATACAAATCTTGTCCATAATCATACTTTAATGATGGTATCTTTTTTAGCTAACTGTTTGGTTAAAAAGTTTGAATCATAATCACATAAGAATGGTCACCTTTTTTGGTTGACCATGTGATTAGATGATATTATTCTTGTCCTTCTCAGCATATAATTTTGAAATGGGCTTATTTGTTAGCCTTTAGTATGGTATTGGTTAATTTATGGACTTATATCAATTTGAATTTGGCACTTCCAATCACTTTAGTGTGAAAGATAGAGTTTGTTCTGAACATAAGGGAGCGTTAATATATTTTAATTTTTAGGAGGATCTTTTTTATATTTTTTTAGTTTCACTCCCTCTTTCTATTTGTTATTATGTAATGGCACAATAGGGGACATGTTAGGCATTGTGGGAGGGGAGCATATAGAGAATCAATAGTTAGAAAAATTAGTATTGGTAATATTATAATAGTTGTTAAACTTTTGATATTGTCAAATTACGGAGAAGCGTAGATATTGGTGTATATCACACGTGATGTTGGTTATTATTAGTATTATTAGATTTATTATATTATCCTATTATACTAACTATATTATCATGTTCAAATTATTATGTTACCATTTTAGAGTTATTATATTACCTAGTAATATTCTCAAATATGCATAATATTTATTAAGAATCTATGATATTTATTATTATAGCATATCATCATTATTGAGTATATTATCTTTTATTACCTTCCTTATTGTTTTCTTATCTTGTCTTTAAATAGGCATGCTTGAATCAACATTAAAATCAATCATGTAAAGATGTAGCATTTATGATGTCTACAATTGTATCAAAGCCAAACTTAAAGTTTTTACAAGATTCATGTCGATTCTTATCTTGGTTTAGCTTGGGAAACATTAATTTTTCTTTGCTCTCAAATTATGCTAGTTAAGCGAACAATGACTCATCTTTGTCTCCTATTTGAAAGATTACAAGTGGATCTTGTGAAAACCTCGGGATTATCTCATAAGGATGCTACATCCCTTGATGATTTTATCACCTTTGATCTTGGCGATGGTTTTCCCAACTTCAATCACTTTGTTGCTCTCGATTTCCTTGAGTACGTCTTGTTCTAGTGTCAATTGGCATAGATTGATCATTTTAAAAAGTTGCTAAAAACTCTCAATTTTAATCTCTATATTCTTGATGCAATATATAAACTCTTCGATGCTCCATGTTGAAGCTTCGTGATTTTGTAAAGAGATGATAGAGTTCTTAGAATTATTATATTATATTATATTATTAAAACTATGATGTTACCATATTATAAATATCATATTACCATTTTAATACTATCATTTATGTTTGATATTTATTAGGAATCTATAGTATTTTGTATTGCATGTATCATCATGTTGATGGTATACTTTTTTATTGTATTTTTATTTTTGCTTTTTTCTCTTTCCTTTAAATATGCTTGCATGCTTTAGCATTATAATAAATCAATTAAAGATATTCAGCAATCATGTGCTTAAATTTTTTTGAACTCAAATCATTAATAACCTTAGGAGAAATATTAATTTTATAATAAATAATAAGATAGAGAATGATATATTTATTCCTTTTTAATGAGAATGCATATGATTTTAGATGTATTTTTATATTTTTTCATTAAAAACTTGTCTCATGATCTGTGATTATACTGAATAAAAAATATATTTGGAGAGTTATTTAATGACTAATATTAATTTGTACCCCATATAAAAAATTCTGTCCCTTATATAACAATTTGATTTAAAGAAAACAAATCTTATGTATTGTAGTTTAATATTTGTTGGATGTTTCCAAATGCTTCATCAATATTTTCGCCTGCTCAATTCTTACCTTATTCATCTAAACAAATTTGAATTTTTTTTCTTAACCAACTAAATCACTTCTTAATCCTTATAGGATATCAAACGTTAGCAATTGTGTTTCATTGAATTCAAATCTCTCAAGTTGTAATAGCGAATTCCATCAGTTAAATACTTTCCAAATTCAATCCAAAACGCTCTGTAATCTAAAACTGCACAAATCCATTTTGAGAGCAAGCAAAACTTGCAAGCAATTTATTTACAATGATAATTTCAATGTGAGCTATAAATAAAATTACTGACATGTACAATTCTAATAAATATTGAAAACAAAACTAACAACTTAAGCAATTATAAAAGAATTCTTTTACAAATATCATGAATTTCGCCCTTAACAAAACTAACAACTTAAGTATTATTTAATTTGTTTTAATAATTAATTATCACAATAATCATTTAAATATTTTTCTACTAATTAATTACTTAATTATTATTTATAGTGTTATATAATAATTATTCCTATTTCAAATTATATTAATTAGACTATTTATTTTATTTTTCAATTGCTAATTATTTAATTAATCTAGGGTCTGCTTTTCATCTTCTTCATTTCTTCGTTATTGATGCTTTTCCTCACCATTTCTTTGCACCTATTTTTAGCCTTGTGTGCTTCGCTGAAGTAGTGTGACAACACGATTTACGTATGATTTAGCATAAATCACGCCAAGCATGATTTTGACTCATCATAAATATCACGACAGAATAAACGGTAAATCCCAGATTTACTTAATTCGGAAGTTCGGCAGATTTACAGGATTTAGCCAAAGAAGTGTGCAAAAGGGAGAAGTGACTACCTTCGCAACGAGCAAGCAACATCCCATCGTCGTTGTTACTTTCAATCCAACAAAGAAAAGACTAGCTCTCAAGACTTTCAACCCAACAAGAAAGAATGTGGTTTATTCAGGCATGCATTTGTATAAACTATAAACAGCAAGATTATGATGAGATATTGATCTATTAGATTTTCCTAGGCAATGTAGTCAAACAGTACCCTGGATTCCATTTTTTGCCTCTTGCAAACTTCGAAGTTACACGGTTCACTGCAGGATGGCAAACCGTTCAAGCCCAACTCATAAGATGCCCTTAGAGCACCTAATTTCACAATGCCAAGATCCCAATAAATTAAAAATCTACAAATTGAGGCAAAAAAACAAAGACTTTCCAAGAAAAAAAAGGGGATCAACAAATAAATTAAAAGGTGTGGACTGTAACACCTTCGAAACTGGTGCAAATTATTGGGTTCAAACATCGGACGTGTTCGGAGTCCAATAAAAATAAGCCAGATCACCTCCTACATGCTACTAAGCTCGGTATTGAGCAGTACCAAGCTCGGTACTGCTTAGTACCTAGCTCGGTATTGTTTGGTACTAAATACTTCACGGTACCGAGTTTAAAACTACTCAGTACTGTGAATACCGAATGTAAGCTGTCCGGTGTCCAAACCGAATAATCTCTTCAAAACTGATCCTTTCTACAACCCGAGTATTCAAGACCCATATCGTCCTTCCCAATTCTTCTGCGCTTCTTCGCAGACTTCTTGAATTGAAGCACAAACGATTATCAATACAAATAAATTGGCCGAAGGGAATAACAAAACAAATATCTATGACCAGGAAAATTATTACGTCTGGTGTTCGGATTTGTCCGGACACCAATCCAGACTTGTCACGTCATCCAGATACATCCGGGACCTAATGTATGCCGGTGACGTGACGGGTATGGATTGATGTCAGGACCTAATAATTCGCCCTAGAAACGGGCTAAAAAAAAAAACTGTTCGCGGTTGTAAATGTCTCCCCCGGCAGCCCTAGAAGAAGATAACGTGCAGGAAGCTGCACATTACCATGCACTTGCCGACACAAAGAAGGAAAGAAAGATGAAGCCACCAATTCCTTCCTCTTCTTACAGAAATCTCCACCGCCGCCTGTATTCACGGTCGAAACCCTCGTTCTTTTCCATCGCCCACTCCCACCCTTCTTCTTCACTTTTCTTTCTCTTCCCAGTCCTCCGAATCGACCTCCTTTCCTGTCTCCCCTCCACAGAATTCCAATCACCGTCAGGTTTTTCAATCTCCTGATTAGAATCCGGCGAATCATGATGAAAATAATCGAACTCCGAATCAATCATCGTGCATCTTCTCAGGCCCTTGGAACGGGGCCGCAATTCGAAATCCTTGCTTGCTTCCGCCAACGCCGACATTGTATTCTATGGGGTGTTTGGATCCAGGATTTAGGTTGGATTTGAGGCAGATTTGAGCTAAATCCAGCCAAACAACAAAAAAATTTATAATCACAAATAAAAAATTTTTGTTTTAGGTATCTCCATAAACCATCCTATAGAACTGAAAAGGCAGAACTGCAGAAGGGAAGTAAGATATGTATCATATGTTAATGATACCTCTTGTTTGTCTTCCTTTCATGGGCAGAGCTAGAATTTTTTTTATGTGAGGGCAAAAATTATAGAAATAAAAATTATCGAATTTCTATGATGTGTTTGAATGTTAAATCAAAAACTTCTGTGATCATGGATCATCAAGCAAAAGCACCTTATTCAAGAGAAAATTTCATCAGTTTTATCAAGATAAATCTGCTTCTGCTTCCTTTGCTTGTGCTGTTTGGGAAGCAAAATGAAGTCCCCAGTTAAGTGCAAGCATTCCCTTACATTCTCAGGAGAGACAAAATCAAGGGCAACCTTTGTGCAAGACTGTAAGAAATACGCCTGAAATTAACAAGAAATATGCATGCAGAAACAATGCATAAGTGCCTAAGTTGATCTTTGAAAACTGAATATGGAATCAAAATACTTAAGGTTGTGCATTTGGAGGGGACAGCCCACAGGGATGAACAATACATAAGTGCCTAAGTTAATTAGGCATTATGCTGATACTTAAACAGCAACAATGTAGTATTCGAACTGGACAAAAAAATTAAACAAAAACACTCTCTTGATCGTCATTTCCCTGTGCGAAATTAACTTCCCATTTGAAAAGTCTATGAGATGGCTTACAGTTCTTCAGCAACTAAACAATTATAATATACACCAAGCACTATAAATTTTCACTCAGAAGTCTCCTCCCCCAGCAAAGATGCAAAGCCGCAGACATGCAAAGAATATTAGCCATTTTAATCCATGAAACATACATATGATCACATTCTTTTCTAAAAAAGTTTACAAAGCAAGTAATTCTTTATCCACGGAAGTGATTTTTGTAGGGGTGTCAATTCGGGTCAACAGATCGGATTCGGGTCGATGAGCAGCGGACATGTTGATGTGTACGACTGGCCAGGCGACATCCAGTCCAAATGTCCAATCCCTCTAACAAGGCAATGTCCAATCCCTGGATTTTGGATTCCCTGTTTTCCTCCAAGTCCCACATTAGAAAAATAAAAAATGGGCGACCCATTTTTCAAACGGGACGAAAGTTGAGATCCGAACCTGACCTGTTTGTTAAACGGGTTCACCCTAACCCAAATTTTTGGTATAAGATTCGGGTCGAGTTTTTAGGTCGTGTCAATAATTGACACCCCTATATTCTTGTTAAAGTTAATGCAGAAACACAGAATAACAAATCCCTGATCAGTAACTTCTCATTTTAATAAGGTAAATAGGAGATATATGTTAGGATATCTCCTAGTATGTGCATATGAAGGTTCTTTCAATTATTTTGCTGTAGCTGATAAAGAGAAACAAATTTTCCCTATTGAATATGTTTCTTCTTTTTAAAATCCTAAAGATGCCGATTGAAACTAATAAATAGAACTGTTAAAGATTAATAAAACTGACGCGGACATCAAACTCAACGCCAGGAACAAAAATCCAAGATTGATTTTAAGGAAATTATAACTACAGGTGTTCTTTGATTACTTCCTGAATTACTTCTCAATGATAGGCATCGCAACTGAACTAGGAGAAATAGGAAGGTCCATGAAATTTTAAAGGAAATTCAAACATCCCGAACATGCCTACAGTATTGAAGATGGTAAACAGTCCTAAAAATGTGCTAATGTAGGCCAATCCTCCAGTTCTAGCATTTCTGGTTAGGAATTGTCATATATTCATCCTTCAAAGTAGCTCTCAAAAAACTCGTCACACTTAGACTTCGTTTGGGACAACTTTCTTATTGTTTTTTAAAAGTAGCTTTCAAGTACAAAAATTTCTAGTTTAGATTTTTTTTGTACTAAAAGCCGTTTTAAATGACAATAAAAAAGCTGTCCCAAATGAAACTTTAATCTCTACTTGAAGTAAGGAGATCAGCTTAGTCAAAATAACATTATCGCCATTACCAGCTATTTTAAGTATATTGAACTAACATAAATTGAATAATTGCATTGTGAAGCACAAATTCAAAGTTGTAGGAGATAAAAGCATTAATAGAACAAAAAATACTGGTTTTAAAGGGCTTACCTAGCAAAAAGCTAGACAATCAATAGTCTGAAGTTGAATTGATTCAGAACTAATCTTGCTTTTGCATATATTCTGCCACATAGCCTTTGTCTCCCAGCTTAATTGTGAATTCTCATCAAGAACCCCACGCACAACCACTGGTTCACCATTAGCCCAGTGCCTTTGGAAATGCTTGAATTCAAGTTTATCAATGCAACTTGAATGTGGACAATATAAAATGTTGTCTGTAGAATCTTACCTGGAAGCTGCTTTTCTAGAATTTTTACTTGTGCCAGAGAATTACAATGAACGTCAGGGCCAAACAATCTGAACGAATACATTCCCAAAAATAACAATTGGACTCAAACCATCACCTAGTTGTCAGGCTTGGGCCATCCAAAAAGGAAAAGAGGGTAACAGCCGAAATTCCAAATACTTCAAGTCCTCAAAATTCAAAATCCACGAAATCAGATAGAGAAAAAATCACCTAGGTTGCCAACCAAGTCATGGCCGTCCGAGGTGCGTGTAGGAAACCTGCTTCATCATTATCCTAACTCAAATCCATCACAGAAATCTGCTTCATCTTTGCAACAAGTAATGCACGATTCGAATTCACAACTAGGGAAGCTTCTATGAAGATCCACAATAGATGTTTTACAATAGTCGCTACACTAAAAATACAAAAAACTTTAGACGTAATAGGATTTAATTAGATACAAAACTTGATGAAGGATTTTTACTACCAAAATGCTCTCTCATCTTTTTCACAAGTGGACTTCTCTATCCTCAACTCACATAATTTCAGACCTATAAATAATAATCAAAATTTAGAAAGAATAATCTTAGTAAATTCTATTCATTTTATAAACATTTTCTATTGAAAATCAATACAATGCAGAACCTTTCATGTCTGACTCTTTTTTCTTTTCAGCGGCTTGCTCGTGATTCAGTTGTTTCGAAGAAGGAAGCAAAAGACTAAGCACACCACAATTGTTTTCAACTTTATGAAGCTTATCATCTGTGCAAGGAGTCTAAAAATGAACCAGAAGTAAGCACATAAACATTGTTTAATTGAACTTGTAGATCATTTATTGAAACGTCTAATTACTTGTTAATATCAATATAATTTTGATTTTACAATGAGCATATGTGCAAAATCATATTTCTTGATCATATCAAATGTACAAGTGATCTGCATGCCAATATCCCAACCTTTTTGTTGTATACAATCTAGATTAGTAAAGCCATATGAAGCTCATATTGATCTGTTGGTTGGGAGCTTTGACTATCAATCAAGAGATCTTGGGTTCAAAGATTAGTAAAGTCATATGATGAGATTTGATGACAAAATTAATAAATACAATGGCCGCTGATTTCAAGAATTTGTTTGCTTTGTCTTATTGTAGCCGTATGCCTAGGGTTTGCTTTTCCTATTCTCTAGCGGTTCAAACCTGTTCGACTTCGGCTGCTATGCACGTGAGGAAAAGTTTGCTAAAAATATATTAAATCTTGGGAGGGTTAAATCCCAAAAATAGTTTGGTAAAAAATATATTAAATCTTGACAAATTCTGTGAGTGTTTGACAACTATTCAGGATTTAAGGCGGTTAACTCATATGACATTTGTATGTTTAAATATGAGTTATTTATTAATTCTAATTTTAATTAACACCAATAAATTATAATTACAAATACTATAATGAGGTTGTTATTTTAATAAGTATTTTACTAATAATTTATTTAGCTATATTTTAATAAGTATTGTAATGCTAACTATAATGATAACTATCTAATTAATTATCTAATTATAATTTAAAATAATTAATAATTTAATTACTATTTTTACTAATTATTTCTTTAATTTTTATATATTATTTTAATAAAAAAAATTACTAATAATACTTATAATTAACGAATAAATAAATTAAATATTCTATTACTAACTAATTATTTATTTAATATTTGCACTATTAATCACCTAATTAAGTATTTATTTATATTTTAAATTATAATAATTAATCTAATTAAATTAATGTCTAATTTTCCCAAAAAAAGAAATGTCTAATTAAAAAATTAAAAGAATAAATCTAATCCTCATACGGGCGGGCTTTTCGGTTCCTTCGCAGCCGTTCGCTTGAGAGGTAGAGCTTCTTCTTCCGTTGGTTCGCGTTCGGCTTCTTTGGTTCGCGTGTGATAGATCTTCGAGCGAGTCAATTGCCATTGCTTGTCTAGGGTTTGCTTTTCCTCTTCTGCATTTATTCGTTGCGGTTCTGCTAACGATTCTTTTTCCCTCGTGCGAAGCGTTAAATTCGCCGAATCGAAGGATTTCGTAAATCCGGGATTTACTACGAAGATTTACCGTGAGATTTAGTTTTAAATTTTTTGTGGTTTGGCTGGATTTAGCTCAAATCTGCCCCAAATCCAACCTAAATCCTGGATCCAAACAGCCCTTAGGATACAATGTCGGCGTTGGCGGAAGCAAGCAAGGATTTCGAAGTGCGGTCCCGTTCCAAACGCCTTAGAAGATCCACGATGATTGATTCGGAGTTCGATTATTATCATCATGATTCGCCTGATTCTAATCAGGAGATTGAAAAACCTGACGGTGATTGGAATTCTGTGGAGGGGAGACGGGAAAGGAGGTCGATTCGGAGGACTGGGAAGAGAAAGAAAAGTGAAGAAGAAGAGATGGAGAAGAAGGGTGGGAGGGGGCGATGGAAAAGAACGAGGGTTTCGACGGTGCATAGAGGCGGCGGTAGAGATTTCTCTAAGAAGAGGAAGGAATTGGTGGCTTCATCTTTCTTTCCTTCTTTGTGTCGGCAGGTGCATAGCAATGTGCTGTCTTCTTGCACGTTATCTTCTTCTAGGTCTGCCGTGGGAGACCTTTACAACCGCGAACAGGTTTTTTTTTAGCCCGGTTCTTGATATTTGTTTTGTTACTCCCTTCGGCCAATTAATTTGTATTGATCATCGTTTGTGCTTCAATTCAAGAATTCTGCGAAGAAGCGCAGAAGAATTGGGAAGGACGATATGGGACTGGAATACTCGGGTTGCAGAAAGGACCAGTTTCGAAGGTGTTACACAGTACACACCTTTTAATTTATTTGTTGATCCCCCTTTTTATCTTGGAAAGTCTTTGTTTTTGTTGTCTCAATTTTTAGATTTTTTATTTATTGGGATCTTGGCGTTGTGAAATTAGGTGCTCTAAGATGACAGATGAGTTGGGCTTGAATGGTTCACATTCCTGCAGTGAAACGTGTAACTTCGAAGTTTGCAAGAGGCAAAAAACGGAATCCAGGGTACTGTTTGACTACTTTGCCTAGGAAAATCAAATAGATCAATATCTCATCATAATCTTGCTGTTTATAGTTTATAAATACTGTCGAGTTTATGTATAATTATCTTGCATGCCTGAACAAAATTTTTATGAGAAACACCTAATTTTCAACTTTTTTAAAAAAAAAATTCTGCTAGAGATTTTGAAATTAATCACTAACTAATTCTTCTCAGAGCATTTAATGGGTCCATTATTTTTTTAATGGATCTTGGTTTTTCTTTTTAGGAAAGATATATGAGATTCTCTGGTATGAAAATATCTACATCACAAAATCATCTTGCAAAAATGTTAGAATTTTCACCAATTACCATGACTTTTACAGAAGCAAGCAAAGGGCCAATTTCATCTTCATATATGAATTTTACTTTCTGAGTATTTATTTGAATTCACTTTAGTAATTATTTATTTTGTCATCAAATCTCATCACTAGTCCAGATTGTATACAACAAAAATGTGGGGCTATTGGCATGTAGATCACGTGTACATTTGATTTGATCGAGAAATATGACTTTGCAAATATGCACATTGTTAAATCAAAATTATATTGATATTACCTAGTAATTAGATGTTTTCACGGCTGCTCTATAAGTCTAATTAAGCAATGTTTATCTGTAAGATTCAATGGTTGGCATGCATCTTATTTCTGGTTCATTTTCAGATTCCTTGCACAGATGATAAGCTTCATAAAGTTGAAAACAGCTATCATGTGCTTAGTTTTCTGCTTCCTTCTTTGAAACAACTAAATCAAGAGCAAGACGCTGAAAAGCAAAAAGAGTCAAACATTCAAGGTTCTGCATTTTATTGATTTTCGATAGAAATTGTTTATAAATGAAAATTTGCTAAGATATTCTTTTTAAATTTTGTTTGTCATTAACAGGTTTGAAATTATCTGAGTTGAGGATAGAGATGTCTGCTTGTGAAAAAGATGAGAGAGCATTTTGGTAGTAAAAATTCTTCATCAAGTTTTTTTATCTAATTGAATCTTATTACGGCTAAAGTATTTTGTATTTTTGGTGCAGCAACTATTGCAAAACATCTATTGTCGATCTTCATAGAAGCTGTCCTAGTTGTGAATTTGAATTGTGCATTACTTGTTGCAAAGAGATCCGTGAGAACAACCTTTCTTGTGCAGAAGAAGTGCTTCCTCTTACGAATAGAGGATATGACTACATGCATGGCGGAAAACCTACAGAAAGTTCTTTCGCCAAACATGAGGATCAAGATAATTTAATGCACTATTTTAATGAAGTTGCTATGTGGAAGGCTGATCAGAGTGGTGAAATTTATTGTCCACCAAAAGAAGTTGGAGGATGTGGCAAGGCTGTCTTGAAATTAAAGCGTATGCTTCCAGAAGGTTGGACCTCCGAACTGGAAGCCAAAGCTGAATACTTGGTAGGAAGATTCGGATTACTACAGTATTCTATTACAACTGAACATGCTAGCTGTAGTTGTTCAAGTACAGGTAAAAGTTCTAGAAAAGCGGCTTCCAGGGAAGATTCTACTGACAACATTTTATATTGTCCACATTCAAGTTACATTGATAAAATTGAATTTAAGCATTTCCAAAAGCACTGGGCTAATGGTGAACCAGTGGTTGTGCGTGGGGTTCTTGATGAGAATTCACAATTAAGCTGGGAGCCAAAGGCTATGTGGAAGAATATATGCAAAAGCAAGATTAGTTCTGAATCAACTCAACTTCAAACTATTGATTGTCTAGCTTTGTGCAAGGTAAGCCCAGTTAATCCAGCATTTTTGGTTCTATTTATGCTTTCTATCTCCTGTAACTTGAATCTGTGCTTCAAAATGCAATTATTCAATTTTTGTTAGTTCAAGATATTTAAAACAGCTGTTAATGGCGATAATGTTATTTTGACCAAGCTGATCTCGTTACTTCAGGTGGAGATTAAGTGTGATGAATTTTTTGAGGGCTACTTTGAAGGACGAATATATGACAATTCCTGGCCAGAAATGCTAAAACTGAAGGATTGGCCTTCATCAACTCATTTTGAGGACTGTTTACCGTGTCATGGGGATGAATTTGTCAATTCACTGCCATTTCAGGACTACACAAATCCCCGAATGGGCCCTTTAAACATTTCTACAGCTCTCCCTGAGGATATCTTAAAGTTGGACCTGGGGCCAAAATCATATATTGCATATGGAATGAGAGAAGAACTTGGCAGGGGAGATTCAGTTACCAAGCTTCATTGTGATGTTTCAGATGCAGTATGTGAACTTTTTATGATGTCATTAATATTTATTATTGTTTAGTTGCTGAAGAACTGTAACCCATCTCATAAACATTTCAAATGGGATGTTAATTTCGCACAGGAAAATGACGATCAAGAGAGTGTATTTGTTTAATTTTTTTGTCCAGTTTGAATACTGCATTGTTACTGTTTAAGTATTAGAATAATTCCTAATTACAGTCTTTCTATACAGGTAAATGTTTTAATGCATGTTGCCGAGGTCTTGCCTTCTGAAGAACAGAAGTGCGCAATAGAGAAGTTGAAGAACTTGCACAGAGATCAAGATGAAAGAGAGCAATTTAATAGCATTCATAGCAAAGAGACTGGCAACAGGATGGAGGAAATATATGCCGATGGCTTTCTTGAGCAGAGGAAAGAAAATGACCAGGATGATCAAATCCAAGACGGAGGTGCTTTGTGGGACATATTTCGGAGGGAAGATGTAGAAGCACTGAAAGCATACCTTAGGAAACATTCAAAGGAATTCCGCCATACTTATTGTTCACCGGTTGAACAGGTTGGTATGCTTATATCCTTCAATTTATGGATTTATCGGATTAACAAGGTAGATTATCTTTTTCAAAAATACCAAAATGTGCATTATAGGTATTTAATCCAGTCCATGATGAGGTGTTCTACCTAACACGGGAACACAAAAGGAAGCTCAAAGAGGAATTTGGTCAGTTGTGAATCTGTGTTTGATTTATTCTTCCTTTCTTCTTATTTGAAACACTCGTAACTTTTAGTTGGCCGTCTGCTTTTGCAGGGATAGAGCCATGGACATTTGTTCAAGAGCTTGGAGAGGCAGTGTTCATCCCTGCGGGCTGTCCCCACCAAGTGCGCAACCTTAAGGTATATGATTTATATTCCATATTCAGTTTTCAAAGATCAACTTAGGCACTTATGTATTGTTTCTGCTTGCATATTTCTTATTAATTTATGGCGAATTTCCTACAGTCTTGCACAAAGGTTGCCCTTGATTTTGTCTCTCCTGAGAATGTAAGGGAATGCTTGCGCTTAACTGGGGACTTCAGATTGCTTCCCAAAGAGCACAGGGCAAAGGAAGATAAGCTAGAGGTAACGTCAACTTATCTTACTTCTTTTCTGTCTTTTCAGTTCTATAGTATGATTTATGGATATCAAACACAAAATTTTCTGGAACTTAAACCCCTCAAAGGTAATGCTGCATTATGGGATCTTCTCGGGAATTTAGGTTAAGTTTCATTTATTTGATATCCTTTATATGTTTAGGGCTAGTTTAGTCACATACAAACAACAACAACAACATCAAGCCTTTATCCCACTACGTGGGGTCGGCTACATGAATCCTTTTTCTCCATTGTGTCCTATTAAAAGCCAAATTCTCGTTTAAATCTAATAAAGAAAGGTCATTCCTAATATTTTCTAACCAAGTCTTTTTAGGTCTACCCCTACCTTTCTTAACACAAGTCAAATCTAATACCTCTACTCTCCTAACCAGGTCATCAGAAGGCCGCTATTTTATGTGACCAAACCATCTAAGGCGACCTTCTCTAATCTTATCTTCTACTGGACAAATTAAATGACATACATTGTACTATATGTTATGGCCACTTTTTATTTAAATGGAGGAAAAAAAGGTTTTTCTTCACTACAATCATTTAAATCCTTCTTTGTTCTTCTATAAGTTTCTACTATTTGCAATGGCTAGTGGAAAGAGCTCAATGGCTCTCATATGAAGTTCTTCCCCATGTCTCGTTGATCCTCGCTTCCCTGAAGTGGCTAATGAAGAAGCCTATCATCATTATAAGTCTATCGGGATCACCCCTTCCAAAATCATAAATCAGGAAGTCATGAACTTCTAGGTACCCAATCTCTTTTTGTCGCACTACCCTTCAATTCATTCTTACTCATGCCTTCCCATTGAACTCTGAACTCCTCTTAGAATTTTTTACTAGCCTTCATATAAACAGTGAGGGCACTGCCCTTTAATCTTATAACAATAGAAGGCCCATAGAGATCACCTATCAAGACTTTGACCAAATCCTAAAGTTTTCTACCACCGATGAAAAAGTTCATTCTTTAGCATTTTGTCAAGTTTTGAGTGTAGAATTTGTTAATATTGAGAATCAATGTCAAGACAGTGTCAAACTTTAATGTTGAGATGGTTTTGAAATGTCGATGTTGTAACGACATCAGATGTCAATGTTGAGATGACATGAAGCATTATTGTGAAACCAAAATTGTGACCCTGCCAAAAAGAAATGAAAATGAAAATATTTGATGGATTAGTTATTGAATGCGGACAATTGATTTGGTTATGGATAAAAAAGAACAAATTTAATTTTATATTTTAAATAAATAAAAATTTTAAAAATGAGAATATATATAAGATATGCATGTCCAATTTGTATTTAATAATTTTTTAATCAGACATGTTTTCGGCATGTGTTATGTCCGATACGTGTCGGAGGTATGTCGGGCGCGTGTTGTGTCCGATACATGTTGGACACTTCACGCCTCTTTGAGAAGAAATGTCAGTACATAGGTTGGATGAAAAACAAATCCAATGTAAAGTAAATGCAGTGTATTATTGGAATTACCAAACGAGCTATATATAATTCTTCTTTTAAAAAAGTTCTAAAATTACTAATTATTGCATTTTAAAATTGTAATGAACATAAAATATTATATTATATTAGATTTACTACATTTTTGTATCAAATTAGAATCGAGCTCCTAATGAGCTTCTTAATGAACATGTTCACGAGCTTTAGACGACGTTGCTCATGAACATAAATGAATCGAATACATAGTTGTTCAAGCTTATTTATTAAAAAATCTAGTATTTAAGAAAATGTTCAAGTTGATTTGATTACTTAATTAAACGATCATGAACAAGCTTTTATCGAGCTTAGCCTCGAGTAACTTATCGAACGCTCGGAATGATCGAGTTGATTGTGGGTCGGATTGATTGTCAAGAATGGTGATAGGAGCCCCTGGGGCTCTTGAAGCTACTATTGATAACGATGGAGAGACATTATTAGTGGATGCAACACAGCTTGTGAAGTGGAAGACTCGTATCACCTTGCTTTAATTGATACGTCAATCACTCAACGTTCCGCCAATGTTCTCTCTGCCATTGCCATTGCCATTGCCATTGATTTGGTCGATCTCTTATCTTTTGCAAAGAATATGCCTTTTGTCTCTCAAGTAATCGAGTTTCGTAATATGCCTTTTGTCTCTCAAGTAATCGAGTTTCATAACTTCCTGATGCTAATATGAACTTAAATGGCTTAACTAATTTTGCTTTCCGATTCTGCTTAATAAATTGTCTTTTAATAGCCCTGGAAGGGTTTTTGATGCAACCAAAATTTAAACATTGCAAAGAATTAGATCTTTTTTTCTTAAAACATAAATATATGCAAGATCATAACTTAAAAGACATTTTTTATATATGAACACTAAACATGACACATCGACGTGATTACATCCTTCAACTTACAAAATTTTTTAGAAGAAAGATACAGATGGGACGGGAACCGTGGATAGAGGAAGAGATAGAAGACCGAGATGAAATAATAGAGGGGAAGGAAAAAGGAGATTAGCTCGCAAACTAGAGAAAACCTGCGGTTTTACATTCCATAAATTATCACTCAAAAACTTCTTTTTCCAGCAGGAAAATGGCCACTATATATAGGAAAATAAAGGAGAAGAGTAATTAATGCATGAAATTAGGGCACTACACATTTAGCCAATAGGAACTCCTTAAAGAAATAGAATACAGGGATCGAAAGGGCATCAACCAAAAGGGGGAAACTGAAGCGTCACACGACGGCCAAAGGGGGGGGGACCAAAGTATCAACAGGGGGAGAATCTGAAGCATCAAATGATGGTCAGGGGGCCCCAAAATTTTGCCTACATCAATTCTCTTCTTGTGGAGAGATCTCATCCCCCTGACAAGATAGCTTCAGAACTTCCATTTTGAGCTGATTGAGCCATATCTAATTCATGTATTAATGCAGCATACCTTCTTTGGATCATTTCTTTTTCTTGATTAAATTGGGCTTGAAGTATACTTTTTTTCTTCGCATATTTTTTTGCACATAAATTTATTTTTTCCTGAACTTTGTATAGTTCGTTCTGGATTGGATTAGTATAACTTTCTTGTGGTGAAACCCATATGGTTGTTGGAATTATCTCTTCTAGATTAGTTGGCTGATTTTCACCAACTACAGATTCTATTTCATCTTGATTTGGGACCTCAGCTTGTTGATGAATGTCCTTTTTGAAAAAAAAAATGAAAAAATGAAGATTCATAAAAATCTAAGGCTCTGATACCAAATTGATGCAACCAAAATTTAAAGATTGCGAAGAATCATAACTTCCTTTCTTAAAACATAAATATAAACGCAATATCACAACTTAAAAGACACTTCTTATAAATAAACATTAAACATGACACGTCGACGCAACTAAACCATTCAACTTACAAAATTTTTGACAAGAAAGATACAGATAGGGCGAAAACCGTGGATAGAGAAGAAGAGATAGAAAACCGAGATGAAAAAATAGAGAATGGAAAAGGAGGCTGGTGGCTCATAAACTAGAGAAAACTCGTAGATTTTACATTCCACAAATTATCACTCAAAAACTTCTTTTTCCTGCAGGAAAACAACCAATATATATGGGAAAATAAATGAGAAGAGTAATTAATACAGGAAATTAAGGCACCACACAATTAACCAATATGAACTCCTTTAAAAAAAAGAAAATGGAGACTTAAAGGGTAGCAGTCAAAAGGGGGAAACTGAAGCATCATACGGCGGCCAAAAATTGAATTGCTTTTTGGCTCGGATTGAGCTAATGAGCTAAGTCATAAGCCAAATTTTTTGCTCGATTTGATTTTAAGCTACAAGTGGATCGATGAGCATACTCAAAATTAGATTGAAAATAGTGGGATAAAGGCTTGTTGTTGTTGCATAAAATTTAATTTATACATACTATATTTTTTAAGTTTAACCAATGAGATATGTTGTCAACTAATGAGATATGTTGTCAGCTAACTCTTGTCATTGAAGCTTGCATATGCTTATTGATTATTTGCCGATCATCGTTGCTTGTTGATGACACTAACATCGACCAACTAAAGACTCTCTTAGGTTTTGTTTGGGATAACTTTCATATTGTTTATTAAGGCTTCGTTTGTTTTTTTTGGTGCTTTTGTAAAAGACGGTTTTAAAAAACATTAGTTCGGAAAATGGAGTTTTCTAACAGAGAAACATATATAAAAAGCTTTCTCAAAACTGTAGAAAAATGAAAAAAAACAAAAAAAGAGTTATTGGAACATGATTTGACGAACCAAACAACACAAAAAAAAATTTCCTCCGTTTCCAAAAACGGAAAAGGCAAAAAAACGCTCAAACAAACAAAGCCTAAAAAAACGCTCAAACAAACAAAGCCTATTTTTTAGTAAAAAAAAATTAGTTTAAAATTTTTTTATGCTAAAAAAATTGCTTTAAAAATCAATGAAAACTGTCCTAAATGAAACCCTATCCATCATCAAAATTATATTGCTTCTCCAAAACTTCCTAATTCACTATATAATATTATTTTTCTCAAATTGGGGAGCAGAGCTTCATTAAATTTCACTAATATTATAGATTATTTCAATATTGCTGGTCTTCACATATAAATTTCTTGTATTTTTTTTTGAAAATTTTATTATCTATGTTTGCTAATTTTTATCCAATATCAAGGCATCAAATAGTCATTCAACCTTCTCAAATCCTTAGTATAAATATAGATGCATTATTTTAGCTCTTCAAACCTTGCTTTTTTCAAACCCTTTTTCGCTCACATTCCATGCAATTAAGCGCAGCCTAAACCTTCAAAGCAGCTGGTCTTCTCACGTCAGGTTTGTTTGATTGTTCCTTTATATATATATATATAATTGCAATTTTCTTCATAGCTTTTTATAGATAAAACAATTAAGGACGTCTTTGAAACGATTGCAACGTTTTATAAAGTCAGTTGTGAAGTTATTGTAGAGAAATTAATTTCATTATTATGGTGGTAGGAATAGTTTGTCATCATAAAATTTTCTAAAAGATAGTGAGAAAATCGTAAAAAATAACTGCCAAATGAAATTTTGGTTGTTATCTGAAAAGCAAAGCAGTTAGAAATTTGTTCCAAATAGATCATAAATGTTGTAACGGTTCTTCTTATGTTGGCTTATTTTCACAACTTATTTTCAAGGTTGTGAAAATTGAACCATACAACGAACCGAAAGGAGATATTCACGGCTCAACATATCGTCATGGTCGAACCGGATGATGCAATAAATAATATTATTATTAAAAATTAATAAAATTAACATAATAATGATATTATCATCTTAAAAATAACATAAAATTAAACTAAATAAAAAATTATGAAAGATAAAACTTAAATTTTTTTTTAAAATCTCACATAAGAGAAAAAATTTCAAATCACATAATTTTAAGAATTTACACTCATAATAAAGTGATAATTTTAAATTTAAATATTTTTTTATTTGTTAATTTGATTTTAAGTCTAAATTTAATTTATATATAGCTTTTTGAATTTTCTTATGTATAGGGCTCACATGGAGTTGTGTGGGTTCATGTTAAGATGCTTTATGGTGATTTAGGGCAAAATAAATATAGTAAAAATTTCATGTTAATTTAAAATTAAATACTTTAAATATAAATTAGTATATTTATTTGATAAATTATTTAATATTTAATCTTTAGGTATCAAATTTCTCATCTTCTTTATGTGAATAATGTTCTTGTATTTGGCAAAGCTTCCTTGCTCTAATTGCCAAGTGTTGAATGGCATTCTTCTTACCTTTGCTAACTCTTCTGATCTCAAAATTAATCATGAAAAAGTTCCATTATTATGCAAGTCAATACTCCCTATCTTAAAGAGATTTGTAATTCTCTTCAAATTCATAAATGCTGCACGAGCTTCATTTACTTGGGCATCCTCATATCTATCAAAAGAACCCTCATATCTCAATTCTCCCCTCTCTTTGATAATATTTCTAACCTGCTTTCCGGATGGAAAGCAAAGTCTCTCTCTTTTGCAGGTAGGCTTCAATTTCTCAGATTCACCATTTGGAATATTATTGCATAATGGATCCGCAGGGCTATTATACCTAAAAGTTGTTATAAACAGATAGCTAAACTCTATGCTAAGTTCCTTTTCTTTGGTGATATCAATGCTAGAAAGATTCATCTTGTATCCTGGGCTAACACGTGCAAACCCAAGAATAAGGGAGGTTTGGGTCTGCCTTCATTTCAAGTTATTCGCTATGGTTTTGACTTTTCCCTTATCATTAGAATTTACAATTGGGCATCCCCTCTTTCGACTTGGTTTTTCTCCAATTACTGTTCTCCTTGGAAAATTCCCCCACCCCCATTAGCTTAAACTGGGATCACTGGTGCATTGGGCTTTGTATTCAAGAGATTCAACATCACCATGCTCTAACTAGGCTCTTTCTCGATAATGCTCCTCTGGCTAAGCTTTTTGACTCGGATGGCTGGAGATTTTCGGCTATTTGCCCTGTTGATATTCAATATCTTATTGCCTCTATCCCTATTATCTATGACGGTAACAGCGATTTATTTTGGGGATCTGAGTGCAAGCCTAGGTTTGGGAAATTTATTCAAGATTTTTATAAACATGATGGTGAGGTCTCTTGGTGCAGTTTTGTTTGGCATAAACATTATGCTTTAAGGTTCTCTTCTTATGTTTGGCTTTGTTTTGTTGGTGGGTTGAAAATTGTTGATGAATTACTTAAAAGGAACATTGTCGTGGATCCCAGATGTGCTTTCTGTCACTCAAGTCTTGAAAGTGTATCACACCCCTTCTTTGAGTGTGACTACACCTTTAGCACTATTACTATTCTGATTCCGCCTCTCAACATTTTTCTTTTGAGACCTATTCTTAGCCAGATCATTGAATTTTTCTCTGGTTGGAGCTATTTGGGAACTGGCAGGCTGGCTTTTTTTCTCCTGGTTTTATGGGCCACTATTTATTATACCTGGAGGGAGAGTAATGATAGGAAATTCACCAATTGCGTTAAAAGTTCTTCGACTATTCAAGTTTTGATTAAAAAGGTTGTGACAATTAAATTACATAGATGAAAGAATGGGGAAGATTTTGAAGCTATGATATAGCTTCTCTTGGAGTGGTTTTTTGCTTGTTTGAGGCATGTTCATGTTGGCCCTATTCGGTTACTTTGTATGCCTGCTTTTGCTGGTGTTTTGCTAGGCGTTTTTGTTTGTTTTGGGGATGATGATGTTCAGATTGCATCCTCTCCCCCCCCCCGGATGGTGACTCTTGCAACAAATTTTTATTTGATGGCATATCTGGCAATAGGGGATTTCGATTTTCGAGGGTGTATCTCTGACTATGCTGAGCCCGATTGGTTTCATCTCCCCCTCGTCTTCTGTTGTGGTTTTTCGTGGATTCTTGGCTGGGCTTTTTCTTTCAAGTCTGATTTTTTGGCTTAGTTTCTTTTGACATGTGTATTTTTGCACCTATTTGGTGGTCTCTTTCTGGCTACTTCCTATTGCTCTTTCCTATAATTTTGTATCTTTTTTTGTTTTTTTCTACACATGTAACTAGTTTTTATTTAATGAAATTTGGGCATTGCCCACAATTTTCCAAAAAAAAAAAATTATCTAATTATTTGAAAAATATGGTAATTGAACATGCCAGTTCAAAAGAATTGAAGCCGGTTCACCAGTTGAATCGGTGATTCTGACCTTTATGGCTTGATAAATCAAACAATGAAGAATATCTAAATAAAGAGAATTCATTTTATACATGAAGTAGAATGCAATTGCAATTAGAGAGATTTTTAGACGAAAACAATCGAAGGCATCTTCATCATCGAAATTTTTTCCTGCAAAATAAAATAAATGATAAAATGAATTATGCAAATAAATTTCATTTTATTGTTAAAAATATAATTACAATTAGAGAGATTTTTAAGTAAAAAAAAATTGAGGTATTTTTGGCATCCAAAGTTTTCCTGCTGCCGTAGAAGTCCTGCAAAAAGTTGATATAGTTTTCTCGTCGAAACTTGATATGATCTTTTCGTCGTCCCAATACTACCATTGCGAAGGAATTGTTAGGAGTAATGTGCCAGATCATCTTCGCAGCACCATATAAATATGAGAGATCGTAAATGAATAGAAAGAGTTTTAAATAAGGTGATAATGAAAAGATAGAGTTTAATTTAATTTTTATATAATAATCATAAATTTAAATTTTAGGATTTTAGATTCATCATAAATTTTTTTTTTTTTTTTTTGAACGAGAGTATCGGCTCGCTGTCATGTCAGCTTGTGACGCGCTTAACGTTGTCCACTAATCCATCGGCGAGTTTGCCAGCAATCAACCCCACAGGTGCAGGACTCACAGTTATTTTCTCTCCATTTAAGGAGTCGTGCTGTATGAGAGGGGATTCGAGCATGGGATGTGGGGTTCCCAACAAAGCATGCCCACCAATCCACCTAAACCCGGTGGGGTGATTCATCATAAATTTAAGGACTAGAATTCTATATAAAAAGATTTATAAATCAGTTTTATAATAATAATTCAATATTCATACATGTCGTGTTATGTACTTTTGAGCAACTCTAATGGGAATCCAACAATTTCATTCGTTCTCCTCTTCCCTCTTTTGTATTTCGTTATGTGGAGCTTCCATTCGAATCCTCACCCTCATGATGGAGTAATTATTTTGTCCGGACACCGAATGCATCCATAGATCAATAGCAAAACGCCACGTCACTCAAGTGCTCGGTATCATGCTCGGTACCGTGCTCGGTACAGCACTCGGTACCGCGCTCGGTACACTCGGTATGCTAAGTATTTTAACCGGATGTAAGGAAGGAAGCTCATGATGAGGGGTAAAAGCCCCCATTATGAGGCTACAGAATATCGCTCCTTATATCCTTCCAATTTGTGGTCGGCTTCACGAAGCAGAGCAATTGGATCCCCGATTATATGAAAGCTGATGTAATTATATTATTTTTTAAACTAATGTTGAAATATGACCTTATATTTATGTAATTTTGATATATCAATTGTGATATTATATGCCTGAAAAAATAAATATTTTATCATTTTTAATGAATGCAAATGCTAAAAATTCTTATATTTAATGAGATTTTTATGTTGTTTTTTAAAATGTTATTAAAGTAAAATTAATCATTATTAAATTCTCTTAACAAAAAATTAGTTTATTATATGTGTAATATTAAAATATTGCAAAGGGCTAGGCATTGGCATGTAAATGAGTAGAGTTTCTACCACCCGAGTTTGAGCTTTAGCTTGATTAATTAATTGAGTTTGAGCGTGATGTCAACATGGGACCAGTTAAGATGATTTATTTATCATAGAGAAAATGATCAAAATAGTCCTTCATTTTTTTATGGCTGGGTCATGGAATTTTAGTCTCGGATTATATAAAAGTTTTGAATTAGTCAAAATATTATTGCAATCAAGAAAACAAAAATTAAATTTAAAGTTGATGTATGATGTAAAAAATGAAAGTATTTTGGGATTATACATTTTAAATATTTATAAAAATATAAATTCTTATTTCCTTCTTTCCTTATATATAATAGTTTTTTTTTAATTTTTTTTTCCTTATATACAATAGTTAACTTCACACGCAACATGTATTTTGTTGCAATGGAATCAAGAGGAAAAAAAAGTATTACAAAGTTTTTATTTAAAGAGTCAAGTGACGAAGGCTTTCTTTGGGACAGTTGTCTTATTGATTTTTAAAGCAGCTTTTTAGTGCAAAAAATACTTTAAGAAACAGTAATAAAATCATCTCTAATGAAACATAAATCAGATTTTTAATACAATCTATGAATAAAATAAACCCTCATTTTAGTCTTTAAACTCTTTGAAGTTATAAAAAATTAATTT
>NW_021318618.1:2025474-2118020 GCF_001605985.2 Dendrobium catenatum | reverse complement strand
CGATAGATCCGTTGGTGGGTTTGGGTGGGTATGACATCCGGAAAGTCACCATAGGTGGGAGTGGGTGGGCAAAGCCCGCCACCGCAGAGCGTGGATATCCAATGGGTATCCAACCAGGACCCCATGTAGGGCTCTGCTATTTAAAAGTTATGTTTTAAAGTATATGGTGTATGTCATAGACTTAATAAGTAAGAACTTCAACTAATTTAGTCTCATATCACTTGTCATGTTGGTAATGTTTATATTGTTTTTTTAGTTTGGTTGAGGTGGGAACTCACATATCGTGATGGAACCATGCATTTTAAATATAAATTAATTTATTAAATTATAAATATTACTTAATATTTTATTCTTAAAGTATTAAATTAATTTATTAAATTATTTAAATAATTCAGAAAATAAACTTGTCGGTTTAATGGAATCGGGACCGGTTCACCTATTCGCCGACGATTTTGGCAAACTCAGCCCGATTTAATGCAGAAACAGTTTTCGTGATGAACTAGACCAGCCTTAAGACTAATTCACGGTTGAACCAGTCAAGCCATTTTTAAAACTTTGTTTCAACCAATCCCAAACTTTTTTTTATAAAATTATTTTTTTATTGGGATGTCATTCAATTTTTAAAAATTATTGCAGTACAAATGAAATCCTCTAATTCTGATTAATTCGTTAATTTGTAATGAATTTTAATCATATATATAAGTTCAGTTTATTTTTGTACTTTTCACTTTTAATCTATTTCCTCATTATTTAGCATTCATTAGAATCTTATTATTAAGGCTTTACCAAATAATTTTTTTACATATTTATATTAGAAATTTTTAAAATCAAATTATGGATCAATTAATATGTTTATAGTCGCGAGCGTCTCGATCATGGGAATCAATATGTTTAATTTCAACATTATTATGACACTTAAATGCTGAAAGAATTATTTATGATCGAGAGAATAAATACTGATCATTTAATGGAGTGTTTCATATCTTTGTTATAATTATTATGCATGTCACTTGCAAATCTCTATAAATAGGCATTTACTTTTTATATGAATGGAACAAAAACCTTAGCTTAAGATTCAAGTGAGCTCAAATATTTGAAAAATCTCAAAGCTCCACCACCAAACCACCATAGTTGGAGCACTGCTTAATAGCCTGTCTTCAATCCTCCTCTCTTGAGTAACCACCATCTGATCCTAGCCATTAGACCATTGCGATCAAATCGCCGTTGTTTAACGATTACCAGGACAACCGCTAGATCGTTTCAATTAAACCACCACCTAATCGCCTCCTTAAAACCATCATTGTCTATCCACTCTATCTAATGGTCGTTATCAAACCAAAGCCCAACTATCACAAAAGGGTCATCACCTAATAGCTACCATAAGACCACTATTGTTTGATTATGGTCTCTTAACCAACTTCGATCGATTTTGGTCACCTGACTATGATTTTTTTGCCACCATCACTCGACTACAATCATTTAACCATTGAAGTCCCTATACAATCCTTTAACCATCGTCACCTCAATTACAATCCTTCTATCATCATTACTTGACTCTAGTCCTTCGACTCCTATCACACATCTACAATCCTCTAGCCACAACTACAATATTCTAGCCACCGTCACATAGGGGTGCAAACGAGTCGAGTCGAGTCGAGCTCGAGTCAGATGGTGTTCGAGTCGAGCTCGGTTTTAAAATACCGAGCTCGAATTCGAGTCGAGCTCGAGCTTTACTCGTGACAGTGTAATGAGTTAATCGAGCCTCTCGACGCGCCACTCGATTTTCCAATTTTCAC
The DNA here is from genome assembly GCF_001605985.2 of Dendrobium catenatum. Lineage (NCBI taxonomy): Eukaryota > Viridiplantae > Streptophyta > Magnoliopsida > Asparagales > Orchidaceae > Dendrobium > Dendrobium catenatum. Next base: position 2,116,224 of record NW_021318618.1, on the reverse strand, counting down.
TTGAGCTTCCCAGTTTTCCACTTGGTTCCCGACCAATTTTTGTTTTTCCGCCAAGTTATAATGGTTCCCGCTTTGGGAAAGATACAAATATACTCATACAATAAATGTTGCTGTTTTGGGATGTAACTTTTTAATTTTATATTTTGAAAATTTTACTACTTTAGTAATGATAAAGTTGAAGCATTAATTTCACTAGTTTTTGAAAATCTCACAACCGTATAAATGATGTCACTTTGGAAAATGTGACTGTTTTTTTACTGTTTAAACTTCTTTATTTGAACTTGCTTTAAACATTAATGATGATGCTTTGGACTTTTTAGGTTAATTTAATAATCAAATTAATAATTAAAAAATCAAACATTAATTCGAGCTAGCTCATGAGTCGAGCTTCATCGAGCTCAAACGAGCTCAACTCGTGAGCTCTATAAGCTCGGCTTACGAGCCCATAAACGAGTCAAGCTCAAGCTAGCTCGCGAGCCGGCTTTGCTCACTTACACCCCTACCGTCACATGAAAATAGTCATTTTACATAAACCCTAAACTACAATACATTGAACACCCTCGCTCAATTATGGTACTTTACCACTATCCTCTGACCATTATTATTCAATTATAATCATCTAATCATCATATGATTGATTATGATCATCTGGCCACTATCAATTTAGTACAGTCCTTCGTCCACCGCTGTCTGACAATGATTCTTTGACCACAATTGTCTGACTATCATCCTTCGACCACCATCGTCTGACTACAATCCTTCGACTGCACAAACACTTGCTAATTTTGTCACCATCACTGTCAATGCATGCATGCTCCTATAAAGTTGAACACTGTCGACACCAACTCTGGTTTCTAACATCAGCACCAAAATTTATGATGTATTTCTTAGTCTTTGGACTCCCCTTCTTAAAGGAGATTAGGAGAATAATCAAACAAATAATAAGTTATTTTACACTCAACCATCACCATCACCTACAACCTCAGTTGCCGCCAGCCAATTATTATTGTTTGGCTTTATGTTGAATTCATTTTACTTCAAATCAAACATAAAAAATTAATAACCCATATATTTATTTTGAACTCAATCAAATAAGTATAAAATACTTCAAATGTACTGTATTTATTTTACATTTTATTCATTTGATTTTTGCATTATTTTTCAACAAACTAAATAACCCCTTAAATTCAATACCTCTCTTATTCTTATCGATTGTTTGTAAGCTCCTAATTAATATGTTTTGATTTTGGTCAGATAAAGAAGATGATCATCCATGCTGTCAACAATGCAGTGAATGCTCTACAAGAGCAAGCTTCTGAGAGTTTCGTCTCTGCTGAATAAACAGCCCTTTTTAGTCTTTATTAGTTTTCTTTTTTTGGTTAGAAATTGCGTTAATCTTTTTCTTATTGTTCAGAGTGTAGTGCTGAAATTAATCTTATGAACCGTCTCAATGTTTCGCCCTTAATGTGTCTGAAAAAGAGGTGTTAGATTTGAAATTTATTTATGTGATATGTGTGTGAATTTATTTTTATGACTTAAATGTTTCAAAAAAAATTATTATTCACTTTGTCCAAAGCTAAAAATAGGAAATAAATATAATTTATAATTTTAAAAAAATAAATTAGTTAAAATTAGATTTCAAAATTGTCTTAAATGAAATTATTTTAAAATTAAAATTATTATATTGCAAAGGTGCAGAATCGGCAACATCTGAATGGGGCAAATGGCTGAGTATTTGATCAAATAAGGTACACAAAGAAATCCTGCAAAGGTGCAGAATTTAGGAACGGACGAAAATGAAAGAAACAAATATATGTTTTTTTTGGGAATATTTGGGGCAAAGCCCTTCTATTGATGTAAAAAATAGTTACAAGTAAAAATAAAAACTATAGTCCCAATTCTCAACAACAAAAAGAGAATCGAAGACTCCAAAAAGGAAAGGAAAAATACATAACAGGAACCCATAATGGTAAGAAAAAAAAAAACAAGCTTAGCCAAAGCTAAGAAGGACTCAGGCATCTCTTGTGCGAAAATAGCCGAAGCCACCGAAGGGACGGCACAAGAGAAAAGCCGCTGGTTGCCAGGGACGACCGTACAGATACAACATTCATCATAGTCCATGTCGAAAACGGTCCAAAAAAAGCCTCACAGATCCTTCCAGCTGAAAGTTTTCATAGCAACAACTTTTTTAATTTTTGCTAAAACAGTGGCAGAACAGTCCATAACTCCCCCAAAGATCCTGTCATTTCTAGCTCTCCATACGAAATAGATAGTAGCACAGGCATTTAAAAGAAAAAATTGCACACGGGTGCTAGAGAAACCTTGATCAAAAAAGCTATCAAGAGCCTGGAAAAGGTTGGGCTTCATCAAGCAACTGCACAGCCAAGGTAAGGTTCTTTTAATGATAGAAAAAGTAAAATTGCATTCAAAGAATAAATGCCCAATACTCTCGTTCTCAGAATGACAGAAACTGCATTGTTGGTTAACTTAAATGCCCCGATGAACTAAAATGTTAGCCGTTTTTAATCCCTTTTTGAAAGCCATCCAGGCGAAAGCCGAAAATCTCAAAGAGCACCTCTTGTGCCAAATGAGATTATGCCTTTAAACTTTAGATAACTGGGCAAACAATTGAGCTTTAAAGTGTCTTGCTTTGGGATTAGAGTTCCCCATCCAGGTGTGATTTCCCTCATCTAAAGTAATCTCAACTTGTCGGATTTTTGAAGCAGTGTTACGATCAAGACAATGGGGAAGCACCCAGGAACCCCTCTCAGTAATGTCACTCACAGCCCAGTTTGAAAAAGGAGCAAACAGAGAGAACTCCTGGGCACCAATGAGGAAATTGACAACTGAAGTACCATTAATCCAAGGATCCCAAAGGAAGGAGAGAGTGCTATTGGGACCCACAGAGAGGGGAATACAATGCTCAACACTATGAGCTTTATCACACACAAATTTCCAATAGATAGAGCTTCTACCAGTAATAGGTTTCCAAAGAGAATGGTATTTGGATCTCCACCAAGAGAAAAGGAGATTGTCAGAATTCAAATATCTTCAAATAATAGCACAGCCAAAAGTATGATATAATGTGTCTATAAAATCAATTCCCAGCCCCCCATACGCCTTGGGAAGACAAGTATCCTTCTAGGAGATAATGTGAAGTTTCCTTTGATCAGTGTTGCCAAAGTAGAGAAATCTAGAACAATTTCGATTAATAACTTTACTGCAGCCCTTAGGTATTATAGCACCACAAATCCAGTAAGCAAGATTGTTGCTTATAATGAATTTAAGAAATTGAATTCTGCCAGGAAAGGTAAGGGTTTTAGCCGTCCATCCATTCAACTTTCCCGAAATATTCTGAATTAGGGGGTTAAAGTCACAATTCCTGAGTTTTTTATGGTAGATAGGAAGCCCAAGGTACAAAATCGGAGCGTTGGTATGGTTAATCTGGAGCACATCACAAAAAGAAGCAGCCTGAGGAATGTCTTTGGAGAAGATAATAATGCTCTTATTTGGGTTAATAAGTAAACCAGAGGAGGAGCCAAAATTCTCAAAAATCGATTTGAGAGAGTGAGCATTGGCAATATTAGCTTTTCCCAACAGAAGAAGGTCATCTGCATACATTAAATGAGAGATAAGACAATTTCCATGGCAGATGGCAGAGAAGGTGGAATTAGAAATGGCATCCTCAATGCAGTTGGAGAGACCGTCCATCACTATGCTGAAAAGGTAAGGGGACAGAGGGCAACCCTGACGCAAACTAGACTTTGAGTTGAAAAACCCCTCTAAGGTTCCATTAATACACATAGAGAAAAAAACATCAGAAGTACAAGCCTTAATCCAAGAGATGAACAAATCCGAAAAACCCATGTTAGCAAGCCTTCTGTAAAGAAATTCCCTTGACACAGAATCAAATGCTTTGGTGATGTCAAATTTGGCACAAAAATACTTTTCTCTGTTCTTTTGAATGAAATTCCCAAGAGGTCAATGGCCAAGATAATGTTGTTAGTGATAATTCTTTTATGTATGAACCCACTTTGGCTAGGATGAATAATAAAAGGCATAACTAATTTCATCCTATTAGCAAGAAGTTTAGCAATAATCTTGTAAATAACATTACAAAGCGAATAGGCCTAAAATCCTTGATGTTATTAGCATGAGGAAGCTTTGGAATAAAAGCAATGGCAGTGGCTTTCACATGTTTTGGCATATGACAAGAAGTAAAGAAGTAATTGATAGCCTTGCAAATGTGTAATTTAATAGTCTCCCACGAAGCTCTGTAAAATTCAAACGTAAAGCCATCAGGACTCGGAGCAGAGTTTTTCTTACCAGAGAAAATAATGCTTTTGATTTCATCCATAGTGATCGGAGCAGTAAGGGAAGGTATAAGATGCTGAGGAATCACATTTCCAACCGGGATATTCTGAGTACGGCTTGAAGAGTTTGTATTGTTGAAGAGATTGGTGTAATGATTGATGAAGGCTTGGGAGATGTCATGATGAGTGTTTAAAGAGCCCAAATCATTAGAAATTTCCTTAATGTGGCCATAATTTCTAGTGGCATTGATCTTGGAGTAAAGAAACTTTAAATCATCATCCTCGTGAGATAGCCAATTAATCTTGGCTCTTTGAGCAATCCAACTAGACAAAGTGGAATGGAAGTGGTTGAGAGTGTTGTTAACTCTTTTCAAATTTTCATTAAGTTGATCGTCAAGAGGGTGGCTCTGAATTTGAGTGACCAGGTGGTGTTGAATTTCAGAGAGGGAATCAATTTCCCTTTGAATGTTATTTGAGTTGGCACAAGCTTTGTGTTTGATTTTGTTCTTGAGGGTCTTAAGCTTGTAAATGAAAGAGCTAAGGGGGCTACTCTCATTGGGTTGAGAGAAAGTATCCAGCAAGCAATCCCAAAATTCAGGGATTTTGGTACAATAATTCTTAAACATAAACCTGTGTCCCTTCAAAACCTCCTCAGCATTCGTAAGCAAAAGTGGAGAGTGATCCGAGCAGCTTGGATCACCCACTTTGTAGTAAGAATTAGGGAAGAGGTTAAGCCAGCTGCCATTAACCAAGACACGATCAAGCTTGATGTGGATAGGATTGTTGTGTTGTTGATTGAACCAGGTGTAAAATTGCCCCACTAATGAAAGGTCATGTAAACCGGCATTGAAAATCATGTTATTAAAATCACCAAGAGATATATTGGTTAGAGGAGATCCCCCAGCTTTTTCAATAGGCAGACGACAACAGATAAAATCTCCAATAATGGCCCACGGGGTAGTAATATCATTTGCAATATTTTGTAAATCCTTCCAGAGAAATTGCCTTTCAATAAAAGAGTTACTAGCTTAAATCGCAGTAATAGCAATGGTAGTATTAGAATCCATCCTGATAATACCATGAATCAGTTGACTAGTGGAGAGTTGAGGAGTAAAATTCGCACAGCCATCTTTCCATTTTACCCAGATACGACCGGGAGTGGAATGATGAAAATTGTCACATGAATGTTCCAAGGGGAAGATTTTGTGTTGGCTTTGAAACCAAAGGTTGGTAAGGTTAGTATTAGAAATTTTTGCTTCAAGGATGAAGAGAAGATCAATATTGTGGCTTTTAACAAAGTTTCTACAACATAAAACTTTATCCAGGCTATTGAAGCCACGGATGTTCCACGCTGCAATTCTGGGAGGTTTTACTGGCATTTGGAGGAGGAAGGTTTTTTGGCATTTTTGCCACGGGTTGATTTTTGATTTTGCTGGGTAGTAGGTTGGGAAGTTTGGGTTTTGTTTGAGTTTGAGCTGGAAGAAGGCTGTTCAGTGGTGGGGGGGAAAGATAGGTTGGTGGCTTCTCGGGGAGGTTTGTGGAGGGCTGTTGTGGTTTGGGTTGGAGAGGAATGCATTGGAGCTCGGAATTTGAGTGTCAATAGGGAGATGTTCTGCAGAAGAAGAATTAGACAGAGCATCAAATTTGTTTTTGGTGTTGATGACAGGCGGAATGTCAATAGGGATAGTGCTTGGAAGAATAAGGGAAACAATTTCTCCAGAAGGAGAATTAAGATTGGGAATAATAGGTCATGGAAGAAGGTTTTGTGGAGGAGGGATGGTTTGGGCTTGAAGTTGAGGTTGGGGGTCAGGTTTTGAGAGGAGAGCTGGTTTGGGGATAATAAGGCGAGGTGGAGGGGTTATTCTTGGCTTACGACTGGTGCTTCTCCCTCTAGGCTTAGAAACAGCAGGAAGGCGGATGATGGGATCTTTGGGGCAAAGGGTCGGGGGGTGCATAATGGAGCCACACTAGGAGCAGTGCTCTGGCTTCCAGTCATACTGCACGCGCAGAGGGAAGGATTTTCAGTCAACAGAATAGAAAATTTCATCAGGGAGAGGGGAAGAGCTAGTAACTTGCACACAAATTCTAGCAAACGTTAATATAGTTTTTGCGGCAGTGAGAGCGTCAACAGCTAGGGGTATACCAACACAACTTGCTAGTTTAGAAATACCTTCCGGTGTCCAAAGAGAAAGAGGCACGTTCATGATTTTTATCCACAGCGGAATTGACGGGAACTCTTCCCGTTTCGGAATGAAGTCAGGAGTCCATTTTTGGAGAATAAAGGGTTTTCCGAAGAAAAACCAGGGTCCTCCAGTCTAGGCGAGCTCAAAGTCCTCTAAGGCAGAGAACTTCTGGAGGAAGAAACCATCATCCATCATGAGAAGAGAGAAAGCACCTTTTAGGTTCCATGATTTTTTTATCGTCGTGAGCAAAGCCTCATAGAAAGGGCGCTTGTCGATCGAGTATCCAACAAGGGAGAGGGACCATTCTGTAGATCCAGCGACGAACTGCTCAGTAGTAAAGCTAGCACTGAGGTTCTGCGCTGGAACGAAGGCAAGGGAGTGCGAGAAGGTCGTAGAGACCTGGGGAGTAGAGGCTAAAATATTCTTCCAGTCTAGAGGAGAAGCTGAAGGTAGAAGAGAAGAGGCGGAGGAGGGGAGTGGCGGGAAATCATCCATGGGGGAAGACCCCCGGCGGGTGGCGGGACAAACAAAACTAGGGCACCACACTAAACCCTAGCAGAGCGACTTGCCTATCGTCAAATTATTTCAGATCCTGTCAACATGCTCAACAAATATATGTTGAAATGTGTGAGAGGAAGAAAATGACACCTATTAAATGATTAGGCGAGATGGGCAAAAAAGATGGAAGTTGATTTGTTTAGAGAAAAATGCACAACTGTGATCTTATTTGAGGGGCATCAAAGAGGAATGGGGGTTGGGGAATGGAAACTTCTTTGATGCGGATTTATATTAGGGCTGTTAAAATCGGGTCATTGGTTAGGTTCGGGTCTAACCCGAAATTAACCCGACACTGTTCAACCCGAACTGTTTTAGCAAACAGGTCGGTTTTCCGAACTCGAACCAGACCTGCTTCGGGTCCGGGTCAACCCGAACCCAACCCGATTCAGGTATATTTTATTAAATTTTTTTATTTAATTCAATTTATTTAAATATAAATTAAATTAAGGTAAGATTTACTTCAATTAATTTAAAATAAATTAAGATTAATCTAATTTGGGCAATAATGTTTATAATTTTTTGAAATATCATTTACTTATTTCATAAAAATCCAAAAAAAAAAAACCCTCCTAAATTAATTAAAAACGGGTCAAACCGGGTTGATTTCGGGTTTCCGGGTCAACCCGAACTCGACCTGATTTTACAAATGGGTCGAAATCCCTCACTGAACCCGACACGATTCGGATTCGGGTTGACCCGAACCCGAAATTTTTGGGTCGGTTCGGATCAGATTTTCGGATCGGGTCAAATATTGACACCCCTAATTTATATGTGGGCTTATGATGATAGTTAGAGTGATGGATTTGATGTATTTTAAAGTTTTTGATATTATAAAGTAAATAAAATACTTATGATATTAGGTATATAAATTGTGATGTTTTGGCACTCCAATATATACTTCTATATAGGGTCTCAATGCTCTTGTTAGAACTATACAACTCTCTGGTTCGTCGAGGTCTATAAAATGCTCCATATGCCAGTTAGTCCTTCAATAGCAAAGCGATCGAATTCTTTCACGGCCCTGCAAAGCGATCACATTCTTTTCCGGTTGAGCTGGCAGTTTTTGGAAGACTCAACTTAGGGGTGTAAACGAGTTGAGTCGAGTCGAATATCTACCTTATCAAACTTGGCTCGTTTAACCCTTAATTAGCTCAGGGGCCGTTAAAAAAGGAGTTTAAATTTGAAACCCGTAATATTTATAAAATAACGGTTCATATTTGTTTAGCTTTGAAAATAATATTTCTAAAATTTCGGATCGGAGCGGTTAAAATATGAAACGATCAGGATGAGATTTCTCTATAATTTCGGAATATCAGCTCAACGATACGCCTTGAATCCCAAGCTTTCTTTTATATAAGAGATGACCGGACCCAGCAAATCCCATACAAAAATCTGCCGAAATAACTCGAATTCTCCTTAGGAAGTATTCACCATTTGGAAGCGTGGATTTGGAAGCGCGGCGCCGTTGCAAACGCCCAGTCTCATCGATTAGGCGTTCCATTTTGATCAACACGTCGGAGACTACTAGGTACACTAAGATGACAGAAGAGAGAAAAATTATTATGTGAGGACATCGAATGCAGATCATCGCTTGGAGACCAGCCAGAATGTGCCACATCAGCAGTACCGAGCACGATACTGAACAGTACTGAGCGGAGGTGACGTGGTGCATTCTAGTTGATTTTTGAACGGCATTCGGCGTCTGCACATAATAATTTTCCCAGATGAGATGGGCATAACAGCCTTGCCATCCTGCACAGGAACTTCTGGTTGAGCAGTTTGTGAAGGGGTCAAGTAGCAAATCTAGATTAATTATTTTGTGGGATACCGGACGCCGTCCGGAGGCAAATCAGAGCACGTCACGTTACCTCCTTGCTATGTACCGCGGCTGTATAGCCACTGTGTACCGGGTGACATGACACACTCTGATTTGCCTTCGGACACAGAGCTACGTCCGATGTATGCACAGAATAATTTCTCGTGAATTTGGAGTACATTTTTATTATTTTGAACAAGGAATATAATTTAGATAAAAATCTCATCTTAATCTTGTTGTTTATACTTTATACAAGCTGTGTGTTTATGAATAATTATCTTGCATATTTGATGAAATTTTTTATGATAAGCATCTGGTTTTTTTTTCCTGCTAAAAGTCTTTTTTAGGCTTGTATATATTAGCATAAATGATGAAATGAATCACTGAAAGAATTCTTTTCAGAACATTTAGAGGGCCAAGTATTTTTCATTAGATCCCAGCTCTTCTCTTTAGGAAATACCGGTGATATATTTTGATAGTACAAATTTCTCATTGTGTTGTTCATCTCATTAAGCTCTCTAAAATTTATTATATTTTTTGTGCAACAACTACTACAAAAGATCTACTTTTGATCATCTTAGAAGCTGCCCTAGTTAGTGAATTTGAAATATGCATTACTTTTTACAAAGAGATGTGTGAGAGCAATTTCGTGTACAGAGAAAGTACTTTGCCTTGCAAACCGAGGGTGTGAATTAATGCATGATGGAAATCCTACACAAACTTTTGCTTCCAAATATGACAATAGATAGTGCATTATCATAATGAATTAACTAAGTAGAAGGCTGATCATAATGCGAAGATTTATTATCCTTCAAGGGGAGTTGTAGGATGCGGTAATATTGTCTTGAAATTAAGATTTAGTTTGGGATGATTTTTTCACTGCTTCTTAAAACAATTTTTTAGTACTAAAATTAAAAATTTTGTACTAAAAAGCTGCTTTAAAAAACATTAATATTGACGATAGAATTTTGCAATAGTCGCTCCACCATAAATACAAAAAAAACTTTACGCATAATAGGATTTAATGAGATGAATAACATAACGAAGAACTTTTACCACCAAATGGCCTTGTATTTTTCACAAGTGGACTTCTCTATCATCAACTCAAATAATTTCAGACGTGATAATAACAAGCAAAATTTGGTAAGAAAAATCTTTGAAAAATTTACATATTCTATCAAAAGTCAATAAAATGATGCACCTTAAATGCTTGCCTTAATTTTATTTTATTTTTCAATATCTTGCTCATGATTTAAGCTGTTTTCAATTTTATGAAGTTTATCAAAATCTATGCAATGAGTTTGAAACTCAGCAAACATAAGATAGATATCAATCAGTGAATCTTATGGATAAACATTGTTTCATTGAACCTATAGATCATCCCTTGAAACATATAATTACATGGTAATATTAATATAGTTTTTATTTTATAATGTGAATATGTGCCAAGTCATATTTATGGATCCTATCAAATGCAAAAATGATCAACTTGCTAGTACTCGAACATTCTTTTATGGATGCATCTTAGCTTAAGAGCTGTTTGGTTGGCGGTGGTGGCTTGTGGTTGGTGAGGGTGATGGTGGTGATGAACGGTGACTAGAGGCGGATGGTAATGGAGGCTACCAGTGAATTTTTTATTATATGTTTGGCTACATAAACATTAGATTTATTCTTATTTAATGAATATATTAGTAGATGATGAAGATGATTATGTATTTAATACATATTTTTTGCTTACTATCAAGTGTCAAATTATGACAATTTTATTATGGGCTTTTGCAAAATAATCAAAAGGAAATTTGTCTATTTACATCTTTGAATTTGTTTTACTAATTATATATTGATTTGTGTGTGTGTGTGCATATATATATATATATATATATATATATATCAATGTTTGCAGCGGTCGAGAAATATAAAGTTTTGCGTCTTAGCGGCACACATTCAAATAAGAGATAGGGTGTAGTATTTATAAGAGACACCAAAACTTTTACGTGAAAAACCATGAAAAGGGGAAAAACCACGGGGCCTAGCCCAATTTGAATGAATCTACTAGTATTTACAGTTGATTACAAACGAGGCCCTTCGTTGGATGGAAGGCTTTGGCTTGATGTAACAAATATACATCATACAAAATGCATTACATGGTGGAAATAGAAAGAATAAATATTGACATGTTTTCTTAATTGGCAAGACCATAGTAGGCGGGCGATAGAGGTCCAAAAGACTGTTGTCTAGCGATGGAGGTCAGAAGGATCGTAATCGACAAAGGAGGTCAAAAGAATCATAGTCGGCGGACGATGGAGGTTAGAAAAAAATTGTTGTTGACAGGCGACTGAGGTCAGAAAGACCATTATCTAGCGACGAAGGTCGGAAGGATAATAGACAGGTAGAAGTACGACGTCGGGTAGAAATCTGACGACGGGCGGAAGTTCGGCATCGAATGGAAGTCTAATGAACGTCCAATGACAGGTGGAAGTTTGGTGTCAGGTAGAAGTCCGATGATGGGCTAAAGTCCAATTACGGGCGAAAGTTCGGCATTGGGTAGAAGTTCGACGAAAGTCTGGCGACAGGCGAAAGTTCGACGAAAGTCCAGCAATGAGCAAAAGTCTGACGACATGCGAAAGTCTGATATCGAGTAGAAATCCGACGACAGGCGGAAGTTTGGCATTGGGTAAAAGTTCGATGACGTGCATAAGTCTGGTAACGGGCAGAAGTCTGGTAACAGGCGGAAGTTCGGCGTCAAGTAGAACTCCGACGAAAGTCAGGCGACGTACGTATGTCCGATGTTGGGTAGAAATCCAATAACGGGAGGAAGTTTGACGTTGTGTAGAAGTCTGACAACAAGCGGAAGTCCAATGTTTGATAGAAGTCCGGGCAATTCACAAAGATATTACATTGAAAACTCCTTAAAGGGGGAAAAATCATGTAAAAATCTTGATGTCTCTTATAAATGATGCACCTATTATTTTTATTTGATTGCATCCTGAATCTTTTTACAAAGCTAAGACGTTAAAATTTATATTTCTCTACCGCCGTGAATACTCAAGGACGTAACAGTTTGACGTCGTATGTAAGAATGTGGTTCTCAATTGGGTGGCAAATTTCTGCTCCAACCTAAAAAAAAAATTAATTTATTGTTAGAAGTACAAATTCTTAAAATTTTTAAAAAGTATGATTTGAAATGAAATAATTTAGTCAAATAAATGGATCAAGTTTGAGCGATCTAAAAGAGTTGGAGTGCTCAATCCGAGCTCGAGCTTTATAAACTCGAGCCCTACTGCATGTTCTCACTGTTACGTGAGCGCCAAGAAAACAGGTACACCCACGATCGAGTATTTCCGAAGCAAAACGATTGGAAACTTTCGCGATCTCTGCATCCCGTCGTCGAAGGAGGTAGATAGCTTTTATGTTCTCCTTTTCTTCTTTCTATCTTTAGGGGCGGTTTGGTAGCACCCAGGATTTTATTTAAGGATTTCATAAATCCTCTAAGTTTGAATTTACGAAATCCTGAGGGGATTAAATCCTGAAAACTGTTTGACAACATTTATGATAAATCTTATGTAATTGTTTGGCTATTCAATTAATGATTCAAGGTGGTTAAAATGTTGACATGCATTTCTTGGATAATTAAAGCATTTAAGATGTTTAAAATATTTAAGGGGGTTAATTATTATTTATAATATTTTATAGCAATTATTTTCATTTAAAATCATATTTAATTCTATTAATTATTTTGAAATAATCAAGTATTTAACTAATAATTTTAGTAATAATTTAATTAGTATTACTTAATGTTTAATATTTTAAATTATATTACTTAAGTTCTCCAACAATAACTTGGAGTCTAGGTTTTGCCTTCTCTTCTCTATTTCTTTCGGCTTCGTTCCTTCACAGGAGTGTAAAGTTTTGCACGAGTTCTTCTTTGTCGCTGTTCGACTTCGCTCCTTCGACGACGAGCGGTGATCCGAAACAACGGGAGCTCGCATGCTGTGAAGGTAACTTTCTCCCTTTCGCGCGCTTCTTCGGCCAAATCCCGTAAATCCGCCGAACCAAAGGATTTCGTAAATCCGGGATTTACCACGAAAAGAGGGAATTTCCGTCAACCGCGGCTTTGATTTACCGTGAGATTTGGTTATGCATTTTTTGCCGTTTGGCTGGATTTAGTTCAAATCCGGTCTAAATCCTGCATCCAAACAGCCCCTTAAAGTCTCGATACATTTTCTTATGTGCTGATCCTCGATATGTTCCTCTCTTACCTGCATTAACATTTTCAAACGCTAAACTCTCTGTTTGTCAGGCTGTGAACACACAATACGCATCAAAGACTAAAGATCAAAGATGTCCCGCCGATACGACAGCCGGACGACGATTTTCTCTCCCGAGGGGCGACTCTACCAGGTGGAGTATGCAATGGAGGCCATCGGCAATGCCGGCTCGGCTATCGGTATACTTGCCACGGACGGGGTCGTCCTCGTTGGAGAGAAGAAGGTAACCTCTAAGCTCCTCCAGACCTCGAAATCCACCGAGAAGATGTACAAGATAGACGACCATCTGGCTTGTGCTGTCGCTGGCATCATGTCTGACGCCAACATCCTTATCAACACTGCTCGCGTCCAGGCCCAGCGCTACACATTCGCATATCAGGAACCCATGCCAGTCGAACAGCTCGTGCAGTCCCTCTGCGACACCAAACAAGGCTACACCCAGTTTGGTGGCCTCCGCCCTTTTGGCGTCTCCTTCCTCTTTGCGGGTTGGGACTCCAACTTCGGCTTCCAGCTCTACATGAGTGATCCCAGTGGGAATTACAGTGGTTGGAAGGCGGCCGCAATTGGGGCCAACAACCAGGCTGCACAGTCCATGCTGAAGCAGGACTATAAGGAGGATGTTGATAGAGAGGAGGCAGTCCAGCTTGCACTGAAGGTGCTTAGCAAGACTATGGATAGTACCAGCCTTACAGCGGATAAGCTTGAGCTGGCAGAGATTTTCTTGCTCCCTTCTGGGGAGGTGAAGTACCAGGTTTGTTCTTCGGAAGGGCTCACCAAGCTGCTTGTGAAGTCTGGAGTCACCCAGCCTTCTGCTGAGTCCGCATAGCGCTGCTCATCATGGTATGCTGTTCCTAGTTTTGCATCATATCAAGTGGTATCTAGCCTTTAACATTGCAAAATATGGACTCATTTTAGGATTTATTTGATAAGAAAGCTAAGTTGATCTTTAGTTTTTCCAATTTGTTTGGAAAATTTTTCATAATTTACAGCTCTATCAGCATGGCTTCCCTGTGTTTGTTAGGTTCTATGAGAAGAAGGATTTCCCTTGCTATTTATTATTCAAGCGGAAAATTTTTGATTTCTAGTTGAGGAACTCCTCATTGCCATACCATGGTTAATAATTTACATATTGGCATTTGATTAATCTACATGGGGATTACAGAAACGCTGTTACTTAAAGGACTTACAAGAATTACCATTCCTTCCATTTTTTGCTGGTTGCTTCAGACTATTGTTGAATCCTATGCAACATGAACTCATTGCAATATCTTAGAGGTAAATATGGAGGAGTTGGAAAAGTTGATATATAAGGCTTATATCTATGAATATTCTTGTATATATATGCGTTGATATCTACAAAGACTTGCACACACATATGGTACCATTAGAAGGATAAAGAGTTGACTGATGCATGAGTTTCTTGCTGGACTTTGATCTGGAATGTTTAAAAGTAGAAAAGTACTTAATGCAAAGCTAAATATATTCTCAATATGGAGATAATTCTTAAGTAATGCTTTTTTTTAAGTTAAGAATTTTATCTTAGAGTTTCAATTTAGTTAATGTAGTAGAGCACTATTCTTGACAGAATGTGTTTCATCAGTCATCACCAAGCATATTCCAACAATGTCATGGTTTTATTTAGATATCCTATCGAATTGGGTTGGGGTGTCAATATATCAATAGGTAAGTTTTTATCTTAGTCTGTTTTGATAGAACCTTTTAATTCTAGAACATTTCATAAGAAATTGAGAATAACATTTATGCAACCTTAATCATGCATTGCATTTATGTGACCAACATTTCCCAACATGCTAATAAATGGGTCGCTTCCAATGCTCCATGATTAATTAAGAGGATTAAAGGAGGCATGCATCTCCTGTGATATATTGGTGGTGTTTGATTTGGTTGGTTGAGTTAAACAGAATTATAAAGATATATAGAGATGCAAAATTTATACCAAGAAGCTAGGAGTGATTTAGTGATTGGTGATGAAGAAATTTAATGAAAATCATAAGAGGATAATTATAACATGGACCTCTTGCATTCTAGAGGATGAGTAGGTGTTTGGCAACCAGGAAATACTACTAACATTGAACAATCATAAGATAGGCAATTATTCTTTTGGAATGAAGAATAGGAGTTATGTAATTGTTGCAGGCTGAGCGAACTTCATTTGGGCCAATGTTAGTGATCATATGGTGAGTAGATTGATTGAACTAATCATGATGCCCATGCTAGCAGGCTATTTGTTGGCATCACACTTGAAAATATTTGGTTATGAGATGCAAATTCCCAAACATGTCATTTATTTTATGAAAAATCCTCTATAGCTTAAGTGAAGGTTAGGAAATCCTTATTCAATTCATTAATAGAAATAGAGTAAGGAGGAGCCAAGGAACTCTATAAGATATTCATTTAAGAACATTATCTCCTAAAAAAATTAAAACTTCAAGTATTTTAGGAAGCAAATCTTGGATGATCCTAAAGATGTGTATTCTTATAATGCGTATGTTAGGTAATTATTTTGTAGGCTTATATCATCATCCATATTTACATGAGTAAACTAAACTCAAGTTAACACTGAATAAGTAGGCATGGTACATGTAATTCATGCTGAAGAAGTTAGAACTAAGATCTATTTAGCATGAAAACCTTGACATGGACTTACGTTGTGTGTTATATTGCAGAAACACATTCACATAAAAATTGCATTTTAGCTTCAGGTTTGGTTTAATAAATTATAACCAAATAATTCAGAATAGCCTTCAAGATTGAAGCACATTGGCGAATGGAATCCTAGGATATGCCTACCTGTGTGTTATCAAAATGACGCTTCAAAATACAAATACAGGTAATCATAGCATTCCCTTGTACAAATAGACTAGGAGCTTAGAGTAGAATATGAGGGAGAATTACAAATGGCAAGTGAAGATGTCCAAATCGTTGATAAAAGCAACATGAATGAGTAGTTATGACATGGAGTGGATTACAAAGAGCAACATGAAATCAGACTCTGGACTCAAATTCTAAAAGATGAATACTTTGACTTGCTCGACCTAACAATTTCCAAAACTCAACTTGGGTGAAAAGCCATGATGATGGCACAACTTTCAAAGAAACAAAAATTGACAACAACTCAGCCACTTGATTTACTTCCTTGTAAACATGATGAATCTTGTAATTTAAACATCCCAATAGAGCCGTAAGTCTTCCTAATAGATAGAAATATCAAATATCCCATTGGCACATTCCTAGATTAGTCAACTACTTTAGAACCATACATGTGTCAACCTTATTGATAATTTGGTGACGATTGGCTTATATGTACAATTCCAAGCCATCAACCACATATGTTTATCTTACATTGCTATCATAAGACCCAAGAATAATATAAATATATATGGACTTGATCTTGATGCTTCATAACAAGTCCACCACAAATAGCATCAACAATAGCCAGCTTAAACAATTATTAGAGCTAAGTTTAACAAAATTAACCATAACTTCGGTGAGTTTGGTCATATATGTCAATAGCGTCGAATAGCATATGCAATGGTGCATAGCGCGGTGTTGTAGACTTCTTGTACCATTTGTATGGTGAGACGTGAGGGATTAAAATGTCATGTGCTATTTGAGCCATGCTCTGGCAATAGCGCATAACCCCCCCATAATGGGTACTATTTTAATTTTTATGATTTAGGGTTTAAATTTAGTATTAGCATGATTAATAATTTGTTTAGTAGCTTTATATTATTTTGATTTATATTTTATTAGGGCGTAATATCGACTCTTGATTTTGACACTCACTTGATGATTCTCTTAATTTTGTCTCTCTCCTTTGATGTACATGCACACAAGGTCTCTCTCCTTCAATGCACGTGAGGTTCTTGGTTTCGCCTCTTGCCTTTGACACACACACGTGCAGGGTCTCTTTACCTTCAACAAATGCGAGGGCACTTAGTTTTGGTGCGTGAACAATGTTTCTCTTGACTTAATCACATGAAGGTTCTAATACTTTGACTAAGGAGAAGGGAGTTTTAGGCTTAAACATTCTCGTGTGAATGCTTCAGCGTTGTTGGCACTATGTCTTCGACACATGAACCTTCCAAGGTTTTGAATCTCTGCTAGCATGTTCTAGGCACAAGGTTTGCTCACTATTTATAGTTGTCCTTTGTTTGTTGTCTTATAAATTAAAAAAAAAATCATGCAAAACTATAATAATTTTGTCTTATTACTATTTTGAGAATGTATAACTTATAACTTGAGTTAAATTGTAAAAAAGTTCCAAGCTAAAATTTATCTTTACAAATTAGTTTTTGATGTAGTGATAATCTATTATACATCTCTTATAAATGCAAGGCTTTAAAATATTTTTTGTTATGCAATTATTATTTTTTAGCAGTTTCATCAATTAGATACACAAGATAATGTTGAACTCAGGTCAAACTACAAGGAAAGTTGCAACATGAAAATATGCAATTTTGGCAAAAAGTGATGGTAATTGCATGATTTTGTGATAAAATGACAAAAAGAGGAATTACTCGTTACAAACAATATTTGGTTTTAGGAATGCAGAAACTTGTATTAACTGCCCTTAACATGTTAAAGATGAAATGCATGGGTCTTTGAAGAAGAACAAATAGTTGAAACTTGAAAGACAAAATTAGTGGATGTCACATTTTTATATTGCTGAATGTGATATTTTGATGTGATGGTGTAAGATTATATTTTATGTGTTGGACCATCAAAAAGATACCATACAGAAAAATTAAATATGTTGACTTAAAGTTCAATGGCTTATATTTAAAGAACCAAAGGCTAAGGGTTGTTCAGTTGTTGATGTCTTTTTTTATCCTGAATTGTGCTGAGATTTTGAAGTAACGATAGGGTAAAGTGCAAAAAGAGATGGATACTAATAGGAAGGAGATGAGGGAAAGAATAATTCAAGTATTTTGTTTTTGGATATATGATGTTACCATTCCCGTCAATGTAGTTAAGTATGATGTCTTCCTAATTGTAGTAGAAATATATGGACAATTTGTTCCTGAAATGAAACTGCCTCGCTATCATGAGGTGTGCTGCATACTTAAAAAAGAGATACAATGCACACATCAATTTTTTGCATCGTCATAAAAATATTGTTTTAAATATGATTATTATCTTATGGAGGATGGTTGGACATCCCATAATGACAAAAAGAAATTATGAAACTTTTTGGTGAATTGTCCAAGAGGAATAGTAGTGAGTTGATTGATGCTATCGCTTATTTAAAGAATGCGTTAAAGATATTTGAATTGTTGATCAAGGAGATTGAACCATCATTGTATCATTTAAATGTTCAATGATAATGCCTTAGAGAAAAAAAATGCCTTAGAGAATGTTCTAGCAGGTTAGTAAATCCCTAATAATTTCACCCATTTTTTGATCATTTTTTAGTAATTTTTTGTGATGTTATTGTAGGAAAGTTGTTAATGGATATGTGCACTAATAACAGACTCAATGAGCCACTCTTTATTTGGATTTTATAGTTTCATTTATTCAATATTACAATTACTTATGAGGAGATCAGAAGATCACTTGTCAAATTTACTAAGATTTAGTTTGCCATTATCTTCTTAACATCAAAAAGTTTTCATCAACAACAAATGAATTTGAAGAAATGAAGAATTTGTGTTGTGTCCTTATTCAAAGAAGACGAAGGCAAAGCAAGTGCAATAAATCATCTTACTACCTCAAAGCAATCCTTTTGGAATAATGTGGTATATGCACTTAAATTAGATGACCTTTATCAAAGATTCTTTGATTAGTGATATTGAAAAATGCCTCTGTTGGTTTACATATATAAAGCGATGAATGGGGTAAAAGAAGCAATTGTTGCAAGTTTTCCAATAGGGGATGAGTATGAGCATATTTTTGAAATTACTAATAGATGATGGTATATGCAAAAACAACATCAAGCCTTTATCCCACTTTGTGGGGTCAGCTATAGGAATCCTTTTTCTCCATTGTGTCCTGTTAAGAGTCAAAATCTCATTTAAATCTAATAAAGAAAGGTCTTTTTTAAAAATTTCTAACGAAGTCTTTTTTGGTCTACCTCTACTTATCTTAAGATGGTATATGCTTTTGGAATAATATTTTATCATCTTGAAGCAATCTCTTTGGAATAATGTGGTATGTATAGTCAAAGTAGGTGGTTTATTTATTGACGATTCTTTCTTTAGTTGATATTGGAAAAACCCTACGCTAGTTTACATATATAATGATGAACTTGGAAAAAGTAGCAATTGTTGCAAATTTTACTTATAGTGATGAGTATGAGCATTTTTTTTTAATTTGAAGATGGAACGTGCAATTCCATCTACTTTTGTATTCGATTACTCTTTTTTAATTCTAAATACTTTTATAGTAGCCCTAATATTGCAAAAGATAAGAAAATAGGTGATAGTTTATATACTTATGATATAGGCAGGGGGGGGGGGGCAAATCAAGTTGGGTTCTTTTTTGTCCTTGGGCTGCTTGTTGTTTCTCTGTTTGGTGCCTTGGCTACTCTCGGGTGGGCTTTGGATGCTTGATTTTGAGCTAAAAAAAGTTGGGTTCTACTTAGTTTTTAGCTCATTAATGCTTGGTCTAATGATAGCTCATTAATTGGAGTGAATATGGTTCTTCCCCCTTGGTTGTTCCTTCCCTTTATTGTGTCTCCTTGGTTTCTTCCTTTTGATTTATTGTTGTGGGCTGGTTGTCTTTTCGGTTTTCTTCCTGCTGCTTTCTCGAAACCCCCTCTGCCCCGTTTCCTGTGTTGGCTCCTCGGATCCCTCTCTGGTTGCTTTCCCGTGGCTTGCTTGCTGGGTTTCCTGTGGCTTGATGGCTGGCTTTCCCGTGGCCTTCCTTCCTGTTTTTTGTGCAGTTTTTTTGTGGGCTGTTTTGTGGTGTCTTTTGGCCCCTCTTCTTCCCCTTAATTCCTGTTTTTTGTGCAGAATTTGTGGACTGTTTTGTGGCGCCTTTTGGCCCTTCTTCTTTTCCTTTCTTAACCTATATATAGGAGATATTTGTGGATGTTTTAGAGTTTTTAGAGAAGGTTGTTGTGTGCAGATTTTTGGAAAAAAACCTGAGGGTTTTCTTGGATTGCTTGCGAGCTATGCCACTTCTTCCTCTCCTTCTTGGGAAAGCTTGCGAGTTTGTCCTCCTATCCTTCGTCTCGGACTTCTAACCTCCTTCTCGCCGCAAGTGACCACCTCACATGTATCCTTCTTCTCAAAGCAACAAATGAAAAATATTTTTAGGTGTTTCGAGGTTATAAGTTTGTAAGCTTCATTGTTATGTTTTAAAGTGTTTAATGTGTCGTTTGTAAGCGTCCTTTGTTTTAAGTGTCTTTATATGATATAAAAGGTGTTTATTTGGGAATCTTGTGTAATTTTTTATTTCTTAGGAAGGTCTTTATTTTGCTTGCAAAAGTTAGGCTTTTTCCTAGTTTTTGCTTGCATCAACTTACATGGGAAGATTGTCTAAGAATGTTGATGAAGTTAAAATTAACCATGAGTTGAGTGTTTACATCTAGGGTAAATGAGTTTTTAGGATTCTTCATGTTGTTAAATAGAGGATTACTTGGGTGGAGTAATGTGATTTTAATAAAATTATAATTAGCATTAAATAATATTTTGATATTTAAATAATAATGTAACTTTTTAAACACTTCCAGCTAATTGGTAGCTGGCATCTGACCAAGGAGCTCCACATCTATAGAGTTTTAAGATCAAGGTGGTTAGCTTTACCTTTAGTTCATCTAGATGTCAATATAATTGGGGTGTATTTGAGCATACAAGTATAAAATAAAATTGCATATTGATTATCATCATGAAATTTATTATTTAGTAGTTTTAATAATTTCTATTGCTTATTCATAGCAAAAGAAAAACCAAGTTTGATCATGGCATCCTTAAAGATTTGATTTATATGAAGTATAACAGGATCTTTATTCAAATATACAACCATATGGACATTATTGATCATTATTGTTTAAATTATATAAACAATGCTAATAAGTGGTTAATGCGAAATTGGATGATAGATGAAGATAATAAATCAATTATTGGTGAGGCTGACTTAACATAAAATACTGTTGGAGAATTTGGTGTTGTTTATAAAGAAGCTATAATATTCAAGATCGATATAGGAATATTCATCTTGCTTAACACTCTTGCAATCGAGT
Source organism: Dendrobium catenatum (assembly GCF_001605985.2). Classification (NCBI taxonomy): domain Eukaryota; kingdom Viridiplantae; phylum Streptophyta; class Magnoliopsida; order Asparagales; family Orchidaceae; genus Dendrobium; species Dendrobium catenatum. Next base: position 2,094,880 of record NW_021318618.1, on the reverse strand, counting down.
ATAGAGATGCTGAGGAAGATTAAAAAAGGCTTGATTTACGAGATAATGATGATGTAGACAAGGCTATTTTGGCTTATGATGATGATGACTATTTTCAAGATGATTAGCTTAATTTAAAAAAAAAAAACATTAGACTTTCAAGAAAAAAAAAACTGTAATGTTTACCATGATTATCTTAATTTTGGCTGATTGAGGGCAAGTATTAATTTAATTGTTTTTATTACCATGAATTTTTCAATCAAATGGTCTTTCAAATCTAGCTACATTTCTATCCAAAATTTTAATACTTTTCACTGTTTAAAATAGCCCGAAGTAATTCTATGGCTTCATGGGGGGCTTTATGTTATGATGCTCTATTCACCATTTGTTTCTTTCTTACTAACTTTATTTACATGAGTACACTCTGCAAACTGCAAGTCACCTTTACTTTTTTTTTTCTTCTAAAGCAGCATTGCTTATTTAAGAAAGAAAATTCATTTGTAGATTCCAGTTAAAATGGATTTTTGGAGTTCCGCCTTCTTAATTTGGTGCTATTTCTAGCAGTCCATAAGAACTTAAACACCATTACTAGGATTAGGAGCTTCCATCCAAGTCAATGTTTGAGAGCAACTTGTACTTGACTTATTAAGTGGCTCATGTTTGGCTCATTTATTAACTAAGCAGCCAAGCATGAACATAATATTTGGGACCAATTACTTGACGAACTAAACACAAATAAAACTTCTTTTATATGCATTTAGATCATGAAAAGATTGATAATATATATATATATATATATATAAGACACACACACACATGGAGAGAATGCAAAAAATTAAACTATAGTGTAGTGGTTATATATGGTATTAAGTGTTAACCTTGCATTAAAAAAAGTGTTAACCTTGCATGATAAGGTCTAGAATCTAATTTTTATTTTTATTCAAAATAATGAATCTCTCTCTTTTGATTTATATTGTTATTTGTGTTCTTTTATGTTCATGAATGGGTCAAATAATAATGAAATACACAAAACAAAGAAATTTCAAATATCAATGAACTCAAACTGAATGAGAATAGTAGCAAAATTTGACAACTGAACTCGTTATTAGTGTTTATTAATTTTTATATGGCCTATTTACACACCTTACTAGGATAATCACCTTAATGCATCCCTTGTTACATAATCTTCAAGAAAAATTCATCTCTTATTGTTGACTAAAATAAAATAAAATAAACGAAATAAAAAAAGAAAGAGAATGCGTTGTTACTGTTTCAAACAGGACAAATGTGTCACTATGGGAAACGATACACTCCTTTGACAATTCGTTTAATAAAATGTCAGAGAAACGAATAAAACCAAACTTACACATTCATTTGTCTTCCTCATTCCCTTCCGAAGCCTTACGCCCTTCGCTCACAATTCACCTTACCAGGCTTCTCTTCCACTCATGTAAATCCCGTGCTGGAACCCACTTTCGTCGTACTCAGTTTGATCATGAGCCCGTTTCCTCTTTTGATCGCGATTCCTATATGTAGTTCGTTAATCCCTTCGCTGGAATAACCCACGTTGGCCCTGCTTACGCAAGCCCGATGTTCCCCTCCTGTGCTTCGACTGTCGAACCCAAGCCTTAATGTAGCCTCCGCGTTCCGCATGACCTGTGAAATTCTCGAACCTCTCGTCAGGCACTACTTGCTATCCAACCGCACAAAGCCTACCCGCTCTCGCTTCCACCAGCCCGTCTCTTGCTTCATGCCAAACCCCACTGACCTGTCACCTGTCTCATCCAAGCAGCTAGCCTTTGTTCCGCCCGTCTTTACCTTTATAATTATTATGTATAGCAAACTGCTGCTTACACGACTTTTCATTATCTGTGTATTTGAGTTACAACTACCTCTACTTTGTTAATAGTAAAGTGCAGAAAGGCTGCCCACTTTTACTCTTGTGAAATACCCAACAAACTTACAGCTACCCACAAACATAAGAATTGAACAAGAATGTTTGTATACGAGAAAAATATACTAGGTATTCGCTGATATTAAGACCCACACCATTGATTTTTGATTTGGGCGGTTGAATTTTTAATTCAAGACTTGCGCCATGATCTTTGATCTAGGTAGGAAAATTCTCAAATTGAAGACCTTACGCAGTCGATTTTTTATCCTAGCGGGACGATTTCTAATTCGAAGATTCGTGCTGTCGATCTTTTATCAAGGCGGTGAATTTTAAAATCTGAAGGCCTTATGCTGTCGATCTTTGATCTGGGTAGGATGGTTTCTATTTTGAAGATCTCATGTGTTGATCTTTGATCCGGGCGGATAGAAACATTGGCAAGTACCACTCTAACCTCCTCTTGATAACTACTAAAATAGAGAGCAAATTCAATTTAAATTTTAATTGATTTATCTGATTAATTAATTGATTAAATATAATGAAGATTAATTAATTACAATGAAATTGATTCAGTAAAAATGAGTTTAATTGAAATTAATTAATGAGAAATTAATCAATTGAGCTTAATTTCAATTAATTAGTTCGTTGGAATTAATTGATTGAAAATAATCAATTAATATCAATTGATTAATTAAATTTAATTGATTATTTGAAATTAATTAATAATTAGTTAATTAATTGAAATTAACTAGTTGAAATTAATAAATCAAAATTAGTTGATCAATTGAAATTAATTAATTATAAATTAATTGATTAATTAAAATTAAATAATTGAAGTTGATGAATTGATTGAAATTAATTAATTAAGATTTATTGATTAATTGAATTCTGAGAGTAGTTAAAATTCGAGAGCCTATTAATGAATTAAATGAGAGCAATCAAATTTATTGTTAATAAATTAATTAATGCAATTAACTAGAAAATTTATTATTTTGTTAATTACTTAATTAATTAATTAAGCAATTATAAAAAATATTAAAAAATAGTAGTACTAAGAATGTACAAGTCAATACCAAATCAACTTTGTACAACCAACAACTGCTCTCCAAATTCTCCAACTCACAAACTTTCAACAAACTCACACTCAAACTTTTAACACTCGCAAACACCAAACAAAACACTGTATAACCAACAACAGCTCTACAAACTCTCCAATGCTCCTAGGTAAGTTCTGAAGCAGCACGAAGTCATGAGAACTAACAAAAGCAAGGAAATTAGTACTGTCAAGTAAACTACGATACGTTAAGTAAAGCTGAGTACTGTCAAGTAAACTAAGGACTGAAAGTGAACTACGATACTGAAAGTAAACTATGACACTGAAAGTAAAATAAGTTATTGGTGCAAGAAAGAAAAAATAGGTATTGTGAACTAAACTACTGTACTATCAAGAAAGAGAAACTGAGCTAAAGTAACTAATGTCTAACATATCTAAACAAACAAAACAATCATGCTACTTCCAAAGGGAAGTAGTAAGTCCTACAAACCCTACAAGTTAGAAAAATTGTTAAATAAAGTGCAACAATCCTAAAACCTAAACAATCAAAATGAATTGGCAGCTTAGCTATTGGGCTAGGTTGCAAGACTCACTTTAATTAATGGAAGCCATAAGCCTCAGACCAATTAAATTAACCGGGTAAGTTCTAAGCGAAGTCATAAATTCCAAACTAAATCAACTACTGTGTATTCTAATAGATGTAAAACCTAAACCAAAATAAAAATTACAATCTAACTTTAACCACTTCAATTTATTCGGGATTTCTTATAGTAGACAACACATGGCCTCTAATCAGATTCCTTGGACACTACGATCAATGATCGCTAATGTTAGTAGACCAGGATGATTGAACCATGAGATATTTATTGGGTTTAACTCCATTTCCATTACAACTAAGGCTAAAACACCTAAATTATTCATCCGTAATCAAGAGTTCTCTCTTGCGCATTTAGAGGGGTAATTAAATATGAGTGCTTGCGCTCATGGGAAGTAAAGACCCAGATTCAATTAAACCCTGACACTACCCTCAGCAGAAATCTGGTTAATTACAATCTGACTTAAGAAGAATGGAATCTTATGTTTGCAAAGCGGGATTCATGCCGATGCACCATTTTTCTTGATCCAACACTTATGGTAGTTGACAATAAAATCTAAGGGATTTTCGTATCGAAATGCCATTCCATTCAGGCATCTTAACTTCATGAGCTTGACTTGAAATTTGAGCAAGTTAAGCCTTGACTTTTGACTAGTTTTCTTGTTTGTTGGGTAGTATGTATGATCTTGCTTGTAGCAAGTTAACTTAAGCCACTTGAGAGATTTTATCACAAATAAATGAAACATGCACGTTAAGGCTCTCTTCATCATAACTAATAAAAAATTCAACTTAGAAAATTGCCACTATGAGTGAAGGACTTACTCAAAGGGAAATGTGTATCCCCTTCATTCCGTGGAGCTATAAGAAGATATTATCGAGAGTAGCCAATACATTATCCAACAATTTTCTCTTAATCGACAATTCTAGCATCTTAAGGGAGATTGAGGTAAGAGATGTTACAAATGTTTGGAAAAGGGGCATCTTGCTAGGGAGTGTGGGAATGCTACTATTTGATATGGGCTTAAAAGGATTGTTCACAATGCTAAATCTTTTTTCATCCTCTTTTATAAAAGCCGTTTCTTATCAAATGCCTTTCCTTTAAGCTGTTGATGATGAAAAAATGTTATTGTAATACCATGGATATTTAGATGTATATGTGATGGGGACATCAGTTGTAAAGTCTACCGTTGACGTGGCCGTAGATCAACGGACACGATTTATCCGATGTACTTTTGATTTTATTATTGTTTACTTATTGATGTATTTTTTATTTCAGCATTTTCCCTTTTTACCCTTGCTTGAGGGCAATGTTTAAAATTGCGTATTCGGGTATTGAGGCGTTTTTCATTCGTGAGGCGAGGCGTAAGCCTCAAGGCGTTTTGAGGCGTAAGCCTCAAAATCAAAAGATTGCGTAAACATAAAATGATAAATTTTTTATATACTAATGAGTGAATAATATAAAACATAAAAAAACATAAAATATGAAGTGAAATCAAAATATCCCAATAATAAGACAACATGAAATATAGTTCAACTCAAAATTTTATCTTTTCCAAATTACAGTATTCTTTTCATTAACATATAATTCCAATTTCCAAAAATAAATAACAACGACATATCACATAAGAACTCATAAGTCTTCATTTGAATTATGATTATGATGAACTGCTCTCTCCCCTTCCTCCTCTCCTATAGAGTCCAATGTCAGACATTTTTCTTCAAGATTTATGTATGTTTTAATATATATAGCGTGAGGCGTAAGCCTTATGCCAGAAGGCGAGGCGGGCCTCAACCAAGTTGAGGCGCAAACCTCATTAAAAAAACTCGAGGCGTAAGCATCAAGGCGTTTTTTTATTGGAATTGCGCAAAGGCGGGCCTCAAGGCGAGCCTCGTATTGCGCAATTTTAAACCATGCTTGAGGGATTGAGTCATGTAGCCCCTTGAGGGTATTTGTCCTTTTGTTTTAAATCATTGTAGAGGTTATTTAAAGCCTTCATCTTGTTCTTTTGAGGTTAATGAATGATTATCAAAATATTCCTGCACTTGTGTTCTTGAGGCTTATGTGAGAGCTTGAGAAAGAGTTTGAGAGCTTGGTGGAGCCTAGGATAAGCCACCTGTTGTACCCAACAGTCACCACCGGTGGCTCTTGGTTCTCCTCCTTTCTTTTCCCCCTTCTCCTCAACTTCCACCACCGGCCATCTCCGCCACCAAGCCCATCTCATAGGCCCACCTACCCAAGCTCACCATCATCCCACCCACAAACCCGAGCCCTCACCCTCATCCCGCGGGCCCTCCCATTAGCCGCTAGCCTCCCCCTCAACCACCACCCCACCCCTCCTTCAATCACCTGCCCCTTTGCCTCCACCCCCACATATTTTCAAATTGGAAATTCAAAGTTGATGAGTGAAATTTTCCAAATTTGCCCGAGGCCAAATTAGGAAAGTTTCAATGAGGTTTCAATTTTAAATTTGAATTGGAACGGATTTGAAATTTTCATCATTAATTAGTCGGAGCGGATTAGGAAATACATAATTTCCTTTCCCTAGCCCTTCTCTCCCACTCACCATGTCGCCGGCCCCTTGATTGGGCCCCTCTCCTTTAATGCTCCTTCAAGGCTCTTAATTGCATGTCATTTGAAATCCAAATTCAAATTATTTCCCTCCACTTTTACTCAAAACCTGATAATACTTTCAGATTTGGAGATTAGAACACTTTTATCTTCAGTCAACCTAGTTCTTTCCTAACCCTAGCCCTCTTCCCCCCTTACAAGCCGCCGGCCTCTCTCCCCATCGCCATCTCTCTCCCTCTTCCTCTCTAGTGTGTTCTCTCCTTCTTTTGTCTATGATGTATGGCCGATCCGGAGCTTGATTCCGGCTTTGCGTACGACGGCTAAGGCTTCGTGGATCTTCTCAACTTGCCGTTCTTCAACTTGAATCCAAACACTGATGGATTCATAAAGAAGTCCGCCGACTACATACTATTCACTATGACCGAGGCTAAGAAGGGACAACTATTGGATGTCACGTGGTGTATCAAGACGGGTTCTTCTTGAAGGTGATTTTCTCCCTTGACTCCTGTACATTCATATTCCACTTACTTCGTAGAGAGATTGTTCAAGCAAGAGATTGTGTTCCATTATCGCCATCCACTAGTAAGCGTAGGATTGTTGCTTCGTGCTCTTAGATCTCTTTGTTAGACCAAGGTGATGTTAGAAATCACTTTGTATACATTGCTTTAATTTTCCTAAATATTTTGATTTTCTTAAGTCTCTTGCATAGCTTGGCCTAAACGGAAGTGACCGCTTATTAGTTTTATTTTGTTGTTTTAATTGCTAATAACGAAAATGCAAATTTGCTCTTTAATTATTTTGTGCTAGTTTCCTGTTTCGCATTTAGTCTTGCATCATCTGGTATCAGAGCATGGTTAGGCTAGGAATTTCTTTCTAGAATACTTCCTAGGGTGTTACCTAACTATTGTTTCTAGTTTCTGCATACATAGCATTATTAGATTCATTTTAAAACTCGTTTTATGCTTGCTGTCCAGAAAAGCCTGCACCATTTAGTGAGTTGTAGGTTCATCTTTTAATTTCCTAATCCCCTAATCTTTTAGGTGGTGATCAAGTCACAAGGGAACGTGCTTCACCTTCTGCCCCCGCTTAGTAAACGTAGGATTGAGCGTACTTTCTATGTTATTTATCTTAATATTAGATTAGGGATTTTTATTGAATAACTACTTAATTCGCATGTTGTTGAAATTCTATGTTGTTTTGATAATTCAAGCGCTTAGTATGTGATTTGGCCTAAGCGTAGTGACCCCTCTTGCGTTTTCTATTTTTGTTTAATAAACTAATAGTCTTAATTATTCTTTGTCGAAGTCGTGCAAATTCTTATAGCATTCATTTAAAAGCATTGTAGTCATGCATAAACAGGGCTTATTGTGCGATAGACAAGTCCCCCTCAAACTTAAGGGAAAATTCTATAAGATGGTGGTGAGACCTGCAATGTTTTATGGTGCCAAATGTTGGCCATTAAAAGAGAAGCATAATACTAAGTTAAGTGTTGCAGAGATGAGAATGCTTAGGTGGATGAGTGGCTTGACCCTTAGAGATAGGATACGAAACGAGCATATACGTGAAAAGGTTGGAGTAGCTCCAGTGGAAGATAAGATTAGAGAGAGTCGCCTTAGATGGTTTGGTCACATTAAACGGTTGCCTTCCGATGACCCGGTTAGGAAAGTTGAGGTATTAGATTTGGCTTATGTTAAGAAAGGTAGAGGTAGACTTAAAAAGACTTGGTTAGAAAATATTAGAAATGATATTTCTTTATTAGATTTGGATGAGAATTTGACTTTTAACCGGACACAATGGCGAAAAAGGATTCATGTAGCCGACCCCACGTAGTGGGACAAAGGTTTGTTGTTGTTGTTGTTGTAGTCCTGCATAAACAGGATACTCTGTTATATCTAAGATATCTTTCTTAGCTAACAATTAAAGCTAACAATTGAAGTCGAAAACATTGAAACACAATCCATGGTTGTTGCGTCTTCAACAATATTAGTGGTATTGGTCTTAATGATTGTTTCCCCATCAACTTTGTTGTCTACAATGATCTTTACATCAACATATATGACAATCTTCCAATAATGTCATGCACATTCTCTTGCATCACACCCTAGCATCATGACCCAATAACTATTTTCATACTCCATTAGCAATGCCACTTGATAGGTCCTCCCAAAAGAATAAAGGTTTACCCATTGAATCTTACAAGAGAAGGTTAGCATGGTGGAAGAAAGAGGGAAAAAGGGGAGGACTCAAGAACCACTTCACTAGTTGTGGAATTCCTTGAAATCTTAGAGAAGGCAGGAAATCATTCATCCTAATCAGAGTAAAACTAAACATCTTTTTTGAGAAAAGGAACAAAATGGTCCCTCAACTTTTTATGAGGGACATAAATGGTTCCAACTCTTTTAAGTGACCAATTTGATCCCTCAACTCCTTAAAATGGACATTTTTGGTTCTAACATCAAATTTTGGGTTTAATTATGTTAAATCAGGGAGTATTATGGTCATTTTTTAATTAAATTATTTATTGAATATAATTTTCAAGTAATAGAAATTGTTTTAAAAAAATTTTATTAAACATTTCTTTAATAAAAAAATATTATTAATTCTAGTCTATAATGATCCTAAATTAAAATTAGAATTATTCATAATTTTTTTATTAAAGAAATGTTTAATAAAAATGACATTTAAACGATTTTTTTTCTTGAAAATTACATTTAGTAAATAATTTAATTTAAAAATGACTAAAATACCCTTTGATTTAACACTATGAACCTAAAAAAATTGATATTAGGACAAAAAAATCCATTTTTAAGAAGTTGAGGGACCAAATTGGTCCCTAAAAAAAGTTAGGGACCATTTTGATCCCTTACAAAGAGTTGAGGGACTATTTTGGTCCTTTTCTCCATCTTTTTTCTTTCAACAATTCTTTTGAATTCTCATTGTAGCTTGTTAATAAACGAATTTGTTCCTCTTTTCCTTGGAGGATAAGTTACCATACTTCTTAATTCTCTTTTTTAATCTCTTCTCATTATAACAGAAATTGACATTCTTTGTAATTTGCTTGAGGAGGCAATAAAACTTAACCCTGAATGGTCTCATAGTGGATGTTGGTCTTTTAACCGAACCATTCTAAAATCTTTGGCATCCTTTCTTACTTTCTCTTATTTTTGTTCTGTTAAGTGTTATCTATCCTGCCTCCTTATCAAATATTCTACAAGGATCGCGGTTTCTTTTTCACTCTCTTATGATGAGATTTTACCATCAACAAATGATTTTTTCTCTTTTCTTATTCTGATTTATTTCCCAGTAGTGCTAAATTGTCTTTGAATAAGTTTTTCTATTCACTATTAGACCAATATCTATTACGATCTCAGTGTAATCATTAGACAGAATATTCAACTTTAAAATTTGTTGGTTTCATATGAATGTTTTTTGCTTGGTGAAAAGGGTTTATTTATCGAGGCTACACTGTTAAAAGCTTGGTCTTGAAGTTGAGGCTCATTAGAAGAAGGCTTATTCTTTGGAAAAGGCAACAACTTGTTATTATTTTAGATTAAAAGCAATCGATGCTTGCCAAACTTGATTTAATTCTTTGCTCTATTCAAAATCTTGAAGAATATGAACTACGCAAGATTTGGCGATACAAAAAACCGTTGAAAGAAGACATATTCACGTTAAATGTCCTAAGTTATTTTGTCTCTTGAGGGGGGCAATAACATTATTTTCCTCAAAAAGGATAGTTGGTGAAGAAATTCAAAATTCATTCATCATATTAGGTTGTGCAAACATATTATTACTTAATAAAGAGACGTTGTTTATGCTTTTTTTACTATAGAAGTTATTTAGCAGTAGTTGTTCGACCACCAATATTATTGTTGATTGCTGTAAGCTAATGTCCTTTTGATGATCCCCACCTTCATACTTTCTTGGATTCTTCCTTATATCTATACGAAATAAAAAATAATGTGTTCTCGATTAATATTTTCATATCTCATGGTTCTGATGTTTTATCCATTAAAGTTTTTGAAGAAATGTGGGATATTACTATATCCATATTTGGCTACTATGTTTAAGGGCCTTTATTTGGATGAAAATTCTATTGTGAGTTTAAGCTTAGACTGTCATTTGCCTTGTTTCTCAGAAAAATGATAGTGAGTTTCCTAGGAACATAAGACTTATTAGTTTACTTGATGGTGTGTTTAAAAGCTCACTAAAGTCCTTGGAATTTGACTCATCACAATGTGCTTTTATTCCTCGTAAAGGATCTATTGGTTGTATTACAATTGGTTATGAATTTATTCACTCTTTCCTCAGGCAAAAGAGAAGTTTATTTTTAAAGTGGATTTTTAAAAGCCTTTGACAATTGCAATTGAAACCGTCTTTTAACACTCCAAGGTGTAATTTTATCTTCCCAAAATTTTTTATGTGAATTGTGGAATCAATCATTCATTACTGCATGTTCTCAGGCTCCCCTTTTTATCATTAGTGCAATGCTCCTCACGAATTGATTTATAGATGCTCTGTTACTCTGGTTGGATTGAGGGATGCTTCTTCAAAAATTGTGTGCATCTAATCAGTAGTCTTTAAATTTGCAAAGTATACCTTCTTGTTTGTGGTGCTTTCTTCCTTTCAAGTTAAAGTTATAAAGAACATTTTGATCTTCTTTGAAGTTATGTTTTGACCTTAGAATTGAATTCTCTAAATCCATTTTGATATACGTTGGGAAATATTTTTGGTTTGGGTGCTCATCTTGCCAATATTATGGTGTTTTTGCTCTTAAATTTTTTTTTTTGCTAAAAAAAAAGTACTTGTGTATTCCTCTTGGTTCCAAAAGTTTACAAAGAGCTTTTTGGAATCCCCATACTGAAAAAATTCAATTGATTTTTTTTAATTGAAAATTGAATTCCTCTCAAAAGTAATTATGATTATTAACTCAAAGCTTATATTCCGGTTCCATTTCTCTATTCTTTTGGTTTCCCAATTGGGTAATTAAATAGTTGATTGTATTAGAAGAAACTTCTTTTGAGAAGGTGAAATGGAAGATGGTGGTCTAAATCCTACTAGTGGAAGAATATTTGTAGTCCTAAAGGCAAATGTTATCTTGGTGTGAAAAAAAAGGATAGTCAAATCAATCAACATGCCGAAGTTTCAATTCAAGAGGAAGATCTCCAATCAAATATAATGCATTTGGAATATCAAGGAAGCTCTGTCATTTAACCTAAGTTTGCAACGTCATTATCCTTATTTTCCAACCGAGGCATTCTCATCAATAGTTGTGATCTCTTAACCGAGGAGAATTGATGTAAGCAAGCCGTACCCCCCCCCTTGCTTTGGGCTATTCGGTTCCTGCTCACTGCTGTCCCGGTTCCCCTTGTTGTGGTTGTTCGGGTGGGGGTCCAAACGTGCCCTTAATGCTTCTTTTTTCTCTCCTTTTGTTGGCTATTTTGAGTGGCTGTTTGGGTGTCCTTTGGGCTGCTTCTATCCTATTTAAAGGAGAGTTTTGGGCAAATTTAAAAAAGATTATGAATGATTTTTGGAGCATGAAAACCTGAGGGTTCTTCTTTAATAGCTTACAAGCTATGTTCCCCTTTCTCTTCTCCTCTCTATAACTTCGTCTTGGGCATCTTATCTACTTCTTCTCTCCACAAGTTTCCACCCCATTTGTATCTTTCTTCTCAATCTATGCAAAGTTTGTAGGTATTTTATGTTCTAAGATTTTGTTTGTCGCGTGAGTTCTATGTGTTGTCCGTTCTAATATAAAAGCTATAAGGCGTCGTTTTGTCTTATTTAATTTTAGTTGAGTTTGTGTTTGTTAAAGTCATTTTTAAGGAAGACAAGTCAATTTTATATGCAATCTTAGTTTCCTATAACTTTGGTTGCATCAAGAAAAATATCAAAGGTCTTTATTATGTCCAATTATTTTTCTATTATTTTACTATTTGCTAGTTACATAATTTTGATAGTTCAGGTTGCCTTCTAGCTGACTGAAAAATTAGAAAAATGAAGAAAAAATTTAGAGAATGGAAGGGCTTGGTACTATGGAATGAAGCTAATTGCACGACATGAGATTTTCAGCGGATTTAGAATTAATAGTATTGAAGTATTAAGTGATTTTCAGGTGTGGCAGAATAAATATTTTTATTTTATTGTACTAAAGAAAAGAGAATGTTGGAGAATATAACTAGTAGAATTAAATTGCGTGGTTAATTAGATAAAGACATGAATAACATTATATAATACAAGAATAACATGAGACTATGAGGTAAATTTCATAAATTTTGAACAATAGAAGAAAAATTAAGTTGTAGGGTTTAAGAATCTGTATTTTTTATGGATGTGGTACTAATGATGATCAAATATTGTTAAATGAGTATGAGTGCTAAAAAGGCTCATTGATTGTGAAAATTTTGTGCTCCACCTATTCTATTTTATCATTAAATTTAGTGAGCTATGCTCGAGTTAGAATTTTTTTTATTTCCGTATTAGTAAAATTAAAGTTAGAGTGGATTTGATGAAAATGAAGTATAAAAAGTTGTTGGACCTGATGATATTTCAATAATGTTATGAAAATGTTTATGAGATGAAGGTAATTTTTGGCTTACAAAACTTTTTAATATTATTTTGAAGACTAAAAATATGCCAGATGATTAGAGGAGGGTATTGATTCCTATTTTTAAGAATAAAGGTGATGCACAAGAGTGTGTGAATTATACAAAAATTAAGTTAATGTGTCACACATTAAAATTATGGGAGAGTTATTGTGTGGGGACATCACATGGAAAGGATATCAGAGACGTGGCCGACGATCTATGTCCACGATCGCGCCGATCTATTTTTGAGTCTTCACATGTATTTGTTTTATTTATTTGCTTTATGTATTTGTTTTAGTTGCATTTCTCTTTTTACCCTTAAGGATTTGTCATGCGTAAGTCCTAAGGGCTATGTCATCTTCTATTTTCCCTTTCATTGTATGAGGCTATGTATGACCCCTTATGTTTCTTTTGAAGTTAATGAATGAATTATAATCAAATTTTTGCACATTGAGCTCTTATGAGAGCTTGAGAGTCTTTGGAGAGAATTCCCTTGGACAGGGAAGCGGATCACCCACCAACCTTGCAAGAGTCTGGGTCATGGCTAGTTTCTTCTTATTTCTTCCTCCTTGTCCCTCCCTTCCCTTTCATCCCATTACCCACCCAAATCCCCAAACTGACGGCCACCTCCAACCCCCAACCCCCCCTTTCCCCATCAATGCTTGAAATTAAAGCCTTCCTAATTAGGTCTTTATAATTTAGGTAACTCAATTAATTCACAATTCAAATCTATTTGAATTTGAATTTGTTTTCTAAAATACAATGTTCTATTTTAGGAAAGTTTCCAAACTCCACCCTATTTGAATTTTAAATTAAATTGGAATTAGATCCATCCTTCCTAATTTAATATTCTAAATCAAGAAAGCTTGATTTCTTTCCCTAAGCATCCCTTTCTCTTTCTATGCCTCCCCCCGGGTCCCCACCCATTAAATGCTTTCCAAAGTCAAGCATCTTACTTGGGAAAGATTTCAACTTCTCCCTCCCTCTCTCTTACCTACCCCCTCCCTCTCACTTATTTTTCTTTTAATTCTCTCCAAACTTAAGGATTAAGTAGGAAACAAATTCTCAAATTTCCCTCCATCCTTCCTCCCCAAAATCTAAACCAATTTCTTCTCCAAGCCCCTTTCTTTGGCCGGCCACCTCTCACCCTTTCTTCCTCTTGGATTCTTGAGAGAAACTTCTTTCTCTCAAGGGGAATCTTTAAGGAGAGCAAAGGATGTTGTCTACAACACTTTAACACTACAAAATCGATGCATGGCCGTTTCCGATCTTGACTCCGGTTTCGTCTACAACGAACAAGGCTTCGTCGACATCCTCTGGTCGTCTTTCTTCAACGTCAATCCGAAAGTCGACAATTCCGCCAAGGAGTACTTGGAGCGTATCATCTTCACCTTGTTCGAAGCCATCAAAGAGTAGCTTTCCACTGTTCAGTGGCTAATCACCATTACGCCACGACGAGGGTGAACTTTTTCTACCTATTCAATTTTCTCCCTAATCTTCTTCTCTTGTAGGTTGTGAATCAAGCACAAGGAATCGTGCAAAGCTATCTGCCAATGCTAAGTAAACATAGGGCATGAGTTTTGATTTTATATGCATTCTGACCTCATTGATAACCTAGGGATGCTATTGAAAATCCTCTAAATTTGCATATGTTGAAATTCTAATTGTTTTGGTGATCTTAACTATTATCGTGTAATTTGGCCTAAGCGGGCCACCTATCTTTTGTTTTCTATTATCGTTAAGTGACTAACGTTTTAATTCTTATTGCTCTTATTCAAAGCGTGCAAGTTCTTATCACATTCATTTAAATCATATCTAGTCCTGCATCATATTGAGCATAGAATATATCATGATACTAATGTTTCTCAAAATCAATTTGGATTCATGCCGAGTAGGTCTACTATGGAAGCTATTTATTTATTGAGAGGTTTGATGGAGAAGTACTGAGAGAGTAAGGAGGATTTACATATGACTTTTATTGATTTAAATAAAGTATATAATAAAGTTCCTAGAGAAGTGTTCTGGAGAGTTCTAGAAAAGAAATGGGTTAATAATGGTTATATTCAAGTGATTAAAGATATGTATGTAGAAGTTGTTATTTGTGTTCAAACACAAGGTGGTTTGGCCAAGTATTTTCTTATTTCAAATGGATTATATCAAGGATCTGCTTTATGCCCAAATATTTTTGCTTTAGTCTTGGATGATCTAACTAAGCATTTGCAAGAGGATGTATCCTGGTGTATGCTTTTTGTTGATAAGACTAGAGAGGGAGTTGAAGGAAAACGTGAATTATGGAGCTCAACCTTAGAGTCGAAAGGTTTTTTTTTTAGTAGATCTAAAACCAAATACATGGAGTGTAATTTTAGTACTAATAGATCTAGTGGGGGTTTGTGACTTTGGGCGATCAAGTCATTAATAAGAATTCACATGTTAGATATCTCGCATCTATTGTCTGAAATAGATGGAGATATTATTAGTAGTATTTAAGTTTGATGGTTGAAGTGGAGGAATGCATCAGGCCTTTTGTGTGATAGAAAAGTCAAACTTAAGGAAAAATTTTAAAAGATGGCGGCGAGACCTGCAATGCTTTATGGCACAAGATGCTGGCCATTAAAAATAAGCATAAAATTAAGTTAAGTGTTGCAGAGATGAGGATGCTTTGGTGGATGAGTGGCTTCACTCTTAGAGACATAATGCGAAACGAGTATATACATGAAAAGGTTGGAGTAGCTCCTGCAACATATAAGATTAGAGAGAGCCGTCTTAGATGGTTTGGGCACAAAACCTCGGTATTCTGATGACCCAATTAGGAGAGTTGATGTATTAAATTTGACTTATGTTAAGAAAGGTAGAGGTAGACCTAAAAAGACTTAATTTGAAAATATTATAAATGACCTATTTTATTATATTTAAATGAGAGATTGTCTCTTAACATGACACAATGAAGAAGTATTATTCATGTAGCCAACCCCAGGTAATGGGATAAAGGGCTTGATGTTGTTTTTTTATTGAGCTTTTTGAACATGTGCAAGAGAAAACTCAATTATGTTCAATTTGATACGTGCTTGATATGTAAAAATACATTTAGACAAACATTTATCCATGCATATTTATATATACAAAAAGTTCTATTTTCAAAAAAGTAAATGCGATGCTAGAATAATTTAATTGTAGTTTCTAATGAAGCCTTCATCATTAGAGCCCTTGTTCATTGGTTTATTCCTATTAATTGATTTATACCCGAGTCTTCAAATCCTCTGAAGTTTTCCTTCACCTTTCAATTCTTTTTTTTCTCATGTTGACCTCTATATACATTTCACGGTTAATCAAGCGCACCAAAGAAGATGATTGATAGACACATTGCTTGGAACAATAATCAGAAAGCCTTGACAGTTGTCGAATTACCTAAACTTCATCTGATTGCGAAGCGGGATGCATCATTGCATTTAAGACGTTGAATTTATGAAAGAGGAGCTGCATGTGCACGACTTGATCATGCAAATGACAAAAATCAACAGTTGGCAGGTGCATCGCTGCTCAATAATGCCTAAACAACATCCAATCACTTAAGAGATTGTGTTGTTGCGCTCGAAACATCAAAATTAACTTAAGGGAAGAACTCTTGTACACAAATCTAGTGAGAATGATCAAAATTGATAGACTACAAATGTAACAATGTGGAATGTTGTCTGAACAATGTTCGTTTGCAAAACAGACTTCGTTGTTATGTCCGAAAAGTAAAAAAAAATTCAAATTTTTTACCCACGCTCGAGTCGAGGCATGAATTTCAAGATGCCCTTGAAACAAATTGCACGAGAATTCGTTTACATTGCTTTAAATTAATTCTGTAATAATAATAATAAAAGTTTTAATTATATTTATATCACTATTTAGTTTTATATATTTAAAATATTCTAAACCCAATCCTATCAAATAGCCGCCCTATCCCCGCCCAAATCTAATCAAGTCTCAGTCATATCCCTGATCTCTGGCTCCTCTTATCCACAAGACATTCAACAACTATCATTCCTTTCTACCCTCCCAATAAGCAGCAACTCAATCTTCCAAGAACTACCTAAACCCCTCACGACCTCCCATACACGAACTCTCCCTCTTTCCTGCTTGGTTCTCACGAAGACCCCAGCTCTCGTTTTCCTCTTTGTTTGAGCACCACCAATCTGCCTTCACATTCCCCACTCCCTGTTTACATGCACCTATGCAACCAGCGTACTCCACCGCCTTCTCTTCACCCACCTGCAACACCTAACCCCATCCAGCTCCTTTCTCCCGCTACTTGCAAAGCTCTACCCATTCAAACTCCCTACAAGCCACTCCACGGCTGCAAGGCCATCCTCATCCCTCTTTGCGCAAACTTCTCTGTTGCATCGTCTCTAGCCTCCTCCACACACCGAGCTCCTTAGACCATGGTTTAAAATTGTGCAATATGAGGATCGCCTTTGCGCAATTCCAGCAAAAAACGTCTCGATGCTTACGCCTCGAGTTTTTTTATGAGGTTTGCGCCTCAACTTGGTTGAGGCCCGCCTCGCCTCACTGGCATGAGGTTTACGCCTCCCACTATATATATTAAAACTTACATAAATCTTGAAGTGAATGCCCGACATTGGACTCTGTAGGAGAGGAGGAAGTGGAGAGAGCAGTTCACCATAATGATGATTCAAATGAAGAATCCCGTAGTGATGACAGTGCTGATGACATATGAGTTCTTATGTGATATGTCATTGCTATTTATTTTTGGAAATTGGAATTATATGTTAATGAAAAAAATACTGGGATTTGGGAAAGATAGAATTTCGAGTTGAACTATATTTCATGTTGTCTTATTATTGAGATATTTTGATTTCACTTAATATCTTATGTTTTTTATGTTTTATGTTATTCACTCATTAATATATAAAAAATTTATCATTTTATGTTTATGCAATCTTTTGATTTTGAGGCTTACGCCTCAAAACGCCTTGAGGTTTAAGCCTCGCCTCACGAATGAAAAACGCCTCAATACCCAAATACGCAATTTTAAACATTGCCTTAGACCTTTGCTACCGTGAGATCCTGTCTTCACTTCTCCCAATTTGCTCTGATCCACCACCCGCACACTCCCATACGCTTACCTCTACACTTCTGACCTGCTGCGACCTCATCATAGCCAAAAGCCAGAACCCTTTCTAAGTCTCATCGATGAAGCCCATTCCACACCAGCCACCCCTGCTCCACTCACCTACCCCAATTGGCCAAACACAGCAACCGAATTTTCCTATATTTATACCCTCATCCAAACAACCTGTAGCAAATCCGACCACCTCAAAGGCTTGATGTAGACATTTATTTGACTCACTGCTCCTTCAGTGAACCACAACAAGCCACACCTCTTCTTTTCATAGTACTTCCAGCTCCACCCTGGACCAACCTCACCCGCCATTCTAATCAAAGCTGTCAACTCCACCTCACAACAAGATTGCTCCTCCCTGTCTCCAAGAAAGAAATTTCTCTCTCTATTATCATTCTCTCTCTAAACAGAGCAATAACACAAAATTTCCTCTCTACCCTCTCCTTCCATTCTATCTAATAAAGAAAAGCTTAAGCTCTCACTTTCCATCTCTCATTCTCTCTCTCTATTATTATTATTATTAAAAGCAAAAAAAAGAGGAAAAAGAAAATTCCCAAAAAAGGAGAAAATTCAAAAGAGAGAGAGAGAGAGAGAGTTTGAGTGTGTTCTGACCCTCATCATCTTTGTCTTGTCATTGTCGTCGCTCATGCAGGTATAATTTAAAAAATCCTCGCAATTTTTTTGCTAATTTAAGTATTTTGTCTCTTCTGAGAAGTGTGACGGGGGACCTTGCAAACCTAAGTGTTTAGGGTTTAGTTCCAATGCGGTGGGGGAAAACTTGTAAATTTTAAGTACCCATCCACTTTTAATAAGCGTGACAAGGAAATTTGCTTGTGCAGGTGACGAAGACCCCATGTGTATCTAATATGCGTGTTGGGGAAAGAGACCCCTGGTCGTTGTGTCACTAACACCGTCTATCCTGCTTCTGATAACATGGTGGGTAGTTTTTAGCTCTCTCAAAATTTCCACTATATGGGTAAGATGTTGGGTGGTTATCGAAATTTAGAGTGAGCACTTGCAAGGAATTGAACCTAAATTAATTTTTTAAAATAAAAATGCAATTTTAATAAGATTCAAAGAATGGTAGGGGCCTTGTAACAAACACGACAGATTGCCTACGAGTGTGTATCCGCTTGGTACTACGGGCAAATACAAGGGTCTCTAATGAATAAACAATTCGCCTACGGGCAAAAACATGGTACTTGTAATGAATGTAATAGATTGCCTAACAAACCTATTAGTTCGCCAAATAGCCAACTCAGATGACTTGCAATGAACGTAAGTTGCCTACGGGTAATATTTACGGGCTTGTAAGAAAACAACAACCTGCTTACGGGCAATAGCCTTGGACATTTAATGAATACTATAACTTGCCTATGGGATACAACAGGAGACTTGTAATGCTCACATAAACCCTTCTACGGGCGCCTCTAAGTGACTCATAGCAAACATAATAATTTGCTTACGAGCAGCACTGCAATTCCTAACTACAATTGAATGCATAAACCCTATAGATTATGTTAAATCTAAACTAGAATGGGCTAAATGAATCAAACAATATATCTAGTATCTAAAATGAATGAAGCATATTCGTCTTAACGTCATCGAATTCACAACATACATACAAACAGACAGAAGGCGCTTGTTGACTTTCAATTGAAAATTTGTGCATACTCTAACGTCAATCATTTGTGCAAACAATCAAATTTAAATACTTAAAAATTCCCAATATATTAAATGTAAGTTTTCTAAATTAAAGTGCATCCTCTCTAGAAATGTGACATCGCCTTGAGAAGCATGCGTTATCCTCAAAAAGCATGTGATAGCCCCAAGAAGTGTGCTACTGTCTCAAGAAGCATGTCACCATCTCGGGAAGTGCACAACAAGCTAGCAAGACATGTTGTATCGTGAAGCATGCTGAGACATTGAAGTGCGTGTAGAAAAATTAAAGCGAGCTGATTTAAAAGCCCTTTTCAAAATATAAAACCCACATGCACTCCAACTGTCATATCGAACTCCTAAATTTGAGACCCGAGCATGCCGATCAGTTCAAATTTTCAAGTTTAATCAATAACTGAATACAATTCTCTATTAGCGAGCAAATAAAGTTGGCAAGGTTCAAATAACTAAAATGTGAATTACCTAAATATCCTATCTGATGGCCATGTTAAATGTGAATTTAAAGCGGAGGGAATTCTACCTTTTAAACGCCTCCAAATATTGATAAAATACTGACATTTTTAAATCACACCAACAACCCCGATGATGACTGTGTTGAAGAATACCAATTGGAGGGGGCTTTATCATCAAATTGCCTAATAAATCCAAATCAAATGCATTTCTATACCAGAAAATCAATAGTGTTGACAAGGTTCTAATGACATATACAAGCTATTTTGAAACCCCGATTATTGCTATCTTGATAGTAAATTTCAAACGGAGTGGTCAATTATTAAAGATCTACCAAAACTCTAAAGCTGAACATCTATCAAAGTTTTAATATTTAAAACTAAAATTAATCATCTCTAACTTAAAGTAAAAATCTATGCACCCTTCGCAAATGTTTGGTTGAGGGCGATGAGTTAAGGAATAATTTTATCTCACAAAGAGCGAATTTCGAAATTGAGAATATCATTAAGATTCATTTTCATACTATTGTCCACCAGTAAGGACGTGGCATTTGTTATCTAACCGGTGGCTTGGTCGTATGGTACCACAGAACCCGTAGCTTAGCTCAATAACTCTACGTGATAAACGATTATGACTGATCCTCTAATCAGTTGCTTAACCCAATGGACCCACAAAGAACTCATGGCTTGGCTGAACGACTCCATATGATAAATAATTATGATCTCGACCCTCTGACTTGGTGGCTTGGTCGAACGACTTCACTATACTATGATTATGGCTAAAGTTCGTTTGTTCCCTAGTGACTAATGCCCT
Source organism: Dendrobium catenatum (assembly GCF_001605985.2). NCBI lineage: Eukaryota > Viridiplantae > Streptophyta > Magnoliopsida > Asparagales > Orchidaceae > Dendrobium > Dendrobium catenatum. Next base: position 2,074,137 of record NW_021318618.1, on the reverse strand, counting down.
TTAGTAATAAATCATAGGGTATAATTGATATGTCATTAAGCCCTTTATTAGCTAAGGTTGACTTGAATTTCATTAGACAAACACTCACCCCAAGTTTATAAGGTACCTTTGTACGAGACAATCCATGGCTGCCGACAAGGATTCTTCAATCAGGTTGAGTCGACTACCTCCTCTGACTAAGTAAACTAGGGACCGTGATGATGCGGACGAAGGAATCATGGATCTTGATCGAGTTCACATCATTCCCTCCACCATTTACTTTAAAGAGGAACGGTGGTAAATTTCTAATTTTAAAATTTTAAATCTACTGCTACTATACTTTGGATGCTAAATATCTATTTAAATGACTAATCTTAATCAAAAGTGCTCCTCGCTATAAGGATGAGTAATTAACTATAGAGACTTATGCCTATTGAAAACCAAAACTCAAATCTCTCGCATACGCGAGAGAAATTTCTTGTGTGTCTTATATTTATATAATATGCCTTCCAAAAATTTTCTCTATAACATAAGCTGTTAGAACTCTTCCAGAAAATTTTACCTGGAGAGGTCGGGCCCTCAAAAACTCAAATTTTCGACAGTCACATCTCATCTGTGCTCTGAAGTTCTACTTTGCTCTTCGTAAAATGGATTATATTTTGCCCGAGTTTCATCGAGATCCAATGATGATTTCCCTCATAGTTTATTTGTGAATAATAGCAGAACGGCTCCTCTTGTTTAATCTTCTATTGATTAAACTGAACTAAACCAACTATTGCTGGAAGATGGGGACTGACAGGTGGCTTTCATCGGCGTGCCAAATTGCACAATGTCAACATAAACAGGGATTGGATGGGGCAGTGAGTAGATAGAAGTTTTTAGGGGAAGGTGAAAGTAGATGAGTAGCTGAAAGAGGTAGTGCTAGGAGTTGAGCCAGTTGAAGATTACAAGGGCAAGTAAAATATAGGCTAGCGGACATTTGGCAACAGTGTCAAGTGGTCTATATAAGTGCTTCCTCGGCCTATTAATGATCAATATAGTTGATTGTAATCTAATTTATGATGATAGTATTCTATTGCCATGATTTGCCATCATTTATCCTTCATCTGTAATGGCTATCCTTATTTTCTTTAATAAGAAATGCGTTACTCAAGTAAAGCATATGCCCTTTTTTTTAAGGCTTTTAGTCAGGTATTTAACTTTTGCACTTCAAAACTATTCCTAAATTTGGATGCAGTGCAAACTTAGGCTTTGTTTGGGATGGCTTTCTTACTGTTTCTTAAAACAGTTTTCTAGTATAAAACTTAAATTTTTTTGTACTAAAAAGCTGCTTTAAGAAACAACAAAAAATCATCCCAAACAAAGCCTTAGCATCCCTCAAATGATTGGTACAAATTAGCAATATTGGGTTGATGGTTGCATTAGTTTGAGCAACTTATCATAATGATAGAACTAAACCACACTATTACTTGTGTTAGATCATACTCACCTAAATCATCCCTATATGAATTGAGGCCAGCTGATGACCAGTACATGGTGCAATATCATTATGAAATAAATATATATATTTTTTAATTTACAACTGTCTTTAAATTTCAGCACCTGGTGATGGTCAGAATACTTCATACGGATTCTTTCAGTTTTATGGCAATTGCATTTGTTTATCATTGCAATCTTAAACTAATTCATATCTCATCTTTTTCATTATTTAATTGTCTGACTATGCTTTTTTTTCTAATTCTGCAGGGAGTTGGATGGAAAATGGAGTCTCTATCAAACTGAAAAGGAACATAATATGATCATAATACTAATTTTTATTTTTAGTCCAATCATTTTGTGCGCGATCATCACATGTTGAAGAAGCAATCAAGATTTTATTCCTCATCACTTGGTTTATAACCATGCAACCATATGCTTGTCTGCTTGACTTTAAAGTTGAACTCTCCAGGCGAATAAAACTGGTTTGTTTTGAATTATCTATTACGCACTTCCACTCTGATTATGGAAGGTATTTATTTCTTTGGGATTTCGAATGAAAATGAGTATCTAGTCAATTTTCTTTTGCTCTGAGCTAGGTCTGCTTGATCTATAATCCCTTGAACGCCATTTGATTTGTGATATTGTTACTTCCTGGAAGATAAGGCGTTGGTGATCAACACTAAGGCTTCTTTTGGGACGGTTTTTTGTTGCTTCTTCAAGCAGTTTTTTAGTAAAAAAATTAAAAATTTTGTTCTAAAAAGTTGCTTTAAGAAGTAATAAAAAAACCGTTCCAAACGAAACCTAAATGTCTCTGTCACTCCAACATTATGCACAGAAAGTTTGATTTGATTTCTGTTGGGATCTTTAAGTTTCTATTTGATGAAGTACAAATTTGGTGTGAAGACCAACGAATGAAGCTGCTAAAAATGGCTGGATTAGAGTTGGGTTCAAAATAATTTGATTGAATTGGTGTTTGGATTACTCTAGATTGATTCGATTAGCTTGCAAGAAGAATTTCTAGACTTTCCCTAGGTAGAAATAATTTTTTTTAAAAATTCATCGTAGATATTGATGCATATTTTCTATTTTTTTCTTCTGTCGAAATTTTGATATGTCAACACCAGGTTATGCACAATAGTTTTTGTTTTCACATTGTGATTAAAATATAATTCATCTTGATCTGTTAGTTGAAAGTTTTGACTAATAATTAAGAGATTTTAACTTCAAAATTTAGGTATATGATCAATATCTGAGTTTCAGATCAGAGACTGTCGGAGCACAGTGCCGGCAGAGCTTGATCTTGACTTAAATTTTACGAGTTTTATTAAGCTTGAATATAATATTTGTGAAGTTCAAATCCGTGATTGAGCTTCAATTTAGTTTGATTAATTATTTGTTAGATGTTAATGTTTTAAATATATTTAGAAAATTTATATTTATTATTCTTTCATCAAAATTAAGAAAATTTGTTGTGTATTATTTGTGTTATTTTAGCTTATCCATAGAATTAGTTTTTAAGCAATTTCATTGACCTTGCATATCTCAAAAGTACATGCCATGTTAGAAAATGGTGATATAATATATAATAAATAAATAAAAATGCAACTAAGTATTATTAAATATTTATTTTATCAAATTATAATCTAATTATAATTGTAAACAACAAATGCACAGTTTTTTTGAATGAGTGTGTTAATGTCAAGTTTGTTTATTCATGTCTAATGTTAAAATTTCCTCTCAAGCCTATTAATAATCTAATGAGTTCTACATCAATCAGTATTAAGGTTCTAACCAAGAGTACACCTATAGCCTTAATTTCTGCTAGTCATCGGGGTCCAAAATTGTTGGCTCATAGGATTTTTAATTCAATAATGAATGATTTGCATTTTAAGATGTATTTGAACTCTTAGCAAATGGAGATCAACTTCTCAAACTCCTTGTGTGATTCAAATGGACATCGATGCTTTTGCTGCCGTTTTGCTATGCTTTTGCAATAGGGCAGTAAAAGGGCTGGCAGCAAATATTTAATATTTACTAAATAATTGAATATCTGTTGTGCTTTTGCAAAAGGGCAGCACAAGTGCAATAAAAATGCATTCTTAATTGAATATTTGATGTCTTTTTACTACCTTTTGGCAAAAAGCGTAGCAAAAGGGCAGTAAATTCGGACGGTTCTCTCCGTCAGGTGTCAGTACAGAATAATTTCTCCACTCTAGCAGTCCAACAAATAATCTAAGCAACTATATAGTCTTCTTACTCGATTCAATAAAAAATGCAAGCATCCTCTCCCTATTTAACCATTGGAGTTTATATTGGCTCAAATTCATGTAACGTTGCTCCTGGCCTTGCCAATGTGACAACAATTATAGTGTCTTTTTTGGATGACACAAAGGATCAAGAGTACAATTTCCTCACTGGGGATATTTATAAATTTAGCTTTTGATCAAAGTGTTTGTTTTACATTTTTTTATGAATTTACATACATATCATAAAATTCTTATGTATTTACGTATCCAACATCAAAGTTGCTTTAATGTTTATTTACATAAAATTTTGTGTCTTAATCACATCAAAACATATACATGCCGTTAAAATAAAATTAAATACTAATAATATTTTTGATAAGATTTAAAAGTTTGGATGTCATAGGAAATTTGACTTTATATATCTCACAATAGCAAAACAAGAGAAATATGCTCACTGTTTGTTTTCTTAGAGGAATATGTCTAAGACTTTATTTCAATCCAAAATACTCTTGGCATAATATAGCATAATATAGCATAATTCAAGATATATAACATGGTAAATTGGCATCAAGATGTTTAAACATGGTGACATGGTGAATTGGCATAATATAGCATAATTCAAGATATATAAAAACATTCACTCAAGATGTTTAACAAATAATAATAATACAATCAAACGTATTTAAGTAAAAACACATCATCGATAACATAAGTGTCATTCAAGAGATAAGGCACAATATCCACAATACAACATATGTAAAATGAAAAGTTGAGAAAAAATCCCCTATAAATCTATAAGGAATCATGGTCGAATGTTACTTGAACCTTATTCATACAAGGTTTGAATATTAATTAAATCTTGTTGAAATTGTTTTGAACTTGGTTTGAAACTTAATTGAATTTTATTTGAATCTTCTTTAAAAATTATTCCATCTTGCTTCAAAAATATGAACAAGGATTAAACAAGATCTTAATAATGTTTGAATGATATTCGATCAAAGTACCCATAATTTTTGAAGTATGTAATGTGATATCTAGTGTCATTTTGGGTTGAAGGTATACGGTGCGAACAACGCTTTCATATTTAAATACTAAACACATAATATTAAAATCTTGAATAGGTGGTTAGAAACATTGAAAAAATTTTAGCTTAGAACTTTACTTCAGCTTGATCACATGTGAATGATGATTGTCGGAGGCGGGGTGGGTGCCCTTTTAGATCAGCTGAGAATTAGTCACGCCGCCAAACGCCATTTTGGGAGGTGGAAACGGGTGAATTCCCCGTTCAAAAGAAAAAAAACTAACTTTAATCTAATAATATTTACATCCTAAATGTCTAATTAATTATATATATTTCAAATTATCTAATTAATTTTTTTAATTTTTCTCTTTGCCGCTTTTCCTTTCTCCATTTCTTCACTATGGTCGTGTGAAGGGTCGCTTTGAGCTTCTCCGCCTCCGACGACGTTGTTGTCCTGCTTTGCGTGAAGCTTCTCCACCTCCGACGATGACGTTCATATCGGAAGTCGCGACGGGAGCTTGTCACGAAGGTAACGATATTTCTCCCTTTTGCGCGTTTTCGCGCGCTTATTCGGCTAAATCCGCCAAAATTTTGGATTTACGAAATCTAGGATTTAGGGCAAAAATGCCGAAAATGCCGTGAAGTCGAGCTTACCGTGAGATTTTAACTTTGCGTTTTTTGGCGTTTGGCAGGATTTAGCTCAAATCTTGTCTAAATCAGGCCTAAATCCTGCATCTAAACAGGCCTTCCTCTTCTGAACGTACCAAACCCTATCTCCTGTTCATAATCCGCCATGAGATCCTCTTCTTCATCCTCAGCTTCTGGGCTCCCAGCGAAGAGGAGCAAACCCAACCCTAAAACCCCCGTCCAAAGATCTCCCTTCACCGATTTCGGTAGCTACATGGCGGAGAAGAATCGCAAGCTTAGGTCTCAATTTGAAGCGGAAGCATCGAGTTCTTCACACTTGAACAGCGAGCCCTCGTCTTCTGGGGACGGCAAGGGCATCTTTCAAGGTGTCTCCATCTATGTCGACGGGCATACAGTTCCATCAAGTCAGGTTATTTTTGCCTCCTTTTTCCCCATTCTTCACTTTTATTCGGAAAACCTCCCCCATTTAATTTATGATTTTGAATTCTTGGACGTTTGCTTCCATAGGAACTTAGGGGGTATATGCTGAAGCATGGGGGGCGATTCGAGAACTACTTCTCAAGGTCACGCGTGAGCCATATCATCTGTAGCAATCTTCCTGATAGCAAAATGAGGAATATCAGGTTAGTTGATTAATGGGTTGTGGACAATTAGGTGTGAATTGGTTGGTCTAGTTTTAATTATCTTATTTTATTTGTTAGGGCGTTCAGCCGAGGTCTGCCAGTCTTGAAGCCAGCATGGGTTGTGGACTCTGTGGCTGCAAACAAACTTTTGAGTTGTATGTGTTTTCTTGCACCAAGCTATTCGTGTCTTCCTAAAATGCATTTTTCTTATGTGGAGTCATGTGTTCTCCTTTTATAAAGTATGGAGACAGGCATTTATTTCAGAAGCAACATGCTGCAAAACTGGTTTACTTATTAATTTTAGATGTGTTTTTGAATGTCAAAACTTCTGAACTTTCCATATACTAAATGACAAGGATGGATTTTACTGATGGTTGTGTGAATTCTAGGATGGGTAAGTTCAATTGACACTCTTTGGATCGCAAGTCAATTAATAAGTTATTATATTCACGATGATACTGATCTCAATTATTTGGGTCAGCTTAGGATGCATCTTCAGCATGCGTACCCTTTAAGTGCTGTTTTATTGATAGTTTTGCTTAGCTAAGTATTCTTTTGACAACTCTAAGATCTTAGTTTTTTTTTTCCTTTCCCTCAAACTTAAGGAAAAATTCTATAAGATGGTAGTGAGGCCTGCAATGCTTTATGGTGCCGAATGTTGGCCTTTAAAAGAGAAGCATAATACTAAGTTAAGTGTGGCAGAGATGAGGATGCTTAGGTGGATGAGTGGCTTTACCCTTAGAGATAGGATACGAAATGAGCATATACGTGAAAAGGTTGGAGTAGCTCCAGTAGAAGATAAGATTAGAGAAAGTCGCCTTAGATGGTTTGGTCACATAAAACGGAGGCCTTGCGATGACCCGGTTAGGAGAGTAGAGGTATTAGATTTGACTTATGTTAAGAAAGGTAGGGGTAGACCTAAAAAGACTTGGTTAGAAAATATTAGGAATGACCTTTCTTTTTTAGATTTAAACGAGAATTTGACTTTTAATAGGACACAATGGAGAAAAAGGATTCATGTAGCCGACCCCACGTAGTGGGATAAAGGCTTGATGTTGTTGTTGTTGTTGTTCATAGATCTTGGACATTGATTAGTTATCTGCAGTTTGTTTGTTTTAGTTTATCTTGCACTTGTCTAGAATTTTTGGAAATCAAATTTTGTTATGTCACCCACAGTAGATTTTCTTATTATATATCTGATGTATTTATATTCCTTTTAGCCAGCCAAGTTTTACTGCATGATGCATACATCCATCTAAAAGTAAAATGATATTTTAATTTCCCATGTTGTTTTAACCAAAATAAGAGCGGAGTCAATCAGAGTTTTGCAATTTGGTTATGCCTATGTTATTGTCCGCTGGACCTGGCATGCCATGTTTCAAATGTATTCATGATTTTAATTGTGAAACTGTGAACTGCTTTAATTTGGCATCCGGATATCCACAATAGATTTCCGGAGTGCTTATCTTTTTTTATCTTGGTTCAATAAACTACTGAAAATTTCGTGCAAAGATCTTACTAAAATTTGTTCTTTGCGATTATAAGAACATGTGTCTTCCATTAAAAGTTTGCATATTCTATTGACTTTGGTTGTTAATATCGAATGTCTTGTGTTCATTTACTCTTGAAGGGCAATCCTACCAACTTGTTGAGTATTCAAGTGAAATGTATAAGCAGCAGAAGTTGTCTGCTTTTTTTGGATGCAAAACTATCTCAAGTCTTAAAGATGCTGAACTTGCTTCTGAATCCAACAATGGAATGGATCCTGAAGGCTTGGAGAAATCTAAGGTCTCACCTTTACCACTGAAAAGCAAGGTTTTTGACAGAACAATCCAAGGAAGTGATAGCCTTGAACCTGGGCTTGATAAAGAAGCAAAATTCACTACTTTGTTGGATGAGAGAACCAAAGTAGAGGCATCTACTTCCAGTTCAGCACAGCTTTCCATTCAGAATTGCAGTCGTATTGATGATTTAAGTGTTGATGATGTAAGTTCTGGAGAACCTACTAATGCAGAATGCCTACAAGCTTCTGATATGCATCATTCAACCCTTACGGATGCCAATTTTGTGGAAAACTACTTCAAGGTAAAGTGTCGAGACTTCTTTATTTTTCTAATGTCTAAATATTCTTGTTGTAACTAATCCCAAATAGTTCGTATAATGCTAATGTTGTTGATCATGATGAAATGTTTCTTATTTTTCTTATCTGCTAGGTGGTATGATTCAAACGGTATTTTTATTGCTATTACTTTGAAATGCAATGTACTTTTTCTTTGACATTTTTTACCATCTTAAATTTCAACTTATGATCTATTCACTTATATCAATTATTTTAAATATAAACTGTATACTAGAATTAGGATACCCATAAAGCTCCACCTTAAATGAATTGAATTTTGTTTAGGAGTGTCTGCCATGTTTTGTAAGAGGAAGAAGGCATGATTGATCAACTTAACGTCTAGGCAGTTGGTAACGATTTGTAATTCACAACATAGCTTATTTGAATGTAATATTTTGATTATTGAAAATTTGTTAAGTCAATATATAGTCCCTCAAGTTCAAAAAAAAAAGAAAAAAAAGAAAGATCTACTATTCTACTTTTTCTTGATTGCAACCAATTAGCATGAATTTTTTTTTAAGTTTATTATTCAAAATTTAGACTTACTAGGTGTGACTATGGTATGAAATTACACAATCAGACATTGAGGTATTTTCTTTCTGTGAAGTGAGAGGTAAGTCTCAATAAATTTTGACATATAAGCCTAAAAATTAAATAATTAAGTAATGAAAAATATGAAATAATAACATAGCAACGTCAAAGTAAATTCATGAAAAGAAGAAACACACGAGTCTTAAAATAGATATCAAAATCTTAAGATTTTGGACTTGGCTATTATCTTGGTCCATTTATTATTTCATTCCCATGATAAGAGTCCAACTAATCACATTTCTTCTTCACTCTCCCTCTTCCTAGCATGGAAGCCGGCTATGGTGATCGAGTGGAAGCGAAGTAGTTGCTTGAAATTGCAAAGAAGTTCCTTGATGCCTAAGGCCTTTTAAGTATGAAGTCATTTGTTAACTGCTCCCTCGAATTAGACTCACTTCTCGTTGATGTCAACAATTGATGTCTTTTTTGCCTCACAATACCACATCTCGAAGTAAGTTGGCTTGTATGCAATTTTTTATCTCCCTTGCCCATCCTCTTCCTTTGTCACCATCGCAGGCAATGATTCACTTGATATCAAGCATAACTATTGCCACATTTTTTTTCTTCTGATCCCATATCACAACGAACTCCCTATTGTACTTACGCCTTTCACTTCGTCATAGACAAATTTGTCATTTTTTTGAATCCCCCAAAAAAATTTCTTGACTTTAAATTATGCCTCATCATAAATGCCTTTATTAATGCTTCACATAAGTAAAATGTACACCTCAATTGTTCCACTTGAGGCTTATGCCTCAATGTTTTTTTTTTTGAGCTCCTTGAGTTGAGGCGCGCCACATTTTGGCAATTCTAAACAATGGAATGGGTAAATTTAAAGGAAATGCATATGAACATAATCTGCATCTAGTCAATAATTTTGTGTTATTCTTAATTTTTCTTCATGCTTAACCATAAAATAAAGAGTGGTTTTTAATTGGATCTTATTGGCATTAAAAACTTGAAGCTAACATAATGTTAAAAAATAGATAATTGCACTATCAAAAGTTTGCAAAAAGATTTATGAGAGTTTAGAAATATATATTTTATTTATATTAATCAATAATGAGATTTTGTGATCAAGTGAGGAGTTATAACAACTAATTGAATAAAAATGTGCTTTTATAGAATGAAAAAAGGTGTTAAATACTTGTTGAAGGATGTTAGAAGATTTATAGTTGTTAATATATTAAAACCAATGCTACAATTATTGATGATTTTTTGGATACTTAAAAGAAGTTAGATATATATAGATGATTGAGTGCAGGAGAAAGAAGGTATAGAGATTTGGTCAAATTAGGTGTATTGTGAAGATTGTGAGAATTCGATTGAAAGTATAAATTTTTATTTTTATCGACGCATTAGTAAAATCGAAGATAGAGAGACTTTAAAGAAAATGAAGTGTGGAAAAGCTGTTGGACTTGATGATATTCGCATAGAGGTGTGAAAATGCTTAGGTGATGAAGGAATTTATTGGCTTATGAAACTTTTCAATATTATTTTGAGGACTAAAAATATGTTAGATGAGTGGAGAAGGATTGTGTTGATGTTTATTTTTAAGAATAAAGGTAATGCACAAGGCTGCATGAATTATAGAGGAATTAAGTTAATGTGCCATACTTTGGAGAAGTATATAGAGAATAAGGAGGATCTACATATGATATTTATTGATTTTGAGAAAGCATATGATAAAGCTCCAAGAGAAGTGCTCTTTAGAGTTTTAGAAAAGAAAGGGGTTAATAATGCTTATATTTAAGTCATTAAGGAAATGTATACAGGATCTGTTACTTTTGTTCAAAAACAAGGTTGTTTTACCAAGTATTTTCCTATTTCAGTTGGATTATATCAAGGATCAGCTTTAAGCTCATATCTTTTTGCTCTAGTCATGTATATTTCTTATTAGTCATTTGCAACAGGATGTACCATGGTGTGTGCTTGCTCATGATATCCTCCTTGTTGATAAGACTAGAGAGGGAATTGAAGATAAACTTTAACTATGGAGGTCGGTGTTCGTTTTAGTAGATCTGAAAGTGAATACATGGTGTGTAATTTTAGTAGTAGATATAGTGGGGGGACTGTGACTTTGGGCGATCAAGTCATTGATAAGAGTACACGTTTTAGATATCTTGGGTCTGTTGTTCAAAGTGATGGTGATATTATTAGTATAATTCAAGTTGGATGGTTGAAGTGGAGGAATACATTGGGCCTATTGTGTGATAGAAAAGTATCCCTTAAACTTAAGGGAAAATTCTATAAGATGGTGGTGAGACCTACAATGCTTTATGGTGTAGAATGGTGGTGAGATAAGCATGAAATTAAGTTAAGTGTTGCATGGACGTGGATGCTTAGGTGGATGAGTGGCTTCTCTCTTAGAGAGACAAAATGTGAAACGAGTATAGACGTGAAAAGGTTGGAGTAGCTCCAGTGGAAGATAAGATTAGGGAGAGTCGTTTTAGATGGTTTGGTCACATAACACATTGGGCTTCCAATGACCTGATTAGGAGAGTGGATGCATTAGATTTGACCTATGTTAAAAAAGTAGTGGTAAACCTAAAAAAAAAAAGCTAGAAAATGTTAGAAATGACTATTTTTATTAGATTTAAATGAAAGTTTGACTCTTAACATAACACAATGTAGAAAAAAGATTTATGTAGCCGACCCCATATAGTTGGATAAAGGCTTAATGTTGTTATTGTTGTAGTAGTTGTTTTATAATGAAAGATAATGCATTTTTCTTTTGTTATGAAGACATCAAAGAAAGATTAAAAATATTGTTATGAGAAATTACTAATGAAAGCTTCTTGAGTTTTCTTCTTCTTTTGTGTGGAAGAGGGAAATGAAGGTAATATTCAACTATATTATTAATATATCCAAACAGTTTAATATCAGATAATCATTTTAAAATCAATAGAAATCTTTTGAAGACATCTCCCGAGGCCTCTACTTTCCCAATTTTCACTATAGCATAAAAATCTCCTTCATAATTAGTCATCTTGGGATAAAACAAAACTCATTTTATGATATTGGAACTGATTATAACTTATTCAAATGGAAACTGAAAAAATAAGCCTAATCAAACGAGGCCTTAGTCATCTTGGGATAAAACAAAACTCATTTTATGATATTGGTAAAATTTTCTTCTTTTATGTTCCATTACTCTCTTCCCTAACTTCAATGCATCCATAAACGGAACTTATAGTTACCCTAATTCATGATTCCTATTTTATTCTTTTAAATTGATTTAAGAAAATTTCTTCTGCAGTCCTTTAGCATCCTTTTTGTATTAATGACTTAATAAAAAAGATTTATTAACCATAATACTCTTCCTTCAAGCCTTGATTTAATAGACACCACAAGAAATTTTTTGGTGGGTTTAAGGGGAACAGGTATTTATAACAGGTGCATTGGAGTTATTAAAAGTAAGCATGACTTAGCTAGAACTTTGAAGTAGTGGACTAAACAAACGGTGCCTCATCATACATTGTTTAGTTCAGGTTTATAGTTGAATTCAAATTTTTTTTAAGTGAGTCATTATGGCTATTGTGTTCAGTACTCAAAATGAGATTTTTTGGGGCTTGTTGATTTGTGAAATTGTCTGGATATAACTGAAAGGTTGGGACAATGAAAAAAAAAAGAAGAATGAAGTTTTTTATCATTTGTTGAGTAAAAATTTAGTGTGTGGCGCGTAATTTCGGTGGATGTTTAATAATGAACAATTTACAAGGTTGGAGGATGAAGTGATGCCTATATGTGGTAAATTTAGGTTTCTTGATTTTATCATGCACTTGAATGAGGATATGTAATGGATATTAATTGTATTATTTAAGTGAAGTGGTTTAAATAGATAAGTTCATTTTATATATATTTATTAAAGAATTTCATGGAATCTTAATAATGACTTTTCTGAAAGGACAAAAAGACTTCCTTGCAAAAGCATTTGAGCGTTGGGATAGAAAGAAATCATTATCATTAAAAGCTAGGTTAAATTGTTGGAAAAGAAGTAATGGTAAGAAGGACATGTGGTGAAATTTTAACAGATTAAATACAATATGGTTATGTGGGAGAGGCTTGGGAGGACATGATTGTAGAACATGACTAGTGTTGCTTGAGCCCATACAATCAAGAGGAGAAGATGCACTAATTAGATTGAAAGGCGTGGGGTGAAAGACCAAGGATAACTAGATGTTATGAATGAATACTTAAATTAACATCTCATGTTGCATTAAACATATATGAATGAAGATTGGATTCATATTGACAACCCAAAAATAGGTGGGATAAACCAGTGAGGGTGGTGATGAAATCTTTTCTTGTTTTAACATTGCCATCTCTCAAGTTGTATTTTGCCCCAATATAATTGTTTAAATTCGGAAGTTTTGTTCTTTCATTTTCTAAAGTTTTCTTGTCAGACACTACTATATTACATGAAATAACAATAATGGCTATGTATTATTTTATCCTTTACTCTTTTTGAAACTAAATGTGCACACATAATTTTTTATGTGAATTAAGTTTATTAATGTTGTTGAGAGTTTTTTGTGTAGGATGGGGGATGCTAATTTTAAAATTTGTTGATTTGATGAGAGAGTTTTAGATTAACTTTACCTTATATCAAGTTGAGAGGGAAAATGAAAATTCCTCTTCAAAATTATCGAATTAATGTTGCATTTGTTGTCATCATTTACACCCGAGTTTTCTTGGGAAGATGCAAAACCCAGTGTGGGACTATATCGCTTGTTTGCTCAATCTCTAACTATCTATTCTCAGTCCCTCGATCTTGGTCTCCCTATCTTTCTCTCGCTGCCTTTTTCTTTCTTTCTCTTGTCCTCTTTCCCTTCCTTTCTCTCTCTTTCCCTCTAGACCGATCACACACTCTATATCTCACCCTTCATTTTTCGCTAAGCATCTCTATTTTCCTCTATTGTTTTTAATGAACTGGCTAATAGTAGGTTTCACTGAACTGACTATTGCCAATTCATATTATTATTATTATTGTTTTTAATTTGACTTCTACAACAATCATGATTTTATATGAAGGACATGTGACTTTTGGGAAGGATATATTAGCACTTTATATGCAATGAGCTATAATCATGTTATGAATATTGTGAGAAAGTATTTTGAAGTTATGTGCTCGATTGAAGATGAGGGTGGAAATATTCCAGTCCAGTACTTCATATATTATTTATTACTAAGGATTTACCTTCTGCTATATGAAGAAACGTTAATTTGTAAAAGACATTGAGATTAAATGAAGCAATTCATTCTTACGTTTTGATTTCCTTAATTTCTTATTTTTTTATATCTTTCAATTTCTTAAGAAGATAAGAGTGAATTTAGATGTTTATTATGGGTGCTACTTCATGATTATTTTATTTATTTGCTAAACTAGTTTTTTTTTTCTCTTCTACATAATTTTTCACATTGTTTAGATGAGGCTAGTAATGATTATTTTATTTATTTGCTAAACTAGTTTTTTTGTTCTTTCTCTTCTACATAATTTTTCACATTGTTTAGATAATGCTAGTAATGATGTAATTGTGTTCGCATAGTTTGCCTCATCTTTTTGTTTTACTGAAATTCTAAGCTTTTATCTTTTCCTTGGATGCAGCATTCAAGGCTGCATTTTATTGGGACCTGGAGAAATAGATACCGGAGACGATTTTGTAATATGCTCAAGGGAAATTGTAGCAAGGGTAATGTTGGTTTCTGTTCCTCCACAAATAAAGTTTCCGTTATCCACATTGATATGGTAATCATTCTTCATATGTTGCGACATTCTACAGTGCTTCAATCACCAATTTTTTCCTCAAAATTGGTATTTGAAAGAATTGTTCAGAATGGTTTTACTTGCTGTGACACTGATTTCATGGAATTCAATAGTAATAATTCTTTTGCCTTTCCAGGACTGTTTTTTTGTTTCAGTTATTTTAAGAAAGTATCCTGAGTTGCTTGATAAGCCAGTAGCCGTTTGCCATTCAAACAATTCCCAAGGAACAGCTGAAATATCTTCTGCTAACTATCCTGCTCGAGGCTATGGTGCTTTTCTGCTCCCAAGTTATTTTCTATAGTCGAACCACTAATAACTAATCTGTTGAATACTATTGACATATGTTTGCTTAATATATTATCCTTGTTTAGGCATAAGTGCTGGGATGTTTGTGCGAGATGCCAAGAGTAGCTGTCCAAACCTTGTTGTCTTTCCTTATGATTTTGTTGCATATGAAGAGGTAATTTTACATTTTGTAATTTTTTAATATGGCTTTTTTCCATCCATTTTGCAGCACTAGGTTCACAGTGATTGAATCTCATTTTTTTGCAATTTTTCCTAAAATCATTGTCCTGAGAGTTTGCAGGTTGCTGACCAGTTCTATTGTATATTGCACAAACATTGTAACAAAGTTCAGGTTCAACTCTAACCCCATTTTAAATGCTGTCCAATGGAATTGCCACTACTTTGAAATGCACAAATGACAAATTTAGCTATCCAAGAATCTTTATATGAGAGTTGCAAGTAGCGCTTGGAAGTAATTTCTTACTTAATTTTCATTTCCTTGCAGTCAGTAAAAGTAATAAGTTGTTTGATATGCAGGCAGTAAGCTGCGATGAAGCTTTTCTTGATATTACAGAGTGCGATGATCTTGAACCTGAGAACTTTGCATCAATGATAAGGAAAGAAATTGCCGAGACCACCCAATGTACAGCAAGTGCTGGGATTGCTGGAAATTTGCTCATGGCCCGTTTGGCTACAAAAATGGCTAAACCAAATGGTCAATTTTCCATACCCCCTGAGAAGGTAGATGCTCATGCAAATAATTTGATCTGTAAATTTTATTTCAAGTTATGGCTTCTGGGTAACTATTGTTTGCTCATATATATGCTCAGTAATGGTTCTTGGGCTTCTATATGATGATACATAATGACCTTATTTATGTCCCTTGTACGCCTATTTATCGTTTCTTTCTTTTTTTGTGTGTATGAAATTTCAAATCAAGAATGGCTAGTGTTTATTTATTAGGTAATTTACTTGAGCTTTGCATGATAGGGGTTTGTAGATACTGATTAGCTTTCTTGGTGACATTCTTTCTCAAACTATGAAATGATATGTAAATTGTTTAATCATGTACTTAAAGTCTCTTCCTTTATGGGTAAGAAAGAAAATATATATAATAGCATCTCTCCTGTCAAACTTGCTTTGTGTAAAAGTTTGTGGTTATCTTGTGTAACAAAATTACCATTATCTTGGCTTGTTAATAAATCAACTTTTGAAAATAGCTCTTTTATTCAAATGGACTGCTATTAGCTTCTACCACCAAGTTATTTCTGTTATTTTGGTGAGAATGCTAAACAGGGGTATCCAAATGGATTGCTGATAGCTTCTAGCATGTTTTAAATGTGCGATCTATGGGGTATTAGCATCCATCCCTAACATAAATTGGATGAAGAAATTTGTGTGAAACATTTCATCATTGCGATGCTGCATCTTGATAGTGGTGGTAATATGATAACAGATAACCTATAAAAATGCCGCAATTTAGATTTTATCATAGTAGCGAGACCAACTGTGCTTCTTTCATAAGGTCAAATGACAAATGGCATAATAAGAATTATTTAAGATTTCCTTCTGTCACAAAGTATTACCAGCTGTAACAAAATGAAGTTTTATCAATTCAAGGATAATAAATAGAATTGGGAATGTAGATCTTATGAACCACACATAGTAAGGTTGAATGTAACAACCGGGAATGACAATCTGGCACTCCATAGTAAGGACATCAAAGCACTTTTCCAATTAGTAATGCATTAAAAACATAATAATGCATTAAGATTCAAGTACAACTATTTTGAATCTGTTGTAAACAACTAAACAACATCTCAATTATTGGTGTTGTTTTCACACATAAAGTATGGAAATATAGGTCCTCAAAACTTGTTAGGAATAATGTTTTTAAAACTGGATTGGATCGGTGTGAACCGGTTTTAACCGCTGGTTCAAGTAGTAAACCGTTAAGTTGGTTCCGGTTTGATTGAACAACCCAGTTCAATAAATGTTATTTTTTATTTAAATAAAATTTTAATATTTAATTAATTTTTTAAATTTTTAAATATATATTTAAAAGAATATGTTTTTATTATGCATATAATTATATTTGTAATATACATATACTTATATTCACATAATTGGTCAATTAAGCTTCTTAATAAGCTTTATGTTGAGCCTTAATCGAGCTTGTTCATGAGCTTTAATCAAAATAGTTGTGTATTCTTTGTTAAAATTTTAATTATTATGTAAATTATATTATATTTGAATAATTTTCATATTTATTATGTCATCCAGTTTAACCTCGGTTTGATCCCAGTTGAACTATCGAACCTTGAACCTCTCATTTCTTCAGTTTGTTATCTGATCCGGTTTTCACAACTTTTGTTAGGGCTAATTTAAAACTTCAGAGTGATTTCATTTCCTTGTCATAGTGATAGTCCCTATTTTTTCATGCCGTATATGGATAAAAATTGTGATTCATTTAGGAGCCCCTCTACTTGAGAAATATAGTCACACTTTCATTTTTCACCAGCCTGCAAAAGCTTAATATAGCCTTTTAGTCTTCAACTCACTACAAAATCTTGAAGTTCTTAAATTAAGCTATTTAGGAGTCTACTTGTCATGTAGAAAAATAATAAATGGCAATATTTTCATTCTCAAACAAATTATTGGCATTTTTAGTAGACAATTTCATATAAAAAAGAGAAGAATTTATTTAGATCCAATTTTTAGGTGATAGTTTTGATTCTCGACCGCAAGAATTGGTGGTTTGTGCCTACAGAGCCTCAAAATTAGAATTAATTGGTCTTGCTAATTTGATGATGTCTTCTCCAGATGCTACTTGGAATCTCCTGGACTTCTATATAAGCACCATAGTGGAAAATTGCCTCACCGAGCACAAATATGATTTCATTTTTATGTAGATTTATAATTGCATAAATTAGTTGGTTTTAAGGTTTAGGATAATTTGTTTTTAGTGTACGAGGTTCAAAATTCATATTATAAGTTCGTAACTTGTTTGCTTGCTGAACCAACCTTTAGGCTCCTTCCTGTTATAACCTACAATTAGCAATAATGAACACATTCAAATTTAAATAATAAAATGTATAATATCATTAACCTTGAAAAAGTGTTGGTTGGAAAGTCAATATCATCCTTGTGAAGTTTCACTGCATGCCAATCACATGGGCTTTGATGTAGGCAGAGGAGGGGGGGAGACTCATGTGCCAAAGTTTTTGAAGTGTTGTTTGTCCTTTTATTTCAAATTACAAGGAACATTTTTGTTTCTTTTTTGTGACCAAAGGTCTCCTACTTGTTTTAGGAGCTTTTTGTTGCATCAAATTGATATCAGAGCCTAGGTTAGGATTTTCCTGGGTTGTTTTGTGTTTTTTTAAGTGTTAAAAAAAAAAGGAAAAAAGGAAAAACATGAAGACCTTAAGCCAGTAGTGAATGAAAATCAGCCAGAAGTTCTTGAAGAAAATATCCCTATGGACAGATGGATTCCGTCGGAAGGAAGTTCAACCGATCCAATTCAAAATGAATTATACAAACTACAGATGAAGATGCATGTGTGTACGGAACAATACATGAAGAAAAATAGACTTTTGCAAAACCAATTCAAGCAATAACGAGAAGAGATCCTGAAGAAGTATGCGGTTAAGATTCAAGAATTTGATGCGCTTCCTTCGTCTCGTTGGGAAAAATCTAAAACAACCTCATCAGGAGATGAGTTTTTTCAACCGGGAAAGAATCTGATGTAGGCAAGGGGGGGGGGGGGCAACTCATGTGCCAAAGTTTTGGCTGAGGTTGGTCTCTCGGTTTGGACTTGGCTGCTCAGTTTTTTTGCAGTTTTTGGAGAGCTTCTAGGATCCAACTCATTAATGCTGAGATTAATGAGCAAATTATGGTTGATTCCCCTCTTTACCCCTTCCCTTAGCCCTTCGGTTTCCCCCACTTGGCTCCTTTTCCCGTGGCTGGTTCCTTCCCCCCTTGGCTGCCTGTTCCGGTTCCCTGTGGTGGCCTTTCCTGTCTCCCGTGGCTGCCTTTCCGGTTCCCTGTGTGGCTCTTCGGGTGCTGCTTCTTGACCGCCCGTTGGCCTTCTGTTTACCCCTATTTTGATGGCTTAGTTGGGGGTGGATTTGGGCTATTTGGCTACCCCTTTTTTCTTATATATATTTGATGTTTTGAAGAATAAAAGAGAGTGTTATGTGAAGAATTTTTGGAACAAAACCTGAGGGTTTTTTTGGAAAAGCATGCGAGCTTGTTCTATAACTTTTCTCTTCTTCTCGGGCTTCTTACCTCTTTCTTCTCTCCGCAAGTGACCACCCCATTTGTATCTTTCTTCTCGATCAGGAAAAGCTTCTTTAGATATATTTATGTCATAAGTTTGTAATGTCCTGTTATGTTTAAAAAGTTTTTAAAGTGTTGTTTGTCCTTCTATTTCAAGTTATAAGGAACATTTTTGTTTCTTTTTTGTCTCCAAGGGCCTCCTACTTATTTTGGGAACTTTTGGTTGCATCAGGCTCTAAGATTGATGGAGATAGAGAAGGTTCTGGAAGAGGGGCATTTAAGCAACTACTTTGTTAGAAAGCTTGTGTGAGTTTTCGGTCGAGAGTTATGACTCATTTTAATATAATAGGGGCATTTTGGTATGAAATGAATTTTTGGGCATATTTACTTGAATAATGAAATAATGGAAAGATTTGATCAATTACGATTATTATGAGTCATAGAAAGTCAAACTTTCCTTTTCCCTCTCATAGTATCTGCGCCATGCATGCAAAGGAAGTCTGGCTGTTTGTTTATTACAAACATACAAGAAATTAAAGACAAAGCCACTCGTATGCTATCCATTCTTCTATGTTTTGATCCCCTGCAATGTCTTGAGCAACCTCTTGAGCTGTCCTTTTATAAAAAAATTGATGCAACAAAAAAAGGATTGCCAAGACACAAGACTTCCTTTCTTTAGAACTTAAACAAACACAACAACACTTTAACATAAAAAGACACAACACATTACAACCTTTTTTAGTTTTTAAAAGAAAGATACAATGGAATGGTAACTTGTGGAGAGAAGAAATAGATTAGAAGTTCAAGACGAAGTCATAGAGGGGAAGGGGAAAAGAAGCTAGCTCACAAGCTAGAGAAAACCCTCTGGTTTCTTCTCCAAAAATCATGACATATCTCCTCCTAAAACTGCCACAAACATCACTATAAATAGAAGAAAAGGAAGCCCAAAAGACACCCAAATAGCCGCCCATATCAGCCAATCAAAATAGGGGAAAAGGAGGCCAACATCCAACCAAAAAGGAGAAGAAAAAGACAGTATTAAAGCTAGACAAATCAGGAAAGCCAAGGGATAACAGTAGGAACCGAACATGTAATGCAAAGGGAACCAGGAAAGCCAGGTAGCAGGAGCAGAAACCGAACAGACCAGCAAGGGAAACCAGGAAAGCCAATGAGCAGGAGCAGAAACCGAACAACCCAGGCTAGGGAACTGGAAAAGCCAAACAATAGAAACCCAACAACCAAGCTAGGCGAATAGGAACTGAACAGCCAAGTCAAAGACAGCAGCACAGCCGACCCCAACAAACCCAACCCAAGCAGCCCAAATAAAAAAGGGGTGGCTTTGATTACATTAAAAATCAAAACTTAAAGCTTATCATATTTCCTAATCTCTCATTCTCCTTATACGCGTTCTCTCTCTCATGTTATGCTTACTTTCTCCCATATGATCTCCTTCTTAGCCACTCATGCCGTCGTGATCTTGTCCACTCTTAGCCACTTGCTTCATTATGATCTTTTGAATTCTTAGCCATTCACGCACACTCATTCTCTCGTTTCTCTCTGTTCTCTCATGATTGTTCTCGACAACTTTCATCAACAAGCGACCTCCCAGCTTGCGACAACATTCCTCACTGGCAATCCAGTTTCTTTAAGTCCTTTGATGACTTTCTGGCAGTGATCCTCCCTCATCAACAACAATTACGATATTATTACATAACGATGAATCATCAACTCAAAAATCTTCTTTTGGTGAACCTTTCTTGTTATTATCTACGATGAATCCAGCTCCGTTCCATTTGTCTTTCCAAAGCCTGCATGCTCATTGACTATCCCCAAACCAATTCCAGCAAATTCGCTTTGTCAACCAAACTTTGATGATTGATCCAAATTTGATCCTGACAACCATAATCCTTCAACTAACCACCCCACCATTCATCTCTCTAATTCACTCTACAACGCACACACAATTCGGGTATTTTGCCTCAAATTTGTTGCGAAGGTACAACATGCAAAGGCAACCATGTTGCCCCATATAAGAACGTGCGCATCATTATGATGTGATGTGGAAATTTTGTTCTATGTTATATATTTCATATGTAGGTGAAGATGTCCTATATATGTCTTCTTAGGCAATCTTGAACAACTTGAACAACTTTGATATGTCTTCTTAGGCAATCTTGAACAACCCGGTGTTCGACTTGTTTATGTTCATGAACAACATCGTTTAGAGCTCGCGAATATGCTTGTTAAAAAGCTCGATTAACCTTATTTAACTAATAAGGTGTCTCTATATATATATATATATATTAGCTATTTTTAAATCCCTCCCTTCGCTCTATCTTTCTTCTCCTTTTGGCAATTTTAAACTTCCACTCGCCTGCCTCTCTCTCTCCTCTGTGACCACAGGAAAGCCAAAAAAAAAAAGAAAAAAGAAAAGAGAAATGTTGGTTTAGTCCCACACCGTGAAATAATAGAAGCTTTTGCACTATATATCGAGTTATAGTTGGAAAGCGGTTGATGCAAAGCTGGCTGGGCTTACTAGTTGGGGCGGGCTCGATTTAAAAAATAAAATTATGATTTGCAGGAGCGCTCGCCTCGTTTAATGAGTAGCTCGATTAGAGGCTCGATAAACTTAAAGTTAAACGAGCCCGACCTTGAACACGAGCTGAACTTGAACAACTCATTTTTAAACGAGCTCGAGCTCGAACAGCTATTGAAAAAGCCCGACAAACTTCGAACAGAGCTTGAACATGTTTTTGGCAAACAAGCTCAAGATCAAACTCAAACATGCGGCTCGGTTCAATTCGGTTCGTTTGCAGCACTAGTTAGATTTTATGATAGGATCTACAGTTAGTTCTAAATTCTGGGTACAAGATTGGATTTTTATAGCTTGAACTGCTCTTTCCATATATGGAGGTAAAATTTGATCATTTCTATGCTCACCTTATTCTTAAATATAAGGAGCAATAATAAAATATCCTCAGTTTAAAGTGAGTCTTAAAATATTTAGAGTAGTTGTGGTAAAAAAAAATTCAAGAACAATAGGAAGGAATACCTTTAAATTCAACCTTCTGCCAATAACCATAAAAGGAGAAATCAGTACAAATCTCCTTATCCAGAGAAATTATAATATCAATTTCAAATAGAACAATTTTTGCAGGTGTTCTAAAAAGTTGAGCTGTTGTAGCATCCACTTGTAGGAGTTTAGAAAAAAGTTGAACCCATAAAATATAAAGTTGATTGGTTAAAGTTGTGTAATGGAAGCTGAGGAATTCAAT
The DNA here is from genome assembly GCF_001605985.2 of Dendrobium catenatum. Lineage (NCBI taxonomy): Eukaryota > Viridiplantae > Streptophyta > Magnoliopsida > Asparagales > Orchidaceae > Dendrobium > Dendrobium catenatum. The sequence continues at coordinate 2,051,829 of NW_021318618.1, read as the reverse complement.
CCAAAGAAGAGTGATTGATGGTTCCACGGATTAGTCAAATTGAGAATACTTATTTAACATATGCATTAGATGTATACTCACATAATAGGATTGATGAGAGAAAACTCTTTACTATTCTATTTTTAATGATAATTTGAAATAATATGGTGAGGGTCAAGAAACTCAATAGAGCATTCTCTAATCAGACATAGATGTACGTATAATCTCAAATTGGAAGAACTTGAAGTAAACTTGCAACAATATAGAAAGATAATGAAATTGCAAACTTAGAAACCATAGCTTTAGTCAAAATAAGAGTATGAAGGGCTACTTATACTTAGGTACGTTTGATCCTTTTTGGAAGAATAAAAGGAAATGGTTGGATAATGATTACTGAGATCTTGAAGCTGTCAACCATCTGACAATTTTAGGGAAAGATCTTGAAGTATAATGAATAGGAGAAACATTAACTATAGATGCTTTGAAAGTGAGTGATTAAACTATGGGGAACCATGATCCATAGGAATAGATGGTAGCAAGGAAATGATCCCAACCAGTGGAATAACCTGATATGAACTTGATCTAATTCTCAAGGAATCATCGTTAAAGTAAAAAAAAAGGAACAATCGTTAAAGTGGATGGTGAGGATCAAGTCGGGAACATGGATAGTGAGTTTGAATGCGTACAAGATTGAATCAAAGAAAATAGAGATGCTAACAAGAAAGCTTGAGTGACAAACAAATCTGGTGGTGATGTTATTCATTGTGAAGTTGATGGGTTAGAGCTCATGGTAGGCACAATATGTCAATGTTAAAAGTATTGACGACTAAATAGGAACCCCTAGAGGAATTGTTGGAATGAATGCGAAACAATTAACTATAAGCAATTGGGGTGTGAGTCAAGTTGACTCATGAGCCGGCTCAGGCTCAACTCAATAAATGGCTAGTGAGCCGAGCTCGATGAGCTAATGAGTCAAGCTTGATCAAGCCCAGACTCGACTAGTTAGTTCGCGAGCCGGCTTGTTTAAAGATATTAATATAAAATATTATTAAAATATATTAGGATTCAAGATTTTAAGTACAAAATTATTGAAAATATTTGAAAATTATATTCATTTCCTTATATTAAGTGATTAGTTATATTAAACAAAATAATTTATCATTCTTTTTACCAATTTATTATAATAATTATTTAAATTATAATGATTTTTTCTCTTTCATAATAAATGAGCCGGCTCGTGTGCCAGCTTGAACTCGTTGAATGAAGCTTAAGCTCAAACTCGATTAATTAATGAAGCTCAAGCTCTATCTAGAGATGACTCGAGCTCGACTCAACTTGTTTGCACCCCTAATAGGCAACGACAAGTAGGCTCATCGCTAGGGAGATCACTAGTTAGCGAGTGAGGAAGGACTTGAACACTTGCTTGGAGCACTTACTGAATGCCACCGAGTGTGAATGTGAGAGGTGAGTGGTATGCAATAATCAAGCGTATAATTGGCTAACAATCTTATTACTTTCTTAGTTTGGGGGATAAGATGGAAAAAAGGAGAAGGATAAATGACTTAAATAAAATCATACATAGTAGAATGGTCTATATGATTTTTTTAAAAAGGAATTTGTTTCTTTCTTTTCTTTTTTAAATACATTAAAGGACCTATATAAAACTTAAGAAAATAAGGATTTTGTTAAGCTTGTTTTTTAGTTTATATGACTCCACTGATATGTAGTTCAAACTTGAGCGATCAGAAGTCATTTACCCTACAAAATATATGCATCAAAAATAGGATGCTTGATGAGGACATCCGACTATGGAAAGTCTTCTAAAGAAGGGGTCGACGATCTACGATCACGATCGCACCACTTCATTTTTGAGCTATCTTGTATATTAGGTTTATTATTATGTGTGTATTTGATTTATTATCGCAATTTTCCGTTTTTACCCTCACTTGAGAGATTAGTTGTTTGTGACCCTTAGGGGCACTTTTATTTTTTGGATTTTCTACTGTAACTTAGCTATTTATAACCCCTCTTCTTTGGAGAGGGCAATGATGAATATTATGAAAAATTTATGCACTTGTGTTTTGGTGAGTTTGAGAGCTCTTGTGAGAGTTTAAAGTCCCTACGTGAGGGCAACGTATTACCCACTAACTGCAGGAAACATTCGGGTTCGTGGTCCACCTTCTCCACCCTCTCAGCCCCGGCCCAAAGCTCCTCCTCCTCCTAGCCGCCGACCCACATGCACCCTTTCCCCTAGCCGCCGACAATAAGCCCTCCATCTTCTCCTTAGCCACCGACCAAACTCCACAATCCCCCCCCCCTTAGCTTTCGGGCATAATCCCTTTTCCCTCCTTACTCGCCGGCCACCCCTACTCTCTAAGCCGCCGACAACACCCTTCCTTGGCTCCAAAATTTCAAAATTTGGTATTCAAAACCCTTCCTAAATTAGCTCATTTTAACTTTGAAAACTATTTAAATTCATATTCAATTGAATTTGAACTTGAATTTTTTGTCATAAATGAGGAACCTTATTTTAGAAAAGTCTTTTAAATCATGTCTATTTGAATTTTAAATAGGATTTGATTTAGAACATCCTTTCCTATTTCAGGATTCTAAATAGAGCAAGCATTAACTCCTTCACTTAACACTCCACTCCCCAATCAAGCCGCCGTTCCTTCCCTCCTTCTCTCTCTCCTACATTATCTTCCTTTCCCCTTTGGAAGCCTAATCAATCCCCTCATCAAAGGGCCGTCCCCCTACTCTCCTCCTTTTCCCTCTTTGTATTGGAAATTCAAATTTCAAAATTTCCAATCCACTGCCCAATTAACTATGAAATTAAATTTCAGTTTTCAAAATTTCCAATCCACTGCCCAATTAAATCTGAAATTAAATTTCAGTTTTTTAATTTACTTTCCCTCCCTAGTCAACCCACAAAATCTAAAATCAAATTCAACCCCTCTCCTAGCCTTGATTGACCACCCAAGTTCCTCCCTCCTCCCCCCACATCTCTTCTCCTATGCTTGATACTTCACCTAAGGAAGAAGAAACAAAACCTCTCTCAGCCTCCTTACTCATGAATGGGCGATCCTGAACATGATCACAGTTTCGTATTCGACAACCAATAGTTCATCGACATCCACCGATCTCCGTTCTTCGACATTGACTTAAAGAATGACCACTCCGTTGAAGACTGTATGTAAAGAATCATCTTCTTCCTTGCCATTGCTATCGACCAACGACAACCTCCCGTTCAGTGGCAACTTACTTCCGAATCCCGACAAAGGTGAACTCTCTCCCAAATCTTATTTCTTCCAAGTCCCTCTCAATTGTGGTATCACGAAGATCTTGCAACCTTCCTCTGTTTAACCAATTATTAAAGATTGAGAGTGAGAGTTCTTAAATAGTGACTATTCTAAATGTTAATTAAGAGATTTTTTTTGAAAACCCCACATTAAGCAAAATCTGATTTGATCCGTTATTTTTTTGTTCTAAATCTTTATCATGTATTTTTTTGCTTGAACTAAATCATTGCTTTAGTGTTTTCATTCGTCGTTTGAATCGTTGGAAGTGATTAATTGCTCTTGCTCTTTCAAAAGCTTATAATTTCAAAGGTAAAACATCAACAAATACATTTTAGGTCTACATCAATGGTAGTGCGGTGGTATGTTGTGATATTGTCTTCATATATATACCTGCTCACTTAAAAAAAAAACCTGCTCACTTGTAAATACGTTTGTTGCATACATAGTTGTCAATGACGCAAAATAGCGTGCTCCATGGCGCACAGCGCGACGCGGCGCACCTATGGCTAGGGGTGTCAATTCGGGTAAACGGGCCGGGTTCGGGTCGAACCTGGAACTGACCCGACAGTATTCTGGTCAACCCGAACCCGACCCGTTTTTAAAAACGGGTCAGATTTCTGGACCAGAACCCGACACGACACGAATGACCCAGGGTTGACCCAAAATTGCTAGTTTTCGGGTAAAAAATTGGGTCAATCTTTGATTTTCAGGTCAAAAACGGGTCAATCTCGGGTTTTTGGGTCAAATATGAGTTTTCTTGTCACTTTCGGGTTAATTTCGGATTGCTGGGTCAACCTGAACCCGACCCAATTTTTAAAACGGGTTGATTTGTTGAACCCGAACCCGACTCGTTTTGGGTTCCGGTTGACCCGAACCTGGATTTTTTCAGGTCGGGTTCCGGTCGTGTTTCGGGTCGTGTCAAAAATTGACACCCCTACCTACCACGCAATGTGTTTAAAATAGTGCGCGCTATTTGCGCCACATGTGAGCCATGGCGCACGACGTAAAATAGCGCGCCAAATTGTTTAAATGTGATGTCCACCTCTTAAAATTAAAAAAAAAAATGCTCGGTATCGCTAGGTACATGCTCGATACCACTAGGTATCTTTCCATACAAATAACTTACGAACGTTAAAAATAAGTAGAACTTCAAAATTACTCTTACCCTAAAAATTTATTCTGAGGGCAGCGCCCCCTTGGGGTTGGACCCCTAGCAGCCCGGCATATTGTTGTATTCATCATCTTTAGTAATAGTTGTTAGTGTTAGTTTGCTTCTTCATGAGTGCATGCTTTGTATAAGTTTTCTTCATGAGTGCATGCTTTGATTTAGAGACATTGGACTCTATAGGAGAGGAGGAAGGGGTGAGAACTTTAAATGTGAATTCTTGTATGTTGGACTATATTGTTGTGAAATGTAAAGTTGTGTCATGTTGGATAATATTTTTTCATATTCATGCTTATTATTTTATAATTCTTATATAGTTTGCGCCATGTTCAAAATGGCGCGCGTTGCGCCGTGAGCTATGCGCCTTGGCTCCAAAGGGACCTTTGCGCCATGGTGCGCCATTCGCCGTTAACAGGTATGATTGCATATATTTGTGTAACTCTACACCCATGGGTTCATCCTCCTGGTTTTCTGGAACATAAATGAATATGATTAATAATATTTGGTATAAGAGCAGACATCATATTTTTCACCGTTATGTTGAATACATTATCCAATTTTTTTGTTTGATTTTAAACGACTGTACTCTTTAATAATGCTATATGTTTTTTTTTCTTCAGGTTGAAAATTTCTTAGACGATCTTCCCATCATGGCACTTCCAGGCATTGGGCATGCTTTAGGAGACAAGCTAAAAACTAGAAAAATTAGTACTTGTGGCCAGTTACGCTTGGTTTCAAAGGTTCTTCAAATATTTACTAATGTTATATTTTCTCTTTTTTGTATTTTTGTGTTATGATGGCTTTTGTGAAACCGATGTATGAACATTATGTTTTTTTTTTTTTCATTTCTTAATTTGTTTGTTGGATTCTCTTCTGAAAAACAAGCAGTTGGACCTGTTATTTTTATCTTGAATACCTTAAAATTTACAACTTCTCTCCAAAATGATTGTTGGTTTTAATTTTTACTAGGATGATTGTATGAGGTGTTTTTCATGTGGTAGCTACCATATTTTAAAATAAGAACAGTATTATTTTCTATCTTTTCTATCAATAGGTGAGACCAATATTGAGTTGAAGGATTAATATCATACCATCATGGCATCATGTCTGATCCCTCGTAAGCGCACATTGAGATTGGTGGAAAGTAGACATGAATTGCATCTTTTTTTCTAACTTGTTGTCATTGCTAGTTGATTTGCCGCTCCCCTACTTTCAATGAGCAGATAAACCTATTCAACATTTTTAGATTTCCTCCACCTAAAAATTTTTAGTAATTAGTTGTCACTTCACCTAAAAATACTTTTCTTAGAAGATGATATTCAACAAAGGTGGATGAGATATTTTGCTAAACTTTTTAATGAAGAGTGTGAAAATAAGATTGACTATAGTGACCTTGATTTTGTCTACTCTAGAATCGTACATCCTATGTCTAGCTCTATGTTGGTGCTTGGCTACATAATTTAATCTATGCTCCTTTAATATGGTTATAAGATGGTTATTTTACTCATGGCCTGTTGAATGAATGAAGCCTTTTCCTTGGCCAGGAATTTGGCATGTTAACGGATCCTTATATGTTTTTGCGAGCTGCTTCTGAAGAAGCTTGCAGTTAGAATAAACTATTTTGGTTAAAATTGAGTTCAATGTCCGTGATGTAATATAGAATTTGTCACTCCCTTTTTGTGGCTGGTTGAGTAATGAATCACAGGATTTAGATTAGATTTAGTTGTGTCAAGGTACTAGTACGTGATTGAATGGTGACCTCGCCTCAACATTACTATATGTATCTTAGTGACTTTAAGATGATTTTTTTCAGCTAGGTGAGTGTACAAAGAAAAATAACATGGGAAACAGGAGTGCCAATCCTGCATACAGCCACCTTAGGGAATTTAGGGAACTTATATAAGGTAGACATTTATTATTTTTGTATTCATTTTGAATTTTGATTTTTCAATGATAACTTTAAAAGTGAAAATACAGTTAAGGCATCCGCTTGAAAATTATTTGTGACGTTGAACAACTCGGGATTTAGAATCCTTATTGCATTTTTCTAATATTAGATTGAAAAATCATGCAAAAGCATTGGCAACTTAATCTTAACTAATTATTTACTATCTTTGGTTAAAATTAAAACATTATAAAAATCAAATAAAGCATAAAATCAATGGATTTATATCACAAATAATGGTTACTGGTTTTAAATTTTGGATTAAGAAAACCACTTTGGCCTAATTTGGTTGATATGTTGATTTCGCAAAAATTTGTTCAAGAGTAACTTTAAATAAAGAAGAGTATATTTTTTTTAGCTAAAAGCAACTGTATGTGTTTTGCAAAACTCAAAATGGTAAAGTATTTGTTTGGTTAATGTTTAGTCGTTGCTTTTTTAACATAAAAAAACTAATATGCCCATATATGTTGAGGCGAGTAAGGCGAAAGTGGGAGACGTATTGCTGAGATTATTCGTCTTTTAGGGGTATTTTCAACATTTTTTAGGGAAACCATGGACCACGCTAATTAAGCTACTTAGAAATAGCTTTTCAAAATGGTGTTAAAATGGAGTTCTAAAAGTTGCATTTTTCTATGGCTGTGCAAACAAACAATTCATATAATTTTTTTCAACATTTCTAAAACAAAAATTACTAAAAAAGCTATTCCAAACAGGGCCTCAAACTTTTTGAGCTTCATGCATTTAATGGAAACTGGATTTTATTAAACATGATTATAAAATTTATTATACTTTCAAACCAAGTAAAAATCATTTGAAAAGTAAGTTTCAAATCTATACAAAGAGATAACGTCTTCCATAATTAAAATCTTGAAATGGATGAAGAACAATCTGCATCCACAAAAAGAATTTTATTCACGCTATAAATTATCTTTCATGGCTCAAAACTCTTGAAGGAAGAAATAATTGGAAGTGTTGAGAGAAATTGAATCAAAGAGGGAGTATAAATGATAGATCTCCTTCTACAATTGTGAAGGAATTATGCTGTGTGCCCAATGAACCCTTCAACCATAAGTAGGAGCAAATCGAGATAGAAATTTGCAATCAGGATTCCAAGTTAACATGAAGAGGTTATTTAAAGCAATTGATATAGAATGCTGAAAGCCATTTATCCATCCAGCATCTAATACATTTTTCATTGTTGATCATCTGATATGTGTTGAGGAAGGGTTGAATGATTTCCTTATTCCCTTTAATGAAGCAAGAGCCATTCAGGGAGCACTTCTTTCCAAAATCCATTGGATTTGTAGCTTTAAAATATTTTTCTGGGAGAGTGTTGTAAGTAAAATAGTTTCATGATTTCATCATTGTTGATTGTTTTCCAAGCTCATTTGACTAGATGAGAGATGCTAAAAGATACTAGGTTAATCAAGACTTCCATATTTCTTAGGTCTTCGATTGTGTTTCAATTGATTAGATGAATACCTTAATCACCTATATTTCTCTTCTTGAGGAAGTTTTGTCATGATGGAATAAATTTTTTGAACCACTTAGGATGGTATCCAAAAATTAAGGAAAATAGTATAGAGAAAGAAGTGAAAATAAAGTTAATAAGAGCCCGCCTTTGCCCTCTGGAAAGAAATTTACCCTTCCAACCAGAACATTTTTTCTAGATAGTTTTAATGATGGGATTCAATAATTATTTCTAAATGGTTTTGGAGCCAACAATGATGGCAAGATATTTAAAAGAAGAGCTATCATAGCACCTCCCAAGGTCTTGTTAAGATAATCATCATGTTTAAATATTTTGCCAACAGAGATTGAAGAATATTTGTTAAACTTAACATTAAGATCATAAGTTTTTTGCAAATATGTGAAGAATATGTTTCAAATAATGTTTGCACCACATAAAAGAAGAGTTTTATCAACAAATTGAATACCATTAATTGATAGAGTTTTTTTGCCACTAATGACACTATCAATCTAATGATTATAAGCAATAATTACTAACTTTTTTTTGTAAGACATTCACCACAATACAATACCAACAAGCCTTTATCCCACTATGTGGGGTCAGCTACATGAATCATTTTTCTCCATCGTGTCCTGTTAACGATTAAATTCTTATCTAATTCTAATAAAGAAAGGACATTTTTAATATTTTCTAAGCAAGTCTTTTTAGGCCTACGTCTACCTTTCTTAATATAAGTCAAATCTTGAAGAAGTATGCGGCAAAGATTCAAGAGTTAGATACACTTCCACCGTCTCCTTGGATCAAACCAAAAGAGAACTCATCAGGAGATGAGTTTTTCAAGTAGGGGAGTATCTGATGCATGTAAGGGGGGGGGGGGGGCAAAAAAATAGGAGAATAGGGGGGGTCAAAACAATATGAGAATTTGTTTTCACCCTTGGACTGTTGGTGCTCTCGGTTTGGGCCTTGTTTGCTTTGATTTGGAGCTAATTTTTGGGATCTACTTGGTTCTAGCTCATAAATGCTTAAGTTGTGACTTTAGCTCATTAATTCAAAAAGGTTTCTCTACTAATATCAACTCATTATGTGTGGAAAAGTTTGGCTTTTCCCCTTCCCCTGTTGCCTTCTCTGTTTCCTCTTGGATTTTGCTATTCCCGTGGCCCCTGCCTGGTTTCCCGTGCTTTGCCCCTTTGTTTCCCGTGCTAGTTGGTTTCCCGTGCTTTTCCCCTTTGTTTCCTGTGCTGGCTGGTTTCCCGTGAGCTGCTGGGAGGGGATTTCTGTGCTCTGGTTCCCTGTTTTCTGTGCATTTTTGCTGCAGCAGATTTGCTGTCTTTTGGCATTCTGTTTGCTGTCTTTTAGCCTTCTATTTGGTGTCTTTTGGTCTTTCATATTCCCTAATATAGTGGTTGTTTAGCTTCTTTCTTTTCTTATAAATAGGAGATGTTTTGTATGAATAAGAGGTTGAAAAAATGGTATTTTTTGGATAAAATCTGAGGGTTTTCTTGGATAGCTTACGAGCTTGTTCCTGTTCTTGTTCTTCTACTACTTGGGAAGGCTTACGAGCTTCTCCTATCTTCGTTTTGGACTTCTTGCCTCATTCTTCTCTCCGCAAGTACCATTCCACTTGTATCCTTCTTCTCAAGCAAAGGAAAAGCAACTTTAGGTGTATTTTTATGTTTGTTGATGTGTCATTTGTAAGTCAAAGTTGTAAGTGTCTTTATATGATATAAAAGGTGTCCTTTTTTAGTATTTTATGTATCTTCTAGTTTCTAGGAAGAAAAACATTTGCTTTGCAAAAATTTGGGGCCCTTCCCAAATTTTTGCTCGCATCAATTTGGTATCAGAGCTAGTTAGTATATTCTAGGTTATTGAGTTGTGTTGTTATTTGAGTCTTGGTGTCGTAAGAGTTTTTTGAGCTTTTTTTTGAGTCTATATGGATAGTTGATGTGATACATTATGTGATAAACAAGAATTGCAATTAAGATATTAATAACTTGTGAACTTGCATTGCTAATTTTAAACAAATGCGTTCCAAGATAGATCATAAGAAATTTCCATGGAAGAACTAAGCAATGTCAATCAATTACATTTAGAAGCAGCATGAAACAAACAAAATTAATCTAATAAATAAGTAATAAAGCAAATGACTCTTAACAAAAATCCAAGGCTTAAGATATAGATCCTTCACCTCGAAGACCCTCACTTTCACTCTTGGATTCACTTGGTTAGCGGAAGAGGATGGCGCACAAACTCAACGATGCCACTATTAGACAAGTAATGCCGAGGGGGCTAGCCGCCGGGGAGGAAGTCAGATTTGGAGAAGATGGTGGACGCCCTTTGATGATCCAATCGTCTGCCGGAAGTTGCTCGTCGATGACGTCCACGAGGGTGGGAAGAATACGGTTCAAGTAATCCTAGACGGTGTGGTCGAAGCCGAATCCGGCGTCAAAGAACGGCGATCGAATGACGTCAATGTCGCCTTGATGATAGTATGCAAAGCCGTGATCACGCTCCGGATCGGCCATTCATGACTATGAAATGACCTTGCGGTGTGGATGATTTTGGCGGTAGAAGAGTCTTCTCTTGGTGGAACTCGGCCAAGCAAAGAGGGGTGGAGGTGGGCTCGGGTAGAGAGAGAGAAGAATAGGGGGAGGGGCGGGTAGATCCACTTAGGGTTTGAGGGATTTAGGAAAAAACTGAAATTAATTTCAGTTTTAGGAGAATTTGGGGGGAGATTAAATGGATTTGAATTTTGAATATCAAGCGAGGATGAGCAATTAAGGGGGCCATTAATGTTTGAACCCCCTAGGGGCCGGCGGCATGATTAGAGGGAGAGGGATTAGGTGGGAAGAGAATAAAAGCTGAAATTAATTTCAGCTCAAGTAAAATTTGGAGGGAGAATATTTGAAATCAATTTTGAATTTCAAATAAGGATGAAATAAAAGAGACTTAATGGGGAAGAGAGAGGAGAGAGGGGCCGGCCATGTATAGTGGTGAGGTGGCTTGAGAATTTAAATGAGTGGGGACTACGAGGAGTTAATTAAACATAATAAAAATCTGAATTTTAATTTCAGAATTAATTATATCATAAGTAACTCCAAATTCAAATGAAAATAAGAGGGAATTTAAATTTGAATTTCAAATATGTGTAACTCCTCTTAATTAATTTCCCAAATTAATATGGCTTAATTAGGAAAGTCATTAAGAGAGGGGAATTCAAAATTCAAAGAGGAGAGCTAGAGTGGGCCGGTGGCAAAACGGGTCCAAGGGTTGGCCGGCGGGCTGCTGGTCGGCTGTTGGCCGACGGGTGGGGTTTGCAGGCCGGCGGCCTGGGCGGCTCAAGGGGGAGGCGGCGACAAGGGGTGAGGGGAAGGGAGGAGGGGAATTTCTAGGGGTTCGATTTGCTATAATTCCACTCACCTTAATTATCTTCAATCTGGATCTCCACGAAAATAACTTGGCGAAAATTTAGAACTCTCGAAGAGAAAAATAGTTTGGCAAGAAACTAGAACTCACAAAGAGATCTATCTTCTCCGACGAACTCACTAAGAGATCGAGGAGGGTTGAACTCACAAAGAGAACATAAGAGGCAAATTTTCATTCATCAATTCATTATCTCATACAATGCATGAGGCCTCCTATAAATATGCCAAAATGAAATAAAAACTAAAAGACATAAATGCCCTCGGGGCTACAAGCCTACAATATCAAATGATCACCCATAAGGGTAAAACAATAAAAACTAAAAAATAAAATAAACTACTACATAAAATGACTAAAAATATAAACTCCTGATCGTGATCGTCGATCTCCGATGGTACACATGTCGAAATCTCTTACGATGTCCTCATCAATAGTCCATGTAATCATCCTTCAGATCCAGATTCAAATGAGTTCCAAGGAGAATTTGACCCCGCCAAAGGTACATATGAACCAACTATTCTGGATGTGAAGATTCCAACTGTAGAAGGGATTCCATCGCAAGAAAATTCTACAAATCCCCTACAAAACGAGTTGTATATAATTCAATATCAAATGTACTTGTGTTCAAAGAAATTCGAGCAGAGAAAGAAATTTCTACAAGAACAATTCAAGAAAGAGTGAGTTGAAATCCTGAAGAAGTATGCGGCAAAGATTCAAGAGTTAGATGCACTTCCACCGTCTCCTCGGATCAAACCAAAAGACAACTCTTCAGGAGATGAGTTTTTCAAATAGGGGAGTATCTGATGCATGCAGGGGGGGGGTCAAAACAATATGAGAATTTATTTTCACCCTTGGGCTGTTGGTGCTCTCGGTTTGGGCCTTGTTTGCTTTGATTTGGAGCTAATTTTTTGGATCTACTTGGTTCTAGCTCATAAATGCTTAAGTTGTGACTTTAGCTCATTAATTCAAAAAGGATTCTCTACTAATTTTAGCTCATTATGTGTGGAAAGTTTGGCTTTTCCCCTTCCCCATGCTGCCATCTCGGTTTCCTCCTTGCCCCCTCGGTTTCCTCTTGGCTTTTGCTGTTCCCGTGGCCCTTGGTTGGTTTCCCGTGCTTTGCCCCTTTGTTTCCTGTGCTGGCTGGTTTCTCGTGAGCTGCTAGGAGGGGATTTCCGTGTTCTGGTTCCCTGTTTTCTGTGCATTTTTGCTGCAACAGATTTGCTGTTTTTGGCCTTCTATTTGCTGTCTTTTGGCCTTCTATTTGGTGTCTTTTGGTCTTCCATATTCCCTAATATAGTGGCTATTTAGCTTCTTTCTTTTCTTATAAATAGGAGATGTTTTGTATGAATAAGAGGTTGAAAAAATGGTATTTTTGGATAAAACCTGAGGGTTTTCTTGGATAGCTTGCGAGATTGTTCCTCTTCTTCTTCTTCTACTACTTGGGAAGGCTTGCGAGCTTCTCCTATCTTCGTCTTGGACTTCTTGCCTCCTCCTCTCCGCAAGTACCATTCCACTTGTATCCTTCTTCTCAATCAAAGGAAAAGCAACTTTAGGTGTATTTTTATGTTTGTTTATGTGTCGTTTGTAAGTCAAAGTTGTAAGTGTCTTTATATGATATAAAAGATGTCTTTTTTTTAGTATTTTATGTATCTTCTAGTTTCTAGGAAGAAAAACATTTGCTTGCAAAAATTTGGGGTCCTTCCCAAATTTTTGCTCGCATCAATAACTCTTCTTTGAAAGCTACGATTTCTATAACAGAAGTTGTAGAGATAAGACAGAAGTTGGATGGGGTCAATGTGGTATTTATTATGACCAGATTAGCTAACTCCGGACAATTTTTGCTATATATAAGTAGAATTTGAGATAGCTTTAGATGCATGATGATGCACAATCTTGGTAGTAGGTTAAAGGGAAAAATAAATATTAATAAGAATGATACAACTAGAAGTACATAGCATCTTGTAGTTTGTGTTGCTATTCACATTCAATTACCTAAAAAAATTATGGTCTTGATACAAATTCATTGCATCACCACAGGTATGTTGTAGACCGTTACAAGTGTTTGTGATACAACAGATGATAATAAGTCTCTGAGCCTGAAATGATGTACTTGTGAGATCATTGATAAGATGAAATATGATGCAATTCCCTATCAAATGCTCATTGTTTTGAGCCTTTGCTTCTGTTAAATATTTTTATAACTCAAGTTGAACTTTAGCATGAATGCCTGTAATGTTAAACGTTACAGTGTTAAAATTTTAGGAAATCACAATTTTAGGAACTAGTTATTTGTTTGCTTAAAGGTTTTATCCAAGTTTAGCACGTGTGTGTGCTTATGTATTATTCTTGTAAAATTTTGTAACCAGTGTAATTGTATGACTACATAGCCCTGTAATATCAAGGCCGCCACTACATTGTTTAGGATTTTTTTGGCATGAAGGTATTGTTTAGCTTTTTCTAGTATTATAATCATGATTTCAAGTTCTTTAATAATTACACTATTAATAATTTTTCATTTGTTTAATGGTGATGATGACTTATCCTTGTTGTCATTTAGGCAACTCTTCACAAGGACTTTGGGGTAAAAGTTGGTGATATGCTTTGGAATTACTGCAGAGGAATTGATGATCGTAAAGTTGAAGTTCTAAAGGTTTGTCTTTGAACATTCTATAGAGTTTTAAACCTACTTGGCTGTATTTCTTTTAGTTATTCAGGAAATCATGATCTTTCAAATTTAGTTTTTCTTATTGGTGGGGGCAAGAAATATAGGGAGCCTATACCCCTCGCCCACACGAGAGATTTGTGTCCTTAAGCCGACGACTTCCCACTAAATCACGAAAGATGATGACTAAGATGAGGAAGAACAAACTCTTACATTTCAATTAAACTAAAAAGAAGAAAGTAAAAGACTACAAATGACGATCTAACAAACTCGAATCGAAAATCAAAGACACCCTAAAGTTGCTTTACTTAGAGACGAAAGATACAGATGGAGTGGCACTTGCGGAGAGACGAAAGAGATTAGAAGCCGAGACGAAAGATTGGAAAGAGCTCGCAAGATTTCCGGAGGGAATGAGAAAGAAGACGGACAAAGCTCGCAAGCTTTTCCAATGAAACCCGCAGGTTTACATTTTCAAAAATCACATATCATTCAACTATTTTTAAAACATAACAAGCCCCTCATATTTATAGGTATGAAAGGGGAATACAAAAGGACACTAACAGTGAATTCACATAGGAATTCTAAACATCACAAACTTTAAAGCCCAAATGCTTTTCACAGAAAAACAGCCCAAGCCCAAGAACCGAAGGAGCAGCCGCGGGAGGCCGCACGGTACCAAGGCGCCACAACCACGGGAAACATCCCAGGCTCGGAAAACCAGCAGCCGGTCGGAATTCCAAGGGGCAAAGGCACAAAAAACAATAGCCCATGGTGGAAGCCACACATGGGAAACAACACTTCTTGGAATTCCAAAGGCCGGTTTGGAATTCCAAGGGACAAACATAATTAAAGACATAAAAACAATAAAAGTATATTTAATAAAAGATAACTATGAACTAAAATATTAGTTAATAATGAGCTAACCCTTAGTTCAATAAGTGAACTAAAGACCAGCTCATAAATGAGCTAAAATTTCAGCTCAATTTTGATTGAGCTTGTAGACTCGAGGGAGACCAAAATTGATTTATTTTGGACGTGAGTTGACCCATCCTTTGTCTACATCACTTATCTATGATACTCTCTGAAATATTGAAATTATTGCGTGGTTGTAACAATTCATTAAACCCAAAAGTCCTGGTGACCTGCAGTTTTTCCTGTTAGTCTTGTATTTAAGTTATAACAAAAAAAAAAGCTTTTGTACATCACTTGTATTATGAACACTTTAGACACTGGTAGATAGTTGAAAAAAATTTATAAGAGTGCAAGGTTTATGAGTTGCAGCTAAGCTGTGATCCTTGGCTATATGTTTTTCTGGAAATGATAGATGCAGAGCATACAGAATCTTTGTTTAGTTTTTTTTTTATTCCCTGAGAAAGGTTTTTGGCTTTCTACTTTCTACCATTTCCAATGCATAGATTTGGCCCCTTTGTTGTTCTGACAAACTGAAGGTCAAAAGTTTCCAGCAAATTCTTAAATGTTCTGTATGCTGCATGATTATGATGGTAATGGAAAAAGCTACGAGCCATGTATTTGATCCATGGATTGCTCTCTGTCAATTTGTAGTGCATGCCTTAAGAAGCTTCATTTTTTGACATCCTTGATGCCAAACAGCATCTGCTCATTGCATCCTTGCAAACAACTTTATATATTAGGTTGGCACTTGGCATTGTACCACTTGAAATTTAGCTAGAATGCCCCATGGCATGTGATGTCCCTTAATAGTGTTTCTGTGGTTGCATGTGCTGGCATTGAATTCCAGGACAATTGGACACAAACCAAGTTAACTTGATGCATTTTAAACAAGTTATTGATAACCAAACTATGCTTGGTAGAAATGAATGTGTGGCGAAATTAATAAGAATGGGCTTAGCTTTGAAGTAATCTCTATTGAAGATGAAGTAGTTTGAGCAGGTTCATTGACGTGTCAAAGTCTAGAAGATACACTGATAAAAGGTTGTCAAATTTTCTTGTCAAAGGATCATGAGAAAAAAGGTAATTCAATGTTAGTAATTGATAGAAGTCGTGCAAAAGATTTGAGCAAAATAATTTAATACCATGGAGCACTCAATAAGAACAAATGAAGAGTGAATATCTATAAAGATGATTCCAAACAGCTGGGAGAACCGTTGTGAAGAGGATGAGTATGGTGATAATATTTGTTTGCTCTATTTTACTGATTCTTTATATTAAAAAACTATCAACTGCATATTATATTGGCTGATAATTGTTTCATATGAAAGAAGATCTTTTGCTGAGAAACTTGTTTTTTAGAGGGACATATCCTGATTTGATTGTGATGGCTTTGTTCCTGGCCATCCTTTACTCAAAATCATAATTCTTTTCATTTCAGTTTTTATTCATTTATGTTTGATGTGCTTCACAGGAAACAAAATCTATTGGCGCTGAAGTGAACTGGGGGGTTAGATTTCGTAACACCATGGATGTGGGTATTTGTCCGAAGATAAGTTTTGCAAAATTTGTTGTTATCGTACAATTTTTATGAAGTATTTTTTTTACACCTCTTTTTTAGTGTGAACATTTTCTTAACAACCTTTCGAAGGAGGTTTCCTCCCGTCTGCGGGAATGTGGCATGATAGCACGCACTATCACTCTAAAGGTACTTGATATTATCTTGTAGAAATTATTATCTTCTATCTGACCTTGGTCTGTTATATGATTAATGGTAAATAATTTCTTTGACAGAGCCCCAAATTGCTGGCATAAGTTGTTATTGATGATAAACATGAATTATTGGTATTATATTCAGTCTGACAATATGGCTTTCTGCATTTGCCTGCCTTTCTTAGGTTAAAAAAAGAAGAAAAGGTGCAAAGGAACCTGTAAAATTCATGGGATGTGGTGACTGCGAAAACATTAACCGCTCTATGACGGTATTCACAAACCCATTGATCTTCCTAATTATTAATATTATCACAATTGCTTAGGTTCGGCTTTAAGAATTCTCATCCTCCATTCAGTTCTATTGAATGTCGATTGAAGTATTAAAATTATTTTGTACAAATCTCTTTATACAACTAATATTATTATTATTTTTGGTCTATCCCTTTGGTCCTTTACCTTGTCCGCATTAATTTTTATCTATCCATCGATGCATTTCTACCCTGTGCTAAGCAATTGATGCCTTCTACAAGTCATGCCAATTACACATTAGAAATATTTTTCTAGCAGTGGTTGAAATCCTTAACTTTTTAATTTTTACTTCTTCTTTACATTTTGATAGCTTCCAGTTGCTACGGATGATCCGACCTTGATTCTAAGGATAGCAAAGCAAATTTTTGCTTCATATCACATTGGTAAGTTCCAATTGAACGTTTTCATGCTCTGCTTTTATTACTTTTCTTTTTCATGTCAGTGGTGCATCAACCAATTGTCTTCCTGTATAAATAGGAGGTTCTAGGTTTTTTTTTTTTTTTTAATTTACGACTCTCATATTATTACTATACCAATCAGTGGAAAGCAGGCTATAGGCTTTGTATGCGTAAGCCTTAATGAGAGTAAAGATTTATTTTTGAAGGGGGAATTAGTCATAGGGAATGGAACTAATTTCATGCTTTAATAATAGAGGGTCCTCTAGATGCACAAGAATTCATTGACTTAGGAGTGCTTCTCTTAGTAGAATGGTTAGAGCGACATCTAGTAAAGGCTAATATAATTAAAAAAAAAGGTAATTTGGACATAGACAATGAATGATAGAAATGCATCATTCGATGAATATATATAGTTAGTTTCAGAGAATTAGGAAGGGAAGAGATGCGGTTTTGATAATATAAAAAGAAGTTATTTAAAATAGGTAGTACCTTATACAAAACTCAAGAGGAATGAATGAAAAAATCAGATTAGCAAAGCTGATGCCAAATACTTGGGATGAGGCTAATGATGATGATGCCCCTACATTTCAATAGGGGTTTAAACAAGTTGTCTGTTTGTGTTCAGATTATGTAAATATTTGTTTATTCGGAATCAGCTTGTGTTTGAAATTGTTCAGGAATAGCTGTTCGTGAACAACGAGCCTTTTTGATAGTTCTAAATTTTTGCTTTCCATTATGTTTTAGAGTATGCTAATCAATAGTTTTTTTTAATATGAACATTCCAATCTGATTGTGTCAATTTGTGGACCAATGTAAGATAAAAATGTTTAGCTCAAATTTCCTTTTTGGGAGAGATGTTATTAAAATTTATATTTGTGGTAAATAGATTGTTCATCTATCTCTTCATGAGAGCTATGAAGTCTGAGGGGCTATTTAGTAAACGGGATTTATGTAGGATTTGAGCTGGTTTTTATAAAAATCCTACCAAATGGGGTTTGAGAATCTTGTAAATCTCACGTTGAGATAAGTCCACCGTTACCCCATTGTTGGCGTAAATCCCGGGGTTCGACGGATTTACGGGACTTGGATGAAGAAGCACACGGAAGGGGAGAAAGATGCTTATGGGCATAACAAGCTCTTGTCTCGACTTTCGACTTGAGCAATGCGTTGAAGGGGGCTAAGAAGATTTTTTTTTACTCTTTCAAAACTATACTTCCCGAGATGCATGCGAAGAAGATGCACGCAAAGCAGAAGTAACAATCTATAGGAAGGGAGTTTGAGGAGTTGAAGAATGTAGCTCGTTTTAAACTCTTATGTCATCCGAAGCAGGCGAACTTGAACAAGGAAGAAGTGGAGAAGAGGAAAAACAAATAACATTTAAATATAACACAATATGTTTAATAATATTAATAACTCATTAAAGTAAAATTTAAACAGTTATATAAATAAATAGTTAATAAAATAATTAGTTATGTAAGTAATAATTAAATAATTATTAGTGTAATTAGTAATTATATACTTATTAAAATAATACTTAAATAAATAATTTAATAATTAATACTATAATTATGAAACCCTTCATGTAAAAGAAGCTAAACTTTAAAACATCAAGGCGTATTTTGGTATAATGGTTTGAATTTGCATTTAAGAAACTCCACAGTTAAGTATGCTCATCCAAGAGTAAATTCTGGGATGGGTGACCTACTAGGAAGTTACACCAACAGAACAAAATTGTGAGGCTCTTGTAGGGGCCAATATCTCGATAGTTAAGAGTTTGAGTTGTTACAAATGGTATCAGAGCAATACACCAGCTGGAAGATGGGAACTAAGTACTATACAAGACAAAGTGCTACGCTATGGGAGCCACCTCTTCAATCCTATATGGGACAAAGTGCTACATGACGAAAGCCACCACTTAAACTTATAGAGGTCAACTCTATAATCCTATCTGTCTAGTGGATGATTCTAGGATAAAGATGCTGACAAGAATGCCAGTTACTTAAGTGGGGGAGATTATGAAACCCCTTAAGTAAAAGATGCTAAACTCTTAAATATCGATGCATCTTTTGGTGTAATGGTTGGATTTCATTTAAAAAATTTCATAGTTAAGCGTGCTCATCCTAGAGCAAATTCTGGAATGGGTGACCTATTGAGAAGTTACACCAACATAACAAAACCGTGAGGCTCTTAAGCCAAAGGGAATAATATTTCGTTAATTAAGAGTTTGGACTGTTACAATAATCTATAATTAAATCATTAATTATATAATTTGATAATTAAGCTAACCTCAAATTATATTATTTATCATTATAATTTATTGATGGTAATTAAAATTTAAATTAATATAAAAATTTGATTTAAATGCAAATAAAATTTGAGTTTTTAATAAACTAACCATCTTAAATCCTAAGTTATATTGCCAAACATTCTCATTAAATAATAATTAACTAATTTCCATTTTAATTAGTTAGTAATAGAATATTTAAATACATAATTAGATAATTAGTAGTATACTTAGTAATTAAAAATTTATTTAAGTAATGCTTAAATAATTAATTAAATATTTTGTTGTATTTATAATAATTAAATAATTGTTTAAAATAATAATTAAAGAATTAATTATTAAATTATCAGTGTATCTAGTAATCTAATACTTATTATAATAGCATTTAAATAATTGATGAGATAATTAGTACTTTAGTTAATAATTAACTTATTAGTAGTTTTTTTTGTAATTAAACTTGCTTCTAATTATATTATTTATAATTATAACTTATGGACAATAATTAAAATTAAAATTTATAAGTAATTATTATTTAAAATGTTAATTAAATTTAAATCACAAATGAAATTTGAATTTTAATGAACTAATTGCCTTAAATCCTCAATTGCATTGCCTGTGATATCTCATAGGATTTAACAGTTATCTTGCCAAATGGTTTTTTAGGATTTAACGCTCATGATTTACTAAATTTGAATTTATAGAATTTATTGTATTCTAATAAAGTTAAATCGTACTTGTTGTCAAATAGGCCCCATAGAGAAATCAAAAGACCTTGTTGCTTTTATTTGCGGCATATTGTAACTGTGGCTCTGGGTGGGCTTTGTTAACTTACCTAAAAAATCTAGGTGGACTTTGTTAAACTTTTAAAATATTTCAATTTATTCCCAGATATGAAAATGAACAAATCATGCCTATTGTTGTTGAAGAATCAATTAAACAACTTGATAACACAACTCTTGAAGTATGCTAAATTTTTTTGCTAAGGTTTATGTGTCATACTAATATGAACTTTCTTTTAGTCCTTGATATCTTGATATACTAATTTATGACGAAATATTATGAACAAAATTAAATTGCATCAATATTGTTAATGATGAAAGTCTTCATGAAAGTTCAAAATTTAAACTCAATCTATTTGGTTACACCTAAAATAACACAACTAGGTTTTAAGCCATTTGGGTTAATTTTTTTTATTGAATTTGATCGCACATATAGGCATATCATATTTATGTGGTTATTTTTTATTTTATTCGGTTCATTATCATCTTTTCCTTTAAGAATTGGTGATGTAGCACCGGCATCCAATCTTAAGCATGGATATGGTGGTTAATTAGATTAAGATCAAGCAAGTAGATATAATAAAGGGTTGGATTTCCATTCCTTGTACACATGATTGACCTCCTCCCTTACAAGGTAAACATTTAAAGCACAAGATCGGTCATGAAAACTTCCAATCATTTTTCTTTCGTGCTTTGTCAGTACCTCCACTTAATGATCCTCTACATATGCTAAATCAAGTCCTGATCTCCTAAAAAGTTAGCATTGGCTTGCCTTCCTTGTTGGAAATCAAAATATGATCTTGTTAATGTGTCACTCTCTTGCCATAAAGGGCTTGTCTGACTCCTTCATGATTATAATTCAACATTTGTTTTATTTTATTGACCACAATGCTTCCAAATTTCCTATGTCCAACTCCTTTTAAATAAATCAAATAATGTAATTTGAAGTGGTCGCAAACCTTCCAAAAATATAATGGCCAACCATGTTTGCTTATTATATGTTATTTCCTATGTTTTATCCTCTTGTAACTTTATTTTATCGAAGAAATAATAGAGTTTTTATCAAGTATTTTGAATTGACTTGGCTGCTTCTTCTCCCTTTCAACATCTTGGATGGGACCTTTGTAATTATCTTTGTGTTTTTTTTCCTCTCTCCTATGTTGTTCCTTACAAACATCATTTGATTTCTTGCCTTGGCCAACCCTACCACCATTATAACATCATTGCCAGTGATGGGTTCTGCTCTGAAGATGTGAGTGATTTTGGAGATTCTATTTCCAGAGTTTTCCTTGCTTTTAAGATTTTGTGCCGCTTAGTATTCTCAGCTTTGATACGGAGGGAGAAGTGATGAAGACATCAGAGCACGAAAAGTTTATTAGAGGCGTGGTCGCCGATCTACGACCACGATTGCGCAGATCTATTTTTGAGTCCTCATATGTACTTATTTTATTTATTTGCTTTTGTATTTGTTTTAGTTGTATTTCTCTTTTTACCCCTTAAGGGTTTGTCATGTGTAAGCCCAAAGGCCTAAGTGGTCTTTTTATTTTCCTGTCCATTGTAGGAGGCTATATATAGCCCTTATGTTTTCTTTTGAAGGAATGAATAATAAAATTTCTGCATTTTGAGTTCTTGTGAGAGCTTGAGAGGTTTTGGGAGAGAAATCCCTTGGAGACGGAAGCGGATCACCCACCAACCTTGGAAGAGTCCGGGTTCGTGGCTAGTTCTTCGTATTTCTTTTCTTCTTTCTTCCTCCTTTCCCCTTCCATCCCACGGCTCCCCTATCCCAAACCACTGGCTCTCCAAAACCCCACCGTCGGCTACCTCCCCATCCCACCACCGACCTAGCCCCCTTTTCCCCCACTCCACATAGCCGCCGCCACCCAAAGAGGTTCCCCTTGATCGGGTGATCTCCTTAATCCCAACACTCCACCTAACCCTAGCCCAAGACGAGGGTGAACTTTTTCTCCTATTCAAATTATCTTCTAATCCTATGCTCTTGTAGGTTGTGATTCAAACACAAGGAGTCGTGCCAAGCTCTATGCCTTTACTTAGTAAACATAGGATTTGAGTTTTGATTTTCTATGTTTTCTAATCTCATTGTTAACCTAGGGATTCTATTGAATAACTTCTTAATTTGCAACGATTGAAATTCTAATTACTTTGGTGATTCTAACTCTTAGCATGTGATTTGGCCCAAGCGAAACCATCCCTCTTTGTTTTCTATTATCATTTAGTAGCCAACGTTCGTAATTATTAATTGCTCTTATTCAAAATGTGGAAGTTCTTATCACATTCATTTAAATTCTACTAAATCCTGCATTAAGAAGTGTGTCCCTTCAGTACATGTTAATGGTGCAAAATGGCATGCGTAATGGCACACGGCGCACATACGACGTTATTTGCGTCATGCTTGGGCAATAACACATGACGCAAGACACAAATGGCCCATGCTATTTTTGCTAACATGATTTAAATTTCAAATTATAAATTATAATTAAATTTTTTAAGGTTTATATATTAATTTCATAGTTAATTATTTAGTAAACATCAACAAAAAAATTTAAGGATTTAACTTTTTTGTAGGATTTGAAGCTATCATTTTTGCTATTTGGTGGGATATAGGCTAAATTATGCTTAAATCCTGCTCAAATCTATTGATGTATGTTTCTGTAAGATTTAAAGTTATCATTTTTGTTGTTTGGTCGAATGTATATGCTTAAATTTTGTTCTAATCAATTAATTATTTCTTGTTTAATGGTATTTAATATTAAAAATATATATGTTTTAATTATTTTATATTGTGCGCCGCCATGTTTAAAATGGCGTGCGCCGCGCTGTGCGCTATGTGCCATGCTCCATAAAGAACTTTGTGCCATGCTGTGCCATTCACCTTTGACATGTATGGTCCCTTCTCTGTGGAAATGGCTAATTTCAGTTGCCATTTCATGCAAAATAAAAGTTGTATGTCATTTATTGTTACTTTTATTTTCTTCATCACTTTTAGGTTGTGTACTCTTCAACTTTTATATACATTATAACCTACCTATCACTTCTTTTTTATACTGCTCTAATATGTTTTTGATCTTGTCTAGCTTTCAGAATGGTTTCAAAATTTTGGGCATTAGATATTTTTCCTGCCTTGTTACAGCGCTTAAGTTTTTCATTTTATGTAAATGGTTCCCTTTTTGTATGATATGGTCTTCAATTTAAACTAGAGACATGTTTACGAAACTTGTGAATTGTTGTTTGTGGCCCTGTTAAAATGGTGCATTTATCAACGCACATAAAAAAGGCTAATGCCTCACTTGGTAATGCTTCTTAGTTGCCTTGTTTTGCAAACATCTGAAATTGAATTTAGATTTGTGGGGGCAAGTTGCGACAGAAAGTGCAATATTACATGTGCACCTGGTTCATGATTTCACCACCGTGGCAACATGCATGTGCAGCATCTTGTTTATTTCTGTGAGAATATAGATAAAACTTTATTTTCTGCCAAATAGCACTACACTCGAACAGAACAAAATTACTAATGAAGCTAGGTTTGTAAAAACGCATAGATAATGTTTTCTTTATCTGCTTTTGGGTCTTCTGTTCAAAATGCCTTTCATGAATTAGAAACTCATCATTCAACTGTTTTTGTTAAAGATGCCAAGGAAGTTCGTGGTGTTGGCTTACAAATGTCAAGGCTTGAGATTGTGGATGGGAATAGGCAAGGTCTGATGAATGCTAACGTTGATCTTTGTTCAACTTTATTTTTTGAATTGTTAATATGCTCTAGCTATGTAATTGTGGAATTCATTTTTCTAGTTGCTTGGATGTATGAATGTTAGGAAAGTAGTTCAAATTACCTTCAACTATATTTTGAATGCCCGCATTTTACCAAAAGATTTCGATTAGTACATGAATCAAGAAAAATTACCCAAATCTATATCCAGAATAATAAATTCATATTGGCTCTTTATTACATTATAGGTTTATGATTGATCTTCTGTATAAATAGCTATCCTTCTAAGTGCTTCTGATTAGAGCATGGTGAATGGCATTCTATTGTTAAAAAAATGTGAAACTCTGAAATTCCTAATAATTAATATCTTAAGATTAAGAAACCAATTTATTACCCTTACAATCTCATGGAAACAAACAACCATCCAAACCCCATGCATATGAAATCCATGATAGATCCTTGTGAGTGTTCTTTTTGTTGAAACTCTTAATTTGTGTGTGCGTGCATTATGTTGATCTTTTTTGTATTGCTTCATGCTAGTATGCCATCCAAGTTAAAAAAATACATGCGCATATGATGCTATAGATGTTTTATATGCTTCATTGTTCACGTGTTGGAAGATGGGAGGGAAGGGAGCAATGCTTCTATTGGCAGTTGTGCTATTTCATTCATTTCTTCTTTGGATTTCTAAGGTCATGCGCAAAATGTTATTGAATCCTGGCTTAAGATACCTGCCAAGGTGGGAGAAGAGACTGTAGACAGCCAGAGGGTTGCAGCAGGTAATTGCTGATTTCTTATTATGTATAAGAGGACTTTTTGTTCGCTAGTTTTATATGTAGAATGTAGCTTTAGTCCAAAATGTTCCCCGTTTACATATGAACTATTTATTTAGAATGTGAAATGCTCTTTGGATGCACTCAGTTCTCACGCATTTCCAACACAATTGTTGGCAAAACAATAACGCCAATAACAATGCAACTAAATTTGAATAACAACTGAATTTATCAACAATGTTGAAGATTTTATTTTGAAGGAAAAAAAAAAAAAGTTACTGTTGCTTGAAATTTTGTAAGCATTAGCTTTTTCCTCTTAAAACTTGAGGAAAGTGATAGATTAATTTTATTTTAATGATCCTGTAGATAATAAAAAAGAGGAGGTAATATATTTAAATTTTCAAATCAATTTTAATTCAAAATAATTTATTACAAAATTACATTACCGTTTTTTGAAAATAATAATAATAAATCTCCACCTGCCCAAATCTCGTAACCGTCCTTTTTTCTCGTAACTGCCCCTTGTTCTGATTGGTAACTCCTTAATCCATATGACTTTTAGAAAAAAAAAAAGAGGTGAGAGACGAATGAAACCACGAGCTCGGCATAAAAGAAAAAGAAGTCCTGCGACTCTGCTTCCCGCGACCTCCCTGCGCATCTTCCTCTCCTACGTCTAAACTTGAAATCAACATTCCGTCCTCTCTCGCGTCTCCAACCCCTAGGTTAGCCCGGCTCATTTGTCCCGCTCGCTCACGCAACCTGCTTCTCTCGTGATCCCATACCTGCGCCGCGCTCCCATCTTCCATCTTCCGCATTCCCAGACCCATGTCCTGCGATCCGCTCAGCTCGCGTCCTGCGAATTGCCTAGCTCTCTTCTGCTCGCTTCTCGCGATCTGCCTAGCTCTTGTCCGCACGAAAGCCCGTTCCAACCTGCAGTCTGACTGCAACCTTGCTCCCGCTTCCATCCGACCATTGATCTACATGCAGCCCGTTATGTCCAGCGTCTCAGAACCCGTCTTGTGTCAAACCCTTCCTCTCAACTGTGTAGGCAACCAGCTTCGTCCTGCAACTTCAATCCGACGCCAAAACTGCGTCAATATTGTGCAAGTTCGACAACACTCAATAATCAATGAAATCTCCCTCAATTAAATGAAGTTAATTATAACCATATTACATGCATACGCTAAGACATGAAGACATCCGTTGTTTCTTTAATTCAGTCAAGAATGAAAATATTAAAAGACCCCGAGTCTGTTGTACCTTTGATCCGACCGGGATAAACAGATGCAAATGCTTACCGGACACCCTCTTAAGTGGGGGTGGGATGTCGGGAGGTTGCCAAAATTTTGAGTAATTCTATAAAAAAATATATAATAAAAATAAAATAAAATAAAATAAGAATTTTTATATTTTGAGCAAAAGGATAAAATTTAATTCAATTTAGGGGACGAAAAGAAAAATGAGATTTGTCTTTAACTTCAAATTATATGTGATGAAAATATGAATCATTAAATTATCTTATTAA
>NW_021318618.1:1955775-2024554 GCF_001605985.2 Dendrobium catenatum | reverse complement strand
GAGTCCAATGTCGGGCATTTACTTCAAGATTTTTGTAAGTTTTAATATATATAGCGTGAGGCGTAAGCCTCATGCCAGTGAGGCGAGGCGGGCCTCAACCAAGTTGAGGCGCAAGCCTCATAAAAAAAATTCGAGGCGTAAGCATCGAGGCATTTTTTACTAGAATTGCGCAAAGGCGGGCCTCAAGGCGAGCCTCATATTGCGCAATTTTAAACCATGTTTAAAAGAAGTATATATAGATTAGAATGCTACCTTAAAATCCATTCGACATCTCTCAAGTATTTAAAATTTATTCATATTAAAACCGAAGAATGAGTATGCAAAGCGAAAAGAAAAAAAAAAACTTGAACTTCCCAATGGATATAAGCCCCATTTTAATTGCATGCGGGCAACTCTTAAAGGGAACAATAAGTCCGATCCTCAAACAAATTAACGGGCAATTCCTAAATAGATTAATAAGCCTCATCCTAAGTCAAAGCCTACACTCAATCACCTCAGTCTATTCAGGATCTCTGAAAGGGGGTAACTCATGTATGCTAATCGGATTCCTTTGACAATATGAACTATGGGTCATTAATTTTGGTAGACTGGGATCGTTTATATTTTCAAGTTGACGAAATCATGGGATCTTGATCGGGTTTACTTCTATCCTCTATAAACATCTCCTGTCAATCGAAACAAATCTTAGATTACAATGCTTAAATTGAAAATTATATTGAAGTAATCCATCCTTTATTGAGAGTATTCTTTCACGTGCAGGAGGGGTAATTAACTATGAGGGCATGCGCTCATAGGAAGTTGACTCCTCAGTTCTAAATAAACCTTGATATATGCATCATCATCAGAGGAAATCTGATTATTTAAAAATTAATTAACTTCTTGAAGATTGGAACCTGACCTGAAAATGGGGTTCAGGCCATTTGGATTTTTTCCCGAACGGACAACAATCTCTCTTTATATATAATAAGATGTGATGTTGGCCCGCATCAGCTTCATACACTTTGCACCTTTATGTATAAGAGGTTGCATTAGAAAATGTGTTGACTTTGTGGGTGCCAGAAAATCCTCTTGGGGATTCTACCCTTCATTTTATAAAATTTCTCATTCTTCCTATTGTCATATGCTTTATAGGTGAAGTATATTTCTTGTCCAGTGATGAAAATTTTTTTCCTGCTATTTACAGAATCGTCTTCTAGTGAAGAACACCTGCTAGACTTGCAACACCATGGGAAGCTTCATGAAAATTCGCAGTTGTGTTTTGACAGGGCTGCTGCTTGTTCAGATGCATTGCATGTTAATTTATTCAATTCCAGTTCTTATGAAAATGCTAGTTCAGAACTGCCACCTGTTAGTCATCTTGATATGAGTGTCATTAAGGATCTACCTGCTGAAATAATTTCAGAAATCAATGTTGCTTACCAAGGGAAGTTATATGATCTTATGAAGAAACATCATGATGACCAGAAAAACAATAGGTTGATTAAATCTCTGGAGGTAAATAGTTTCAAGCAGCTTAATTTCTGTCCTCTTTTTTTTGTAGTGATAATAAATTGATCTGTCAAGATAAACCTAACATTTAAGTAATGCAGATAGTTACTTGGTAAATTGAAAAAGACTGACATCGGAGGCAAAATAAGACATTTGTTGGACCTAAATACATGCATCCAATTTGTGTGGCAGTAGTTCTGGGAGTGGGTTCTAGATGGTAACTGCATGCTGATTATTAAACTTACAGGTTTTTATCTAAGGGACACAGTATTTACATCTCTTGCGTGAATGCTTATGAAAAGAAATAACTCCACAATTAAAAGCGGATCCCCCTTTGTGAAGCTTGTCAAGAATTACGTATAACAATGATTTACTTGAATTTGACTTTGATTTTTTGTACAATTTATACATGAGAAGCACAATGGCATGATAATGGCTACAATCTATTAGATGGGATGCAACAAAACTGTCTAAACTAAAGAGAGTTGTGGGCTCCGAAAATTTGGCCGGGCCTCTGCCCACTGTTGCTTTCTTTGGGAGGAGTTTTAACGGATTTAAGTTCCAGGGTAAATTTTAAAAGGCGGATGGGTTTTTAGATAAGACACTACCAAGAGATTATGCTCTCATTATATGAGGACTTCGTGATCTGAGTTCTGGTTTCTTATAGGGGCAAGCCCCTATAGTTAATTACCCCTCCTGATAACGAGAGAGAACTTTCGATTAAGGCTAGTCGTCGAGTGAATACGCTATATCTATAGATATATGGTATCTGACATATAGTAGGAGTATGAGCTTAGGATATTGGAAGTTTGAAAGGTTTGAAGATTTGATATTTAAAATTAAAAATTTCATCATTTTGCATTTAAAGTGTATGGTGGGGGAATGGATGATGGACCCGATCAAGATCCTATGGTTCCGTCATCTCGGGCCATTGTGAACCCTGGTATACTTAGTTAGAGGAGGTAGTCGACCCAACCTAACAGAATGATCTTTGTGGCAGCCATGGGTTGCTTCATCCAAGGGAACTTTCTAGACTTAAGATGAATGTTTGTCTAAAGGGACAAATTTAAATACACCTTAGCTAATAGAGGGCTTTATGCCCTATCGATCATATCCTATTGATTCATATCGCAAGAATTTGATGTCACTAAGGAACGTATTAGCTCTGGCCATAACCAGTATTTAGTGGTTCCATTTGGCGGCAAAACCACTCAGTTCAGAGGGCCATGGGTCATAAAAGTTTATCCTGCGGCGCTATTTGGCGGCAAAATCGCCGGTCAGAGGACACGTTCCACGTCCTTACTGGCATGAGATTATTTGAGGATGAATTCTAGTGATATTTTCGATTAGGCATTTAGCTCCATGTGAGTTGAAGTTACATTCGAATTTTGTCCACCTCGATAAACAGTTGCGGATGGTGGATGGATTTTTGCTTTAACTGATTTGATGGATTATTTCAATTTTAAATATTTGGATTTTAGGATTTTTTGAATTTTTTTGTGGGCATTTGGGTGGAGCTTGGAATACATTTCAAAGTGTTTGTGAACCCCTCCGATTAAGATAAACATTCAACATGACCAACATCGGGTTATTTGGGATCATTCTTGCTAACTGATCGAACCTTGTCAACTTTGTCAACTTGTTGACAGAGGATCAGGTTTCGTAGGCTTTATGATTTTGCTGGTGAGTTTTCTTTATTGAAGGCCATGAAAGCCTAATAAGAATATATAAAATAAATATCCCGGCCGATCTCGGGATCGCATATTTATTTAATGGTTTGAGCCATGTCAACTTCCATCTACCCCGCTTAGAAGGATCGGACTTGAACTTGGACTCACCATTTGACCCGCGTAGCATCCCTAGGTGTCACGTGTGTACCAATAACACGCTCGTCGGGGCCTATGCGGGTGAATGATTTTATCGATTAATTTTTCTTATAAAGGGCCTTGAAGGCCTAATATGAATGTATAAAATAAATATCTCGATTGACCTCATGATCACATATTTATTTAATGGTTCGAACTGTGTCGAGAATGATCGGGTTTGAACTTAGATTCATCATTTAGCCTGCGCTGCTTCCTTAAACGTCATGTGTGTATCGAAACACTCTCGCCGGGGTCCATGCGGGTGAATGATTTTATAGATGAATTTTCCTTATAAAAGGCTTTGAAGGCCTAATATGAATATATAAAATAAATATATTGGTCGACCTCATGACTGCATATTTATTTAATGGTTTGAACCATGTCAAGAAGGATCGGGTTCGAACTTAGATTCATCATTTAGCCCGCGCAGCTTCCCTAAACGTCACGTGTGTATCAAAAACATGCTTGCTAGGGCCCACGTTGTTTTTTGATTGTATTTTTCCCTTTAGTATACCTATGTGCATACATATTATAGTGTATGTGTGGGAGTATTTTGAAATATTTGTAAACGTCTTCTGTCTGCTTGCAAGGACGCTGCGTTTCCGATGGCGTGTTGTAGCAGCTTGTGGATTGAGTTGTTTGCTGCATTGTACAGGTAAACTATCGTGCACTACTTGTTGCTTTCTTTAGATTGAATATAGTGCACTAACATATCTCCTACTTTATACTGGTAGATGCTTGTAAGTGGCTCATTGTATGTATCACGAGTTTCTCACAGTGGCACGTTGTCATTTGTACTTGATGTAGCCATATTACATTTTGTTGGGGATGATGCATTGAATGTATAACAAGTCCCCTACGATAGTTCATAAGAGCGTATATATGTTGTATATCTTTCGTTTCCACTTGCAGCGAATCAATGTGTTTGCTTAACATTGAATAGTGATGTTGATATAGAGGTGTCGTAGCATTCATTGCCTTCTGTTTTGACAGCTCGTAGATATGTAGATGTCTTGTACATATGGAAGATGTACAGTATTTACTTGTCATTACTTGCATGATCCAATATGCTTGTTCGTATGTTAATATTGAGTGCAGACATCATGATGAACATCACATATTGCACGGTGTGTATTTATTTATGACTTTGTTGTTTGTCAATGAGTTGGTATACCCATATGTACCTCGATGTTTGGCTTCCAGGTGAATTGCATTCATTGCATATTCTCCCCGTATACATTGACTGACAGGGGGTTGTGTTCGTTTGCAGACTATATGATGTTGAATGTGAGGAGGTTGTTACATTTGCTGCTCGTTTATAGTCGTCATATTGATTTCCTTTATTTATTGACAACGCACTGTAGTTATGTGAAGGACCTGTCGTATCCACTGTGTATCCTTCATTATTTAGATGAATTGTTTGTAGACTGGGTATGATCGCGAACTCCTTGTTTCCACATGCTTCTCAAATTCAATGATCGATACTTGTGATATTGAGATAATCGTAAACCCATCAAATTAAAATTTGATTTTCTAACTATAGCTCAAGTTCGGATCCACAAGTCCTTTCTTCTTGTTGATGATTACTTGGTTTTCATCTTCAACTCATCTTGCACATGTATTGCAAGGTTCACTGAAATATCATTATGCCTCCACTTGCAACTAGACTACACATGGCTAATTGATGAAAGTCATCATGGTAGTTGAATACTTGCTATTCACTAGGATGACCATGATGCATTTAGACTTTGATTTGCCAATTCATCCAAGGCTCAGTCCTGTGTGTTCCATCCAAGTTCTTTATAGTTTATGTTGTTCAAGTCTCCTGCGATCGGACCCGAATTCAAGTCGTTTGTTATTTGCATCTGAATCTAGTTCAACATCATTTGCTCAAGCTTGTTTTGAGTTTGATTTTATATTGAAGACATGGTTCATTGAGGTTCAAGTTCTCATTTTAATTTCATTTGCAAGTCCAGTGTGTATGCATTATGTCACATTCAAGTCCAAGTTTCACTTGATGTTGTACAATTCGAGTTCATGTTGTTCTTGAAAGTTCAGGTTCTTGTTCAAGTCCCCTGTGATCCAACTCAAGTCTTTGCTTGAGTTCAAATTATGTTCACTTATATTCAAATCCGATTCAAGTTCGAACTTATTTTATTTAGGTTCAAGTCTTAATTAATCATTTGATTTATGCTCAAATACAAGTCCTTATAGTTCTTGCTAAAGTCCACTAGTTCGTGTTCATTTGAGTCCAAATCAGGTTCAAGTGTGGTCTTGTGTTCACTCGAAATTTCGGCAGCCTCCCGACATCCCCTCCATTTAGGAAAAACTACGAGAAACTGAGCCTTCCTACCACGTGCAATAAAAGCATGTATGGTAGGTGTCCTTAGACACTGCGACCGTAATCTTCATTCCCACCATGTGCAATAAAGACATGTATGGGGTCTTCGAGGGTAGTTGTTTTAAAACACAATTTGCTTTCCCCTCGCTCGAGTGTGCTTATGAGTAACCCCGCCTCGTCGTAGGCATTACACCGGGTTCCCATCCCATCAAGCGCAATAAAGGCGTGTATAGGCGATTTTCCGTTGCGCCACGAACTCCGAAATGAGGCTTTTAAGTGATTACCTGTCTCTTCGTAGTCGACGCACCGGGGTCCCATCCCACCACGCGCAATAAAGACGTGTACGAGCGGTTTCCGATCCGTCGTAAAAGACGATAGTGAGCTTTCAGAGTTTTAAGTTTAGAAGATTATACCTGGCGACCGGCAAGGTGTCGGCTTGTGGATCGAGGCAAGAGAACATCTTTTGCATTTCTCTTATTGGCAAGCAATTACGATTAAAAGCAATTAATTATAATTAATGGAAATTAATCATAATTAATCAAATTTAATTGTAATTAATGCAGAATTAATCATAAGTAATTATAATTAATGAAGACTAATCAATATTTAATTAGAATTAATTGTAATTAATGAGAAAATATTATAATTAATAATAGTTAATTTTAAAAAATTAATTATTATTAACTAAAATTAACTATAGTTAATTGAAATTAATCATAATTAATTTAACATCAATTCACCTGACCCAATAATTTGCCGGATTCATGAGGGACTTGAGCGGGTTTAGGCAACCTTTTAATCTCAGAGTGAGTTAAATCCTCGGTTGCCCTCTTTTTATCATAAATCCCGCGCGCGAAAGCAAGAATGATGGCTACCTTCGCAAGCAGCAAGCTCCGATTGTGGCTTCCGATCAAAATGTGTAATGTCCGACCCGATGGGAAGAAGAACGTCGTCGAAGGGTGAGAAGGAGTCGGAGCTAGGGCAGTCGGCAGGAATTAGAAAGGTAGGGATAATTCTTTATCTCTATCTCTCACTCTCCCTCTCTTTCTCTGTACCGGAAGAACTAGGGGTCGGGAGGCTTCGGTGGCTTGCGCTCGTTTGGGGTCGACTTGGGCCTCAGAGAAGATTGGGTATAGGGAGGATGTGTTCGGAGGTAGCCTGCAGCTTCGGGAAGATTGGGTTTGGAGGTTTTCGGGCTTGGAAGTTTCACGACAGGGGGATTTCGAGCGTAAGGAATGAGCAAGGGGGTAATGGGATCGTCTTTGGCTTGCGACCGCGTGGAAGAGACCAATAACCACCGGAATGCTATGCTTCGTCGTCTTATTTAACGACTCAATTCAGCACATCTTCGCATGCGGGATACGACACTTCAGCGCCGTTGCAGAGGGATGGGCGACTGTAGCCGCGATTTCTGCAGGATTTGGGCGAGATTCGGCACAGGTAATGATTTTCAAGCGTTTTGTTTATTTTGTTTTGTCTTTTTCTTTTTGATTATAGTGCGGAGGTTAATAAGAGTATTGGAACTTCCTACAAAATAAATCTAGATTCCTTAAAGTAAACTTGAAATGTGCGTGATAGTTCTTCAGTTGTGATTGCCATGGATACACAAATTTGTGTAGAAAACTAGTGACATAATAGAATCGCTTTGATTCCTAATTGGTGATGGACACTTGATGATGATTTCCTTCTTAATCTTATCTTCTTCTTTGTTTTTCTCTCAAAATTTCCTTTGAATTATTTTTGAGACTTTCTTAAATTCACTCTTAATGGTGGCATGTATAAATTAGGCTTGTATAGAGTGGAAGTTGAATGATGTAGAACAATAAGAATGCTATTTAAGAATATGCAAGATAGTTCTTCACTGATCATTAAAGTAGACTAGCTAACGGTATAACTTGATACTAGTGGATTAATATGAACTATTGGTTGAACTTAAAAGATTTTTTTTTTTCAAGATAAGATGAGCTCTAATATGCGATTAACAAAATCATAAAAAAGAAGCAATTATAATGAAATTATAATGTAAGAAGATCCTATGAGAGCCTATATATATCATACATGTAACTTATAATAACCACATATTGAACTAAATGAGTAGCCCTCGGCCATAGATATAATCCTCTTTCTGCAAAGTCCTTCAATTATTTTGAACTCTCATACTCAAGAAGTCCTCTTGGAAAAGCTCACAGTGACAAAATAGAAGCAATTGATTTTTTTTTTCCATTCATATGCAAGTAATTTACATTACAAAGCTTTCTATTTATCAAAATAAAATGGAGACCAAAAGACACTAAAATATTCAAGCCTACTATTGTATCCATACCTACATTTAACTTCAAACATACTACCAAATTTAAACCTACTAGTAAACGCACTACCGAAGTTTTACCTGCCACTGAATCTACAATTATTTTCATACCGATTATCAAACCCAATAACATAAAGGCTCGGTATGGTCCATGACATAGCTATGATAAAAAAAAAACGTATATGCTTGAAGAATATTATGATTCCATCAATTACAAGGGTAAAAAATAAAGTACTTAAAAATATAATGCAATTAGATATTCTAATACATATGATCTAGGCTTCAAATAAAGAGAATACATCAAAATAAAATAACATATAACTTCTGATGTCCACTTTTGTCACACTAAATGGGCTCCAAAATATGTTGTACATCATTGGAGAGACAAACTAGTACAAATTTGCTAGAGAGAGGACACTGCCTTGGAACTTTGAGTTGGAAAGGAATTCACATGTAGAGAGAGATTTTTTGTTCTTGAAAATTCGGTTAAGAGAAAAGCCATCGGATGCTGAAATTTGAATTTAATGCATGTGAGCTTTGTAAATATAATCAAGTGTTATTTCCTTTATGCCAAGTCCTGTTAGTGTTCTGTCTAGGTTAGTTCATTTTGATATTTGGGGTCTAGTATTCTTCTTATCTATCAGGTTTTAGGTACTTTTGTTGATGTTCATTCTCATGTCATATTAGTGTATTTTCTTGATGGAGGTTTGAAATCTCATCAAATTTTTTCACCTTTTCTTTTTTTTTGTAGAAATAGAAGTTTATTTTTCATATCATTAGAACTCTTCATACTAATTATGGTTTGGAATGTATGCAATCTGAATTTCTCTTGTTCTATGCGTATAATGAGAACATTCATCAAACTTCATGTTCTTATATATATCAACATATTGGGTTTGCTATACTTAAGCATCAGCATTTACTTGTTCTATATAACATTCCTCGTCACTTTTGGGGTGATGCTATATTGATTTTATGATACTTTGTTAATTGTATTTTATTTGTGGTTCTTGGGGCACTCCCTTCTCCTCCATTCACTATCAATAGAAGGTCACATTTCTTCTCCAACCACGAGTTTTTGGTTGTCTATTTTGTGCATTTCTTTTGCACTAGCAACAATTCTTTGCTTGGGCCATTCAGCTATATTTCTTGGACACTCTCATTCATAGAAAGACTATCACTATTCCGATCTGCTTACCAAACTCTTATATATTTCTACTAATGGTTCCTTCCAGAAGTCCTCACCTTACTATTCTTCACCTTCTTCCTCTATATCATTTCTCTTCGTCCATAAGAGTTTATGCTAATCTTTCCACCTCTATAGGTTTTCACTCATCATCGACCTCATCCTCCTATAACAACACCTCCATACAGATTATCCCAACTAGCTGAGCATCCACCTTTTGAGTAGCATTTATTGATTTTTATTTATAAAAGTAAATGATAGTGAATTGATCTACTGATTGTTCCATTCAGTCTTATATATCCTTTGATTATCTTTCCTCTCATTTTTTTGTCATTTTGTTGGCCTTTGTCATTAATTTCTATTCCTAGGAATACTAGGAGGCACTATATGATCTATGTTAGAAACAAGCTATGGATATTGAAATAACTACCTCCTTAAATTAACTCATATAGGATCTTGTCACAGCATCAAATTTTATTTTGATGGCTCTGATGATTGCTATAAAGATCACTGGGTTGCTAAAGGCCTTACTCAAATTTATGGGATCAATTACTTTGACACATTCTAATTTAGGCTCAATTTTTCTTAGATTCATTCATTTGTTGCAATCAATCAAGGATGGTTATTGTTGCAAATGAATGTGAGTATTGTCTTCCTTAATTATGACGTCGTTGAAGTTTTTTATATGAATCAATCATCTTAACATTCTTTTTGCAAGGAATGATCAAAATGGGGTTATTGAAGTGATTTTTTTTTTCAAAAATATGATTTTTGACCAGAGATGCGGGTCATCCTAAATGATTTTTTAGCATTGAATTTGACTAGAACAAAGATTTGGTTTCCTTATCTCAATGAATATGTGTCCCTGATCTTCTTGAGGGGATTGATCTTCAGGTTTCAAAATTGTTTAGACTCGTATGAACACTCAGGGTATTGCTAATGAAGAAGATATAGTTGAGCATGCTTATCATTAATGTAGGTTGATAAATTGTTTTATCTTTCTGTCAAAGGATTCATCTCCTCTATTGTTTGAGTTGTTAGTCAGTACTTGCACATTCATGCACATAATCATTGGATGTAGTTATAGAAGTCTCCAAGAATGGACATCATAATGTTGAAGTTTTTTGTGATGCTGACTACAATGTATCTAACATTCCTATTGCCAATAAAATTTGTTGAACTATCAACGTAAAATTTATTGAAATATCATATGATATGAATTCTTTAATATAATTTCCGACCCCGCGTAGTGGGATAAAGGCTTGATTTTGTTGTTGTTAACTATATTGTATCTAGTGATATTAGAAAATTTATATTTCTGCACTACAACATATTTGTCGGAGGTAACTTCGTCATATGAAAATGTAAAAGATAAATTACAGTTCTTAGATCAAATTTTGAGGTATAATGTAGAGCCATGCTACATCCTTCATATGAAATGATATGTCTTGGGGGAATTTCTTTTTCTTAAACTAAACAAGCCATGGCCTTAAATTTTGACAATTTTGTTGCTATTTTCCTTATCTAATAATCCTATATTCCATGAAAGAAATAAAAACATTGAGATTAATTGTCATTTTACTAGAGATGTAGTGCTATTAAAGAAGATCTTTACTTATGTTTTGTGCTCGGAACAACCAGCATATATATTCTTCAAAGCATTGGGTCCACTTCATTTTTCAAAACTATATATTATGTTGAAGTTATTAATTGATATATATTTAGATTACAATAAAATAGTACAAAAAATCTACTCTCTAAAGCATAACATGTTTCCTTATCCATCATAAATTATTTTATGAGGTTTAGAACTTCCGGTTGTATGAGTTGCAGGACGATGCTAACAACTGTTCACAGGTGCTCTATTCTGATAACATACACACTGTAGCCTAGCTTCTTGGGGTTTATATTTGTGGTATTTTCTGATTATACTTTAAGCTCATAAATCATTTAAAATATGGCTTGCATATATCACTGCAGACATTTGCAATCCTAAATCAACAGTTGAAGTCTGTTTCCTTATAACTTTTTGAGAGGATTACTAGATCCATTTAGCTTCCTAGTGCAAAATTAATTCCATTGGATTTCAAAATTTTGATAGTGTTAAGTTAGGTTAACCCCAATTGTTTTCTGATAACTTCAAATATGCTATGTTCTAGTAGGTTCTTGGAGGAAGCACATTCAAACTTGAAGCAACTAAGGCCTCAGGTAGTACATCATGTGATTTAAATCATCCAAAGATGGCGGAGGTATTTTTGCTATTTATTCGTTATCATATCATTAATTCTTGCTGATAATGTTAGCCTTGATGCTTATGTTTTATTTATTTTGGTATTTCTTTTAAGGCTTCTGAAATGATGCTTCATCAAGTTGAATTGCCTGCAGTCTCCTGCTCGAATTTGAATATCTTGCAAATCAAGTCAACCGTGTGTGCAGATCCAATGGATTGGGCTTCTCGCTTTTCAAGTAAAGCCGTTGCAATCTCGCAAAATATTTCTGAGGATGCTAATTTGAACAAATCTGCTTCTGCACAAGGAGTTCTAAGCCATTTTGCAAATGTTGCTGGTGGTGTTGTTAGCAACTTTCCTAACCACATAGCATCTGAGGGGTCTGAGAAATCCAAAATCAAATTATGGTCAGGAAATCCTCCGAAATGGATTGAGAAGTTTGAAGTTAGCAATTGTTTGATTCTAAATCTCATTGCTCAGTTGTACAGAAAATTTGGGGCA
The DNA here is from genome assembly GCF_001605985.2 of Dendrobium catenatum. Lineage (NCBI taxonomy): Eukaryota > Viridiplantae > Streptophyta > Magnoliopsida > Asparagales > Orchidaceae > Dendrobium > Dendrobium catenatum. The sequence continues at coordinate 2,012,637 of NW_021318618.1, read as the reverse complement.
GACGGCCTTCTTTCTCCTATTTTGCAATCGCTAATTTCTCTTTATCCTGTCATTTTGGGTTCAGGCTGTGACGTACCTGCTGAATCTAATTTTGACTTGTGTGAGCTTCTATTGCAGTACATTGATCATAAGATTGACTCAGATATTGAAGAGCTTTACGTTTGTTGCCGTTTACTGGAGAGGTTTCCTTTTAGTATTTGTTACTTCTTTGTCTTCAAATTTCTTCCGTTATTTTATTGTTTATTATGATGTATGATGGTAATGATGTTTTGGGTAGCTTTAATTTGTCCCCACGCATTATTCAAAGAAATTTTTTATATTCATTAATAAAATAGAAATTGATTTATTATGCCTTACGACTCTTATTGGATATCATATTCGGGAAGAACTACTGATACATACACAATTTCTATTAAGTTGTTGACTTTGTTGAAGATCCTATTGTGAAAGAACTTGTGTCAAAAGATCAGAATAACCAACCCTAAAAGGAAGTAGGAGAGGTTAGTCTTGCTGATTTTTGCAATTAATCTACTATTTTGAAAGAAAATAATATATAATTTATGGCATTTATTTTATTGGGTGCTTTGAATGGCATGTTAATTTGAGAGGTATGAGAGGGAAAGCTTAATTTTATTGCATACAACTATCCCTATTTATAGACTATACAAGATGTCTTAACAAATAAATAAATAACTTCTAATTCATTCATAATTTCCTTAATACGATCCTTCCTAATTAACTACTCTTCTTTGGAAAGAACTCATCGGGAGAGTAATTCTGGCGGGATTGAGAGAGCTTCCCACGGATCATGCTTTGTGGCCATGGGATTTCTTTTAGGTTGAACGGCTATGATTTTAACACTCCCCCTCAAGCTAGGGAATATGGATCTGTCATTCCCAGCCTGCCAATCATTCTGAAAAAGACAGAGCTGTTCAACCCTTTGGTAAGGATATCAGCAAGTTGATCCTTTGATGATATATGGTTTATACATATTAGACCATTTTCTAATTTTTCTTTAATGAAATGTCTATCCACTTCTATATGCTTAGTCCTATCGTGTTGGACTCGATTGTGGGCTATGCTGATTGCTGAATTGTTGTCACAATGTAGCTTCATGGGATCATTCCACTTGATCCTTAGATCTTCTAGAATCATCTTGATCCATAGTAAGTCACATATTCTCAAGGTCATAGCTCTATATTCTGCTTCAACACTAGATCTTGCCACCACATTTTGTTTCTTTCTTCTCCACATAACTAAGTTCCCTCCAAGAAATGTGTAGTATCCAGAGGTAGATTTTCTATCTACTAGTGATCCCACATAATCAGCATCCGTGTATTTTTCTAGGGATATTACGGGATCTCTTCTAAAGAGAATCCCTTTCCCTGGGTTTTCTTTAAGGTAGTGCAGTATCCTGTCTACCACTTGCATATGAACCCGCTTTGGATTCTGTATAAACTAACTGAGCATGCTTACAGCAAATGCTATATCTGGTCTGGTGTGGGAGATGTAGATCAATTTTCATACAAGTCTCGGATAAGACCCTTTATCTACATCTAGATTTTCTTTTGCTTCCCCCAGTTTAAGATTTGGTTCTATTGGTGTTGGTGCTGGTATACAAGCTAAATTACCAATTTTTTTAGTTTAATGTATTTCTGTTGTGAAATGAAGATTCCTTTGCTGGAGTGAGCTACTTCAGTTCCGAGAAAGTATTTTAGTCTACCAAGTTCTTTGATGTCAAATTCATTCGTAAGACTTTTCCTTAAAATAACTTTCTCCTCTTTCTTATTTCTATTCAAGATAATATCATCCACATATAGTAATAATATTGTGACTCCCCCTAAGTATGAGTGTTTAAAAAATAATGTATGATCCCCTTGACTTTATTTATACCCATTAAGAAGCATGAATTTTGAGAATCTTTCAAACCAGGCCCTTGGTGATTGTTTGAGCCCATATGGAGTCTTTTTTAATATGCACACCCTGTTACCTTCAGATTTTTCCGTAAGCCTTGGTGGTATTTCCATAAATATCTCTTCTTCCAGATCCCCATGCAGGAATGCATTTTTCACATCCAATTGCTCCAGATGCCAGTTGTACTCGACTGCTAGTGAGAGTAGTATTCTGACAGTGTTCATCTTGGCTACAGGTGCAAAGGTTTCTTGGTAGTCAATGTCATATGTTTGAGTGTACCATTTTTCCACTAGTCTTGCTTTATATCTTTCTAATGTGCCATCAGCTTTGTACTTTACAGAGAGCAGCCATTTGTAGTCGGCCGGATTTTCACATATCGGTAGATTGATGATCTCCCATGTATTGTTCTTTTCTAGGGCCTCCATTTCATCAATCATGACATTTTTCTAATTTTCATCAGATAAGACCTCAAAAATATCTTTAGGAATTTGGATATCTTCTAGTATAACTAAGTAATTTTCGTGTGAGGATGAGAAGTTATTGAAGGATATAGAGTTGGTTATATGGTATTAGGGAGGTGGTGAGCTTATCTTATTTCCAGGAGATGGTTCAATTCTTGGATCTGCTTTATAGTACAATCTGAATTTCTGAGCCTGGAGTATACCTTCCCAAATATAATGACAGATTTATCTTTTGTTTTCTTATCATGGTTTTCTGGTGGATTGGTTTGAAGTGGTGCAGGAAGGTCAAGAGGCACTAGTTCATTTTTCTTATCTTCCTCAAGTGCAGTTTCACCCTGAAGATGAGGCTTGAAAAAATAAGAATTTTGTTCATCACAGGTAATGTCAATAGAGATAAGGGTTTTTCTTGTAGGTAGATAATAATACTTGTAATCTTTTTGGGCGGCTGAATAGCCAAGAAAGATGCATTTGAGTGCTCTTTGATCTAGTTTTTCTCTATTTTGGCTGTGTACTTAAAAGTAATGGATAAAAAAGCATCTAAATATACTTGAACATATATGAAAGACTAATAGCTTGATCAATACAAACATTTTCTTAGGTGTTTAGTAGATTTTAGAATTGGACCTTGCAAACTTAGTATAAAGAGTTGAATATTTGAATAAGTCTCAAGATAAAAAACCAAGCCTTAATATAGATCTTAGAAAATATTATGACCATTTAATAGTTTTGATTTTAAATAAAAATTAAAATTCATATGCGTATGTTTTGCATAATAAGAATATTTAAAAAAATAAAAGGAAATGCCATGCATGCAATAACGGCAACAACAAGCCTTTATTCCACTATATGTGGTTGGCTTCCATTTTGTCCTGTTAAGAGTCAAATTCTCATCTAAATCTAATAAAGCAAGGTCATTTCTAATATTTTCTAACCAAGTCTTTTTAGGTAGACTACCTTTCTTAACATAAGTCAAATCTAATACATCTATTTTTCTAATTGGGTCATCAGAAGGCCGCCATTTTATGTGACCAAAACATCTAAGGCAACTCTCTCTAATCTTATCTTCCACTGAAGCTAATCCAACCTTTTCAAGTATATGCTCATTTCATATCCTGTCTCTAAAATTAAAGTCACTCATCCACCTGTGCATACTCATCTTTGCAACACTTAACTTAATATTATGCTTCTCTTTTAATGTCCAATATTCAACACCATAAAGCATTGCAGGTCTCACTACAATCTTATAGAATTTTCTCTTAAGTTTGAGAGGGACTTTTCTATACCAGTAGAAGTAAAAAATTAGTAAGAATCAATTTTTACATGTAGAAGAGCAAGAACGAAACTTTTATCTGGTGCGAGATTTTCTGTTAATGGCTTATGGTGGGTGAATTGGTATTTTAAAAAAGTCTTTTGCTTAAGATAAAAAAGTGAAATGTGGAAAGTGATTTAAAAGAATAAACTATTTAAACAAAACCACATGCAAATATTATTATTTTTTTAGTCTTAAGCAAAATAGTACACTACGAACAACTTGATTCTCATTCACATAATAATTGTTTATGTTTCGTTATTTTTTTAGATATTTGAACAAGCTTGAGCAATTTTTTTTTTAGTTCATGAGCAAGCTTGATCATTGACCTACTTATTTATGTCTTTGAATATATTTATTTGTTGTTGAATAATTAGCTTGATAAGACTGGATTAAATGCTTTGTTAATGATGCTTTGTTTATAAAATGACTTATTCTGTATTCTTATATTTTTTATATCTCATGCACTTTAGAAACTATATATATCATCGTGTGTATAAATATAAATATTCTTGTATAAGTATGACTTATTAAGTAAATAGTTTGAGAGAGATTAAAAATCTAGTTTTATCATTCAGAAAATGTTTAAAATAATATTTAGCAAACTTTGTCGATTGTGATGAATTGTTTTATAATAGATTATGACCACATTTATTTTTAATAGTTGCATTGTATACATTTAGTTAGGGTCTATTAAGGCTCAATTATGGTTTAAACTCAACAATAGAATTAATTAAAGAGCTTTAACAAGTTGTTAAAACTCATAGCATGTTCATGCTCAGCTTGAATTTGATAAGATGAAACATGTGAACGTTTGGAACAAGAAAATACTTGGCCTGACTTGGGTCATTTACTATCATATACATATAAAGGACATTCATGGTAAAGTAACTTAGTGTATGTTTTTTGTAAATATCGTTGTTGTAATTGATGAGACTTCTATTGAAATAGGTGAAAATTTTAATAAATGTTAAGAAGATAAAGGGCTTAGAATTAGCAAAACAAAAATTGAATACTTGATATGCAATTTTTGTGCATGTATTATTGATGTTCTCAATTAATGTTACTTAATAGATAAATTGGATGGATGGTGTGATAGGTTCTAATATTTTGATCTATTACACAAAAAAACTATGAAATAAATGAGGTTTTAACATATGGATCTATTGTTGGGTGTTTACAATGGTCGATTTCTTCGTATTTATTGTGGCAAGGGAATATCATGGAACCATGGCAATTTCTTATAGATATAATTAGTTTGGTTATGATGTTTTTTATTTCATTATTGGGTGTTGAAGAAATCGTAGGCAAGTTGAATGCGACAAGAATGAGAATGCTTAGATAGAATGGTAGCAAAATTGGTTTGGATACATTGAAACGTGATTCCATTGGAGGGCAATAGATGTAGCATTTATTGAAGATAAGATAATGGAAAATAGATTTGGGTGTTTTTAATGGGCATGAAGAATAGAATATGCTCCAATATGACTAATAATAAAATTAATGTTGAAGGATTAACAGAGAAAGGTGATATTGATAAAATTCAAAAAGTTTGTGTAAATAGGTATAGCACCTTATACAACACTCAAAAGTCAAAACGAACAAATAGAGCATGATGATTCATAATACTAATCCCAAATAGTTTGGATTTTTCTAAGGCTAATTATGATGATAAAGTAAACATGCATGTTATTGTCATTTGCTTGGAGACTCTCTGCCTCTGGACCTTATTTCTTTTTTTTTCTGTATTTTAAATTGATTGTTTTATCTTTTCTTCTTTAATGAATCTAGTATTGGATGATAACCATGTTTTAGTCTCTAGGAATAGATGGCTTGATCCTATAACTTGGAAAGTTTTACAAATTGAAATGTAGGCTAGCATTGTCATGGTTGCATTGTTTAGTCTGCTGATGGGAATTTCTCATCTACGTATGCCTTTTAGGAGAAATGATACATTGCGCTTGGTAACATGGGCCATTGTTATTTTATAATGTTTAGGACTTACTGTTTTCGTGTGCACATGGGCATGCTATTTGTTAATCAATTGCTTATGAATTTGTCTTACTACAGAAGGGGGTGATGATACTATAGTCCGTCAGTTTCTAAGCAAACAAATCTCTAAAGTAACTAAATCGAGCAATCAACCCAATATAATCCAAATGCTGAAATCAACCTAAAGGCATAGTTGTCAATTGCTTAGTCAGGTTAATCAAGATTAATTTTACAAATATTCTATTTTTTGCACATACAAAGTTAAAAAGAAGCTTTGCCAATACATTGAAGCCATTTTGGGGCTTACAAGACCACTCCAAGGAGGAAAGAGTCTAATCAATCCTTGGTAAGTCAAATGGATATTTTTGGAATCAAATAAACCGATTTCTGTCTAGGTTAATCCCCAAATAAATCCGATTTGTCAAACCAGGGAAGTTCAAACCTGGTAGAACTGAGTTCTTCTTAGATCACCTGAAGGATTATGCCAGATTGTCACTTAATTCCACTTTGAACTATTAGTATCCAGCCAATCTAATTTTTTTGCAAAGTAGCTTTATTGAACCAATATATATTGTTTATCCATTCCACAATGTAGTTAGATCTTCATCAAACCAATTTGTGACAAATGTTAGAATTTTAAGAACACACTTTTGAACCATAAGGATTAGACTAGTATTTGACTTTGGACGATCAAGTTTTAGTGTTATTAATGCAACTTGGATGAGATGCACAAAGAAAATCTTCAGCTTTTAACTTAAAAAAAGAAAGTTTACTTTTAATATAATATGCTTTTTTTATTGTAAATGATAATTTCATAAGCATCAAAATTCAAAATTTCACAAGAAAATAGTGAGCAAGCATAATTTTTCAGTAACGACCAATAAATTATGAAAAGGAAATCTATTGTGTACAACAACAACAACATCAAGCCTTTATTCCACTGTGAGTTCTTTTTCTTCATTTTATCTTATTAAGAGTCAAATTCTCATTTAATTCTAATAAAAAATGTCATTTCTAATGTTTTCTAACCAACTCTTTTTAGGTTTACCTCTATTTTTCTTAACGTAAACCAAATCTAATACATCTAATTTCCTACCCCGGTCATCGAAAGGCCGCCATTTATGTGACCAAACCATCTAAGGCGACTCTCTCTAATCATATCTTCCACGGGAGCTACTCCAATATTTTTATGTATTTGCTCATTTCATATCCTATCTCTAAGAGTAAAGCTACTCATCCACCTAAGCATCCTTATCTCTGTAACACTTAATATTATTCTTCTCTTTTAATGGTCAATATTCTGCACCATAAAAAGCATTGTTGGTTTCAACATCTTCTTATAGAATTTTCCCGTTAAGTTTGAGGGTACTTTTCTATCACACAACAAACCTAATGCGTGATACATACAAAAGAATAATCATACGTACAAATCAATGAGTAATCAATTTAAACTAAGAAAAGTTATAGGCATTGTAAATTGTAGACATATGAGCTATTCCCCGCTTGTGCCAACGGACATATATTGGCTAAGTGAGAGTTTAGGTTTAAGACAAGCTACTGCTACTATGGCTTCTAAGATGGCGATGCATAGTGTTTATCCTTTAATTCAAAAGTCATATCTCTGATCCTTGATGAGGATGGTATTCAAATGCTATGAATGCTATGATCTTCCATGACATCAATGACAACATGCTAGTGTAACGCTACAGTCTATGCCAAGGAAATAATTTATACTTCAAATGTCATGTTTATGTGTAGATCCTTACAATATTCAATGATTACCATGCATATGTTTCTATTCCTATTTTAACATTATTTAGAATTGTTATATGCTCACAATTATATACTTATATGCAACTCACTTTTAGTTGATGAATATTTCCAAGAAAGCATCTGAAGTAGATCTTTTGTAGAGAAGGATTGTATTCAACTAAAGAGCAGTTCAATTAGGTACATGTGTGACTATGATAGATGTACAGTTTTGATAATATTCATGATGCTGTGGTCAGTGGGATTCATAGAATTGAGATGTTTGTATGGATGAATATTGTAATCAAGATCATATGAAAATGCATATTATACACTCTACAATTCTCTATCTTTCAGTTATTTGAATGAGATAGAGGATTAACAACATGTTAATAATTTGGGTGATATTTTGGATGCTTATACATTATTATCAACTATCATATAAAGCGTTTGTAATGTATGTATATGAAGCTAAGAATTGTATAAATTCGATTATTTTGTCATTATGTATGTAAATGTTTTGATAACATTAAACCTAACCATTCTGTCATGCTCATTTGTTCATTCTTTGATTTATTCTAAACTCTTAAGCCAAACCATGACGCAAAGAACTAGAACAAAGGGTATGAGAGCAAGGATAGAGAGAAATGAAGGCGACTACTGCGAGCCTTACTATGAATGTAAGGAGGTACAATACTGGGAACAAAATAGAGGGGGATATATTGCAGCAGAAGCATGGAACAATAACGTGAAATAGTGGAAGAAATAGGGAGAAACAACAGGAAATAGTGGCAAACTAATGGAACAATTGGAATAGGGACAATTACTGGTAATAAAGATATAAAATGGGTAGCATTGGAGTTTAACTGTACTGGTGGTGATTCAGTGACAGGGTAAAGAAACCGGAAGGAACTAGCGCATAGTAGGTTAGTAAAATTTTGTAAGATGAAATGATTGTTTGACAGCGGGTCTCTTTCTAATTCTCATTGCAACAATGTTAAATTAAATATGAATTTCTAAATCTGTTGACTTGGAATTCGACGGACCTATTTGAAATCATATGGTAATGACCTAAATCTAATAGAAGACTCGGAATATTAAAGAGCACAATTTGTTCATGTATTAACATTCATCGTATTTAAGTTTTAACAAACTAAAAGAAAACTAAGCACAATGGTTAGTGCTCCTCACTTTCTGTGCTTTTGATGAATGTATAATTTCAGATTTCCATCAGAAACATTAAGCTAGTGAAGTTCATAGTTGGCTTGATTTAAAACCCCGGAATCATGAATGTCTCTATGTTGGACTTTGTATGCAAAGACATATGCAAGCTTTGATAGTCATGCCTACAAATAATGTGAAATTTTGCCAGTACTTGAGATTGCCTTGAAAACTGTGTATATGTTTGATGTTATTATGAAGTCATGGATATGCATGCGACATCCAAATTGGCCAATTATAAGTAGCAGGGCATAAGGCTAAGGCCATATTCTTAGGATACAAACAACCTTCTACAAGTTAAGGTCTGCTTGATTGTTTATCTAGGCGCAACTCCCTCAGTGGGCTATGAAGCTACTCATTTTACCAGAGTGCCTCTTGTGCCAGACCATGTTTTCTCTAGAAACAACAGTATAACGATATGAGAACATTTCAAGTGCTAATTTTGTTCTTGGATTTTCTTAGATATGCTTCATCTTGGCTAGTTTGGTTGAATGCTAATCTCTATTATGCCAGTGATTACTAGATATGTACTCTCTCAATGTATTTTCATACATTGTACTGCTAAAAAAAGTTATACTGGTATATTTGCTTGAAGAAATTTGGTTTCTAATGCTAATATGAAAGTAGAGTTTAAGTTACCATTTTCTAAATATGTTATTACCACAGGTTAACAACGATGTCAAATTTCTTTTCGGAAGTCTACAGCGCTTTTCTTCCTCCACTTCAGGTAATGCTTTGAAATCCTTTATTCATTTGTTGCGTTGAAGCATTTTTGGCAAAGGGGTAGGACTTGTTATGTGTTATCAGAGTGTATCTAGTCTTTTTTACATCCTACTGGGTTTTAGCTTTTATGAGTGTTTCTTTAGTAAAAGAAAACATGAATGCGGTATGTGTTTTTCCAAACTATAAAGTTTTGGTTATATTAAGCAGAGAAGTTTTGCAAACACTTCTAATTTCTTATGGGCAAAAAAAAAATGCTCAAGTATTCTCCTCTCTGCATTAAATCATATTTTCATTGTTTTTATTTCAATTCTTATTTGATTTACCCGTGTATCATTTTTTGCACTTGTATTCAGAACATTATTATGATCTAGCATATTAAATCTAAGAAAATAGTATGTTATATGCTTTAATACTGGTGGAAAACTCATTTCAGTCAGAAGGTATTGCATATAACTAATTATTTTGTTATATTGCATATTGTGCTTTTGTTTTTAGTTAAATTCCTTGAGAATCATGCTATATTTAGACTCCAATCATCGGAAAGACTAATGTTTTCTTCCATGATGGCATTAGGGGAAGTTTCTTTAAAATTTCTCATTGGATCTGTTCTCTTCTGTTAGATGATGTGAACTTTCCCCTGGAGAAAAAATGATTATGGTAGATAGTTGATCAAACTTATAAAGCCATGAAGATAACATGTTCATGATTAGTTAAACTTAAATAAGTTTGAATGTTAAGCTATTTTAGTTTTGATGGTTTTAACTCTCCATAGCTTACAGTAAAGCATTTTTCTAGCTATTTACTAGTCAATCTTACGATCACAATTCACCAGCTCATTATTGATTGTTACTTGGGACGACTTCTTTCCTAGCAGTTTTAACTAGGAAAATCCTAATTTTGTTGAAGACACATGATGTGAAGAAGATGTAAGGCTCTCTAGGATGCAAAGACACATATACGGGGACATGAATACAAGACACATCTATTATTAAAAATATAGGATTCTGACATGCATTGGACTTGACATTACAATTTTTGTGTATTGTAAGTAAAAAATAATTCATATAAATTAAATGAATAAATAGAATAAATTTATAGAGTTATATGGTAGTGATCATCATTTTTTATTGCAAAATCCACATAAAAATATATATTAAATATTAAATAGCACAACTTAAACAAATGATAGACAACATCATAGCATGAAAATTGTAAGTGTTATTTAAATTTTTTTTTTTTTAAATAATGTTTCATTATGTGATAAATTTATAGAGTTATATAGTTAAAGATTATTTATTTGGAGAATTCGTCTCCATTCCCTTTAATTATTTGGAGGACCTCAGGTTTCGACAAAAGAGTAGAGAATGTTAGTCATCAGGTTGTTGTGCTTCGGGGTTAGTTTTGGCGTCAAGAGGAGAAAGAATGTTAGTCGTCAGACTTTGTATTGTATCTTTGACATTCAGATTCTCTTAGGAAATAAGCATGCGAGAGTCGAGCTTTGGAAGTTGGTGGCTAGATTCGTTGATTCGACAATATCGACCCGAAGCTTAACTAATCATGCAAGAAAGTAAAAAGTCGGACCGGAAGATTTGCTTAAGAATTGCTGGAGAGGGAAATGAAAAATAGAAAAAGTGAAATTTTTTTATTAAATTTTATTTTAGTTTTTAGAATGCGTGTCGAACATGTGCGTTTGATTTTTTTTTTTTAATCAGATACGTGACAATCGTGTTTGAACACGTATCGGGTGCGTGTCTGTAATCGACGTGTGTTGGATGCTACATACCTCCTTAAGATAAAGTGTTGGTGCATCATATCCCTCAAGAGGGACAAGATAGGTTAATAAATCAATTTGATTTGAATAATTTTGGTTGTCTTCTACACATCTATGCACTTTTTTTTTCTTTTAAATTATTTCTTTAGATTTGGATATGACTAATTAAGTTGTTTTGTTCAAACTTGAGCAGATTGCAAAACATAGTGCGTTGGTCCAATCCATCTTGGTTAGTTTTTAATTAATTTGGGTTAAATCATGTATGCTGAAAATTCATTTAATCAAATCAAAATATTTGAAAATCAATCTATTTTCTAGATATAGCTGGGAGAGCTAGAATGTTTTGAATTCTTATCTTTGTCTAAAACTTTTTTCTCTATTTATGCTGCATTAATTGTAAAAAAAGCCCGGGGTTATAGAAGGAAGAGATGAAATTTTACCAATGATAGAGGCTTCATCATTAATGGATGCTCGCTTTGAAATAAAATATGACAGATCAAACTCAACCTCTCCAAATAGGCCTTGCCTACACTCTAACAGTTTTTTGAATTGCGAAGCTTTGATGGGTTTTGGCCTTTTCAAAATCATCAGCCTTTCTAAATTAAAGATCCATGGAGAATAATTTAGTTTATTAAGTTGTCTCCAAAAAATCGTGAAGTTGTTTTTATTCAACATTAAGATGGGAACTGAAGAGATGACAAATTTCAGAAAGATAGATTTGAGGTAATGTACAAGTCTAGGGAATGGGTCTATTGGCTTCCTTTTCAATAATCAGGTTATAAAAAAAAGTTTTTCATCTAGAAGATCAGGAATATATCTACAGGGTTGGGACTTTTTTTTGTATAATAATTTTGGCCATCGCTAGAAAGATGGAGGTAGATCTAAATTAATTTGGCTAGAAAATATTAAAAATGGATATTTTTTATTAGATTTAAATGAGAATTTGACTCTTAAGTAGATAAAATGGAGAAAAAAGATTCACTTAGCCAACCACGTAGTAGGATAAAAGCTTCTTGTTGTAAAAAATTTTGGCCATCATGATGAACATGTGACGTGAAGGTTAATTCTTAGCAGGGTATACAAGTTTTGAAAGAAGACAAATTCTAGGAATCCAAAAGAGCCACATCTCATGGTGTAATTTTATTTTTGCTGATTCCTGAAAAGGAGGGTTACAAGAGGGATTATCAACCAATGTTTAAAATTGCGTATTCGGGTATTGAGGCGTTTTTCATTCGTGAGGCGAGGCGTAAGCTTTAAGGCGTTTTGAGGCGTAACCTACAAAATCAAAAGATTGCGTAAACATAAAATGATAAATTTTTTATATACCCCCCCCCCCCCCAATTAATGAAATTCATATGCTATCGTTGAAGGTCAGACTTGATACACAAGCTTCTTGAAGATTGATTGCAGAGATTAAATGTTGTTCATTTTCTATAATTCTTTTAAGTGGAAATGACAATTGCAAGAATGAAATTATCAAGTTTATATATCCTTTCAATGATTTAAAGCATTCTACCCTTAAGGGCCGTTTCAACGAGAGGAAAGGTCTCATATAGCCAAGAAAACTTAGTTTTGTTGTAAAATCATGCTAAGTAAAATACATTGAAGGCCAGTATGTGGGGTAACCAAAGGCTAGGACATTAGCTGAATTTGAAATAGTTTTGGCGTATGTTTACAAGTTTTTTTCTGTTCTAATTTGTCTTTAGTTTTATTAGCGATTATTTATGTAGTTTTTTAAGAGGCTTTTTTACAAGTTTAATACGCTTATATAAAAATTGATTTGGATATTTTAGTTTTAGTTTTAATTAATTCTGGTCTAGCCAAGTCGTGTCTGGTTATGCAAAAACTGGAAAATGATGCCATCATGTAAGCATTGGCGGAAACCAAACCAAAGTTTCAAGACTTGGTCAAGGATGAGACTAGAGTTTTAGGTGTGCAAGCAAGCTTCCAAATATAATATCTGCCTTGTCTTTTCTCCATCTTCCAATAGTATTACTAGCAAGTATGTATAGCCTTTTTCCAACCACTCTCCATCTTCTTGAAAACAGCAGTAGGGGATAAATCTGCGACTTTATTCCTTTCTCTGTGCAAGTATATACGTTGTTGTATTCGATGCCATATGTTTTTGCAATATATTTTGATATGATGACCATCCTTGCAATTTATGATAGTTTTATTTGTTTGTTGATCTATATATCCTTTATTGTTGCTTTTATTTCCATTTTTGTCAAGCATGCGCAAATCTTCAGGTATTCATGTTACACACAATTCAGTTTTTCACTTCAAATTCCTTCAATCTGCTTTTGTATCGTACAAACGTTTTCCTCTCCATAGATGTCCATTTGACAAAATGTTGCAAGTTTACCAGAAAAGAATTCTGCACATTTATTTTTGAAAGAATCCTTGTTTAGTCTACCTGAGAAATTCGCCACAACCCATTGCAATTGAGAGGTATAGGATTATCGCAGCTCTGAGATACTGTGACCCTCTAAAGCATTTTTTTAATCCTATTATGGATCTCCGGTGGTGAACTGAACAAATGCCCTTTTGATTGGTAATCTTGTCCATGCATTTTAGTCATCAATATGCAACGTTTTTTTATGAGTTAGTTGCTTTAAACATTAATTTGGTGATATTGATGCACTGCAATTAACTAGATAAGATCCAACATTTATGGATCATGAAATATGGTTTTAGTTTGCATATAAGATAAAGTTGTAAAACAAACTTTCAAAATAAAGGCCTAATGATTGCAGTTGAATATTTTTAGCTTTCTAAATTCTTTTTCTTCTTTAATGATTATTGATGAATTTTAGCTACTTGTGGAGTCACTTGAAGGTTCCTTGAAGCAGGGTAGATGAAAAAAATTTTGTTGGTGGGAAAACAAATTTACTATGTTAAATGTACACTCAATTTTCTCATTAAAAAAATGATACTGCTTTGAGGGACTTGTAGTTAATTATTCTGTTGAAAAATAATGATAATTATTAAAAACTTATTTTCAAAATCTATTTATAACGATCAGATTTTCTTTTTTTAATACTTCAAATAATTAATAGCTGAGATTAATTATTAAAAATTATAATTATTTGATATTAAAATTTTTTATATTAATAAAAAATCTTACTATTTTCTATATTTGATTATTATGATATTAATATTTTATATAAATATTTTTATTAATATCAATTATTATTATTATTATTGTAAAAATAAGAAATAAAAAATCAAATCAAAGAAAATATTTTTAATCAAAATATATCCTATAGATAACCACTTACCCATCTCTCTCTCTCTATCCTCATTCTCATATTTTACTACCTACGTCATTAATACTTCACAAGCTGCACAAAACATTTTTGCACTACCCCTCAAACGATGCTTGTTGCAGCTTTTGGTAGGTTGAGAAATTTTATAAAAGAATTTCTTTTAATAAATTATTTTTAGCTGGGCCAGTGAGGGTACCAGCCCCCTAGTGTCCCTACTGTACATCCGCCCATGATTCAAGTTATGTGTTTGATTGAATTATTCTTTTTTCCCCTCTCTTTCACCCTGGGCTTAATCAAAAAATGTTTTTGAGGTTGAAAATTTGTGATATGGTTTACATCAAGTTATTTGTATGAAATCAAGAATGAAATGGTTGAGAAAGGTAGATATTCCACTGCCACTGTTGAAGGATTCACCTAATGATGCATTTTTATTTTGTTATATTTTATATTTTATAGTCATCAATTTTCTTAATTTTTTTTAATATAAATTTGTGGTGATATTTAGTGTTTAGTTATTAAGGTTATGTATGCAGAGTTTGTTAGTCATGTTTTAAAATAAGGTGGGTTAACCAAGTATTTTTCTATTTCTGTTGTATTATATAAAGGATCAGCCTTAAGCCCATATCTTTTTGCTTTAGTCAATGGATGTTCTCACTAGAGATTTGCAAGAGGTTGTACCATGGTGTATGCTTTTTGCTGATGATATTCTTCTTGTTGATAAGATTAGAGAGGGAGTTGAAGGTAAACCTGAATTATGGAGGTCAACCTTAGAGTCTAAAGGTTTTCGTTTGATTAGATCTAAAACCAAATATATGGAGTGTAATTTTAGTAGTAATAGATCTAGTGGGGGGATTGTGAATTGTGACTTTGGACGATCAAGTCATTAAAGAGAGTACATGTTTTAGATATCTTGAGTCTATTATTCAGAGTGATGGTTAAATAGATGAGGATATTATTAGTGGAATTCAAGTTGGATGGTTGAAGTGGAGGAATGCATCGGGCTTGTTATGTCATAGAAAAGTCTCCCTCAAACTTAAGGGAAAATTCTATAAGATGGTGGTGAGACTTGCAATGCTTTATTGTTCAAAATGTTGGCCATTAAAAGGAAGCATTTTATTAAGTTAAGTGTTGCAGAGATGAGGATGTGAGGTGGATGAGTGACTTTACTCTTGGAGATAGGATATGGAACGAGCATTTACGTGAAAAAGTTGGTGTAGCTCCAGTTTAGAGATCGCCTTAGATGGTTTGGTCATATAAAATTACGGCCTTTTGATGACCCAGTTAGGATAGATGTGTTAGATTTGGCTTATGTTAAGAAGGTAGAGATACACCTAAAAAGATTTGGTAAAGAGATATTAGAAATGACATTTCTTTTATTAGATTTAAATGAAAATTTGAACTTTAACAGGACACAATAGAGAAAAATGATTCATGTAGTCAATCCGACATAGTAGGATAAAGGCTTGATTTTATTGTTGTTGTTGTTGATGATGATATTTAGTGTTTCAGACATCTTCTGAATTCGCCATAAAGCAGTAAATAAAAAGTCATAGCGCCAGGTTTCTAAATTAACATAACTATGCTAGGTGAGTTTGTGGGCTTTGTTTTGTTTTTGCATGTTTAGATTGATTCGATTGTATCAGCTGAGTTTGTTTGATGCGTTGCAATACTTAGTCACGTTCCTTGTAATTCTATTTTTTTACTATTTGGACATCAGAGATGTTACCTGTACTTTTGCCTTCCTCAATTGTCTTTTCATTTCCAACATAGGAACCTAATGCACTTCTATGATTGTTTATCATTGTTACTTCTATTTCTACTAGATTTCTGTTAATGAAACCTATGGAGGAACTCTACAGCTTCCTGGGCGTGGAGATTAGCTACGCATGCAAAGGGCAAAACAAGGTGATTGTTTCGATCAATAATTTTCATTGTCTGCACTTTTATCGTTTCTTCTTTTGTAACGGTTCCCTGTTAATGTTGCACATTTGCTCCTGTTTCTGCATTCTCTTTATCCATGTTCATCACCGATTTCTATTACACTTCATTTTTCTTTTTTTTTGCACTATGATTAATCGTAAATAACACGCATTCATGTTTATCATTCATGCTTTAATTGCTGCTACGTTTGTCATCTATAACTTAGCAGCAGATGTTAGCTAATCATGCTAAGGCCTAACTAGGTGATTGTTTCGATCCATATTTGCCAATTTGTGCTCTCCTATCTTTTCTAGAATTGTTTGTGCAATGAAAATTTTGAAAACTAATGGTTGAATCGTGAAGATTAATTACCTCATAATGTGTGGCTCAATCTAGTTGAAGATTTGGGTTCAGTTTTTCAATATTTTGGGCTATCAAATCTTATCCCCCTTTGAAAAAAATTATCTCTTTTTTTTTTTTTTTTGGCAAATCCAACTCGATTCTTCCCATTGTTCCACTTTACCTATCACAGAGAAATAAAAAGCAATCCCATAGAAGCTGATAACGAGCTGTTGTTTTTCTCAGTGCTGGTTCGTGTTGGTGGCAGACTTAAGGCTGTCAAGGCTTGGCTCAGGTTACCTAGATGGCTAGATCCATTTGATGTTAGACTAGCTGTGCGGTACTGTTGATGGTGGACGATCGCAATTGATTGATACAAAGTTCATTGGTGATAGTGGTCAAGGGTGTCAATGAGAAATCTTTAGAGGAAGCTTTCATGATCATGTTGGAGAGATTTTCACAAGCTAGGTTGCTTTTAGAAGTTAAACAATGAGTGATTGGTTTATATATACCTTTAATCTATTTTGAGGTGTTTTTCATGAAAGAATAAAGAAAGAAAAATGGGTTGAAAAACTAAACCGGTAGAAAAGTTTTTGTAATTGTTTTTAGTGAGGTGGAACCCTTATCTCCACTCATTTCCCTATTTAAACCAACCCACTAACCCCAAAAAAAAAGTACAATCCAGTAGAAGCTTATTATGAGATATTTTTCTCGAGTTTATTCTTATGTGGTGGCAACCATCAATCAGAAGCTAGCAGGGCCGGTGGTGGGTGTTGGTGGCAAGCTCGATATTGTTGAAGCTCGGCTTGAGTTTTGATATTTATCTAGGGTTAGTCTTCTTTCTAGGCGTTATCAATCGAGGGGAGATTGAGGTTGATTGACTAAAAGGTTGTTGGCAACAATGGTCAAAATTGGTTACTGTAGAAAATCTAGAATTGGAGGGATCTTTCTTGGGTTGAGTTGCTTTTGGGAGATAAACATTGAGTGATTGAATTTTTTTTCATTGTGCGTGTAGATATAATAACTATAAGAACAATAATAATAATAATAATAAATCATTGGAAATAATGTGAGAAGAATAAAAATAACAAAAAAATAGAAAGAGAAGATAGAAGAAAGAGAACATGGGAAAGAGAATATTGAGTGTTATATTTTGTATTTGTTTTTTATATGGAGGAACACTAATCGCTTTGTGTGATCATGAATTTAGGTGATCATTTTCAGAATCACTTATATTTCTGTACCCTATTTCTAACTTTCTTTGGCAGATATTTTCTGGTTCTCGCAATCTTTTATTGCTGTTGCAGTTTAGATTTTTTTCCCAACTTAGTTGAAGTAATCATAGTATTAAGCTCTTATTATTAGAACTGCAAACCATATAACTAGGTAATATATTCATAGTACAAACATCTGCTAAGGCAGTAACTTAGGAATGAAATACGGAATAGCCCTCCTAAGAGAAATTTTTTGTTGCTTTCCATCTAAATGGAGATTATGAAAATTTCGGAGTGATGATTTGAATGAATATTTACAGAACTATATTAATTTTTGATGAATTTTGGCATGCTGTTTTTTACTTTTGCCTGATCTTTGTTGCTTGAACTTTGGGTTGCCGTCCCATTTCTCTAGTTTTGTTCTTGTCATTTTTTCATGCGGAGATTTGCCAGACTTGTTTTCTAGAGATTCTCCGTTGCTTCTTCTTCACTAGATTCAAATGGTTTTGCTTGGCAGGATTCAAGTTGACTTTGCTGGATTCGATTACAATGCGATTAGGAATAGTTTGTTCAATCGAGTTCTTTTCAAATATGGCCGGGTATCCTTTTCCTACTACCTGTATAGCTATTATGATTGTATTTAGTTTTTGTTCTTATCAAGTGTGGAAATAGCTTCTTCATCCTTCTTTTTTTTTTTTTTTTTTTTGGGGCAATAAAATTGAGATGTATATAATTTTTTTTTGTTTTAGACATGTATTTATTAAAAATAGATCTATGAAGTAATTGCCCTCCTGAGTTTTTCATGAAGGAAAAAATCATTGAAATTTTAAACGGTTGTCATCATTGAAAAAATATTATATCCGAACATATTTATTAAATTTGGATTAATATAATACAAGAAATCAATTAAAATTTATAAATTGTTAATTTTAAAATAAATTAAATGATTTAAATACTTTTAAAAGTAAAGAGCATTAATTTGATTCCATGGCTTGTTGTTCTCGCTGCTGCTCCATGACCCGTTTTTTATTCTTTTATATAGAGCAGCACAGAATCTGCATTTTTTATATTTATAGAAATACGGATATTTTTTAATTAGGTAAATGATGTTATAATCTCACAAACTAAAAAAAAAAAATTAAAATTGATAATTTTCTTGATTCATATTATTTGACTGCTTCGGAAGTTGTAATTTAACACGCTGTTTTAATGGGCGCATAATACATTTCAATTTGATTTGCAAGTTTATACTCACCACCTTATAAGTGCCAGCCCAAAATAAAGCAGCAATATTTAACAAAAAAAACTATTTTCATGCAATCTCTATTGAATTTAACATATTTTCCTAAAATTTCTTTCTTAAAATCAAGCAAGCTATAAGAATGACTTAAAACAATTTTATTATTCATAATGATAAGAGTCAAAACGAATGTCTATTTTGATAATTATAACAAAAACAATTGCCCACCCAAAACAACATATTTATAAAATCTCAAATTTATATATATCATGAAAGTATAAAATATTAGCCTTCTTAATTTTATGCAAAACATTACACAAACATAGCCACGAATTGGACATTAAGTAATATAAAGTAATGCTATAAAAGTATTCGGATAAATAAATAAATCCCGTCATTACAAGAATAAGAATGCATGATATGCATATGCCACATAATACCTCCACGTTCCTTAAAAAGAAAAATTTTTTGGGTTAAAAAATATACAGTAAAATAAAGCTTTTCCATCGTTTATTATTATTATTATTATTATTATTTAATAGCTTTCCATCGTTAAACACGTCAAAAGGATGAAATTATTGTTGCCTTGCAGCTAAAGCTTAAAAATGAATTTAAAAAAAAAACTTTAAAAAATAATATAATCTTAATTACACATATTTACAGCACATAAATGCTAAATTACTGAGAAAAAAGAAAAAAAAAAGTAATGTGGGTGTGTTTTGGTTGTGTTGTGGATTTTCTCATCTCATATCTCTTTGCTTAATGGTGCTTCTCCTCCTATAGGACTTCTCTTTAGGTCGTAAGCTCTGCCTGCAGTCATTCAGATTTACATGATGTTTTGTACATTTCTAGTTTCCAGAATAATTGAAATTAGACTGGTTCAAGAACTTACTTTGCTGTAGACTTGCTGCTTCCATCTTTCTGCAACAAGACAAACTTAAGATGATAAAATAAACAAACACAACTGAGTGATGTAAGAGAGAGAGAGATATCTAAATTGAATTTTAGTTAAGGTTTCGTTTGGAATGATTTTTTATTGTTTCTTAAAGCAGCTTTTTAGTATAGTTTTTTAGTATAAAAATTTGCTTTAAGAAGCAATAAAAAAACTGTCCAAAATGAAGCCTAAGTTTCATATTCATAATGCATCAAGAAGCTGATTGTTAGATAAGAATAGGGTTGTGAATCTTATTTTTCCTACTAATTTCTCCGCTTCATCCCTCATGGCTGGCAACTAAAGAAGCACCTGCTCTGAGATGAAATCTAGTCCGAATCTATCTACTCCAATCAACATCACTCAATCATAGACTTTTGTTCATCTTGTCACTGATCACAAGCTTACAGGGCAAAACTTCATCTAATGATCAGTGATATTTGTCTTTGGAAAAAGTAAGGATAATCTAATAGGAGTATCTCACACGTCCAATGAAAGAGGCGTGAACTTTTGATTATAGAAGGCCAAAAATAGTACGGCAATCAGAGCCCTATATTGGGTACACATACTCACACCCACCCACCCATACCCAATGGGCATGGATGTGTATGGGTACGCCACGAGTGGGTATGCGTGGGTACTCAACATCATGAGACAAACCGATTTACATTACTAATCACCATATGCATCCAGTATATCAGAATAATCCTTACTCCGCAGTGTGCAGCACCGAAGCATGCCGTGACCACAATAAATTTTGATATGTGGCTTGAAAGTTTGCAGTCAAAGAAAATGGCAAATAAACCTCAAGGCCATTAATCCATGGCAGACTGCATTCAAGAAGCGCGGAAAGTGGGTGGGTATGACATCGTGAAAGTCACCATAGATGGGCTTGGGTGGACAATGCTCGCCAGCGCAGAGCATGGATACCCAATGGGTACCCAATCAGGACCCCATGTAGGGCTCTGATGGCAATGTCATGGCTGATAAATTTCATGACAAATGAAATTGGAGAATATTTCATATATATATATATAACAACCAAGTTAAATTTAGGAAGTGGCACAATATACATACTAATGTTGAGAATACCTCAGCCATTTTCGAGGTAAAGAGTATCATCTATGGCCTTTTTCAACTCTTTAACTTTCAATTGGTAACAACTAGACATCTTTAATAAAATAGAAATGAGGCGCCCAAAAGATAACAATATTGGAATATAAAGGAACAAAAACTAGCGTTAAAGTTCTTATTTGGCCTAAATAAAATTTTAGATAATGTTTGTGGGAGAATTTTAAGCATGAAGCCTCTATCCAGTATTCGTGAAGCCTTCTTTGATGTTCAAAGAGAAGAAAGCAAGAGAAAGATAATGTTGAGGGTGCCTAACAATGTTAAAAACTCTAACAGCGACAGCTATATCCTTGCAGCTCATGGAGCCCAATTCAACTATAATGGTGATAGAGCTAAGAAGATCAAATTATGGTGCAATCATTATCACAAGACTAGGCAAGCTCGTGACAACTACTAAAAGATACAAGGAAAATACCCTAAATTGGACACACTTGTGCCAACTGCTACTGAAAGATACACTGAGAACACTTAGACTACAATCAATAACAATATGAAACCATGAAATGCATGGCAACACAGTCACCACTAAGGCTCCAACATTATCCAACCTAAGTCCATTCAGTGAAATGCAAATTGAAATTTTTTGGCAACTACCATAATCTCAACAAAATCTACAAACTAATGGATTTATGGTGAGCTCAGCTTCTGCTTCTAAAAAGAGCACCTCTCTAAACACACTACTCGTTAAATTTGAAAAAACAAGGTCCTAAATTGTCGGCTCACACCCTTCCAAGAACATAATTGATTTCACTTGAAATATTTTGAATTTTTGTGGATTTTTTAACTTTAATAATATTTAAGCCTCATATAACTAGCTTTAAAATTTGGGGGTACTTTAAAATCAAATTTTCCTTCATTTGAGATTTTATGTCAACATGATTATCATCGAAGTTTTGAATGCCTTCATTTTGATGTTTTCGACATTGTCAACTCTGTTAATAAGTTGCTTGAGGGATCGAATTTAAGATTAACAATTGCAGTTGCATTTATAAGGAAGAATTTGAGTAAGGAAACCAGACATTTGATTGCAAAATTACTCGGTTAGAAAATTTTGTTTCAATTAGTGCTGCAATAATTTATCGAGAGTTAGAAATCTTGTCAACTCAGATCTATGAAATATGGAGAATAATAGTTCTTCAAAAATGGGACTCATGATAATCTTATGAGTAGTGCAGCGTGCTTGAAAACATTGTGTGAAATAGTTTCTCACTTAAAAAAAGTTTGCACAACTCTTGAAATGGGGTATATTCAAATTTCATCTTATTTTTATTCCTTGCAATATTCTTAGAATTCGTTTATAGCCATTTAACACATTTTTTGGAGCATAGGAGGATATTTTGACTTTGATACTATTGCATGTTTTTTCGAAACACATGCATGAATTTCATGGCGATCACAGATATTTCAAGTGAATTA
This sequence comes from Dendrobium catenatum, assembly GCF_001605985.2. Taxonomy (NCBI): domain Eukaryota; kingdom Viridiplantae; phylum Streptophyta; class Magnoliopsida; order Asparagales; family Orchidaceae; genus Dendrobium; species Dendrobium catenatum. The sequence goes on along the minus strand of NW_021318618.1, from coordinate 1,990,037 downwards.
GATGTGCTCACAACAATGATGCTTATTAACCATAATACAAACAAATACATATTACTAGCAGTCCAAAGCAGAGAGAAGCAGGGAGCTATGAATAGCTGAGTCAGGATTGGAGGAAAAATGGTCCTGTTTGAAGAAACCTATATTTTATGAAGTTGTAAAAACACTGGTCTAAATCTATTTCAATTACTGCAGACCTTTCTTTTCGTTAGAATGCTCGAGTACACCTAAAGATGTTTAATAAGACACAGCAGGATCAATGATTCAGCTAAAAACTGAACACTCTTTCATCTTCCTGGTGTAACAGTAAGTTCTAGTTAAAGAGGACTTCTCTGAATGATAAACATGAAGAGAAAATATGACATACAATCGAATAATGGAAGCAGAATAGGATGAACAGATACATAAAGAAAATCATCATAAACCACTAAAATATATAAATTAACTTACATGATTTTCATCCAAACTCTTCTTCCAGGCATGGGCCAACTTAGCATTTCTAACGTTAGAAAAGTGCACAAGAAGCTCTTGAAAATGATTGTATATGCTGCACTCAACAATACAATTGGAAAAGAAGGAGTGTCAGTCTACAGGTTTTACAGTATAACAAGACTCATATTTATGAGAATTTGCAAAGTAGGAAATGATATGGCTGTCTTAAAACACTAAACATATTGAATTATGAAGATGAAAACCAGGATAAGCAGCACAAAATAAGTAAAAATAAAAAAGTAACTTTTAGGAAAACAAACAATCCTTCAGAATCTATGAAAATGAATAGCTTCAATAATTTTAATCATAATATGAAAACTAACCAAGTTCTTCAACCAAAATTGCTAAGGAACAAGCAGATAACTCCTCTCTGTTTGTGTCTCTAATGCAGAAGATAATCATTTAAAAACAAATCAAGTATTCCGATTTACCAATTTTATGTTACTAAGACTCACTCGTTCAATTATTGCTCTATGCTCAAATTCCAAATACATTTAGGATTTTCAGTGAGGCCATTCAACGTTATTAAGATCCACTCCAACCACGACGAGTCTAACAACGAACAAATATGACTCTTAACACAAGAAAAATGCAAAACCTTGCTCTAGAGATGATAAAAACACCTCTAATCATGACTAGATTGATGAGTATAATTTGAAGTTGAACTAGAAAACAATGCAGTTCAATCAAATCAAATTTGATACTAATAAATCTTCTTGAAAAGTTCATATGATTAGAGAGTAGAAATTTATCATAAAAAATGTTTCATTAAACTTCTTTTCCTCAGTGGACGTCTGACTCTCAGACCTAAGCTGCTAAGAAAAACAGATAAAATATGCCTAAAGTAAGCTACATTGTGCAAGCATGCATGATGCATGATTTCGTTTACACGTATCTTCATGCAATTAGAATTAAGAAGCATAAATTGTTTTCAAATCATTGTTTGTGTTTATTTGCTAAAGGACTATTTCCCAGGCAAGAAAGGTATTTCCAATTCCAATTCCACACAAAAGGTATTTCCAATTCCCATTCCAAACAACTTTCAATGATTGTAATCCCTTTAGCAGAACTACTAATTAGGATCCTATAGTAGCAACTCCTTAAAGTGATGTTTTCTTTTGATGAGTATCTTTTGCCCACCCATATTATCCTTTATTGTTGTTATCGTGCCTTATCCCCATGAACTTCTTACGAGTTTTAAACTGTGATTCAATATTTATATGGAGGTCAACTTTGATTAGGGGATTAGATGTTTAGAAATACAAAACCCAAGGCATATAATATTCAGATTTTGGCTTGATAAAATTTTGAGTCTCCCTTGGTTTTGTGCTTTAATGTGTGCTAAATCTTTAAGTGTGATGCAAGTGCAAATATTTATTTTTGGAGGTAGTCTTCTCCTGACACCAGCGCAAGGTCAGACTTCTTTATTTGGTGATTTCTTACCTTGAACTTTTTTGTCTTCAAGACCATGATTGATTTTGAAAGCGTGATTAATCTTTTTCAAAACTGCTACAACTGAAATTTTCAATTATGATATGATTCTTAATCAAAGTGTGTTTTTATAGTTTCAAAATTCTCGCAGAATTTCTTTGAATTGGACGAGCATTGAATAATTTTTTTTAGAACAGATTTTTTCTGCTTTCTAGCTTGCATTAAAAGAAAGCGTGTGGTTGTTTTAACATATGGTCTTTAAACTATGAATCCTAAATCTTTGCTGCTTGAATTACTCATTGTCTCATTTGGTTACATTAGCAATTTCGGACTCCAAGACGTACTGCATCATCAAAATCATCTATCCTATAAAATATGGAATGGTGGCCCTTATCCAAACAATAACATATGTATTGGAGAAGTTATACCTCAACCGATGCCTATTGCAGGTTGTAAAGAAAGCAACAAAGCCATATAAGATGCTGCGAAGTGCACGAAAAACCTGGAGTAACAACAATTCTGAAACTAAGATCAGATCTCAATAATAAGGAATGGGGACAATATCAAATAGTTGCCAAAATGAAACCCAACAAACCTGAGAGAAAAGGTCATTCCAAAGTGATCGCCACATTGAAGCTTCAGAGGCAACTTCTGTTGCTTGGAATGTAGGTGTAAACTGGAATAAAGCACTTATAGATGACCAGGTGTCTCTCATGACAAAATAGAGATTGCAAAAAACCATCACTACGAAATTGACCATTGCAGAAACCAAACGAACAGGAGCTATGAAGATCTCCCAAAAGGTCCAAAGTATAGGACATATGATCAAAGTAGCTACAATAGTAAATAAGGTAATAATAAATTAGAAATGAGGAAAGGGGAGAAAAAAAACAGAAAGTTAAGGTAAAAGATGAAAGGATCCAATTAGCTAAAATCATACCAAAACTTGATATGGTGCTACAGAGGAGCCAGAAAGGCCACAGTAACATTTGCAGCAAGCCCAAAACCACGGTGTATGAAGACTCCAATAAAACCCACACAACTGAGCCAAGATTTTCTATAGTTTCAAAGCATATATTCCAGATGGGAATGACTAATTCCCAGAGCTCCATTAGTGGTGCAGCAACTGGCCGGGTTAAAATTGAAACAAAAGATCTAACTGCTCTAGTGGCCATAAGAAACCATTTTATGGCTTTCTCAAAGTTATGAAGAAATAACATGGTTCCCAAATACTTAAGCCTGGAAATCATTTCCCACGACTCTATCCAGTCAAACAAAGGCCCAAACAAGCCAGATGCAGTTGCCTTCAACAGTGGAACATTCTTATATAGGTCATAGAATCCAATAACAACAGTCACTACAGAAATAATGACGTACAAAGCTCTAGCAAGGGGACACATCCATGGGCGGTATATTTGGCTGAAAACTGGGTATGACTGGAAGAAAATCACCCAAGAAGGAAGCCCATACTCCAGTAGCGTAAGAAGCCTTAAATCTGACATTATTATATCTTTCAACTTAAATGGAAGATCATGATCATTAAATTTGAAAAGAACCAAGCCATCCTTGTATGTGGTTGGCTCAAAATTTAACCCCGCATTATCATAGTTGGGGCTGTGAGGTTGTAATGCAGACCTTGAACAGCAAATAACTTCACCATACACCTCAATCGCTTCATCAACTTCAGCACTTACTTTCATGATCTTTCTCTTTTTATAAGGCCCACAAGTTGGTGGGATATAAGTATAGCTGGTTGAGGCATCAATATCAAGAGAAGTAGAACCCACATAACAGGAAAGTTTATCTTCTTGACTTTCATCATCACTTAAATTATGGAAGGACAAAGATGATATATCTTCCTGTACATCATAAAATACATCCCCTGTAGAAATAAATATATTACTTCAGCAAAAATCCATTTAATTGGAAAGATGTGTTGCCGAACATACCAATATCAGCCAAATAGTTATGTAATATAGCTCTTTCATGGTTAGTTCCTGAATACCATGAAGATATGCAGTTTAAAGCTTGCTCAATGCTATCAAATTCCCATCTTTTCATTAGCTTAACCTCCAATGCCATACAAGTATCAGTCTAGAAAGATATGAAAAAAAATGTTAAAAGGAAGAGCTTTGAAAGCAATAAACAGCAGATTAAATTTCTATGGAAACAAAATTATAAAGGAACACAAATACCTGAAGCTCATTTAGATAATTAATACCACGCACATGATTCCACGCAACCTCAAAGATGATAAAACCATATAAGATACGATGAAGCTCTTTATTCAAGAAGAAAGACTCCTTAAGTTTCTTTACAGGGAGTAGCACTCTCTTTTGACATGTTGCTGCATCAATCACTGTGAACCACTTATTTAATTTCCTGAGCTTGATGGGATTGGATCTATGGCTGTTTGCAAAATCAAGCTTCCTTCCACTAATTTTTTGCTCCCTCTTCAACCTTGTGTTTGCAAAGGGTGAGAGCCTTGACTGAAAAGAAGACGTCTTAACTAAAATATAACATCCAAAATAAAACTCTTGAAAGAAATCAAATGAACAACCTTGGTGACCATCAGTTGCCATAGGTAAGCAGTTCTCTTGTCTTGGTCAATCAACCATGGTCTGTTGTCAACCAGGACAAAAAATTTGTTGCTTTCAGGAGCCAAAAAGAGAGTCAAGGTAGAAAGATAAGACTGCATATCCCTGCATGAACAACAAAATAAAGGCAAAAATAATTAGACATTTTACCAAGCTTGGTTAAGTAGAATGAGGCTTAAGAATCGCCCATCCTCCAAAATTTAAAACTTCAATCCCAGTGAAAAGGGCGAAAAGTTTTATTAGATATTAGATATTGGAGGTATATTATGAACGAAATGATCAAGGACATTAAATTTTCGAATTCCTTTGAATATTTTTCCTTAAATCTGATTTTTCATCATATTTTAATATATGAAATATTTAATATAAAAACTTTATAGGGCTTATGCCCCATGTCAAAAGGCTTGCACCACCATTGAAAGGTAAAATGCTCCTGCCGTATGTTAACTGTCTGTGCCTTTAAAATTTTAAAACATTGACTTCGCCAAAAAATAATTTTTGAAATTTTGAAAAGTTATTAGGTTTTGTTAACAATTATGCAGCATTATATCATTTGACTAAAAATGCAAAATTGATTTCTGGAAGTATATGTGTTATGCTTCAAAGCTTATGCATTTTCTTGGTAGAGATCAAAGGCTCTGTACTTTCATTACTCAACCTTGATCACAAGCCTACTACATGTCATGCATGTGTGTTTCTAGTTTCCCACTGATGCTTCAAATGGGCATATGTACTCCACCCATCAGAAAAAAAAAAGTGAAAGATTAAACTCATTCCTAAACCTTAGAAGGCTGATACCGCATCAACTTGATTTCACATACTTAAATAAATGAAAAAGTCAAGATAATTCCATCACCAATCTGAATAATCCTAGAATGTCAATGGAAAAAAAAAAGATCAAAACGCATCACACAAGTTTGATACAGAAAATTTTCAAGATCACAGTGCAGAGAAATCGTCAGAACATGACAATGCAAAAGTACGAAAGCAAAAAAAAAATTCAAAACTAAATGAAGAGAAATCACCAAGGGCTACTGTGTTAAAAATGGGTAAATATCCAACCAAAATGCTTAAGCTCCAAAAGAACCAGCAATTAATTTCATACTCTAACACAAACCATCATAAAAGAGCTCATTTGTATAGCTAGAAATGGTTTAAACAAAACAACTGTTGTGCTAGTGTAAACGCAGGCAATGCCTATTTTCCCTACCAGGCTAACATTAAACAAAAAATATATCAATGCTACAGCTGCCAATAACCAATCTCAAATTGATCTAACCTTAAATCAAGATCCTCTCAAATTTATTTGTTTCAATATCAAGTCAAGCCAAACCTGGCTCCCTAAATTTGATCCAAACTTGATTATAGTCAAACAACATATCAAGGGAAGAGGAATTTTTTTACTCAGAATTTTGAAGAAACTAACAAGAAGAAAACCTCCAAATATTAAAAATATAATGAATTTAAATTTTCAGCAATATTATTCTTAATCGGCAAAAAAAGAGTTTTTCATAGATGTAAAAAAAAAAAAAACTGCCCATCACATGCATTGGTGTATTCAAAGGTCTGTTTTGAAAAAAAAAATGCAATATATTCCATCTTAAGATGAATGACAAAGCAACAAAATTCAAGGGAAAATTGTCTCAAAGTTCAAAACATTTGAGTATCACTGAAAATATAGATGCTATCTCGTTCAGGATATGTTTAAAAAATGCTTCAGTGACTATGTTCCACCATATACCTAAATATCAATTGAATCTTCTGCTACAAGAGAATTTAATATCATTATTTACCCCATAAAATATGCAAGTTTTACTGTAACACAAGTAAAATTTTTCCTAAGGAAATCATTCAACTTATAGGTTTATTCGAAATAGTGACATAAACTGAGTTTCTAAATTTTAGCATAAACATTCTACATTAAAAGTTTAGTTCTTAACACCTTACAGATAGACTCGCCTTCTTGCATTTACATTTACAGTTTTAGCATAAACAAATAAGGGACTGCAAGTTTTGTGGGCAAAAAGGCAGAAAATACAGATATTGCTAGTTTTATTCGCAAGGCAAGTCGCACTAGAGTTGAACATCCACAAGGCACCTACATACTTCACATCATCAATTAGACTCCGCAAGTTCAGAACTTTGGTTATCCCAATGATACCTAGCATGACGATTAAGTAAATGCCACTGTGACTGATCAAATTCGCTGCACTATTTCTGCATGCACGCAAAACTAACATTTTTTCCCAAACAGATGTTGGACAAGTTACTGAACACCATCAACGAATAAGAAACATGTCCAGAATGCAACTGAATAGCACTATCAGAGGTCAGGAAAAAAAATCCGATGAGATTCAATAAGATACCCCAAAGTCAGACCCTTCGTTAATGTTCGCTGAATATTAAGCCAAATACAGCTAGTTTAATTCAAATTATAAAGAAGAAGGACAAGAAGAACTATGGAAAATAATCTCGATGTCGTTTCGTCAGATAAACTTCTGCATCTAACACTCCCATCCCAAAAGGTTTCGAAGTGTCCGATAAGAACTATCAACTTGTTAGGAGAAAAGAAAGAAAATCACCTAGCACAAGCGTACTTACCCAATTTGCAAACTTGTTAGGGGAAAAAAATGCCGATCGCCGCTGGTACTCATTGCATTACAAACGCAGAGCAATCATAGTCTTGACGACAATTAACAAATTAAAACTATTCAAGCCCAAATTCAATCCAAAAAAGTACGGAATCGGGATGAGAGCAACGGATAGAGTTAGCAAACAAAGCGACCACGCCAACGCAGAATCCCGACAGGGGACCCAAGAAGTAAATTGACAGAAAGAGAGAGAGGCAATTAAACTCCCCGCCTCCCTCTCTCTCTCTCTCACACTCCGCTTCCCAGCTTTTACTCCATTCCACGGGTCAACAATGGGGATAGCTTAGCTTGCAAGGCAGGGCGGCTTAAGCGATTCCACTCGTCTCCGCCACGTCGCTGGGATGTCGTCAAGCCAAATCCGTCCCAATCCTTACCAATACGATAATATGATATCACGATCTCAGCATCTCTCCCACGAGATCCGCGTCGCCGCCGGCCGCTCACCTCAATCGCGACCGGCTCCTAGCGAATTGCAAAAGGACATTCGAGAAACGCAGAAGAACAAGAATGGAGAAAGACAGGCGATTGTTTCCGAAGGAAGTCATCAGAGCTCGCAGATTCGGGAAGTAAAAAAATATGAAAAAAGAAAGTGCGTTCGTCTTCGGCGTCGCGAGATGGAAAGCGGCGGGATCAAGTGAGGGTTCTGAATACGAAACAGGTTGAGCGAGCGAACCGGACGCGAGAGGGAAGTTGATTCAAATTATGGATGAGACGCGTGAGGAGCTATTCTTATTTTGGGATCCGCGGGGAAAGTCGCGACCGCGTAGATGTGTGGGCCCCGCGCTGTTGATGTGCCCGGTCCCATGTGGCAGGCATTCGGATCATAGGGTTTGATGTTTATCCATATGGGTGATGATGCAACGTGGTTATTCCGATGTGATGCGGAGAATAAAATCATCATTTATGTCAGGGCTGGTTTGGGGAACTTTTATTTGGTCCGGTGAACGGACGTAGAGCTACATTTAATCAGCACTGAGATCGTACCACGTAGCAGGTACAAAACTGTGGATCCGATCCGGCGAATAGCGGGTATGTCGCATGTGCATTTTTTAAATCCATGACAACCCGGTATTGCTAGGTATTTGTCGATTTTGCTCGGCAATAACGAGAAATATCATTATGTGAAGATAAATACCGAATAATACCGAGCAATACAACCGAGTTTTTCTAGAAAAACTCGGTATTACTCGGTATTGCTCGGTATTGGTCTTCACAGAACGGTATTTCTCGTTATTGTCAAGCAATACCTAGCAATACCGAGCAAATACCGAGTAATACCTAACAATACGCGAACATAGCATTCCCGGGTTCCGGTCCAGGTCAATTCGTCGGGCCGTGCGATAAAGAGTAAGAGCACGTGGCGCGATCTCAGTGGTGACCGAACGTAGAGCTACGTCTGGTCACCGGATCTAATAATTGTTCTTGTTTGAGGCAAATTTACTGTTTTATTTTTTTTATTTCACATATTTTTTATTTGTATATTAAATTTTATTTTTTTTATAAGAAGAAGCCATTTTTTTATCAATAATATTTTATTTGGGATAATTTTTTTCTTACTTTTTAATATAACTTTTTGATGGAAAAAATTTTTGAATATGAAATTTTTTTTATAAAAAATTATTTTAAAAAATTGCACGAAAAATATCTAAAATAAAGCATAAATTATCGATTCTAAATAAAGTTGAAAAAATCAATATTAGAGTTGATTCATTTATTGAATATGTTAGATTCGGATTGAACAGCAAATTCTTTTTTTATCAAAAAAATGACTCATTTGATATCTTTTTTCTTAATTTTTTTAACTTATGGATATGATATTCTTTTTTTATCAAACATGATAAACTTTATAATTAATATTGTATAAAAATAAATTTGCCAAAAATGGCTTTACGGGCTGATCTAGTTTGAGTTAGTATTTTTGACTCATTTACTAAACACGTTGGATTTTAGATTAATTGAATTCATGTCAGATCAATTTTGGGTTGGACCCGAACCCGACCCTTTAACCCATTTTAACACTCCTAATTTTTTTATTAAATTTATTATAAAATATGAGATTATAAAAAATTTATTATTTGATTTTAATAAATAATATTTATAATATCTATAATAAATTTAAAAACTATTTTTCTTAAAACATATTCACAATCAATTTAAAAAAAAATATATATCTTTTTCAACTAAATCTGTTGCGGGCTAGAATATACGCGGCGATAGAGATATAATCCTATGTCTTAGTGTTGCATGGATATCCAGCTCACACACAGAGAACACAAATTTTTTTACGTAGAAAATCCTGGAAAGGGGAAAATCATAGGGCCTTACCTAGTTGAAAATGATTCCACTAAAATTCGAGTGCATTACAGTGGGCCGACTCATCCCTAAGGGTGATCAGATTAGAAGTGTCAATCGTATGGTTAAAATCTTGTGACAAATAGGGATGAAAGTCTGATGTCACTTGGTGGTCCATTGGAAGTTCGACAAAACTTAGAAATTCGGGCGTCAGTTGGTAGTTTGATGGGGTCTGGAAGAACTATGGCGTCGGACATTGGTCCGACAGAACTCTGGCATCAGGTGGTGATCCGACAGAACTCTGGGCGTGAGGTGGTGGTCCGACGGAACTCAGGGCGTCTTGTGGTGGTTCGGCGAAACTTAGGGCTTTAAGTGGTGGTCTGACGGAGCTTAGGGCATCAGGTGGTGGTCCGATAGAACTTAGGGCATCAGGTAGTGGTCCGGCGGAGCCCAGGGTGTCCAATGGTGATCCGACGGAACTCAAGGAGTCAGGTGGTGGTCCGACGAAACTTATGGTGTCAGGTGGTGGTCCCACGAAACTCCAAGGGGTCAGGTGGTGGTCTGACAGAACTCCAGATGTCAGGTGGTGGTCCGACGGAACTCAAGACGTCTGGTGGTGGTCCGGCGGAGCTCAAGGCATTAGGTTGTGGCCCAGTGGAACTCCAGACAGTGGTCGAGGAAGCAAGGAGGCAAGAGCAATATGCAATCTCTCTTTTTTTTCCTTAGGCTTAAGGGTGCCTTTTTAAGAGAAAGGAGGGGTCTATTTATAGATTTCCTAGAGTGGTATGACTCGTAAATAGGAGAAAGATCAAGGGCAAATGGGAGTGGTTTGGATGGACGATCAACATTGAATCTCTTGATCGTGGACCGCTTGTTAGACATTTGAAGGTCTTAATGATGTCAGAATTCCTTAATCTTGGGCTCATTTGATTCTTTCGTCGAGCCGCTCGATTATATTATAAGCATGTCACATTTGAAAGTGTTTGGTAATCCAAATTGTGGTTTGAACCTTCCAACAGCGCTTCAGATCCTTGATTTGGACTCATTTGGGCTCTGATTAAGTCGAATTTGGTGTCGTTGGGTTCGTTTTCTCGAGACGTTTAGTTCGACGGTAAGTTTGCTGAAATCGGAGTTTCGATGGTCCCAGTTTTAATTTCAGAAGTTCCAACTTGATTTTGCCTCGAGATTCGTGCCCGATCAAAAAAAAGTTTATAATGTATCAAGATCCTAATTAAATTTTAAATTACATGTATTATGATTAAAATATTTAATATTTATATCACTTTATGTGATGTTTTTCTTGAAAGGATTGTTGTTTTGTAAATTTTAGAAAAATATCTACACCAATAAATTGAAACTCATGGCTCAAAATTTATCTTGATATAATATGATAGTAAGGGTGAGATGAAAATCATAGAAGAGAGAAAACATAATTAGTTATAGTGTGTTTCATTTATGTTAATTAATTTATTTTTTGTCGTGTGTTAGGTTGAATAGCATTATTTTAAATTGGGTTTAAAATATATGTAAAATAAAATTATTCTTTAAATAAATTTGTATTGTGAGTGCAACAAAATTAAAAAAAAAAAATTTGAAGTTGTTGCTAATTTTATAAGCCTATATTAAGACTTTGTTGGAATAGTTTTTTTGCTGCTTTTTAAAACGATTTTTTAGTTAAAATTTTCAAATTCAAGAAATTTTTGTATTAAAATTTTTGTACTATAAGATCATTTTAAAAAGCAGCAAAAAAAGATGTCCCAAACAAATCCTAAGTCTTAACATTCAAAGTATTAATGAGTAACATCATCATATAAATAATTATTTTTAGTTTAATAGGGTGCGATATATATATATATTGATACGTCATCACAAAATTAGCTTAATCGGGCACGAATCTCGAGGCAAAAGCTAGTTTTTTAAGATGCTAGTGGAGTTGAAGAAACCGTCATCAATTTAAGATGCTAGTGAAGTTGAAGAAACTGTCAGCTGGAGGGTTGTTGCTCTAACAAAAGAAATAGAGGAAATGAAACAAATTCAGGTTGAGATGCAAGAGGAGCTGTGATCATATCGAGCTGAAAATTAGAAGGAGCAGAAGCATGTGCACGAATCACAGGGCAGCGAGGACACGGAAGATGATTAGATAACGTTATAGTTGTTGTTAGAGTTTGAAGAACAAGCTTTTGTTTGAGATCATTGATGTGAACTCTTTCTTGTAATTGAATTTTATGTTTTAAAGGTTGTTAATGTTGAACTTTATATTTTATTATGTTTGAAAGTTTGTTTATTTTGAATTTTATGTTTTCCACTGTTTTAGTATGTGTTGATTGTAAATATTGTGTTAGTGCATTTTATATTTTTTATATTATTCAACTGCTGCAAGTATGAAATGTGAAAATGTGTGTGGATAGAGGAGAGTCTATCATTTTTTTTTATATCGGAAGATATCGTAAGCCGCTGGAACAATAGACAAACCGCCATAAAATAGTGACGGTTATCGCCGCCGGTAAACCACTGGAAATCTCTGACGGCTTTTCTACGTAAGCCGCCGCTCTAACCGCCACCACGATCACAACTTAAAAATTGCCAAAAAATTATTTTCGACAGGAAAAATATGCCAGTTTGGTTTTCCTACGCGGTTATACTGGCGGAAAAAAAAAATCCAACTGAAAATTGCCCACTTCCGTTGGAAAAATTTACCTGTAATGGACGATTTTTCTGTTGGGTACAATACTTCACATAAATATTTTTTAAAACTTACTCATAATATTATATAATTTTTTATTGATTATTTATGTGAATTTATTCTACAACAATGTTAAAAGATAGATCCATTCAAAAAGATTATTTATCAAATTTTCATTAATCCAATATAGGCTGTTTATCTCTATTGTAAATATTTATTACTAGACCAATAATTTCTATTCGGATCTATTGTGTTATAGCTATTGAATTACACATTATTTTATTATGATTGCAAAATTGCTTTTTGTTATGCTACGACTCTTAAATTGCACCCTACGGTGTCTAGTTTATAATATATTGTGCTATAGTAATTATGATTGCAATTTATTGTATAAATTTTCTAACATATTGTATTAAAGTTAGGGGTGTCAATTCGGGTCAACGGGTCGGGTTCGGATAGAACTCGGAACAGACCCAACACTATTCAGGTCAACCAGAACCTGACCCGTTTTAAAAACAGGTCAGATTTTCGAACCCGAACCCGACCCAATTTGGGTCCGGGTCAACCCAACCCGACACTAATGACCCGAAGTTGACCTAAAATAGCTAGTTTTCGAGTCAAAATCGGGTCAAAAACAGGTCAATCTTGGGTTTCAGGGTCAAATAGGAGTTTTCATGTCAATTTCATATCATTTTCGAGTCAATTTCGGGTTGCTGGGTCAACTCGAATCCTACCCGATTTTAAAACGGGTTGATTTTTTTAACCCAAACCCGACCCGTTTCGAGTCCGGGTTGACCCTAACTCGGATTTTTCCAGGTCGGATTCCGGTCGTGTCAAAAATTGACACCCCTAATTAAAGCTATTGGATCACATTCTTTTCTATCTACCATAAGCAAATCATGCTTGAGCCCTATTCGAATTCTCTTCACATAATATTATAACTCTGCTCAAACATGATATGACCCTTATTCAAATGGAGTTCAAGCTTTGCCCTATTCAAACCCTATTCAAGCTTTATTTAAACGTTGATCTAACAAGGTTCAAAACCTTAAAAATTGTTCAAACCAATATCAATTGTGATAGGCTTTAAAGAAGTACTAAACACAATAAAAATAATATGGGATATTTTGATCCAATAATAACTTTCGAGCATATTTCTCCAAAAAAAACAAACATCAACTATATTTCTCCAATTACAAAATTATGTAGCATATAAAGACAAATTTGCCGTAATTTTATCAATTCAAAAAAAAAAAATCATAACCTAAAAAATTTCTATTAAATTTATCAGTAAAAAAAAAAACTTTGCTCATCTTCTACATTTGCACTTCTAAAAATGTCAAACCAAAATGACATTCATGCTTCTTTTGGGACGACTTTCTTACTTGCTTCTTAAAGTAGCTTTCTAGTATAAAAAAATAACTAAAAAGTTGCTTCAAGAAGCAGTAAGAAAGCGTCACAAACAAAATCTCAATAACGATTGAAGAAATCCATGAGAGGCTGATAAACAAGCTGGCTGGCGTTTTCAGCCATTATAAAATCCATATGTGCATAATCCCCCAACAATTGGACGGTCAAATTATTTCTATTATGATGATCAATGATTTCCAAAAGATGCGCCACATCATTCACATCCGCAAGCAAATCTTCTTTCCCGTAGCTCATAAAGAGCGGAAAATCATTTGGAATGCGCGACATATTGTACGCTGGAGCGGTTTTCTGGCCATAATGCGCCATGTTCTTTGCTTCATCGTCGTAGTCATATTTTGTCAACATGGCGCTTCTCATTGCTGCATATATTTATCAGGAATGATTGTTATATTATTATTATTTTTTATAAATAGAGGCCTAAGGCCTCATTAACTGATTGTTATATCATTTAAATTTATTTATTTAATAGAATTTGATTTTTCAACAATTTATTGATATGTTTTTAATTATTTTTAAATATAAATTATGTCATGATTGGGTTTTAATCGAGCTGGTTGGTCTATTAACATGATACTAATGATTCAATAATTAATTTTATTGCAATTAATAAATGTATTATTAATTATTTACCAAACTTTGATGGTAATATATTTAGAATCATTTTTAATATTTTTCATTATCAAATATTGATTAGAAAATAAAATTGAATTTGTTATATCACTACCAAAAAGAAGATTTTTTTCGCAGCAGATATTTGGGCGGCTTTAAATCAATTTATTTTTTCTAGGTAAATCGTTGTAAATATGTACGTTTGCACTAGGATTGATCGCTGCTAAATTAAGTACTTCCACAAAACTACCCCGCCGGTCTATAAACCGATGCGGTATGTCGTTGCAGCGCATTACAATTACAGCGGTCGTGCATGACAATGAAAAAAGCAGCAGTCATAACCGCCGGTATAGATCGAAATTTGTGTTGCGATAACCTTATTTTTTTGTACTGATATGTTTCTATAAGGCTTGTAAACAAAAATATATATGTTTATATATACTGATTGTGCTCATTTATCTTATAGCATATTTGAATATATTTTGATTAGTTAAATTTTCATTTATTTTTAATTATTAAATATATATTTTGGCCATAAAAAGATTAGTGGACTTACTCTGAGATAAGTGAACAATGTTCTTCGTTGAAGTTGACTGCAGAGCATGGTCCAAAAACAATTGAACAGATGATGAGTTCAGGCAGCAGTTTTTACCTAATCAAAATTTGATGATAAAAATATTATTTATTATGATCGATATATTTTCTTTGAAGAAATGAAATTCTGATAGTTTTTATATATAAAAAAAATTAAGAATACCTGTGATTAATGTTAGCAAGTCATAGCAGTCAAATCCTGTAAACAAACAGACCGTCTCCAAAAATGTTTTCACTGCTGATCTGAAATTAGAATCATAATTTAATTAGTTAATATAAATTATAATTAGTAGCTTAAAATAAGCAGTAATTAGAGTCTAATTTATGGATTAAGGGAATGAGATTGATTTAATTGTTACCTAGTTGGATTTAGTTGAGCAATGCCCAGCCAGTAAAGTTGCTGCAGAAAAGGATTCATTTGTCAGTAGCTGTTAAAATAATCAACCAAAAGTGAAAAAGAAGAACTAAAAACTATTTCTTAGAGCATCTTAAAATATAGTAAAATATTATAATTCATCTTCAATCGAGCTGTATTTTTTTTCTTTCACGTGCTTCCTGTAGAGGTAGCAATCTCTCTCATCTTTCGCATGCTTTTCTCCTAATTGTTGCTCATCTTTGACAAATTCGGCAACCCAATTTTTAGATGTAGGTGAAGAGTCTGACGTCAATATTGGCGTCACACTATTCACCTACTGAATTTTAACATGAGATTTGGAATTCAAATGCAGCGAATGTAGGACGACATACGGTGGTATGCAGTTTGGTTGAAGATGATCTTAGTATTTTGTCTGTAAAAAGGCTAAGGCGAGACAGTTTTTTTATAGAAATTAAAATGCAGAAAAAAAACACACTCTCTCTCTCTCTCTCTCGAATATTTTAACAGCATTTCATCCCGCACTATTTTTTTCCCAAATTCACATTGAATTATGGACTAAATAATGAACAATTTTTAATTAATTTAAATTTCAAATAAAAGATTTTAATACAATGAGGTAGACTAATAGAAAATAAGAGGATTATATAATATAAATACTTAAGAGGAGGAGCACTTACTTCTCCAAGATAAATTCTGGCAGCTGCATGCATGAATAATGATGGAATTTGATTCAAATAAGCTATTGGACAAAGCAAGGCAGCAGACCTTAGTCTGTTAACTAGATTTTGTTCACTGACTGATGCCAGAACAGTTAAAGTTCCCTGAAAACAAATTAAGGCATTAATGACTTAGTTAATTATGATTAAATTAATTAATTAAGAGTTTTGTTTAAAAATGCTCAGTTAGTCACCTGAGAGTGCCCAACATAATGGATTTTTTGATGACCTGCTTGTTGGTACACATAATCAATTGTGGCAGGAAGATCATAGGCTGCTAGTTCATCCCATGACCAATCCCAATAAGCCTATATAAGGTATTATTGAATTAATATGATTATAAGAAATTTTAACTCATTTCTTAATCATAATGTGAGCTAACTGGATCCCTTGAAGAGCTTTAAATGAGCATCAAGTTTTGATTTAGATAGACTGCTATCATAATTTTTTTTAGCTAATAATAGGAAGCTGCACACTATTGAAAAAATGTGATCATTCGCAGCACTTGTTATGGACGGTTTGAAAACTGCTGTCAAAACTGGGTATTAGCAGCAGTTTTAACCGATGCTATTGTCCAACCTACCTTCTTATGCTGGTTGGGCTCTCCCGACTCGCGATCATGCGTCGTTTTACAATAGCTCTCAAAGAAAGTTATTTTCTCTACAACAACTTTATAATCAACTTTATAAAAAGTTTAAGCTGTTTCAAACGAGAAATTATTCTGTGGGGACTCTGGAGAGGAAGAATCATCCGGATTGTTGCGTATTTACTGAGTATTTTTAAATACTAGTAAATACTCAATAAATACACATGCAATAAATCAGCAAGTACTCACAAAATACTTAGTAATAGGCACAACTAAGTATTTACAAATACGCATCAAATACTCAGTAAATACGCAACAAATCCAGACGAATCTCCTTGTCGGACTCCGCACATAATAATTTCTCGTTTCAAACCGACCATAAATCATCTAATAATGTATGAAAAAAAAAATAGTAGAGAGAGAGAGAAATGAACTTACTGAATCACTTGAAGAGAGAGAAGTGTGTCCCAGACTATAAACAGTTCCTCTACCATTTGCGAGCCATACATCATAGCCATGATCCGCAAGAATATATCCTAATGACTGATTTGGCGAGTTCACCAGCCATGCGAAGCCATCCTGTAATTAAGGAAAGATTAGAGAAATGCTTAATAATTTAATCATAAATTTATTAATTTCCTTTATATGCATCAAGGGAATTAATCATTAATTATTATTAAACTACAAAACGCAATGTGAGTACTTTTAAGTAATTACATATTCAAAAATACTTATCACTCAAACTTAGAATTTACTAAATATGAAAAATTAAATCTTATTAAGAAATGGAAAAAAATTAACCTTAAAAAATTTAATAAATTATATACTTAAAGACTTGTTAAATGTGCCAAATTAACTATGTATATATAGATAGAGAGATTATTACGTGCGGAGTCCGGACACAGAGAACCATTCAGTTTTATGACTGTGAATAGTAAAAGCACATGGGTGAACATTGTTACTGTAAAAGCACATATAGTGGTGAACATTAACTCGTTTTTACTGTTCACAATCACAAAATCGAACGACTTTAAGTGCCAAGACTCTGCACATGCTAATTTCTTATAAAGATTACCCAATGCGTAGCTTATTACCATGAAAAGGCCATGTTGTAGCAAAACAGGGCCTTTGTTGCCTTTGGAGGAATCACCTGTCCTCCCACCAGGAATTCTTTGCAAGCTAAGCATGTATCCATCTTTTGTTGTGACCTACAAATACAAACAAGCTTCTTTAAAAAATAACATTGCCTTTCATTTATCCTGAAACGAGCGGACTTTCTTCCCTCTCAAAATAATAAAAATGCACCACTTCACCCTAAAAGTGTACCGCGCTCGGTACCGAGCGCGATACCTAGCGGTACCGATCACTCGGTACCGCGCTCGGTACCAAGCGGTACCCGACAATTCTCCTGTTCGGTGTCCGCACAGAATAATCTCTGTTCACTCCAATAGAGAGTTAAATCCGCCGAATCAGAGGGTTTCAGGAATCCGGGATTTACCACAAAAAGAGGTAACTTTCCATCTACCGTAGCTTTCATTTACCGTGAGATTTGGTTTTGCATTTTAGGCCGTTTGGCTGGATTTCGCTCAAATCCGCCTAAATCCTACTACCAAACAGCCCCCAAATTTTGCCTAAATTAAATATATGCATGCTTCGGCACTTGAAAAAAAAGATTCTATAGAGTAATACCGAGTGATTCTCGCATGGATAACCAAAGATCTCCACCCTTGACTTGCATGTACCATCATCAGAAGACAAATATTTCCTCAGTTTTGTAGTGATGCCGGTTGCTCCTCTTCTACTCATGAGCTCTTTTCTTCTCCATGAACTGCTTTCTACAGTTAATTCCAAGCTGAACAATAAGATTAGTAGTAGAAGAGATTTTCTCATTGCCATAGTTCAGGATGAAGACTTGTTTTCCCCCCTGATGGAGCGAGGCGTGCCTTAAATAGAATTCATATATAGATTATAAGTACTTTGTACACATCAAAGGGTCATTAATCACCTTCTAATTAATGATATTTGAAAGCTAATTACGCATTATATTATTATAGATGATCTCTGTCCATTAGTTAATTCCTTACGATATGTTTAGGAAAGTGAACGTTAAATTAAAAATGGAGAGCAGATGCTCTTCATGATGTTATAATTTTAAGTAGTTTAACTATGAGCTATCAATTGTTGACTTTCGCGTTTTGAAAAGCAGATGTTATTGGATGTATGTGCTTCATACTTTGGTTGATAAGCCACGGCGTCATTCCTTGATGTGGGTGTGCTAGTGGTTTTGATTGGAGTTTCAAATGATAGAAGCCTTAATATTCATATAGGTTTTGGACATCAAATTTTGATGATAAAAAAGTATTATAAACATAATATTTAAGCTTTTTTTCTTATCATATGTCATTTCTTAAGACCTCGTAAACATTATAGAAAGTTATTAGCCGTTAACGAGGATTAATATATGCTCTAACAGCCAGAGGTGAAACTATGATGTAATTAGAGGGGTAATTGTCACCCCAAGTTTTTTACTTTTGCCCCCCTGTTCGTCCTGGCAGCCCGATCCGCTCAGTCGCTCATGCTCACCCTCGTTCTTCTCCGCGCGACAGTCGTAACTCGGCAGCAGGAATCGTGCTAGGTGCGACTCGCTGGACTCAGTTCTCCTCTTCACCCCTAAAACGAAATGCTAGTTCTACCCCTGTTTACAGTGACAAACAGAAAATGCTCCTGATCATGCTATCATGTATGCATATGCATTATAACATTTATTTATTCGGGCATGATGAGCTTCGAATCACAAATTTGATGTTATCAACTAAACTAAGAAGCATTCTTTCATGTGGAAAAAATTAACTAGTTTCGGTAAATCATAAATAATATGTTTGAATACTTAAAATTGTAGTAAAAAATTTTTGAAAAAAATAATTGAAATTATAAATTCATTCAACTAAAAAATATTGTGAATTGATTTTATTTTCTTCTTTATTTTAAATAGGATTATGCTAAGAAAATCATATCAAAGCAATTAATGTTAAATAATGAATTTTGTCCACAAGAGATTTAATATACCAGTTGTAATTTCTAAATAATCAAATAACCCCCCCATTTTTCTAATATTTATTTGTCAAATGTTTGAAAGGTTACCAGTTCAACAACCTTCCTCTTTTTTGTTTTTTTCAATAGGGATGACTTAATCTTAACTTTTATTACATTATTTCTATCTAAGATACTTCTCCTTTTCCTATCTAACATAGAGTCAACATCTATAATAATTACTATATGTTATCCCTTTGAATTTGTTTTCAATTAATATTAATGATGTATCCATATGTCATTAGTGTTAATATATTTATTAATTAACTAGTCAAAGAGATCACATGAACCTGATTTTGAGCTCTAATAGAGGGATATGGCTGTGGGGATAGAGATTAATCTCATCAAGATTTTGTAGTTTTAGCATCCCATGATTACTAATGACAATGGCGGAGGGGGGCCTTGAGGGGGAAAAATTATTAGGTGCGTAGTATGAACCGTCTGCACAAACACAGGGTACCAAACGGTACCCATATACTTGTGTGCGGACGGTTCTCCTCGTCCGCACTCCGCACCTAATAATGTCTCCTTGAGGGGGCACGAGATGACTGCAGCTAAAAATATTTTCACTTTTTCTATCTTTTTTAATTAATCATAAATTATTTAATATTTATTTTTTGTTGAAATAAAAGCACATATAATTAATCATTTTTATGCTTTTATACTTTTTAAACTAATAAATTCATATAAAAATTTTCTTCAAACATTTATTGTTGGTCTCAAGTATGGACGAAAAAGTTGAGGGAAGAAGCTATTTTTGTTGTAAAAAATAGTTTTTCACCATATAAATTTTTGAAAAACAGTAAGAAAGCAACAAAAAAATAAGTAGTCAAATAAAATTATGATTGTTTTTTCGAAAGCAAAGTAACGAAAAAGCTATCACAAACAAATCCTAAAGTCTTAGGCATGATTGATAAGAGAATATTGATATGGTGGGATCACCCTAGGTTTATGATATCTAGTATGAAAAAGATTAATGAAATTTTAAATCAAAACTATCTTTCATTTGAATATAATTATTTTCGTATAAATTTTAATTTGAAAATTAATTAAGCAAACAATTTTTTAACAAAATAAAAAACTTAAAATATGATTAATTCATTAATAAGTTAATTATGAATAGATAATTATTGGTTTAATCTTCTTAATCTTTGATTCATGCTTAATTAGCAATTAAATATAATCCCATTTCATATTAGCCGTCAAAATTTAAAATAAAAAAAAGGTCAAAAAACAAAACAGAAGCCCACTGCAGGTGACGTAGAACTGTAGAAGCCCCTTAGTCTTTATAATTAATAATTAAACTCTGATAGATCAGATCGGCATCAGCCAACCGCCATGTGATTACGATACAACAAAGTACATTGAATCGTAAGTAAAAAGGTAAAATTAATTAATTGACTTCTTCTAACAGTCATAACGTTTCAAATGAACACCCATTGTTGTGTGCTAAAAAATTAAGTCCATAGAATATGTATTTTATATTTTAGTAATGTATAAAGATTCAGCACTGTTGCATCCTTGAATATTTGTGGCGGTAGAGAAATATAAAGTTTAGCGTCTTAATTTTTGTACGAAGATTCAACACGCAATCAGATAGAGAGATGGTGCAAAATTTATAAGAGACATCAAGATTTTAGAAAACCTCTAAAATGGGGAAAAAATCATGGGCTATAGTCCAGTTTGAAGGAATCCACTAGTTTTTGTAGTTGATTGCAAATGAGGCCCTTCCTTTGGGGAAAGCCTTAGCTTGACGTACATCCTATAGAGTACATTACATGGTGAAATTATAAAGAATCACTATTTATGTGTTTGTTTGGTCAGAAGGATCGTAATTGGTGAGTGATGTAAGTTGAAAGGACCATAGTCGGCGGGCGACGGAGGTCGGAAGGACTATAGTCGGTGGGCAACGTTAGATAGAAGTCCAACGATGGACATAAGTCCAACATCGGATAGAAGTCTGACGAATGTATGGAGACGGGTATAAGTCTCACGACGGGTAGAAGTTCGACGGAATTCCAATGACGGACAAAAGTTCGGGGTCCGGCAAGAATCTGACGATGGGCGGAAATCTAGCATTGGGTAAAAATCTGGTGACGGGCAGAAGTCTGGTGTCGAATAAGAATCTGGCAATGGGTGCAAGTCTGATGTTGGGTTGAAGTTTGTCGATGGACAGAAGTCTGGCATCGGATAAAAGTCCGGCGAAAGTCTGGCGACGGGCAAAACTCTGACGTTAAGTAGAAGTCTGGTGACGAGAGAAGGTCAGGCGTCGGGTAGAAGTCCGAAATCAGTCGACGGCCGGGCAGAACTCCGGCTTTAGATGGCATTCTGGTAGAACTTCGGCATCAGTAGGCTGCCGGGTGAAAGTCCGGCGGTAATCGAGGAGGAGTCAATTCCTTCTCGTCTTTACTTCATTCTCTTCTCTTCTTGCTTGAGCCTCCTCCCCCCTTGGGGTTCTCTTTCTATGTGAAATGAGGGGTCTATTTATAGTTTTCTGATTGTGGCAAGACCAGTAAATAGGAGGAAGATCAAGGGTAAATTTGGAGTGGTTTGAATAGACGGTTGATATTGAATCCCTTTGATCATGGACCGTTTATTAGGCATTTGAATGCCTTAATGATATCAAAATTTTATGATCTTGGACTCGTTGGATTCGTCTTGTTGAGCCGCTCGGTTCGACTATAAGCATTTCACGTTTGGAAACCATTTGGTAATTCAAATTATGATTTGAACCTTCCGAATGGGCTTCGGATCATTGATTTGGACTCATTTGAGCTCGGATTGAGTTGAATTTAGTGTTGTTGGGTTTGTATTTCTGAAACGTTCAGTTCAACTATAAGTTTACTGAAATCAAAGTTCGGTTAGTATTGAATTTAATTTTTGAAGTTTCCAACTTGATTTTTGCCTCTATATTCGTGTCCGATCAAGATAATTTTTTGATGATATAACAAGCACGTATAGATAAAAATAGTATGACAAGAGAATTTTTTACATGGAAAATTCAAAAAGGGAAAAAACCAGGGGCTTGGCCCAACTGTAAAATTCACTATACAACAAGTGATATAAATATCCTCCTTTCTTCCTTGATCATGAAGAAGAAGAGTATAAAGATCAAGTGTGCATAAAGGGATAGTCTATTTTCAACAATAAGACTTAATTTTCTCAATAAGGATTATAGAAATAGATATCCAAAGGAGGACGAATATACCCAACATAAATTTTTTCGGTATTCTAAATATTATGGTGATTTCCCCCTTTTTTATGCCGGTTGTCAGTGGAAATAATGATTTTTGGTAGCGATAACAAGAGGCGATCGTCGACGGTGAAGGCTCGAAAATGCAAGAGAGTTCTTTCTGTAGCTCTCTTTCTCTCTCTTCCTCCTCCCCTCTCATATGAAGAATGATGACATATTTATATATTTTTGGGAGTGACATGTTCTGTAAATATAAAGAAAATCTAGAGCAACTTCAAAGTGCTACATCAAATGGTTTATATTGATTCATTCGCTCATAGAGCTTTCATTAAGCATGTAAATGCCTTAATAGTATGATAATTAAGTGATATTTGGCTCATTGTTATTATTATTTTTATATATATTGGGCTTATGTTCATCTTGTCAAGCCGCTTGATTCAACTATAAGAATGTAATATATAGATTATTTGGTTATCAAATTAATGCTTTGAAGCTTTCAAATATGCTTCAGTCCCTTGATTCGAGCCATTTGGACATGGATTGGACTAATTTTGGTGTCATGGGGTTCGTCTTTGTAGAGACGTTCAGCTTGATTATAAGCGTGCTGAGATCTGAGTTTGGATTGTCCCAAATTTAATTTTGAAAATTTAGAATTCAAATATGTCAGGATTCATGCCTGATCAATGTGATTTTTTATGAGGTACCATCCATATAATTGTATGATCGAGAAAAGAAAGATACTCATTTTGTAATGTTGGATTTAATTTTGTCTATGAAGTGACATCAAAACTGTGTAAAGAGAAGAGATTATGCTATGAAGTTGCTTTCTAATGAATTGAGTTTCAGATCAACTTATTGCCAATTTAGCGTGACAGGATATGAAGTCATCAAACCAAGAAGTACTGAGTTCAAATCTTGCGTATATGAGTGTTTATGAGTTTGTCTTAATCGACCTAAATGTACCTCATCAAATTTAAGTTTAAAAATAATAATTATGAATTTTCTTCTCTAAATATGTTAATTATGATGCTGTAATATTCAATTTAAATAGAAATCTATTATTATTTTCTTTATAAACTTCACCCACCCAATTCTAATTAATGACCAGAGAAGAACATCACCGCATTGTGGTAGCTCAGCAGCTTATCATATAAAAAAGTATCCAAATGTCAAGATATTTACTCAAAGTAATCAGAACTTTTTTTTTTTAAAATACAACACATTTTTTGTGAAAATAAAAGAAAATTGCATATTTTTACTATATATATATATAGACAAGACATGAAAACTTGACCCTGAAATTTCGGGTTAAACCTGACCTGTTTCCAAAACGGATCGGGTTCAAGTTTACCCGACGGGTTGTCGTGTCAACCCGGAAACCCGTTTGAAATGACTGCCCAGAGACCTGCATGTGCCTGCCCACCCCCTGCCCGGCTACCCTCGAACCTGCCGGAGCTTGCCCGCCTCTTGCCAGCACTGGCGCACTGCCAGCACGCGACTGCGCTCCCGAAGCTGCCCGCGCGGTTGCCAGGGAGCCCGCTGAACTGCTCGCGGGGCCACTACGACTGCCCGTGCGCGTCCATGCCCGCGCATCTGCTCGCTTTGCCAAGCCAGCCCGCTCGTTCGAGCTAGGTCGCTCGCGTCCACGCTCGCGTCCGAGCAAGGTCGCCAACAGCCCGCTGTCGGGTCTACGCCCGCTCGCAGTTAGCCTTCCCGTGTCGGGTCGGGTCAACCCGGCAACCCGCCGGGTTGGGTCCGGGTTCGGATTTCCAACCCGTTTACCTACCCGGTTCGGGTTAGGGTCAACTCGTTTGAACCCGGGTCAGTTCCGAGTTAGACCCGTGACCCGAAATTGACACCCCTAGTCTTGGGTTTGAGCCTTATGTATGTGATCTATATATAAGTTTGCCTTAATAGGCCTAAATGTTCAAAAATAATAATAATAATGGCTTTTTCACTGTTTCTTAAAACAAGTTTTTAGTACTAAAATTGTACTAAATTGTTTTTAAGAAGCATTAAGAAAGCCTTTCCAAACGAAGCCTTAATGTGTTCAAAATCAAGTTTAAAATAAGTATAAATGAAGCTTAAGTTTCTTCTAAATATTGGTTAAATATAGCTGGTTCATATGATATATTTTCTTTGTAGCAAAAAGAATAATTAAAATATATGAATTAGTTGTTGCTCTAGCTTCTTCAATTTTTAGACCCAAAAGATTAAGGGATAAATAATCAAAGAAAATTTTGTTTTAGAATATTCTAATATAAAATGTATGAAAATAAGTGTAAACATTATTGAATTTATATTGAAATTAATACAATTTAGAATGTCATATGCCACACTAATGTCAGTTCAAATTCAAGAGCTTTAAAGTCTATTCATGTGTATTTGCATCAAAATATCCTCACATAAATTTTTTTTTCATTATTGTATGCTACAATTGTACATTTTATATTATAATATTCAAATCATATTGCACAAATAATATTATACATTATAATATTTTATACATTATATTACACAAATAATCTAAATAATATTTTATACATTATATATATCATATTAATATTTCACAAATCATAATTTATCACTAGCAAATATATATTTTTAATATTCAATAATCATCAATCCATGCTTTTTCCCCCTAAAACCATAGAATTACATTAAAAAAAATTAATTAAGAAGATTTTACCATTACTTACTCCAAAAATAATTATTTCTAAGTGCCTCCATATCTCATATAGATTAAATCATGCATAGTGAGCAGTTATAGATGTATATTATTTAATAAGATAAAGACAAAAAGCAACTTATAACATCCTTTTGCTATAATAAATTTATAATAATTAAGATGTCATCCCATTATTTTTTATATGAAGAAGACATTATTTTCAACATATTGTCATATGCTTATATTGAAAATAATAATTTTTATTTATAATTTACATAAGAAGAAAGCGATGGATAAGATTTATATTTTCAAAATATATTTATAATTATTAAGGCTACCTAATCATATTTAAAATACTTTGGAAAAAAATACAAAATTTTAATTTAAGTGTTAGGTTAGTGTGACAATAATTACAATTTCTTTGTTGCAAAAAACTTTTAACTGTAGGATACAAAATATATATAATTTCTTCAACTAAAAAATAATTCTTGATATTTTTGAAATTATTTTCTAATTAAATTAATTTTAATTGGTTGATTATCATTTAGTATAACATAAAATTATTTAATAATTTAATAAGATATTTGTTACACCCTATTTAAATTTGAAGATAATATAATGACATTAAATTTGTAGCTCATATTAACTATTTCAAGTTATATATCTATATGAAAGCTATCCTTATATGTTTGGTACTTGATTGAGATCATCTAAGATCATATAATGGGAAGAACCTATGGACTATTATGATAATAAAATTATTTAATAATTTAATAAGATATTTGTTACACCCTATTTAAATTTGAAGATAATATAATGAGATTAAATTTGTAGCTCATATTAACTATTTCAAGTTATATATCTATATGAAAGCTATCCTTATATGTTTGGTACTTGATTGAGATCATCTAAGATCATATAATGGGAAGAACCTATGGACTATTATGATAATATTTGTATAATTACATTATTCTTCTTGATTATTTTTTTTTATAAGTTATACAGCTTTTTTTTCTTTAATATAATTTTCTGTCTTACATCAATAGGTAAAATCATGGGGACATAATACATTTAGCACATAAAAAATGAAATTTATTAAATTCATCATTTAATTTGAAGTATTTGAAATTAATATTATTTTCAAGTACTACAAAATTTCTCAAAACTTATTAAAAATGATAAATTTCTCATGTTTAAAATAAAAAATATATATATTTCTTAACTTAAAACAACCAAATAAACCATAGTTTTTTATTCAAAATTTTGGAATTTAGATTAAGGCTTCATTTGGGACAACTTTCCTGTTGCTTTTTAAAGTAATAATTTTTTAATAAAATTTTTTTTTAAAAAGCATTAAGAAAGTTGTCACCAATAAAATCTAAGGCTTCACTTGGGGCAATTTTTTATCACTATTTTTTACTTAAAAAAAACATTATGCTAAATGATGAAAAGAGTAAGAAAATTGATTCAAACGTAACTTAACTTTCTATGCTTTTTCATCAAATTCAAGGATTAATTATTCTGTGCGAAAGCCAAACGTCATTCGGAGACCAATCATAATTCGCCATGTCACTCCACTGTGTACCACGGCTCGGTGATGCTCGATACCGCTGACGTGGTTGCACCTGATTCACCTCCAGACGTAGAACTACATACATCCTCCACAGAATAATTTCTCCAAATCAAGAGCCAATTCTTTCTTTCTTTTTTCAAACGGAACTTTGACTATGATTTCTTGGGGCCAGGTTGAACAACTCGAACGTCAGATCACGTGGGAGGAACAAATACCCTCAACCGCCGTGCCATAGCACCAGCCGCAACTATGATTTCAAGCTTATTTCAAAGTGCATGTGCATGCTGTCGTGTGCATGCATGATAAATATTATGAATATATTTGCTTAATACTTCAACTATGACTTCATGTTTTATAAGACTTTGGAATGAAGACATTAAATAAAGTTGGATATCTGACTGATTATTGTTTATTTTGTAGCAAATGGTGACCGCTATGTGATGTATGTACTCCTTAATTGATTGAAAAGACAGGCAAATGGCTGCGGAATTCTTTTACATTGCTTTGATTTGTTTGTTTATTTATTTTATTTTCTTGTAGGCGGGATTATGCAAGCAAGGGCGGAACCAGTCTTAATTCTTAGGGAGGGCAAAATTAGAAAAAGATAAAAAAAATATTTATAACAAAATTCAAACAATATATTATATTGTAATAAAAATTACAAACTTTGTATTCTATTTTACATCTTCTGATAATGTTGCATTATAACTTCATTTGGAATCAAATCAAATACTTTTTTCTCAATATATGACACTAGATAGTCGTTCAGCCAATCATCACCCATTTTACTGCGTAATCTATGTTTAACAATTTTCATTGCTAAAAAAACTCTCTTGACTGTAGCGGTGGCAACGGGCATAATGCGAGTGATAAAGAGGGAATTAATTTTGTTAATTATGAGGGGATGAATCTATATTTAAAAAGGGGAAATTGGGCTCTTAATGCCAATGAGAGCAGGTTTATTGTAAATTTTTCATGCCAAAACATAATGCGTAACATTAGATGTGAGAGAATATTTTAATGATTGAATATCTATACATATATTATTAATTACAAATCTTTTATTTACTAATTTAATATTTTAATTAAAGGGTTGTTTTATTTGAAGAAAAATGGGATAAAGTATTCCAAATATGTAACAGTTGTGAGAATAATGACGTTTTATTTAAAGTGAAATAAATGCAGTGCAAAATTTTGGAGCATTTAGAATTCACCTCTAATTCAATTCTGATGCGTTTGAAATTTTTTGGATTTGCACGTTACCCAAATACAATATAAATTCATCGTCATTAATGCTACTCGCCGACGGCTGCCTCCATCTCTGGCCAACACCACCGAATGCCGATTTTGTCGACCACCATCTCCAACCGCCATCTACCACCTCTGACCTTCACCACTGCCACTGCCACCCTATCGCTGCTAGCCATAGCCACCGGCCACATTGCCACCCACTGGCGACCACCTATTGCTAACAACCACCATCGTCCTGCCATCGGCCACTGACCACCATCATTTTTGGATTTTGCGCTGCATTCACTCTATTTCAAGAAAAAAAATTATCTGCATTTCTTTACACATCAAAAAACAACTTCAAAACATTTCAAATACATTACATTCCTTTTTTAGCCGATCAAATAGCCCTTAAGTGTGAATGGCTCTTCTAAAAAGAGAAAATGTTATAACCCAACCCAATATGACATACATATAGAATATATCATACCGTGTTGGATGGTGACAGACCAAATCCAAGACATAAATTTTAAAGATTTTTTTCAAAAATTTTAATTTAAAATATACTAGAGAGCTAATAATTAACTTCCACTGGACATAAGATAAATACATCCATATTTTTTTTTTCATTCATCTTCAAAATAAATATATTACAAAAATTTATAAACAACCGTGGATAGCTACAACTCAAAACAAAACAAATAAATAAATAATCATGATCGTATAAAAATCTATGAATAGGAAAGTACCTATACTGATTTAGACATATCAAAACCTACAACCTCAACTACACAACTGACTCTTTACCTTTTTCCTGGCCTGAAATAGAATGTTGAACATGTGTGAGCTAACAACTCAGCAGGTAACATCCATCAATCTAAACTTTCAACAAATAACTTATTATGTATTTAGCCATTTAAAAGTAGTTAACAACAAAGTTATTATACTGCAAAATATTGCTTGCAGATAATTAAAATATAACAGACTTTACATTCAAAATAAACAAATACTTCATACATCAAAATAGTAAGTAACAGATTTCCCTCGGTCACTTATACCTCCCATCAAAAATAAATATCAGAATTTAGTCCCCTGGTCCCTTATAACTCCCTTGAGCTAGTGTATCAAAAATAGGCCATAATAACTCCCAACGCTTAGCATATATTAGATATACAGAAATTCATGCCCTTATAACTCCCGGTGCATTTAATGCAACAAAAATACCTTCAACATCAGATCTTCACATAATCATATAATTCAAGCAGTTAAGTGCATATATAACTGCATTGTGATAAAAAAATATCAATAAACCAATTTCAGATGTTCGCATAACGCTTACTAGTAGACAATAAATTCAACTAAATTTAATTTCACAGCTTAAGAATTTTGTCATATTACCAAGGATTCTTTAGAATATTATTGCAAAAGTGTAATTATACTATAACCTTAATTTTTAGGATCATAATATTTTCTAATTTACTAAAAATAATGCTCTTTTCAAATTATTTGATGAAAATTTTCAAGAAAAATACCTACATGTCGAAAATGATCATATCAACAACATACAGAAAGATATACAGTGAAAGTTAAGCATGTGTGAGGTTATCCTCATTTTTACACTATGAAATTACAATTTAATAAAAAAAACCAAAATTTTCATATTTTAAAAAATTAAGATAAGTATAATGTAACTTACATTTATCCGAAGAACTTCCCAAATTGGACCGACAACAGAAAATAGACTAAATCTACCCGAGACCAAATAGATTATACCTAGGTTTCTATAGATCAATTTGGGCAACAACTAATCGGGTTAGAGCATGGAATGTATGTCCACTACGACCATATGATGCTCCAACACCAACAACAATATCATCTATTCTGAATATGTAATGAATTAAAATGCATGTATTGCTTATAATAGGGTTTAATGTTTATTATATCCATGTTATTTTTATTTTCTCCAAACTTAAGTTAATATATGTATAGGCCTTACATAAATTCAAAACATAACATAATCTTGAACCTACAGATGGACTAGAAGAACAATTAGAAAACTTAGAACGTAATATTGTCATGCATAGACATATGGTGATAGGATAATGAGGTCTTAAGGAGATAATTTAATTAGAGTTAGTAAAGATCCTAGCTTATGTTTCGACGAGTTCGACACAGCCAAAGAATACAATTGCTCTGATCCACAACAATCATAAGAATTAACCCTCTCTAATGCAACCATATTCCTTTTAAGGATTCATAGGTTCGGAATTGTATAAAAATTAGAAAACTTTTATTCTTGCATTTTATAGCTTGTTATTTTTAAATTGTCAACACCTTTTTCATTAGTTCACTAGATAAACCTAGCAATCCAGTAAACATTAGTTAATTGAACGTAAGTTAGTTCTAGTTTGTTCCTCGTGGGATCGACACTTTATTTATCATTTTATTACTTGATATGATGACGTCCACTTGTGTTTTAAATAGGATTCACACTGTAGACAAATTAAACTTCTTTTAAAAAAATTGAGCAGTGTGTGTATAAGCTTAAACACAAAATTCTGCATTTGCATCAATTAGATAATACTGGTAGTAATACTTGCCATTATATTATCCTATCATGTGTGTGTACAAACAAAGCACTCAAAATTTTACCATGTAGAACTAATGCAATCTAATTTATTATTTATACCCATAAACAATTTTGATATTCAGAAGAAAAAAAAAATTAAAGTGAACTAAAAACTTCTGGACCACGTGAAGGAGGCTTACATTAAATATCGAAGAGTCATTTTTCTTTACAAATTCTATCCATTCAGCAGCAGCATCTTTCCATCACAGTTAAAATATGCTTGCTAACTATCTGCCAAAAGAAAAATAGATGTAATGATTGTTAAATCATCAAATCATGGTAAACAAAAAACCAAATGAAAAAAAAAACAAAGATTCTTACCAATATGATCAACAACACAACGACAACAACATCAAGTCTTTGACCCACAACCTGAGGTCAGCTACATGAATTTTTTTTTCTCCATTGTATCCTGTTAAAAGTTAAATTCTCATTTAAATCTAATAAAATCATTTCTAATATTTTATAACCAAGTCTTTTTAGGTCTGCCTCTACCTTACTTTTCTTAACAAAAGTCAAATCTAATACCTCTATTTTCCTAACTAGGTCATCGGAAGGCCGCCGTTTTATATGACCAAATCATCTAAGGCAACTCACTCTAATCTTATCTTCCACTGGAGCTACTCCAACCTTTCACGTATATGCTCATCTCATATCCTGTCTCTAAGGTTAAACCCACTCATCCATCCGAGCATCCTCATCTCTACAACACTAAATTTAGTATTATGCTTCTCTTTTAATGGCCAACATTCGGCATCATAAAGCATCGCAGGTCTCACCAACATGATCAACAACATCTGTAATTAGAAACAAATCAGACTCGTTTAAAAGAGCAAGCACCACCTCTTTTAACTGTGGAGGTAGTAAAATGCAATGCGGGTATCAATCTCAATGATAAAATAATAAGCAGATGTTCAAGAAGTTCCATAACGAACCAAAGAATAGAATAAAATCATTTTTAATTGAATAAAGTAAAATTAAAAAGTGATTTGTTTAATTTTATCATGCAACTTTAGTATCTCTAGTGACCACTATTTCATAACAACGGGAAGTATTACATAAATTTAACAAGACACAATAAATGGAGATGTTATGACATTAAGCATTGCTGCCGGTTTATCATAAACTTGACCTATATGCTAGGTATTTTGAAAAAGTTTCTCAACTCAAAAACTGCACATTATCTGAATTTAAAAATTTCATTAGAAGAATTAATTAAAAATGAGATGATCAAAGCTATAAGATATGGCATAAATGATAAGATGGCAGGGTAAGTAGTGATTAGAAACAATATCTTCAAGCATGTAAATTTGATTGCTCAAAGATAGTAAGAAAACGCAAATAACATAACTTTATAACCCAAAGGATGCCATAAAAGATATTCCAGTTTTCTAACTTTTCTAAATTAGCTCCAATATCTTCAAGGCAAAACACTTTGATGTAGATGGAAGGAGAGCTTACTCATGATAATATAAGGATGACATGATAATGAAGATGATGGTATTATTCAAGAGAATAATAAAAGAATATAAAGATAACTTTGAGGGAACTTACCAAAGAATCCCAACAAGAGAAAATCACCAAGCTTTTCCTATCATGCAATAAATATCTCAGCTTTTAGCTATTGTACCAAATGATATAGATGAAAGGTTAGCTGCCTAAGATAACATAAATATTACATTATTAGAAAGATAAAAATAATATTAACATTCAAATGATAATAATAATATAAAGAAAGATAAAAATAATATTTATAGGGAATTCACCAAAGAACTCTAATAAGCCAAGATTCAACTTTCATTGCATGCAAGCAACGTCTCATATGATTTCAACCTAACATGATCATCATACAACTCACTCTATATTTATAAGCATTAATACATATTATTACATAATTTCATGAACAAATAAAGAATGACTAAATATTTATAATTTGATTGCATAATTGATGGACATCTTGCTTAATTAAAAATATTCTTAATTATGATATTGATGAGGACATCCGGCCATGGAAAGCTTATCAAAGGAAGGGCCGAAGATCTACGACTACAATTAGATTACTCTATTTATGAACATATATTTGTATTTGATTTATTATGTGTAATTTTTCATTTTTAGCCTCACTTGAGTGAGGAAGTAGGTTTATGTGACTCCAAGGGGCACTTTTGTCATTTGATGTTTTATTGTATTTTGTTTATTTATAGGCCTCACCTCCTCCTTGGGAGGATAATGATTATTATGAATGAAAATTTATGCACTTTGTATCTAGGTGTGTTTGAGAGCATTGAGAGTTCTTGTGAGGGAAAAACAAGACCCGTCAGCTACAGGAGGGCTCACGATTTATCTCCGCCTCCACCCCCATTAAGCTTGCCTCCACCGTCATCTCCACCCAAAGCTCCAACCGACCACCCCCTTTCTCCTCCTAGCCTTGACCATGCACAAACTCTCTTCCCCATCAATAAATATGAAATTTAAATGAAGAATCCTCATTAATTCTCTTTCTTAAATTAGCCTAGCTTAATTTTTGGAAATCTGAATTCAAAATTTAAATTCTCCTTGAGCCTTGAATTCCTTTTGATGAGGACATTGACAAACGCTACCGACATGTTTATCGATGACGGAATCGCAGATCGACGGCCATGATTCAGCGCCTCTACTTTTGATTTCAGATGTCATGATGTATTATTTAGTTATTTAATGTTTTCCGTTTTTACCCCTGTGGGGAGTTGTTTGTTATTGTAGCCCATATGGCAATTTCGTACTTTTCTTTTTCATGAGTGGAGACCTATATATAGTGATCTCATTTGTTGTATTTGGTTAATGAACATTTTGGAATGAAAA
Source organism: Dendrobium catenatum (assembly GCF_001605985.2). Taxonomy (NCBI): domain Eukaryota; kingdom Viridiplantae; phylum Streptophyta; class Magnoliopsida; order Asparagales; family Orchidaceae; genus Dendrobium; species Dendrobium catenatum. The sequence goes on along the minus strand of NW_021318618.1, from coordinate 1,956,358 downwards.
CTTGTTTTGTTATCTTCTTCTTGTGGTACACTAGAGAGGAGAACAAGAGCCCTAGGTGAGGGCGAAAGCTAGGGCTGCAAACGAACCGAGCCGAGCCGAGTATGTGAGTGTTCATGTTTGTGTTTGTTTAACATTAGCTTGTTCATGTTTGGTTCGTGTTTGATTAGAGCTTTATTATTTGTGTTCATGTTTGGTTCGTTTAATTTAAGGGTGTTCATGTTTGGTTCATGTTTGGTTCATGTTCGTTTGTTTAGTGCTTATCGAGCTTTAAACAAGCTATGTTCGTGAACATATTTCGCAAACAATCTATTGAACAAGCAAACCATAAATTTGTTCATGAACATCCTAAACAAACAATCTAACAAACATGGACAAATATGAAATGTTTCTTGTTATTAATATAAAATAATTATATTATTATGTTATAATTAAAATTTTTATATTATGTATATTTATCATTTTTATAATAACGTATTATTTAAGTTTTTATTGAGCGGTTTTAATCGAACCCGAATCGAGCTTGTTCATGAACATCAACTGATGTTGTTCGCGAACATAAACGAGCTGAACGCATTAGTGTTCA
>NW_021318618.1:1938715-1955728 GCF_001605985.2 Dendrobium catenatum | reverse complement strand
CCTCCCCCCCTCATTAATTGCCACATTAAACCCCTCCCCCATTTGAAATTAAAGTTTAATTTCAAATAAATCCCTCTCCCAAAACCGCCGGCCTCCCCCTCTTGGCTCCCCTCCTTAATTCCACCATTTATGACATTAATGCCTTTGATTTGAAATTCAAAATTCAAGTCAATTCCCTCCCAATCTAATCAAAACTGAAATTAAATTTCAGATTTTGATTAATCCCCTATACAAGCCTCTAAACCTAATTTCTCCAAACCCTAGCCTATTCCCTTTACACCCGCCGGCTTCACCCTCTCTCCTTGGAAATCCCGCCGCCCCCTCCTCTCCCTCTTCCTTCCTTGTGAACCACAAGGGCTCTCCCTCACCACCTCATATATCTCTTATTCTCATTGGAGTTCTCTCACAACTTCAAGCATGCATGGCGGATCCCGAATTTGAATGGGGACTTGTGTTCGACGCCAACGGTAAAATCAACATTCTATGATCTCCATTCTTCGACGTGGGTTTTGAAGACGACGACACCATTGAAGATTACTTCGACCGAATTCTCCCGTCCTTGCACACGTCATCGACGGTCAATTTTCCGACTACGATTGGATCATCGTCGGCCACTCACCACCTTCACCTCCACTGGCTACCTCTACACCAACGAAGTTCTTCGGCGCCATCTTTCTAGTGGTAATCTCTTTCCTCGTATGGTTCATCTTTCTCCGCTAAAAGCCTACAAGTAGTTGAGTGAGAAGGCCCTTGAGGTGAACCTCTCATTGTTAAACGTTGGATTATGTTATGTGTACTTTGCATTTAATATTACCTTGAACTTTGAAAGAACTGTTTTGGTTATTCTCTATTGCACAACTTTGCCTAAGCAAGTTGAAATTTTCAAATTCTTAATTTTCTTTTACGTGTTAGAAATAAATTTATGTGAGCAAAGCTTTAATCAACTACCTTTCTAATTTCTAAACGTAACTCCTAGTAGTTTCACATCACCTTTCCTAAATTGTTGGATCATTTTTGGAAAGGTACCCCCATCCATAAATCTGAAATTTTACTGAAGAATCCTCAGTAATTCCCCTTCCTAAATTAGCCTAGCTTAATTTTGAAAACCTGAATTCAAATTTGAATTATCCTAAAAGCTTTGAATTCATTACCTAAATTATTGGGCTATGTTTGGAAGGATATCCTCATCCACATATCTAATTATTGATTGGAAATATGAATTGAATCCTATTTCCTTAGCCAATAGGCTGAAATTGGAAACCCAATCAAAGCTCAAACCAGGCCCAATCAATTGATTGGGCAGACCCCCTTCCCTCATTGAGTCTTACCATAATTATACAAATCTTCTAGACATAAATCTTGGACCCAGGTTTTTGATATTTATTGTCTAGCTGTTTCGGATGACATCTAATGATGATTGCTGCTATTTTTCTAATGTCAATTGCTTGTTATTTCTCTCCCAAGCCATCCCAAGGTCTGCTACATGCTGGTGATACACAGATTCATCCATTTTCCAAGTCCAGTACCCGTTGTTCCTGATTTCGGCAACCACACAACTGCTGTCCAAATTTCTAGGGACGACATAATGTTGTCAAGCGTGTGAAAGGGATTCGTAGTGCTGTCCTTCCCACCGAGACAGCCAAATGACTTCATCGTGGCTTAGTATCTACGCCTTTGCAGTTAAACTCCCCCCCCCCCCCCCCCGCTCCCCTTTCCCCCCCCCTCTGCACCTTTTGACCCCTCAATCGAGACATCATTTTATTATGAAAACTTATTCGCGTAGCCCATACCAAGAGGGTCGTGTAAGTGAGTCTTTATAGTGACTAATCTATTTGTTAATTTGGGGATTATTTTAGAAACATTACGCTAGCATGATTTTAATTTATTTGATTATATATTGGTCCTCCTATTAGCTTGTGATTGATTGCTTAAATTTGATTACCCCCTTGCATGATGAAGTCATTGCTTAAGTCTATGGTAAATCAATAATTTGTTAAACTTTGTTGAAGTACGGGGAATCAATGTCACCTGCATATCTAGTTCTACATCATTTTGGTATCAGGGCATGGTTGCATTTATTTGTCTATTAGGATTTCTTTATTCTATGTGTTAGCATCTAAATTGTATCCTACACGCATCACCTCACTTGTTTGTTTCATTATATTATTTCTTTTTGTTTGCATAACCCTGAGTCACCCCTTAGACATAAGATGGACCCTGAACAAATTCACAAGACCCTAAACCTACTGGTAGGTCAGATGAGCACAATCAATCAACAACTTAGAGAGAATCAAGCTGATATTGCTGAGCTCCTTCGCCAGACAACGGAATGATTTGACACCTTAGACCGAGCTAGGAATCACCGATCACCTTACACACCATCTAGGCCTCCTTCCATGTATGGGGATGACACCGTACCGGATGAGGGATACACCCGTGCCCCTTATCGAGCTCCCCAGTATGGCCATGACTATAACCACAACCCTGATGCACCACTATTGATAAATATTAAGGTTGATGCTCCCCCTTTTGATGGTACACTTGATCCCTAGCTCTTTCGGATTGGATCAAGGTCATGGATAGCTTTTTCAAATAGTACAATATATTTGAGGCTAGAAAAGTGATATTTGCCAAGATGAAGCTCACCTGTAGAGCCAGCCAATATGGAGAACCTAGAAAGCCGTAGGGAGTTCTGCAATGAGTTCGTTATTATCAATTGGACTTCCATGAAGCGTGAGCTCAAGCAGAAGTACCTTCCTCCCTCGTATTTTCTTAAGCTTCTGAATAGGTGGAATAAGCTGACCCAGGGTAGTAAACCTATGAAGGACTACATTGCAGCTTTTGACGATTACATGATTCGCTGCAAGGGTGAGACTAGGCCTGTCAAAATCGGGTCACGGGTCGGGTTCGGGTTCAACCCGAAACTGACCCGGATACATACGGGTCAACCTGAACCTGACCCGTTTTTGGAAACGAGTCAGTTTGCTGGACCCAAACCCGACCCGCTTCGAGACCGAGTCAACCCGACCCGACCCGTTTGACCCGATAAAAATTAAAATTAGTATTTTGTATTTAATTACAAATAAAAATATATACCCTAAGGGTAAATTTGTAAATATGAAAACGGGTCACTTTCGGGTTACCCGGGTTGACCTGAACCCAACCCGAAATGCCATACGGGTCAAAAACCAAAACCCGAACCCGACCCGTTTCGGGTTCGGGTTGACCCTAACCCGAATTTCTCGGGTCGGGTTCAGGTCGGGTTTTTGGGTCGTGTCAAATGTTGACAGGCCTAGGTGAGACCTCGACTACCCCTGCCCAGATCGTATCCATGTTTCGTATAAGGTTGCGTGAGGATCTCCCCAACGAGCTGTTTGCCTAGAGCATCACTACACTAGAGAGTGCATACAGCCTTGTCCTAGACCTTGAGGAGACCTAATCGTTGCATCCTGGCCGACATCAAGATGCTAGACCTCCCTACAGATCCTCAAATGGATTGCCCCATACCACTCTACTACATGGCTGACTCCCGGGAGCACTAGCCAACCACCCTCTGGTCCTCTGCCCCGTCTTCATTTCAAGGGCAAGTCATTGACCCCAAATACACCTCGGTACCACCCAAGGACCAAGTGCTTTAGACGCCAAGGGTTTGGGCATATCTCTTCTCATTATTCTAGTCCTTACAAGGTCACGATGATTGAGGAAGCCGCTGATGACGAGCCTGAGCTCGAGGCTGACCAAATTCACCAGGTTGACAGTGATGGTGAATTTGTTGAGGAAGATGATGACACTGCTGTCGTCCACTGTATCCATAAGGTACACACTCCCATCTGCATGGTAAGATGTGCATTGTCACAGCCTATGTTATCACGGATGGCTGACGTAGGACCTCGATTTTTCACCTATACCAAAATAAATGACAAACTGTTAGGAGTGTCAATTTTTGACACGACCCAAAAACCCAACCCGAACCCGACGCAAAAAATTCGGGTTCGGGTCAACCCGATAAAGAAACGGGTCGGTTCGTGTCCTATCTTTCGACCCATTTATATTTTGGGTCGGGTTCGGGTCAACCCAACAACTCGAGTTTGACCTGAATTAACACGTTTATGTTAAGTTCGGGTCAAACTTCTCACGAAACTGCGCCATACGGTCGTTGCACGCCAACTGCCGCGGACGCTACTGCCGCTCAGCCTTTACACACCGAACCACACTGCTACACGTCGAACCACGCTACTACTGCTGATCCGCACTCGAACGTCGAACCGTCGACCACTCAAGCTCGACCAGACCAATGTCTAATCACTAGTCGACCTCGACGGCTAGGCCGCTAGGGCTAGATGCACTAACCGTCGGCCACTCGAGCTCGAACTACTCGTGCTCATCGACGGAACTGCAAGCAGCAAGCCCACACTCATGATCCACGTGGAAATGACTTGACCTTGACGACGGAGTCGGACGAACAACCGAACCAAATCGGGTGCACGGGTCGGGTCGGGTCGGGTCAAATTGTAACCCGTGCGGGTCATGTCCGGGTTAAGAATCTCAAACCATGTGTAAAATTGGGTAGGGTTCGGGTCAACCCATTTATGCCTAGGTCAACATGGGTTCGACCCGAATCCAACCCATTAACCCGAATTGACACCCCTAAAAACTGTAAAATCATAGTGGATAGTGGCAGTTGCATCAATGTTGCCTCCTCTAGCATGAAGTCTAAACTTAGTCTGTTTGTCGTTCTCCACCCTAATCCCTATATGATATCCTGGGTCAACTCCACTGCCTTAGAGGTGAAGAAACGTAGCCTCATACCCATCTCCTTCACTGATTATAAGGAGAACGTGTGGTGTGATATTCTGATCATAGATGTGGCACGGATCATTCTAGGGCGCCCATGGCTCTTTGATAATGATGCCCACATCTATGGACGTTCAAACACCTGCGTGTTTGAATATGTAGGCAAGAAAATCAAGCTTCCACCTGCTTCCCAAGACTTCCCGTAGGAAAGATGTCATGTGTCGTAGTTGATCGTTTCTCCAAGATGACACATTTCCTACCTCGCTCCAAAATATCCGATGCATGACTCATCATTAAGCTGTATTTTAATGAGGTCGCCAGATTACATGGTTTGCCCAAGACCATTGTATCATATAGGGATGTCAAATTCACGAGTTATTTTTGGAAGACCCTATAAATGAAAATGGATAGTAAATTGCAATTTTCCACAGCCTTTCCTCCTCAAACAGATGGTCAGACTGAAGTGGTCAATAGGAGTCTAGGGAATCTATTTAGGAACCTGGTAGGTGCACACGTTAAAGACTAGGATACCAAGCTACCCATGGCTGAGTTTGCTTTTAATAATTCTGTGAACCGCAACACTAGTCTGAGTCCTGTTGAGATTGTTTATGGGTCCAAGCCTAGTTAGCCTTTATATCTCATACCCATGTGCCCTAGGTATAGGATTTATGAATTTGCATCTTCATTTGCATCGTATTTACATGAATTACATAAGAAAATTACACATCGTATTGAACAGAGCAATGCAAATTATAAACATCACACTGATCTTAAACAAAGATTCAAGACATTCGAGGTGGGTGATTCGGCGATGGTCCAGATCCGTCCAGAACGGTTTCTGAAAGGGATTGTCAAGAAATTACATGTTAAAAGGGCGGGACCATTTCAAATAATCAAGAAAATTAATGATAATGCATATGTGGTGGATCTGCCTGCAGATTTCAATATCAATCCCTCTTTTAACATTGAAGATCTAATATATTATAAGGGCCCAGAGTTTAACTCACCCAATCTGCTACATGCTGAGCAATGTGTGACCCCACCATGTGAGAACCCAAGCCTTCCTCCACTTCCAAATATTCCTAAATCACCTATTGCGGCCAAAGTTGACATGATTTTAAACGATGACAACATTTTCACAAAGGAGGGTGAACGAAGAAGATACTTAGTGAGGTGGAGAGGTAAACTGGAAAGAGGATACTTAGCTAGAGCGCGAGGAGCTCTAGAGGATTGACCCGGATGCACTAGAGATCTATGAGAGCACCCGGAATGCATACTCAATGGAGTCGAGCCCTTTTCCACCCTAGGAGAATGATGAGGACATCGGGCCGTGAAAAGTTTATCAGAGGAAGGGCTGGAGACCTACGGCTACAATCAGATTACTCTATTTCTAAGTATTTATTTGTATTTGATTTACTATGTGTAATTTTTTATTTTTACCTTCACTTCAGAAAATAGGTTTGTGTGACCCTAGGGGGCACTTTTTTCATTTGATGTTTTATTATATTTTATCTATTTATAGGCCTCACCTCCTCCTTGGAAGGATGATTATTATTATGAATGAAAATTTATGCGCTTTGTGTCTAGGTGTGTTTGAGAGCCTTGAGAGTTCTTGTGACAGCTTATGTGAAGTCCCTAGGTGAGGGAAAAGCAAGACCCATCAGCCACAGAAAGCGTCCGAGCTCACGATTTATCTTCGCCTCTACCCCCCCCCACCCCCACCACTCTTCATAGTCGTCGGCTACCTCCTTGTTCCCATGGCCGAAACCATCATGACCCCCTTTTCCCTTTCCACCCAAAATTTCTAATAGATCCTCTAACATTTTCCTAAATTAGCCCATCGTTAATTTTGGAAAAAATTGAAATTCAAATTTGAATTCTCCTTGAGTCTTGAATCCCTTTCCTAAATTGTTGGATCATTTTTTGAAAGGTATCCCCATCAATAAATATGAAATTTAAATAAAGAATCCTCATTAATTCTCCTTCTTAAATTAGCCGAGCTTCATTTGTGAAAATCTGAATCCAATATTTGAATTATCCTTGAGCCTTAAATTCCTTTCCTAAATTGTTGGATCATTTTTGGAAAAGTACCCCCATCCATAAATCTGAAATTTAACTGAAGAAACCTCATTAATTCTCCTTCCTAAATTAGCCTAGCTTAATTTGGAAACCTGAATTCAAATTTGAATACTCCTAAAAGCTTTGAATTCCTTACCTAAATTATTGGGCTATGTTTGGAAGGATATCCCCATCCGCAAATCTAACTATTGATTGGAAATACGAATTAAATCACATTTTCTTAGCCAATATGCTAAAATTGGCAACCCAATTAAAGCCCAAACTAGCCCCAATCAATTGATAGGCCCGACCCCCTCCCCTCATTGAGCCTTACCATAATTATACAAATCTTCTAGGCATAAATCTTAGACCCAGGTTTCTGCTATTTGCTGTCCGGCTGTTTCGGATGCCATCTAATGATGATTGTTGCTATTTTTCTACTGTTAATTGCTTTTTATTTCTCTCCCAAGCCATCCCAATGTCTGCTACCTGCTGGTGATATACACATTCATCCATTTTCCAAGTCAATTACCCCATGTTCCTGATTTTGGCAACCACACAGCAGCTATCTAAATTTCTAGGAACGAGATGATGCTGTCCAAGCGTGTGAAAGGGATTCGTAGTGCTGTCCTTCCCACCAAGATAGCCAAATGACTTCGCCGTGGCTTAGTATCTTCGTCTTTGTGGGTAAACTCTTCCCCCCTGCACCTTTTGACCGCTCAATCGTGGCATCGTTTTATTCTGAAAACTTATTTGCGTAGCCCATACCAAGTGTTTCGTGTGAGTGGGTCTTTGTAGTGACTAATCTGCTTGTTAATTTGGGGTTTGTTTCTGAAACATCACGTGAACATGATATTAATTTATTTGATTATCTATTGGTCCTCCTATTAGCTTTTGATTGATTGCTTAAACTTTATTACCCTCTTGCATGATGAAGTCATAGCTTAAGTTCATGTTGAATTAATAATTTGTTAAGCTCTGTTAAAGTACAGGGAATTTTCAATTCAATGTCATCTGCATATCTAGTTCTACATCAGATACATCCAAAGCTTTCTTCTTTACATTGAAATTTTATTGAAAGGTGGGGAGAGATAGGGAGGATGTCCCATGATTGTTTTCTTATTTAAAAATTAAAATTTGTATCATCCTTCATTGGAAAGAGAATAGATCCCAATAGTTGCATCATAATGATCAATATATTATTTGATTGGACACAATGGAGAAAAAGGATTTATGTAGCCAACCCCACATAGTGAGATAAAGGCTTGATGTTGTTGTTGTTGTAATATATTCTTTGATTGCTCCACCTTTAATTAAAGATGCTAATGGCACAACATTTTCTTATATGAAATAATATTTCTTTTCTAGATTGCATAAGGAATTTTAAGTTTGAATTCTTCCAACATTTAAGTGAAGATCATAATGATAATTAACTTCTATGACCATGATGGCAATATAATAATTTTCAAAGTAAGAAACTTTTTATTTTCTTACTTTTCATATATATTTATGATGATTGTATTCTTTTCAAAAAATAAATGATGTGGATAATGCGCATTATTGTTTTTTAAATTTGCATCAGGACGATCAACTCCTTGAAAAATAATGACTACCTAAAATATACTCCAAAATCTCATCAAACTGATACGTTTGATTCATGCCTATAAATATCCAATTTTTATCACAGACTTCTTTCTGCATCACACTTGTTCTTGTTCAATTATTTAAAAAAGATATCTTCTAATAAGTGGAATTAACTAAAAAATATCAATCAGATTGAGTATGAATTACATTTAGATACCTCAAACTTAGGCCCAACACCAATTGGGTACCTCATATTGTCATTTTTTACTACTGAATGCTTGTATTTGATTCCAACTTTGTTTAGGTCCCTATACCATAACCAAAGCATTACGAGATAAACAACCAACCTTATCATTAGGTCCTAGTACTGTTACTAACTTAGGCTTCGTTTGGGACGGCTTTCTTATTACTTCTTAAAACAACTTTTTAGTACAAAATAATAATTTTTGTAAGAAAAAGCTAATTTAAAAAGCAATAAGAAAGCCGTCCTAAACGAAGCCTTATTTTACCATTACCAACCTAATGCTACCACTGCTATCAACCAACCCACATCAAGGAATCCGACCATTTTATCATTGGGTCCTAGTACCATTTAGCTTTTTCTTATTCAGCTTAATTTAATAGTGTTGTGGAAAGTTATAACAGATAACATGATTCATATTCTTCTAAGAAAAGGAATAATTTCTACAATTGAATTTCTAGTAACCATAAAACTACAGAGGTTTGGTCACATAGAAATTAAGATCTGTCAAGATACGTTTATCACAAATCAAATTTATGATCTGAAAAGAAAAATACAGAAGCAATGCATTAGCAACTGAAGCCCTAATCTTTCAAAAGAAGTTAATACGCAAAACAACCAGAAACAATCTCAAGCTTGGTGAACTCTGTAAGAAACGCCCATATGACACTTAGCACAGAACACAATCTCTCATCAACATCTTCATCATTTCATTGCCCCATCTTTATGGTAGGGCTATCCATGTTTTCATCGTTATCACAAGTAGGAGAATTCTATTTGGACTTAATCCATCCAGCTCTTTAAGGGCAAATATGTCAAAAAATCAAACGCGCGTGGCTGAAAATATATGCATTAATGACAGTCCAACTCTTCATCAACAACTTCAAAGTTCATTACAAAGTTAGGAAATTCTGCCATTGTTATATCCCTGAAAGCAGGCTTTGCACAAATAAGTAATTAAGTGGTGGGGGAAATTTTCTTCTCATAAATAAAACAAGAAAGATCAAATGGTTAGATTGTCTCCATTATAAATATCAATAGTCTGATGAACTGACAAGTTTGTTGCTATTCTGACAAGTTTGTTGCATGAAATAGCAACTCATAAAAACTCAGTCAATTCGAATGATGGCAATTTTGAGTAGTTCTATAATTTTTCCAACCCAAATATTAGGATATAAAACTTTGATGATAAAATGTTTAACGCTACAAAGCTGCAGCACTTGCTTAGCCTCCCAAAATAAAAAATAAAAAAGAACAGGAATATATTACCATATGGGCCCTGCTCATGAACATAAAACATTTTAGCATGTAGAACTAATGAAATATTATTTATTATTTGTTAGCTTTGTGTGGTGACACAATCGGGTTTTAATGTTGACTCAGACTGCAATTCCATCGATTGAACTCGGCGAGGAGGTCATTCAAGGGTTGCCTGGGGGCAACGCGCCCCCTGCTCAAGGGGCGAAGCTCCCAAAAAAAAATTCTTATCCATGCAGTGCCACAGCACTATAAATCCAGCGTTAAGGCACTATGGAACCCTTCTAAGACAAAAAGAACTGTGCCACAACACTGCATCACTGTGAACTCAGTGCCGCATAAATGTAGTTCACAACGCCTCAGGGGCTGCAAGTACAACGTCGCAGTGCTACGAGACAAACTGAGCTGTATTTCTTATTTCAATTGAAGGGTTGCATCATTTGGTGTATTGTAATGCGTCTCATCCTCTTTTCTAAGAAAAGAATTTTGTGAAAAGTGAAGAGAGACAATGAGAGAGTGTGAGAAGAGTTATATATACAATTGCTCCCATTTCATAGTGAATTTCTTAGTGTGCTATAGCTCCATGGTTTTTTTCCCCATTTCTGATTTTTTCACGTTAAATCCTAGTATTCTTCTATGCTATCTTGTTTTTATTATTTATTTTATTGTGTGGTTTATTTCTCAGCAGCATTTATTCCTGTATAAAATTTGATATTAAAAAAAAAAAAACTGACTCGAAACTTCTGAACTACATATATGCAGCTTACATCAAATATGGAAGAGTCATATTCTTGAGCAAAGATGGATTTTTCTTTACAAACTCCTTCCATTCCGTGGGATCTATTTTTCCATCACAGTTCAAATCTGCTTGCTTGAATGTCTGTCAAAAGAAAAAAAGAATATCAGAACCTTTATAAGGATGCAAATGATTGTAAAAATCATCAAAGCATGGTAATAAAAAGCAGCTGAAAAAAAATACAAAGATTCTTCCCAACCTGATCAACAATTGTTTCAACAACATCATCTGTAAGAAACAAATCTGACTCGTTTAAAAGAGCAAGCACCATTTCCTTTAACTGTGAAAGTAATAAAATGAAGAGATCAATCTTCTTGAATGATCAAATAATCAGAAATTCAAAGAAGTATGTTAATTCTTAACAAACCAAAGAATAAAATCAAGTTTAATTAAATAAAGATAAAAATAAAAAAATAAAAAAAAATTAATTGAATAAAGTCAAGTTAAAAAGATATTTGTTAAATTTTATTATGCATCTTTAGTATGAGCTCTAGTGACCACTAATTTCGTAACTACAGGAAGTATTATAAGAGTTTAAGAATGCATAATAAATGGAGAAATTAAGGACATAAACATTAATGCCGATCTATCATAAATTTTATCTAGATATTTCGAAGAAGTGCTCAGCTTAAAAATAGCACATCTCTGACTTGAAGATTGTATTAGAATAATTAGTCATATGTGAGATGATAAAACATCAAGATATGGCATAAATGATAAGATAACAGGGTTGTGATTACAAACAAAATCTCCAAGCATGAACGCACGACTGAATGATATAAATAGTAACGAAAAGTTAATAGCTCAAAGATGGGAAGAAAATACAAACAATATAACCTTATAACCAGAAGAATTCCATAAAAGATATTCCAACGCTTTAACTTTTCTAAATTGGCTCCAACATATTAAGGCAAAATACTTGTGCTTGTCCAAGTATTCATGAGAATTTTCTTCTACTACATGGCGTTAGATGAAAAATATCAATTAAATCAAGGAAAAATTACGTTTAGATGGCTCAAATTTAAGCTTTATGTCAATTAGGTCCCTCATATTGTCATTTTTCACCACCAGGTGACTCAATTTTGATCCCAACCTTGTTAAGGTCCTTACACTGTAACCAAAGCATTACTGGATAAATAGCCAACCTTCATTGGTTCATTGTAACATTATGATATGTCAAGGCGGCCCACAGCCGGTAAGAGGAAGCTGTTTTGGAAAGTTCCTAATTAATAGGGAGTTGTTTAGGTAGGTTCCTAATCAAGGGTGAGCTATTAATATAAGAAGGTTCCTAATCAAAGAGGAGTTGTTTAGGAAGGTTCCTAATTAAGGGAAAATTATTTAGGAAGGTTCCTAATCAAGGGGGAGATATTTAGGAATTCCTAATTAAGGGGAGCTATCTAGAAAGATTCCTAATCAAGAGAGTGTTGTTTAGGAAGGTTCCTAATCAAGAGGGAACTGTTTAGGAAGGTTCCTAATCAAGTGGGAGCTATTTAGGAAGATTCTTAATCAAAAGGAAGATATTTAGGAAGATTCTTAATCAAAAGGAAGATATTTAGGAAGGTTCCTAATTAAGTGGGGATTGTTTAGGAAGGTTCTTAATCAAGAGAGAGCTATTTAGGAAGGTTCCTAATCAAGGGAAAGCTTTTATGAATGTTTCCTAATTGTGTTTATGTTCTTTATGAAGGGTTTAATTATTTAGGAATGTTTTATAATTATGTTTATGATATTTAGAAAGGTTTTAATAGTTTAGGAAAGATTCCTAATTATATTTATACTATTTATGAATGTTTTAATTGTGTATATTGTGTGCTTGGGATATTTAAGGGGGAGCTTGGTCTAGGGTTTGGAACTTATATTTTGTTGAAGTTTATTCTAGGACTTGTTATGAGTGTCCTAGCGGCGTGTAGGATTTGTGGGAGAGCTGATCTACCACTCAAATAGTATATCACTTGTATATTTCATTATTATTGAAAAGATAATCCAAAAATCAACTCTAAAATTTGATTCCTGCAATTTTCTTCTTCTCTACGTTGTTGTTTTTACTTCCAAGACGCATCACATTACCAACCTACTATACCATTGCCAACCTAAAGCTATCAATGCTATTAGCCATCCCACATTAGGACAAGTGGCAGCTAGTGGTTGGCAGCAACAACAACTAGCATTCAACAATGCCAGCAAGGGGGCATTTGTAACAATGTCAAATAAAAATGTTGTGATGGAACCAAATGATGAGGGCATTTTGGTCATTTATCTATCAACTAGTGGTATTGTAACAACTGCACAAAAAATCAAAATCAAATTCATGAAACCCAACAATGAAAAAGTAGGGCTGCTAATTATGTTTAAAACTCGCTTGATAGTCATTTGAATATGCTACAATTCAAAGATGGCATGTTTAAAAATAAGTATGATGCAACATGAAATTGACTCTAAATATGATATATGCACACATTTATGTGAATTGATATGTTCAAATAAGTTTAATTCAACTTATCATGCTTATTAGAAAAAGCTCATTTATGTGGAATTCAGAGGCTCAATAATCAAAGTTAATGAATTCAAAGGCTTCATTCGTTTCTACCAAATATTTTCTTAAGAGTTCAGCTTATTCTTCACAAATTATTTTGAACAACTTTTATCAATGTGATCTTAAATCTAACCCCTCTCCTTCCACATCCTCAACAATAATTTTATCTACTTGTCTAATAAGTGCATGTTCTACCCTTCATTTTGATAATGTCCATATAACTAAGCCTATTTTTAATTATCATATCTTCAGTTGATATAACGCAAACAATTTCTCTGATACACTCATTTCTTAATTTATTCTATCTAATTTTATCACACATACATTTTAATATTATTATTTGTGTCACACTCAACTTAGATATCAATAAAATTTTTTATGCTAAATATTTGAATATAAAAATAAACCATGACAAAGTAGTTAACATAATCAAGAAAATGGTGATCGACCAACTTACCTCTTCTCTTTCAATATAACCAGTGTTTTTTAAGTCATATATTTTGAAAGCAACTGCATATAAAACAAATCACAACATTATAAGCAAGAATTAGACAATAAATGAAAATAAATCTAAAAGCAAAATAACTTAAAATGTGTTGGAAGAGCATCGTATATATGAAATTCAGATGCTTAAGAATCAAAGCAGAAAAGCATCTGAATTTAGAGCTTCGTTATGTTAAGAAATATTATTAGTAAAATGCCCTGCTATTTCCACCTAACATAATAAGTTGCGTTAGCAGCAGAAAAACATATTATCATGATCACACAAGTTGAAATATGAAGTATAACACTTAATACATGTTATTTTTTCATCTTGTGATGTATAGGGATGGAATATGCTGAGAGATCTAACAAACTCCCCAAACTCGATGACACCATTTCCTTTGATATCAAACAAGTCAAAAATCTGCAAAAAAATAAGACATTAATTGATTAAAAACAATTTGAAATCTTCCAGGATTACAACGGATAAGTATTTTTTTTAAAACTAAATCAGAATATAAATCAAACTTTCAAAACACATCAACCTTAAAGTTTAGTTATTATGTGTGTACGTTGTGCAAGAGGCTCCCACTGTTGCCAGCCTAGGGAAGGTTCATATAAACAGCCTAATCAATGATGGAGTGGCTATTTCAAAGTTCTAATTAGCCACGCCAGTACTCAACAATTATAATTTGGCAGCATGAGTAATAGTAACAGATGAAAACTCTTTTTTGTTTCAATAGAATTTCGAGATATGTAGCATCAAGCAGATGCTGATTAAAATGAATAGTAGCCCCCTATGATACAATCTTTTATCACGCTTTGAACAATTAGCTTCAAGAATATGTTAGTATCTAATTTAGAAATTGCATCAAGAAGTCATCTTTCTGGATCATTGGGGATTCAAAGTAGTTCAACCCAATAGGTACTGGGAGTAGAATAACACCACATAATATTCAAATTTTCCCTGGAAGCATCATATATGTGTATCTATAGGCGTAAGTTCTTACTCGTACATGCAATGCCCATAAACAACATAAACTAAATAATGATCACTGGAGCCCATAAAACCAATCAAAAGGCAAGGTAACTGTCAATACTATTTCTATTTTCTTTAATAGGCACTTGAGATATCACTACTGGATCAGTAAAAAAACAATATTTTCATTGGCCTCCAAAGAAAAATCGCAATGAAGAATGTAACAATATTTTTCTTGGCCTCCAAATGCTCTTTTCAGTATCTAGTCACCTTCTTCTTGACTTAAATCTTTGTTCTTATAATACTTGTCAGCAATCATCCCTAGCACCCTAGGCAAGAAGGATAAAAATTTTTCTAAGAGAGAAGCAGGGGATCCAATGTGGGCATATCTCTGCGGTCTCCAGATTATGTGTTCTAAAGTTATGCACCTCATTTATTAAGCTAGGCATTCCAAATCTAGTATCATTTAGCAAACAGAAACATTGGATTTACACTTCGATAGAGAGAAACAAAAAACAGATTGTAATCAAGAAGAAACACACCCAACGGCCAAGTCCAATATCAAGAGTCAAATGAGTGGCTTTATCTTGCCGCTGTCAACATGTAAAAGTCATATACATTAAATTTAAGACAAAATCCATCAAATGTATCTGAGTCAATTAATGTCTGATTCCAAAATAACACTAATACTGAGAAACTTCTATCAAATATGCACAATTAAGATCCTTCACTAGTTATAATGGGAAAAAAAAGGCAGATAAGGAGTGAGCAAGGAACAAACCCTGTCTGCGAAAAAATTGCGCTTGTTACTGTCATTGAAGAGAACAAACTGGAATTCTTCCTGCATGCAAAAGAACTGATGTCATAAACAACATAGTACCATTGCCAAAGATGAAGCATCTTATCAACTTGCTCGAAGAAATAAGTACCCTGTGAATAAACCCATCATTGAATATTAAGTGGCTTATTTTTTCGAACAATTCATACAGTGACTCCACTTCTTGGATAGTGACTGCATGTGCATGGTGAGCTTGTAAGGTCATCAGTAAGAACTAAGAATCATACAATTAGGTAATTATGTGCAATGTTCAAACCATACCTATTCACAAAAATAACACGTAAGTTGCTTATATTTACAATAAGACTAAACTGTGAACTTTTCACTCTCAATTATTTGTTAAATTTTTAAGAGATTTTGTTTCATCATATAGAAATGCACAAGTCCGCGAATTCAATTTAAATATGTAAGTGTTAGTTTTTGTAAATAAGAAATGAAAATTTTCCTTTAAAATTGTTTGCAGTGAGCATGTCTACAAAGTTTCCGGAACAAGTATGAATCGATGAACTGCTTTGCCGCGAATTGCTATATAATATGAATGTTTTCATATTTGAAATGAGATCATCCATCATGGATGGAAACCATCTCCCTGCCAATATCTCCTATATGGGGAATTAATCCACTAAATTGTACAAGAATGTTATACTTATAAAATTAGAGTTCTTGGAAGACCATGAAGATCACCAATGAAAAAAGATAATCAACACTCAAGTTTTGGCTTTCAGGAAAGCAATTAAACAGTTTTAATGCTTGAGCCTTGAATTCCTTTCCTAAATTGTTGGTTCATTTTTGGAAAGGTACCCCCATGCATAAATCTGAAATTTCATTGAAGAATCCTCATTAATTCACCTTCCTAAATTAGCCTAGCTTAATTTTGAAAACCTAAATTCAAATTTGAATTATCCTAAAACCTTTGAATTAATTATCTAAATTATTGGGCTATGTTTGGAAGGATATCCTCATCCGCATATCTAATTATTGATTGGAAATATGAATTAAATCCTATTTCCTTAGCCAATAGGCTGAAATTGGCAACCCAATTAAAGCCCAAACCAGCCCCAATCAATTGATTGGGCAAACCCCCTCCCCTCATTGAGCCTTACTATAATTATACAAATCTTCTAAATATAAATCTTTGACCCAGGTTTCTGATATTTACTGTCTGGCTATTTTGAATGCCAACTAATGATGATTGCTGCTATTTTTCTACTGACAATTGCTTGTTATTTCTCTCCCAAGCCATTCCAAGTTCTGCTACCTGCTGGTGATACACAAATTCAGCCATTTTCCAAGTCCAGTACCCGTTGTTCCTGATTTCGGCAACCACACAGCTGCTGTCCAAATTTATAGGGATGACAGAGTGTTGTCCAAGCGTGTTAAAGGGATTCGTAGTGTTTTCCTTCTCATTGAGACACTAGTCAAATGACTCCGTCGTGGCTTAGTATCTATGTCT
>NW_021318618.1:1814900-1938642 GCF_001605985.2 Dendrobium catenatum | reverse complement strand
CCCCCCCCCCGCGCACCTTTTGACCCCTCAATCATGGAAACATTTTATTATGAAAACTTATATGCATAGTCCATACCAAGAGTGTCGTGTGAGTGGGTCGTTGTAGTGACTAATCTATTTGTTAATTTAGGGATTATTTCTGAAACATCACGCAAGCATGATACTAATTTATTTGATTATCTATTGGTCCTCCTATTAGCTTATGATTGATTGCTTAAACTTGATTACCCTCTTGCATAATGAAGTCATTGCTTAAGTTCATGTTGAATTAATAATTTGTTAAGCTCTGTTAAAGTACAAGGAATTTCAATTCAATGTCACCTGCATATCTAGTTCTACATCAGATACATCCAAAGCTTTCTTATTTCCATTGAAATTTTACAAAAAGGTGGGGAGAGATAGGAGGGATGTCCCATGCTTGTTTTCTTATTTAAAAATTAAAATTTCTATCATCCTTCAATGGAAAGAGAATGGATCTCAATAGTTGCTTTTATAATGATTAATATATCCTTTGATTGGAGACAATGGAGAAAAAAGATTATGTAGCCGACCCCACATAGTCAGATAAAGGCTTGATGTTGTTGTAATATATTATTTGATTGCTCCACCTTTAATTAAAGATGCTAATAGCACAATCCTTTCATATATGAAATAATATTTCTTTTCTTGATTGCATAAGGAATTTAAAGTTTGATTTCTTCCTAAATTTAAGTGATGATCATAATGATAATTAACTTCTATGACGATGATGGCAATATAATAATTTTCAAAGTAAGAAACTTTTCATATATATTTATGATGATTGTATTATTTTCAAAAAATAAATGATAAGGATAATGCGCACTAATTTTTTTTTAATTTACAACAGGATGATCAACTCCTAGAGAAATAATGACTACCTAAAATATACTTCAAAATCTCATCAAACTGATACGTTTGATTCATGCCTATAAATATCCAATTTTTATCACAGACTTCTTTCTGCATCACACTTGTTCTTGTTCAATTATTTAAAAAAGATATCTTCTAATAAATGGAATTAACTAAAAAATATCAATTAGATTGAGTATGAATTACATTTAGATACCTCAAACTTAGTCTTTGTTTGGGACGGCTTTTTTATTGCTTCTTAAAGCGAATTTTTAGTTTAATTTTTGTACTAGAAAGTCGCTTTAAGAAGCAATAAAAAAGCCGTCCCAAACGAAGCCTTAGGCCCAACACCAATTGGGTACCTCATATTGTCATTTTTTACCACTGGATGCTTCTATTTGATTCCAACTTTGTTTAGGTCCCTATACCATAAAAAAAACATTACCAGATAAACAACCAACCTTATCATTAGGTCCTAGTACCGTTATTAGCTTGGGCTTCGTTTGGGACGGCGACTTTCTTATTGCTTCTTAAAGCAGCTTTCTAGTACAAAATAATAATTTTTGTAAAAAATACTACTTTAAGAAGCAAGAAGAAAGTCGTCCCAAACGAAGCCTTACTTTACCATTGCCAACCTAATGCTACCACTGCTATCAACCAACCACATCAATGCCTCCGACCATTTTATCATTGGGTCCTAGTACCATTGATGCAGTCAAAAAATATAGGGGACCCTATATTTTTTTTATCACGATACGACAAACTTTCTAGATACAAAGTAAAGACATAAAATGCTTAAAACAAACTTTAATATTATAAAAATGAAAGACTTACAAACTTTGACTCAAACAAACTTGACTCAAACAAGACACCTTAAAGTTGCTTCACTTAGAGAAGAGGGATACAGGTGGAGTGGCACTTGCGGAGAGACGAAAGAGGTTAGAAGCCAAGACGAAAGGTTGGAAAGAGCTCACAAGATTTCCGGAGGGGAGGAGAAAGAAGACGGACAAAGCTCACAAGCTTTTCCAATGAAACCCGCAGGTTCATATTTCCAAAAATCACATCACATAACATAACTAAAACATAACATAACCCCTCAAATTTATAGGTATGAAAGGGGGAATACAAACAGCCACAACATTAATTTAAAAGCTTATTTAAATAGGGAATATGAAAAGCCAACAGTCACTTCCCGGAAATGAAGCACCAAAGCCACGGAAAAACCCCCATTCATTCACGGGAAACAGCCCAGCCAGGAACCGAAGAGGCAACCGCTAGAACCAAGGAGCCAAGGCACGGAATTCCAAGAGCCATCCACGGGAAACCAAGAGCCAATCCGTGGGAACCAATGAGCCAAGCACGGAAAACAACCAACATTGGGATTCCAAAAGCCATTTTGGAATCCCAAGGGACAAACTCAACTTTTAAAACTATAAATAAAAGTTACATAAATAAGACAATTAATGAACTAAAACCTAGTTAATAATGAGCTAACCTTTAGTTCAATAAATGAACTAAAAACCAGCTCATAAATGAGCTAAATTCCAGCTCAAAATTTATTGAGCTTGTAGACTCGAGGAAAGTCAAAATTGATTTATTTTGGACATGAGTAGACCCCCCATTTGTCTACATCAACCATTCAGCTTTTTCTTATCCAGCTTAATTTAATAATGTTGTGGAATGTTATAACAGATAACATGATTCATATTCATCTAAGAAAAGGAATAATTTCTACAATTGAATTTCTAGTAACCATAAAACTACAAAGGATTGGTCACATAGAGATTAAGATCTATCGAGATAGGTTTATCACAAATAAAATTTGTGATCTGAAAAGAAAAATACAGAAGCAAGGCATTAGCAACTGAAGCCTTAATCTCTCAAAAGAAGTTAATACGCAAAACAACAAGAAACAATCTCAAGCTTGATGAACTCTGTAAGGAACGCCCATATGACACTTAATACAGAATATAATCTCCCATCAACATCTTCATCATTTCATTGCCCCAGCTTTATGGTAGGGCTATCCATGTTTTCATCGTTATCACAAGTAGGAGAATTCTATTGGGACTTAATCCATCCAGCTCTTTAAGGGAAAATATGTCAAAAAATCAAACGCATGTGGCTGAAAATATATGCATTAATGCCAGTCCAACTCTTCATCAACAACTTCAAAGTTCATTACAAAGTTAGGAAATTCTGCCATTGTTATATCCCTGAAAGCAGGCTTTGCACAAATAAGTAATTAAGTGGTGGGGGAGTTTTCTTCTCATAAATAAAACAAGAAAGATCAAATGGTTAGATTGTCTCCATTATAAACATCAATAGTCTGATGGACTGACAAGTTTGTTGCATGAAATAGCAACTCATAAAAACTCAGTCAATTCAAATGATGGCAATTTTGAGTAGTTCTATAATTTTTCCAACCCAAAGATTAGGATATAAAACTTTGATGATAAGATGTTTAACGCTATAAAGATGCAGCACTTGCTTAGCCTCCCCAAAAAAAAAAAAAAAGAGCAGGAATATATTAGCATATGGGCCCTCATGAACATAAAACATTTTAGCATGTAGAACTAATGAAATCTAATTTATTATTTGTTAGTTTTGTGTGGACTTCAATTGTGTCAATCAATTGGGTTTTATTGTTGACTCAGACCACAATTTCATTGATTGAGCTCAACGAGGAGGTCGTTCGAGGGTTGCATGGGAGCAACGCGCCCCCCTGTTCGAGGGGCAAATCTCCCAAAAAAAAATTTCTTATCCATGCAGTGCCACATCGCTGTATATCCAACGTTAAGGCACTATGGTACCCTTCTGAGACAAAAAGCAATGTGGCACAACACTGCAACACTATGAACTCAGTGCCGCAGCTATGTAGTTCACAACGCCTCGGGCGTCGCAAGTACAACGTCACAGCGCTACAAGACGAACTGAGCATGTTTTCTTATTTCAATTGAAGGGTTGCATCCTTTGGTGTATTGTAATGCGTCTCATTCTCTTTTCTAAGAAAAGAACTATGTGAAAAGTGAAGAGGGACAATGAGAGAGTGTGAGAAGAATTATCTATACAATTGCTCTCATTTTCATAGTGAATTTCTTAGTGTGGTATAGTTCCGTGGCTTTTTCCCGATTTCTAATTTTTTCATAGTGAATTTCTGCTATCTTGTTTTTCTTATTTATTTTATTGCGTGGTTTACTTCGCAGCAGCATTTATTCCTATATAAAATTTGATATTAAAAAAAAAAACTGACTAGAAATTTCTGACTACATATATGCAGCTTACATCAAATATGGAAGAGTCATATTCTTGAGCAAGGATGGATTTTTCTTCGCAAATTCCTTCCATTCCATGGGATCTATTTTTTCATCACAGTTCAAATCTGCTTGCTTGAATGTCTGTCAAAAGAAAAAAGAATATCAGAACCTTTATAAGGATGCAAATGATTGTAAAAATCATCAAATCGTGTTAATAAAAAAGCAGCTGAAAAAAAAAAAATACAAAGATTCTTCCAACCTGATCAACAATTGTTTCAACGACATCATCTGTAAGAAACAAATCTGACTCGTTTAAAAGAGCAAGCACCATTTCTTTTAACTGTGAAAGTAATAAAATGAAGAGATCAACCTTCTTGAATGATCAAATAATCAGAAATTCAAAGCAGTATCTTAACAAACCAAAGAATAAAATCAAGTTTAATTGAATAAAGTCAAGTTAAAAAGAGATTTGTTAAATTTTACCATGCATCTTTAGTATGAGCTCTAGTGACCACTAATTTCGTAACAACAGGAAGCGTTATCAAAATTTAAGAATGCATAATAAATGGAGAAATTAAGGCCATAAACATTAATGCCGATCTATCATAAATTTTATCTAGATATTTAGAAGAAGTGCTCAGCTTAAAAATAGCACATCTCACAATAGGACAAGTGGCGGCTGGTGGTTGGCAGCAGCAACAACTAGCATTCAACAATGTCAGCACGGGGACATTTGTAACAATGTCAAATAAAAATGTTGTGATGGAACCAAATGATGAGGGCATTTTTTTCATTTATCTATCAACTCATGGTATTGTAACAACGGCACAAAAAATCAAAATCAAATTCATGAAACCCAACAATGAAAAATTAGGGCTGCTAATTATTTTTAAAACTCGCTTGATAGTCATTTGAATATGCTAAATTCAAAGATGGCATGTTTAAAAATAAGTATGATGCAATATGAAACTGACTCTAAATATGATATATGCACACATTTATGTGAATTGATATATTTAAAATAAGTTTAATTCAACTTATCATACTTTTGGAAAAAGCTCGTTTATGTGGAATTCAGAGGTTCAATAATCTCAAAATTGCCCCCAAATAATTCGTGTGTGGTCAATTTAGTCCTAGAGTATCACATTGATTCAATTTAGTCCCTCAATTATAAAAACTAATCTAAATTTAATCACAAAGAGACTATTTTGGATCAATTTTAAATGGTCAAGAGACTAAACTTGAAGAATGTGATACTCCAGGACTAAATTGACTATATATGAATAGTTGTGGGACTATTTAATACATATATTTATCATTACAAAACATATTAAAGTGTATCTATACCCATTTATATTTAAAAATATATCTTTATAAATATATTTTAAATAATAAATGATTAAAATATTTTATAAATTTATTAAAATTTAATGGAATTAATTTGAAACTCGACTCAAAACCAAACACTATTAATCTGACTCATAATTGACATAAGTTCAAATCAAAACATTTTACTTTAAGTTTCGGCCGGCTAAATCAAACAAGACTAAATATTAACCCTATCTAAATTCACAAAGAATAAAAAAAAAATGAGCAACTCTTCAAATTTCACTGTTTATGTTGCAAACATGTCCATAGCTGAAAAATAACAAATGGTGCCTCAATAGCACATCCATGGTTATTTTAAATAAACAAACATACAACTATCACATGTATAAGTGCACAAGATTTGTGCATGTTATTAGGTTTGGATGGTTCAGAGAGGCAGTACCAATTGTAAGGGTTCTAGAAATTGGTTTGGAGGAACCTAATGGGCTTAAGGGTGGGCATGTAAGGTATAACACAGGTAAACTTGAAACTCAGTGCAAGACATATCTATGAAAATAAACGATCATCATCATCAATTTTATCGCAAGCATATTTGGTATTATAAATGATCATTTTTCATTCGTTTCTACCAAATATTTTCTTAAGAGTTAAGCTTATTCTTCACAAATTATTTTGAACAACTTTTATCAATGTGATTTTAAATCTAACCCCTCTCCTTCAAAATCCTCGACAATAATTTTATCTACTTGTCTAGCAAGTGCATGTTCTACCCTTCATGTTGATAATGTCCAGATTTTTAATTATCTTATCTTCAGTGGATAGAATGCAAACCATTTCTCTTATACACTCATTTCGTAATTTATTCAATCTAATTTTATCACACGTACATTTTCATGTTATTATTTGTGTCACACTCAACTTAGATATCAATAAATTTTTTTAATGCTAAATATTTGAATATAAAAATAAACCATGACAAAGTAGTTAAATAATCAAGAAAATGGTGATCGACCAACTTACCTCTTCTCTTTCAATAAAACCAGCGTTTTTTAAGTCGTATATTCTGAAAGCAACTGCATATAAAACAAATCACAACATTATGAGCAAGAACTAGACAATAAAATGAAAATAAATCTAAAAGCAAAATATCTTAAAATGTGTTGGAAGAGCATCGTATATATGAAATTCAGATGCTTAAAAATCAAAGCAGATGAATTTAGAGCTTCGTTATGTTAAGAAATATTATTAGTAAAATGCCCTGCTATTTCCACCTAACATAATAAGTTGCGTTAGCATCAGAAAAACAAATTATCAGGATCACAAAAGTTGAGAAATATGAAGTACAAAATTTAATACATGTAATTTTTTCATCTTGTGATGTATAGGGATGGAATATGCTGAGAGATCTAACAAACTCCCCAAACTCGATGACACCATTGCCTTTGATATCAAACAAGTCAAAAATCTGCAAAAAAAATAAGACATTAATTGATTAAAAATTGAAATCTTCCAGGATTACAACGGATAAGTATTTTTTTAAAACTAAATCAGAATATAAATCAAACTTTCAAAACACATCAACCTTAAAGTTTAGTTATTATGTGTGTACGTTGTGCATGAGGCTCCCACCGTTGTCCGGCCTAGGGAAGGTTCATATAAACTTCCTAATCAATAATGGAGTGGCTATTTCAAAGTTCTAATTAGCCACGCCAGTATTCAACAATTATAATTTGGCAGCATGAGTAATAGTAACAGATGAAAACTCTTATTTGTTTCAATAGAATTTCGAGATATGTAGCATCATGCAGATGCTGTTTAAAATGAATAGTAGCCCCCTATGATACAATCTTTTATCACGCTTTGAACAATTAGCTTCAAGAATATATTAGTATCTAATTTAGAAATTGCATCAAGAGGTCATCTTTCTGGCTTCATTGGGGATTCAAAGTAGTTCAACCCAATTAGTAATGGGAGTAGAATACCACCACATAATATTCATATTTTCCCTGGAAGCATCATATATGTGTATCTATAGGCGTAAGTTCTTACTCCTACATGCAATGCCCATAAACAATATAAACTAAATAATGATCACTGGAGCCCATAAAACCAATCAAAAAGCAAGGTAACTGCCAATACTATTTCTATTTTCTTTTATAGGCACTTGAGATATCACTACTGGATCAGTAAAAAATATATTTTTTCATTGGCCTCCAAAGAAAAATCGCAATGAAGAATGTGACAATATTTTTCTTGGCCTCCAAATGCACTTTTCAGTATCTACTCACCTTCCTCTTGACTTACATCTTTGTTCTTATAATACTTGTCAGCAATCATCCCTAGCACCTTAGGAAAGAAGGATAAAAATTTTTCTAAGAGAGAAGCAGGGGATGGGGATCCAATGTGGGCATATCTCTGCGGTCTCCAGATTATGTGTTCTAAAGTTATGCACCTCATTTAATAAGCTAGGCATGCCAAATCTAGTATCATTTAGCAAACAGAAACATTGGATTTACACTTCGATAGAGAGAAACCAAAAACAGATTGTAATCAAGAAGAAACACACCCAACGGCCAAGTCCAATATCAAGAGTTAAATGAGTGGCTTTATCTTGCCGCTGTCAACATGTAAAGGTCATATACATTAAATTTAAGAAAAAATCCATCAAATGTATCTGAGTCAATTAATGTCTGATTCCAAAATAACACTAATAATGAGAAACTTATATCAAATCTGTACAATTAAGGTCCTTCACTGGTTTTTAATGGGGAAAAAAAAGGCAGATAAGGGGAGAGCAAGGAACAAACCCTGTCTGCGAAAAAATTGCGCTTGTTACTGTCCTTGAAGAGAACAAACTGGAATTCTTCCTGCATGCAAAAGAACTGATGTCATAAACAACATAGTACCATTGCCAAAGATGAAGCATATTATCAACTTGCTCGAAAAAATAAGTACCCTGTGAATAAACCCATCATTGAATATTAAGTGGCTTATTTTTTCGAACAATTCATACAGTGACTCCACTTCTTTGATAGTGACTGCATGTGCATGGTGAGCTTGTAAGGTCATCAGTAAGAACTAAGAATCATACAATTAGATAATTATGTGCAATGTTTAAATCGTACCTATTCACAAAAATAACACGTAAGTTGCTTATATTTACAATAAGACTAAACTGTGAACTTTTCACTCTCAATTATTTGTTAAATTTTAAAGAGATTTTATTTCATCATATAGAAATGCACAAGTCTGCGAATTCAATTTAAATATGTAAGTGTTAGTTTTTGTAAATAAGAAATGAAAATTTTCCTTTAAAATTGTTTGCAGTGAGCATGTCTACAAAGTTTCTGGAACAAGTATGAATCGATGAACTGCTTTGCGGCGAATTGCTATATAATATGAATGTTTTCATATTTGAAATGAGATCATCCATCATGGATGGAAACCATCTCCCTGCCAATATCTCCTATATGGGGAATTAATCGACTAAATTGTACAAGAATGTTATACTTATAAAATTAGAGTTGTTGGAAGACCATGAAGATCACCAATGGAAAAAGATAATCAACACTCAAGTTTTGGCTTTCAGGAAAGCAATTAAACAGTTTTAATGCATACATGCTGTCTCATACGCAAGAAGAGTGGACTCCTCATAACCAGGAGCATGCTTGACTTGTTTTACAAACGCACAACCCATAAAAGAAGCAAGCGTGGTCTACTTCTGTATGGAAACAAGTTCAAGTATTTGCGCTGTAGTTGTTTTGATCAGAAACCTGTTAGTTGGAAAGGAGCAAAAGTTCAATAAGATCTTTCTTATATGCTTGTTCAACTAGCGTGAAAATTGGGAGAGATTATTACGTGCGGAGTTCAGACTGGAGAACTGTTCGGAATTTGTGAGTGTGCACGGCAAAAGTGCAATTACTGTGCACATTGCCCTTTTATTGTGCACACTCATAAAATACGAACGCAACTTTAGTCCAAACTCCACAGGTAATAATCTTTCGAATTAATTCTAAGTTTAAAATTAAAAAAAGTAGCGGTTGAATGAAACAGGAATATGCAAAAAAAAAAAAACAAATTAAGATGTTTTAAATATGAAATGTATTCACCAACAAATAAAATCAAGAAACATATAAGTAAAATCAGATAAACTATTATTTCATTCCACCAGGGGAAGATAAAAACACCCTAAACTCAAACTGATTCGATTGTATAGTCGAATCAACATCGATAGAACAAGCTCAAGTTGAGTTTAAAGCCGGGGCATTTGACTTAAAATCTATTTTGATTTTTTAGTCTATAATAATAGCTTGCTCGAGATTTAACTCAAATAATTTTGAGATTATTTATCATATATATAAAGGATTAATTATTATTTTATAGCTTATGCAAAAGATTTTAGGTTCGTTCATTTTCTCCGTTTTTTTTTTTTTTCCAATTCCAAGTCAACCAGGAATCCATTTCAAGTTGGCCCGAAATCAAGTGATTGAGTTGAGCAGGCTGGACTTATGATTAATTTAGTCTGAATAATTTGGAGTTCCCGTAGAGTTAAACACAAAAACTAGACTGAATATCGTCGGCCTTCCTACTTCTAAAGAACTTGAAAAGCAGTAACATTATCGATTGAAAGGAAAGAACCATGGAATGACCTAAACCACCATTTTTAACGTAACAAAAAATCGAACCTAACAAATCTATATAAGAAAGACCATCCTTTTCAGCATATTGCTACTGACGAATGTCAGGTTTAGGGTATACAAGCAAGTCTTCCCTTCTATTTATTACCTTGAAAGCATTGTAGACACTTAATACCCAATAACTATGTCCCAGAAATTTCGGAACCAGTAGCATTTTAAGGAGTGGGAGAAAGATCACAGTCGCATATAAACGCATCATTACAATAAAAAAATTAAGAACGATAGCATTGCGAAGAAATCTCCAAGATTAGAAAGAAAAAAACCTATCTGATTGATCGAAAAAATACCTTTCTAATTTGACGCCTCTCTCCCTCTCTCACTTCGAGTTTGCAGGAGCGAGGCGCTCCGGCCTTATATAGAGAGACCGCCATTTTATATATTAATAAATTAAAGAATTTATTCATTATTATAAGAGGATGATTGATGAGGCAGATCATCTATGTGGGTTGGTTGAGCATTTTGACTTGAGTCTTCTGTAGATGATGTGTATATAAATTTGTTTTAATTGATCCAAACGTTCCAAATAAAAAGAATAATCCAGGCAATGTTTACAAGAACGGGACAGTCATACTTTTTTTTTCTTTCTCAATTTATGCCTGTCATCCTTGTGCAGGGGCCATGCTAATCTTCTCTGTATCGTTCCAATTTTATCGGATGTCTCCGAAGAGACACTTTTTTTTTTCTTTTAATTTTAAATTTTTATTTTAGTGTAAGGGCATGGTGTGTTGTTGATATTATATCAATTCAAACTTATTTGATTTGTGTTGTTGAGTCAAATAAAATTATTAATTGGGTTGAGACCAATATAAACAAAACATTTTTCTCTTATTGATATGTTGGTTAAGAATTGTGGTTATTAATAAAAAAAATAGATTTAAAGTTTACATATTTGATGTATGTGTATTTTTTGTGTTTAATTCGCTTGAAAGTTTAAAAAAATGATACATTTTATGATTTTATTTGGGATTATTATAATTTTTCATAAATTTGATTGTAAAATTATAACAGAGAAATTGTTAGAATGTAATAAGAAAGTTATAGACAAATAAAATTATAATTATTGTATGAAAATGAAAGTTATAAAATATATGTCTCAAACAGACCCTAAAATATGTCATACTTCCAACAATGGCTAATGCCCAATCAATCAGTCATCTTCAAACATCAATGTGTGATAATGCGAGATATAGCCATCATCATTATACTATAAAGAGCAATACTTTATATGTTAATGAAGGTCAAAATAATATTTTATGCTCATAATTGATAAAAAAAATATCATGTAAAAGAACAAAAATCAAAATATATTTATAGATTTAAGTAAAGTAATATTAGTTTTTATTTAGTTTAATTATTTTATTTATTTATAAATGATGATGGAGAGTAAAGAGAATCATAATTTAAACTTGGATAGACAAAATCATCCCAAATTAGAGAAATTATTTTGTGCGGTCATCGGACGCTGTCCAGAGGCGAATCCGGACGTGCCACGTCATTTTTTTGCTGTGTAATGCTGCGTGACATGACGCATTCTAACTTGGCTCCGAACAGTCCGATGATCGCACAGAACAATTTCCCCCTAAACTAAACCTAAACATATACCTTCAAGACTAATAGGTTTAACAATGACTGCAAAGCATCCATCAACAAACTATTCATAGAAAATAAAAATCCCTAAGCCCTAAATATGAAAGGACTAGTGGCCAGCTGTTAGCCCAAGAAGATTATTACATTTGTAAGATCTAAAGTTTGAATCACACAATTTATGATTTGTTCCTCACTATTTTTAAAAACTAATAAAGAAGCCAGAGAGTGCAATCCTCCCAAGTGCCAATACTTTGCAATGCAATTAGTTTAAATTTTATATAACGTTTGAAAACAGCTGGAGAGTTATCATTTCTTATAAAACGTTTGATAGTGATTTTCCGATTTTTTTTGCATGTATTATCATACAATAAATTGATATGAAAGATAAATGTTATATGTTATAGAGACATATGTAGGGTTGTGATAGAATCGAGCCAATGAGAGCGCGTATTGTATTGGATTTCGCTTAATGACTTTACATTAATTTACCCGAATAATAAAGAAGTCACGAGCAAGCTTTCTTGTGATATAATTACATTAGAGCAAGTTAGAGAAGCAATGGATATTAATGATAGCGGTTAGATGATGTCAATTACGTATTGGGAAAGGTGAACAGTAGTTGAATTACGATAGTAGGATGAAGATAAATGAGTGACAATGATTAGCTGATGATGAATGCATAGGCGATGGCGATAAGGCGACGATGGTAGCAAGATGATGAACCACGATGAATGGACTATGATGGCCACAGAATAAGTTTTGCTCAACGTTTAATAAATATTCAAACAAAGGCAAACCCCCATTTGAATTAGGTTTGACTAACGTTTGAATGAAGTTTATTCATGTGTAGAACAATATTTGAGAAAAGTTCTAACTTGTTCAATCTATATTTGAAATATGTTAATTTAAATTAGTTTCCTATAATGTTTGAGCCATATTCTAATCAAATTCAAACCTTGCTACTTAATTGATTAAGTATATTAAAAAATATTATTAATGCCTTGAAATTAAAGAATCTTTATATTGAAATTTTACTTTAACATTCTAAAAAAAAACATTAATATTGATCTTCGTACTCTATTATTTGTATAGAAGAATAGAATCTCATAATGAAATAACGAAGAAATCACAAATTAAGATTAGGGGTCCGTTTGAAACACCTTTTTAGCTGCTTTGATTTTCAAACAATAATCGCAAATTTGTTTTGCTCTTACTTTCGTGTTACTTTCTCGCTACTTTTCACACATTTCTACAATAAAAAACTGTTTTCTACGGTCGTAGTAGCAAAATTATTTTCCCCACAATAATTTACAACTACTAACTTTATAAAACGTTACAACCGTCTCAAAAACATCCTAAGATGAGCGGTTACTATATGCCTATTAAGACTTTTAATGATATTTAGGTCCAAAAATGTATTTTGGGGGTGTTTTGGCAAATAAAAAAAAAACAAGAGGATACTAATTCAAATAGATTCCTTAATTCTTATGTAGGATATATAAAGTCAACTTTGTCATTTTATTATATAAAAGTTTATATATATGAATGTATTATGTAAAATAAAAAGTTGTCTGTTTGAATGGAATTATTAGACCAATAAGAAACTATGTCAAAGAAAATGGTTTTTAAATAATTGTAATGACAAATAAAAAATTATAAACATCTATTTTACTCCAACAACAATATTGCAGTATACGAATAGAGTTTAGATTATTACCTTGAATAAGGAAACAAAACTTATTGGAAGAATGAAAAATAAATGAGGATTTATGAAATAAAATCAATTGGGGTAAATTTAAAGGCATACATAATAGTAAAATTATTCTATTTACACATTTAAATTTTAAATATTACTTTTTTTTAATAAATCATTTTGTTAACTAAGTCTTACGCACGTAAGAAATAAGATGAAAAATTATTGACAGGACGTCACTGGGGAAGGAGAAATTATTATGTCCGGACACCGGACCTAGAAATAGATCCGGACATCGAATTAAAATTAATATTCCGGACTTAGTTTTGGTACTTTAAAGCCGTTCGGGACCTCTACGCCAAAGATTGGATTATTCTAAATTTTGAATCACACAGAATTTTCCCCAGCAGCTATAATGCATATTTTTTGGACTTATGGAGCATCGATGTGATAAAATAAGGGGGCAACTGATACATCCTCAAAAATATCTTGATCGGGCACAAATTTTGAGGCAAAATCAAGTTAGAAATTTTTGAAATTAAAATTGGGACCATTCAAACTCCGGTTTCAGCAACTTATTGACGAACTGAGCATCTCAGAAATACGAACCCAACGACAACAAATTTGACTCAATCCCAAATGGGTCCGAATCGAGAACCCAAAGCGAAGTTGGAAGGTTCAAACCACAATTTGTTTTACAAAACGAGTTCCAAACATGACATGCTTATAGTCAATTCGAGCGGCTCAACGAGACAAATCCAATGAACCTAAGATCATAGAATTCCGACATTATTAAGACCTTCAAATGTCTAACGAACGGTCCACGATCAAGGGATTCAACATCGGCCGTACATCCAAACCACTCTCCATTTTGACCTTGATCCTCCTCCTATTTACGGGTCATACCACTCTAGGAAATCTATAAATAGGCACATCCTCTCTCTTAAAAAAGGGATTTAAGCCCAAGGGATTCCAGAGAGAGATCGAAGATCGCTCTTGTCTTCTTACTCCTCCTCGACCACCGCCTGAGTTTTGTCGGACCACCACATGACGTCGTTGCTCCGCTGGACAACCACTTGAGGCCCTCATCTCCGTCGGACCAGCACTTGAGGCCCTCACCTTCGTCGAACCACCACTTGAGGCCCTAAGCTTCGCCGAACCACCACTTGAGGCCCTGAGCTCCGCCGGACCATGAGGCCCTCACCTCCGCCAAACCACCACTTAAGGCCCTCACCTCCGCCGAACCACCACTTGAGTGCCTGAACTCCGTCAGACCACCACTTGAGGCCCTAAGCTCTGCCGGACCACCCCCTGAGGCCCGGAGTTTTGCCGGACCACCACCTGACGCCCTAACATCTGCCGGACCACCACCTGAGGCCCAAAATTCTCCCAAACCACCAAGTGATGTCGGACTAGCTTCCTTGTTAGTTACTAGATTTCAACTTTACAATCGACATTTGTAATCTGAACGCCCTCAAGGACGAGTCAGCCCGCTGTAACCTACTCGAATTCCAGTTGAATCATTTTCTACTGAGCTAGGCCCCGTGGTTTTTCCTCTTTCTAGTATTTCCCACGTAAAAATCTTGTGTTTTATGTGTGTGAGTTGGATATTTGTGCAATGCTAAAACGTGAGACTCTAACTCTATCGCCGCATATATTCTAGCCCGCAACAATATATATATATTGGATGTATTTTCAATCAAGAGAAAATGCCATTAACTTAATATTGCTCGTTTAGTATATATTTTTTATTAATTTTTGCCTTGTTATGAAAACTGAGACAATAATTGTGGCTTAAAAAAAAATTGTAGTCGCTTTCCCATTAGGTGTTGTTGTTACTCTTATTTTGTACGCAGTAGCTATCGAGCCTTACGCTTAGTTCCCCTCAACCTCTCCTTCTTGGGAGGAATATAGAAGGGTTGATATCTCCATCACTCTGCACTAGGTCATAGGTATGGGATTCTTGTTGTTGAAATGGTAAATGCAGAGCAAATCCAGATTAACAGAGATACTCTGAAGCTACTCTTATTTTGTACGCAGTAGCTATCGAGCCTTACGCTTAGTTCCCCTCAACCTCTCCTTCTTGGGAGGAATATAGAAGGGTTGATATCTCCATCACTCTGCACTAGGTCATAGGTATTGGATTCTTGTTGTTGAAATGGTAAATGCAGAGCAAATCCAGATTAACAGAGATACTCTGAAGCATAACAGAAGATAGAAGAAGGTTTTAATTCATTTCTCCTGTAGCTTCTTATCTAGGGATCGAATTGGAGCCGGCGGGAGGCATTGCCTGCGCTCAACCACGTTCCATTTCAACTTAATGTTAATCTATGTTCATCTATATGATTGATAGAGCGCATCGGACCCGCCAACTTTTAGACCATCAACTTCAATCCCATTGCTCCTATCTTATCAACTTTAAATTGATAACTCTCAGTGCTCGTAAGTGAGTCGAGTTTTGGCATATTGAGCTCAACTTGTCGGCTGGAAAGCGATCTCGAGCTCGAGTCAAGCTCAAAAGTCGAGCTTGAAATCGAGCTCGTCCTACTATAAATGAGCTTGAGCCGGCTCACGAGCCTTAGCGGGATTTTTTAAATATTATTAATTATTTAAAATATTTAAACATTTATTATTACTTTTAATCATTAAATATTAATTTATTTTTATATTATTAAATATTTTTAACATGTATTATTATTTGTTAAATGGTTAAATTTAATAAATAAAAAAAAATGTAGAGGTCATAATTATAAATTTATATGTGATTTAAAAAAAAACTGATTATTATTTAATTTTATTCCATACAATTAGGATTGAGCCCTCCTTAAATAAATACTTTGTTCTGGACATATTTTTAATTATTATATAAAGCTGTGATAAAGAAATTAAAATTTTAATTTAATGTAAAAGGCATCTTTTTATTTTTTAGAATATTATTTTTTAAATAATAAAAAATTAGTGATCAAATTAAAATTATGATTATGATTTAAAAAATAAAGCAACTAAAAAGCTGTCTAAACCAAACAAAGCTGATATCATGTTTAATTTTAATTAATAAAATATCTGAATATATTTATTTTAAAAAGTGAAATTTATATACATACCATTTTATAACATCATATTTATATATCTAATACCTAAAACTTTAATATTACATGCATGACACCCTTTATTATTTTAATATCAAATATACCACTTATATTTCTTTCATACCACTCATATATTTCATTTCTACCACTCATATTTAATATCAAAATAAACTATGATTGATATGAATGTAAATGTTAAATTTATAAATAGAATGGTATAAGTTGATATGTATGTAAATCTCCCTCTTAAAAAATAGCTATGATTAAAATAGGACTACGGTTTGTTCCAACTTCCCATTTTATGTATTCCCCTACAAAACCATAAAAGTCATATCTTCTCTGCATGTTTGAGATTCGTTCGTGGGCCCCGTGAGATTCCTTCGTGGGCCTGCTAGTTTCCTTCGTGGGCCCCGACGTTTGCTTGTATACTATCTTTGATTGTAATATTGTGTATATATATGTTTTCCTTTCTTAAACTTCTAATTTTTTGGTTCTATTAATTTATTCAAGCCATTCATATATTTTTGTCAATCTTCTATATGACCAACCAAAAAGCCCGATGCATTACATGCATTGTGCAATGTAATAATGTCGTTTAACTCTCTAGTTGTAATGGAAAGAATGAGAAATCATAGTTCATAAATTTGGCCTCAATTAATGGCGATGTAAATCTGTTGAGCACTGATATGCTATGTAGCTGGGTCATACAAGTTTTAGCATTGAAGAACTAACGAGGATTCCTACTAAAAGGCATAGAAGGTATTACGACAATTTTAAAATAATTGTTATCAATCATGACAACAAACAACGAACTATAAAGGCATCGACAAGATTATGATATTGGCCTCCGAAAATTCTCCTTATTTTGCATGTTTTAGTTTATGCATTTGTATTTGTAAAAAATGCAATAATATTTTGACACGTTTGAATTGAATATTTTTTGGGTGCTCCATCAAAACATTTAGTTGTGCAAATGAATGTTTTGTAAGCATGAACTTTTTTTTTTTTTTTTTTTTTTGAGAGGTTTTGATTTTGCATGAAAAGCAAGAAAGTTAATTGCCGCATAATTTGACATTTGTTTCACCTGTTTGGACTCGTTTATATGCTTACATGATGTATATTATTCACAAATTATCTAATTTTATTTATAAAATTCTGATAAAATTGATTTGCAAAACAGACACCTGATTGTCCTAATAATCATACTTGTACCGATAGGGGTCGATTTCTTAAGAAATTTCAACAATGTTTAAAAATTATGAAAAAAAATTAGAAAAGCTAAAGCACAATACTATAAATGTTCCGTCGAATATGATTTGTGAATCATACTTCTCTAGATCAACAAAAAAAAAAAAAAAAAATAAAAAAAAAAAAAAAAAAAAAATTAAAGAGTTTCAAATATTGTTTGGTACTTTATAGTTGGTATCTTCTATGATATTTTCAAAATTTACTTATTTAAATAATCAGAAAATAGTAGAAAAAATAGGTTGTTTTCTCAGTAATGCCTTTCCTATTGAAAAACTTTTTCTCCTAATTAAAAAAATCTGAATTAGTAGTTATTTAAATATGAAAACCAACATAGATTATCTGTAGCATAAATGTCATATATAACATGTTTAATATCTAAGAATATCCTTTTGAGGCTAATTGACTTCAAAGGGAGAATCATAGAGAATTGGATTCAAATTCATGCATCAATTGGCTTCATTTTGACCTTGTTGCATCCAGGAGTATTCATGGCGGTAGAGAAATATAAAGTTTAGGGTATTTGCGCTGTATCAAAATCCGGCATGCAATCAGATAAAAAGAGAGGGTGCGTTATCCATTAAAGACACCAAGATTTTTACGTGGAAAACCCCTAAAAAAGGGGGAAAAACCACGGGGCCTGGTCCAGTATGAATAAATCCACTAGTATTGTAGTTGATTACAAACGAGGTCCTTCCTCGGGGGAAGGCCTTAGCTTGATGTACATCTTATAGAGTACATTGCATAGTGAGAATACAAAAGAAATCATTGTTTATGTGTTTGTTTGGTCTGAAGGACTGTAGTCAGTGGACGACATAAGTCGAAAAGACTATTGTCTGCGGGTGATGGAGGTCAGAAAGACTGTAGTCAGGTAGAAGTCCAATAATGGAAAGAAATCCTTCTTCGGATAGATGTCTAGCGAAAGTCTGACAACCGGTAGAAGTCCGGCATTGGGTATAAATTTGGCGAAGAGCGGAGGTCCGATGTCAGGTAGAAGTCAGACGTCAGTTGGTGGCCGAGGAGAACTCTGACGTTAGGTGATATTCCTGGAGAACTCCGATGTTACTTGGAGTTCTGGTGAAACTCCGACATTACTTGGATGTTTGGCGGAATTCCCACGTCACTTTGAGGTCGGGCAGAATTCCGGCGTAGAGAAAAACTCTTGCTTTGTTCGGAAGTCCGATAGAATTCTGACGTCAGGCAGAACTCTGGCGGTGGTCGGAAGTCCGGCAGAATTTTGGCGTCGGGAAGAACTTTGGTGGTGGTCGAGGAGGAGTTATTCCCTCCTATCATTCTCTTCTCATTCTCTTCTTCTTCCTTCTTCTTGCTTCTTGCTTGGCTTCCCCTCTCATGTGAAAATAAGAGGTCTATTTATAGATTTTCTGAAGTGGCATGGTCTGTAATTAGATGAGAGACCAAGTGCAAAGATGGAGTGGTTCGGATGAACGATCGATATTGAATCCTTCGATCGTTGACCGTTTATCAGACATTTGAAGGTCTTAATGACTTCAGAATTCGGCGATCTTGGGCTCGTTGGATTCGTCTCGTCAAGTTCGGAGACCGTTTGGTAACTCAAATTTTGGTACGAACTTTCCAACAATGCTTCGGGTCCTTGATTTGGACTCATTTGGGCTCGGATTGAGTTGAATTTGGTGTCGTTGGGTTTGTATTTTCGAGACGCTTAGTTTAACTGTAAGTTTGCTGAAATCAAAGTTCAGGTGATCCCGAATTTAATTTTAGAAGTTTCCGACTTGATTTTTGCCTCGTGATTCGTGCCCGATCAAGATAATTTTTCGATGACATATTAGACCTGATTTCTTTTCCTATATATTTTTTACTTAAATCATTTATCTAATGGCCTTATATTGTGTTATTTTTAGGTTCAATTTACTTGGCCATAGCAACATAGATTGAATTTGTTTAGTATTGACAGTTTAATTTTAATATAAGATTATATTTTAATTTGTGAATATTGCTAGTTCTTATTATAAAATAAAAAATCATGTTTTTCTAATATTTATTTTAATAGTTTTAAATTAATTTATATTATTTATAATTTTTATCTTTATTTATAAAAATTTTTAATTTTTATTTAAGCATACTTTAAGCACCTGTAAATAAATATGAATGATTATAATTATTTATAGTGTTAAATTTAATATTTTCATTTTAATAATGATAAATTGATAATATAATTAAAATATTTATAATATGAATTTTTATTTTTAAAATTTTATTGACGTGTACGTGTAACAAAATTAGTAACCCTAGGTTTTTTTTTTTTAATCTAGATTTTAAGTTCCAACGAGCCAAAAAAAAAAAAAAAAAAAAACTCCAACGAGCGAAAGCCTGAATCCTGCGTGCTCATAATTTAGCACGAATTCGTGTACTGTAGAGCAGCTGAACTATGGAAGCGGGACTTCTGCCTGTTATCTCAGCCCTCTCGTCGCTCTCTTCCTCGTGGACCAGTCCTCGGCGCTGTCAATCCTATTTGTTCTCAAAATTTCGCCCCGTTCAAGTTTTCTCCTCTTCATCTTCCTCTTCTCCTCCTCCAGCGTCTTCCACGGCTTTTAAAGTGCCGAAGCCACGCCGGAATCCGATCGCCGACTGGGTTACCGGTAATGATGTGGCGGCCCGGAGCCTTCCCATCTTTACCGGAGGCATTTCCCTGGTTGTTGTCCTCCTCAACAGAACCTTTTCTGGCATAGCCCCCGTAGCCGATGCCTCGAGGTCTCTTTTTTCTTCTAAAAATCCCCATTTTTTATATCCAAAACCTCGATTAGCATAAGGGTTCTGTTATTTTTTGGGCACATTGTTTTTGTAATTCTTAATATGTTAGGTTTTTAGTGTTCTTTTACTCTGTATCTTTTGAAGCGCCAATCTTGGTTCAAACTGTTCCTCTACTTTTGTATGTTTTTCGGCCCTTAGGAGAAAAAAAAAAACGTCGTATCTGTTAACAAAATGGAACTTGCATCTCTATTGGTAGTTGGTTTTGTCCCTTTTTTCTAATGCTCTTTTACTCCGTGTCTTTTGTTGGTCCAAAGATTACTGCTTTTTTCACTTACGGTCTTAGGAAATTTGAACTGTTTTCCATGATATTCCTACTGACGCATAAATATCTATTTGAGTGAACTGAAAAAACTGCAAATTTAAGTTGATATGTGGTCATCCTCATTAGCATTAGCCTTCTCCTAACTAGTTGAGGTCAGCTATGTAAACCCTTCTTCTCCATTCATTCTTTTTGAGTGTTCCATGAGATATTACATGGTTCCTTGTACAAGTATTTTGGCTTAACTTTAGACTTGTTATATTTAATCTACATTTATTTTGTTCCTCATATTCCACATAATAATTCTAACTAGCCATCTTATTGGTACATTTTACCCTGCGTTGTGCAACTACATAGTAAAGCATGAGAACTTCAAATGCACATATTATATATACTTATTTGTCCACATAAGGAAGTAGAAAGAATAATCTTTCTTGCATTTATCTTCTTGATGGATGGAGGCTTTTGTAAGCAGTTGCATACATGTTACATAAAAAGAGGATCTTTCCTGAAGTAGCAAACAATCCTTATTTACCAAACAAGAGTTCCTGTAATAATTACATAATTATGATTAGTAGTGATTAGAGAAATATAATCAAGGAGTGGTTCTAGGAATATAATCAATGAATGATCCAAGAAGTGATCCAAGGAGGAATATTATACACTGTTGACTCTCCTGTTGAAGTTGGTGCATAGATATCTATTATGCCCTACTTGATAATTGCATCATAACGAACTTTTCTTGAGACAACATTTGTTGGACATCTACTAGGGCTTCGTTTGAGACAGTTTTTGTTACTGCTTTCTAAAGCAACTTTCTATTATAAATTTTTTTTTTGTTAGTAATGAAAAGCAATGGCTAAAAGCTATCTCAAACGAAGTCTAGATCTTTAGATTTCACAAGCAAAAAATTTTTTCTTGATAAGATAATGATTAATTTTCACATGCTTAGTACAATCATGTTAAACAGGGTTGTGCGCAATTTAAGTGATGCTTTTTATCTACAGTTCGCAATCAAGGGCTGATATACTGACTCTTGCTCTGGCAGTAACCAATCTTCTTACCGGACTTGTTTGGTTGTCAATCCAACCAAAATATATTTCTTCGGTAAGGATTTTGTAGGCTCCATTTGGTTTGCGGTGAAAGTAGCAGACAGAATATGAAAAGGAGGCGCATTGATAATGAATGGATGACAGGAACTGATGATCCAGCAACAAGCTTCTTGCATTTCATATTCTCTCGCACTTCCACATCTCATCCAAATGGAATCCTAGTTTTTCATGCGAAATGGAGAATTCTTGTTAAATTTGTTTTTTTCTTAAATCCAGTGTGATAAGTTGATTCCAATTCCCCTTTTTCCTTTGAAAATTTCTAAATTTCTGTTGATAAACAGGTTTCTCCTCATGGTGTGAAATGCAGATGGATAGATTCTTCCCTTCCAGAAAGTTCAGTTATTGAGTTGTTATGGTAACATTTACAGAAAACAAAATTTGAAGGTTCTTATGAATTTTTTTCCCCTTTAAAGTGATTTTGTTTTCTTAATTCGTTGGATTTATACTCTTTCTAGCAAATCTGGTTTATATAACAAGTTAGAAGCATCTGGTCTC
Organism: Dendrobium catenatum; assembly: GCF_001605985.2. Classification (NCBI taxonomy): domain Eukaryota; kingdom Viridiplantae; phylum Streptophyta; class Magnoliopsida; order Asparagales; family Orchidaceae; genus Dendrobium; species Dendrobium catenatum. The sequence continues at coordinate 1,916,219 of NW_021318618.1, read as the reverse complement.
ATCTAATCTGGTTTAAAAATGACGCTCCACTATTAGGGCATGGGAATCTCTTTCAGCTGCAACATGTTGCAGATCTTTCGTTGTTGTACATGGTGGAAATTGTCTACTTCAAATTGGGGTTAGAGCAGAATCTTCAACTGAAAATGGTGGTGTATTGACTGTCGATGTAGCTAGGTTGACTCAGGGGTCACTTTATCGAACTACTGTGGAATCTGGAAAGCGTATGCACTTTTCCTCTTAAATTTATTTGATTTAATTGATTTTGTACAAATTTTTCCATCTTACTACTAAGTGGCTATGCTTTGCAGAAAGCTATTTGGCTAACCTTTCTCTTTATCCTGGAAGAACTGAACTACCCTTCTTACCATCAAACACACAGGTGAATTTAAGTAGTTGTTTGTCATTTTTTTCTCATTTTATGTTTACAGCAATAACAACAATAGCATCAAGCCTTTATCTCACTATGTGGGGATTTTATCTCTGCGAAGTAAAAAAAAAAATAATTATCTTTATAAATGTATATTCTTAATATTTTTCGACAAGTAAATACTATGATTTTTTCCTGTAATTTAAAACAATTAATTTATTTAAGAGAATGGGCTACAAGAGGATGCAGGCTCCTTGAGGACTAAGGAAACTTATTTCTTATGATTAATAAGTTTTTCTTAAGTACTTCTTTCTATGTTCTTTTTAATTTTGAAGACATGCAATCAAAATAAGCTATCATTATGCCTATTTTTTTCATGGTACAACCATACAAATATCGGTCAATAGGTCAAAAGTCAAAACTTTACTAAATTGACATTAACTTATGTAGAAATGGATCAACATAAATTCCCCGTTGTATCAGTGCATTTCTCTCATATTACTATCATAGAAAAAAAGAAGTTCAAAGTCTTATGAGATCTATTTTTCTTAGATCAGTTAATCAAAGTTTCCTCCTACATTTTTCAGATCCTTTTCTTGGTGTTAACTTTTTAGGGAGTTGGAGAATCTTAATATAAACTTAAAAATTATGGACATGCCATCGAAAAATATTATACCTCTTGCGTTGTATGCTTTTATTATTCCAAATCCATACCATGAATACTTGGACAAGTTTATTCATGAAATTCCTGAAACTTATTGTCAAACTTTGGTATTAATTTGGATATTGATTTCACAGGCAGTGATCCTGCAACCAGTTGGAGATAAAGGAATAATTGTAATTGGAGGTGATACTATCCGGGGATTCACTAATCTTGATCAGGTGTGTTTTTTGTATTTGCTTCTCATTCTTGTCCAAGAATTCCTAGAATCCTTCTTCACCATTTTACCCTCTCATTGTGGAGAAATTATTTTTTGCGAAGGCCAGACGCAGCTCTACGTTCGGAGGCGAATCAGGTGCAGCTACATCAGTGGTACCGAGCCGCGGTACCCAACGAAGGGGTGATGTGGTGCATTCTGGTTGGTCTCCAGACAGCGTTTAATTTACGTACATAATAATTAATCCTCATTGTGTGGGCTTACAAAAAAATATTGAGAGGTTGAGTTGAGATCAACTTGGTATCAAGACATGCTTTCTTAGAGCATGATAAAAATAAAAGCGGTCATCACGAAACCTTTTTTTGTTTGGTACTAGATTCACATCTTTAAACAGCTAATGGAGGGACCTAGGATCTAATTGTCACTAAACTTAAACTTGAGTTACTTGTAAGACATAGCTGGAATTTACCCTTCATTAAATTAAGCTTCGAAAGCACCTTGGATGGTTTATGCCGATTCCATCTCATGCTTTGTGATGACAATTTTACTTAAGCTTATAAGCTTGGAAAGTAGACAACCTAGCCATGTCGGTTATATGAACCGTAGAAAAATGGAACGCAGCAAAGCAGATAAGTAAAATGATCAGGAAAACGGAAGTGTCTCAAGCCTTAAGAAAAATTTAAGAAAACTTTTGCAACTTCGGTGAAAACATTTTCTAAAAATTGATGACTTCATTTTTCTTATTTTATTTAAATGAATTTATTATGTTTGAGGGAGTTTACAAGGTTGCTGCAGCTTAAAGCCAATGCTATTTTCCAATCAAATGATGGAAATAGCAATTTTTATTATTTGTCAAACTATGTTTTTAAACTTCAAATTAATATAATGGTGCCTTAGGGCTCATTTGATTGGGCTACTAAGGGTTTGTATGGGATTGCTACAGCATTTTTAAAGGTGAATGTAAAGTTATTGAATTTTTTTTATAGTGATTGTTGGTATTAAGAGCATGAACAACACGACCACTGTCCTCTCCAAATGCGGACAAAAAATTATTAAAGACTTGGTTAGAAAATATTAGAAATTATCTTTCTCTATTAGATTTAAACGAGAATTTGACTTTTAATAGGATACAATGGAGAAAAAGGATTCATGTAGCTGACCCCACGTAGTGGGATAAAGGCTTGATGTTGTTGATGTTGTTGTATAGTGATTGTGGGTATTATCAATATATTCTTTCTTAAAAAGTCGAACAATTTCTTTCTTAAAGCTACCACCTATTAGCGACTCTAGTTATAAAAAAACTGCTTTCCACTAAATGTCCTGAAAACAATGAGTAAGCAGTAGCTAATGGATCTGTGATTGTGGTCTTAAAAACAAAGCATTGAGAAAGTTGTCCCAAATAGATCCTAATGTTTCGTTTGGGACAACTTTTTTATTGCTTTTTAAAACAGTTTTCTTGTTGTGCTGTCCCAAATGAAGCCTAAATCTTTCTCTTTACCTTTTCTTAAAATTTGATGAATAAAACATTCTCTTTTATTATTAATTATATTTAGTACTAATTGACATCATCATGTTCCAGAATAGTCTATTGCTGAGCATCGTTTTTGTTTTTTTGAAGGCGTGGATTTCATCAATTGCGGAAAAGTTGGATGCTACATTATCAAAGTCTTGACGTAAAATTCGAACTACATCTTCTGCTTGTAAGATTCTTTAATTTGTTTAAACATAAATAATGTTTAAATTGTTCATCTCATACATATCCTATGAAATGCTGAGTCTATTCCGATGGTTCATGGTTATTTGACTTGAAAGAATTTGTTCTTTTTTTCATATGAATTCTGAATATGTTGGTATATATGATGCTCTCTCTCTCTCTCTCTCTCTCTCTCTCTCTCTCTCTCTCTCTCTCTCTCTTTATATTATAAAGGCATAATAAGAGACAGGATTTCCTACACATATCTTTTAAGAGGATCAAAGTCATTGTAGTTAATATTTACATAAGTAATATTGACCTCTGTGGCCTAGTTGTAGTGTTAGTTGCCTTCAAAGACCTATGATGATTTGATCTGAGTAAATTTGAGCAGAAAATTATGGAAGAAAAGATTTGAGACAGAAGGATAGATCTATGAATTGGAAGAGTAAATTTGTATCTCGGAAGACTAGATTTATGACTTAGAATAATGGATTTGTTCCTTGGATAATTATTTCTTTGACTTGTTGGAAGAGCATATTCGAGCATGAAATAGTAGATCTATGGCATGGAAGGGTGAAAGTGTACTTTGGAAGAGTAGTTCATTGGCTTGGAAGAGTAGATTTGAAGTATGAGAGTGGATTTTTATTCGAACCCGACCCTTTGACTCGTTTTGACCCCCATTGTCACGATCATGTCTTGATAATTTTTAATACTTAAAATGCATATTTAGTTGTTGAAGTAAAAACAAGTAGAAGTCATATTATTTAATTCAATCAATATAAATAGGATATATGACAAAATTTTTCATCTTTGTCAACATTTGGCAGAGGTAAAAAATTATTGAGAGATTCTAAAAAAATTATTTGTACAGAATAAAAAAAATATTTGTACAAAATAATTATATGGTGCGTTCTGATTCTTCTCTAAACCGTTCAATATTTGCACAAAATAATTTCTCCATATTGAGAACCCATATTCTACCCTGAACCAGTCTGTTCAGGTCCCTCCAAAATTTTCATTTGGAAAATTTGTAAGGTCATTGTGCAATTCAGCCTTCCGTGATCTCTTTCATTGACTCGATTGGTTTGAGATGCACACTATGTATTGAGATTTGCGTTCAATAAACTATAGATTTTTTATGTTTCCGATCGCATCTATCAAATCATATATTGGGCATGCAAAAGTGGTGGAGCTTCCTTGCGAGTTAGGCTTCCAATAGTTTATCATTTCTACTTACGGCTGCAAACGAATCGAACTGAGCTGAGTATGTGAGTGTTTATATTTGAGTTCGTTTATTATTAATTTGTTCAATTTCAGTTCGTGTTTGATTCGAGCTTTAATGTTTGTGTTCATGTTTGATTTTTTAGCCACCTTACACGTGGCAAAGTGAGATTGGTCACCTTTGAAACGTTAACTGCGCAATGTACTTTCTTTAAGTTTGTTATGTCCTTTTCTTTACTTAGTTTGTCTTTTATACCCTTGTAACCTTTAGACAAATCAATGAATCACTTTTCTATTTTCCTATTCTATGTTTCTCTGGAGTTCACGTGAGCCCACTCTGTTTTCCTACATGATATCAGAAGTCTAGTTCATCCTCTTACTCCGTTTCTTCCTGACAATGACATCTACTACTACTACATCGTCGCCCACTCAGGCGGATTCCTCCACCGCCGCCGAAGAACCCTTCTCCTCTCCCCAAATTCCATCTTCCCTCAAATTCTTGACGAGCAACGTCAAGAACGTCATAGCTCAGCAGCTAACAGCGGATAACCATTCGCTATGGAGATCTCAAGTCCTAAAGCTCTTTCGGGCCAACAGTTTCGAAGGCTTCTTGACAGGCTCAATCACCAGCCCGCCTCCCTTCATCTCCAACAGCGACGGACAAAACATCGTCAACACTGCACACTCAACGTGGCTGTTGATCGATCAAAATCTCGCCGCAGCTCTATACTCTGTTATTTCTCCCACAATTCTACCCTATGTCCTCTCCGCCGACCACTGCAGCGACATTTGGCGAATTCTTGATAGCCGCCTACAATCCTCCACAAGATCAAGAATCTCATAACTAATAAACGAACTGCAGTATCTATCAATGAAAGATAAGTCCATGACTCAATATCTTTTAGAGGTAAAATCCAAAGTCGATCCTCTAGCAGCTGCCGGCGCTCCGGTCAACGTCGAAGACGTCATTCATTATACTCTCAACGGACTACCCAACATCTATCAAGCTTTCAAAACCACCATTCGTACCAATCTTCGCTCAGTAAGTTTAGACGAACTATACACTCTTCTTTGCAGCGAAGAGCTTAATCTTCTGCACGAGACAGCCAAAGAACTTCACTCTCTCAGCATTGTTGGACAACAAACGGCACTCACAACCAGCCGTGGGCGTGGGCGTGGCAGAACGTCCGCAAACTGAGGTCGTAACAACGGCCGAACCTCTTCCAACGTACCAAACAATTGCGGACCCAAGAACAATAGATCTTCAATTTCCTGCCAGATTTGCGGAAAGCCCGGCCACTCCGGCATCAAATGCTGGCATCGTCACGACGAACAATACAACACCGAACCAACGGTCGCTCTCTTCACATCACCCCCTACTACCAACTCTTCAGATTGGTTTCTTGATAGCGGAGCAACATCACACCTCACCTCCGACCCGTCTCAAGTTCAACAACCACAATCGTACAACGGCAACTGCCAGGTAATTCTCGGCAACGGACAACATGTTCCAATCCATAATACAGGTAAAGGGATTCTTCCAACCCCTACAAGTAGTCTCAATCTATCGCATCTCAATTTTGTCCCTGATTTATCCTTTAACATCTTATCTGTTCACCAACTAACGTCCGACAACGACTGCTTCATCACCTTCTCCCCTCACGGCTACGAAATAAAGGATCGGAAGACCCACCGCCGTCTTCTCACGAGTCCTTCTATTAACGGCCTCTATCCGCTCCGCCGTAAACAACAATCGGTCGCCAATACCGAACAGCTTGCTCTTCTTTCCATTCAACAAGTACCGGATCTGTGACATAGCCGTCTCGGTCATCCCTCAACTCAAATTCTTGCAAGCTTTGCAAAACGCTCGGGCTCTGTTTACACTACCGCTACTACCTTTTCTTGTAATTCTGGTAGAATGGCCAAGAGCCATCGCCTCCCTACTACTCTATCTCAAACTGTAACCACAAACTCATTTGATCTGGTTCATTCGAACGTCTGGGGACCGTTCTCTACGGCATCCTCCCAAGGCTTCCGATACTACGTTTCTTTCATAGATGACTTCTCCAAATTTACATGGATATATCCCATGATAAATAAATCAGAAGTGTTTTACAAATTTTTCTAATTTCAAAAATTCGTTGAAAGACAATTTAATTGCAAAATTTGGATTCTTCGCACCGATAACGGTGGCGAATTCATTAACAACAAATTCAAATTGTACTGCAAAACACTTGGCATACGTCATCAATCCTCCTTCCTGCACACGCCGTCTCTAAATGGTGTCGCCGAACACAAACATCGGCACCTTATAGAAACCACTCGGACACTGCTCATACAAGCTTCCTTACCTCTGCATCTTTGGGTCGACACCCTTCTCACCGCAAATTACCTCATCAACTGCATGCCCTCTCCCAACACACAGAATAAATCCCCCTATGAAATTCTACACAGACAGCAACCCGACTACAATCACCTCAAAGTCCATGGATGCCTTTGCTACCCATGGCTCAAACCATACACCTCCAACAAGCTCTCACCCACTTCTCATCCCTGCGTTTCATATGCTATGTTCAATCTCAAAAGGGTTACAAATGCCTGAAACCAAACTCTAACAAAATTTACATATCACGGCACGTTCTTTTTAATGAAACAATTTTTCCCTATTCCACCAAACTGACTCAGACGGTATCCCACTCCACCTCCCGCTTTACCTTCCTCCCCTTCTTCTGGTTCCCAACATAAGCCTACCTCATACCATTAAACACCAACCTCAAGACATACCACACACACATCACCAAACAGAACACCCTCAGCCTACCAGACCTGCTACAGATCCCAGCCAACGCCATAACCCAAACACCTTAACACCGAACCCAAACCTGACTGTTGACAGTCAACTTAACTCGCAAAACAAGACATTAAGACCACTTCTAAAAATCCGAACCCACCTTATCATCCTATGGTCACTCATCTAAAAAGCGGCCTCTCAAAACCGAAGCAGATCTTCGACTTGGCTCACCTTCTACAGCCAACCGAACCTATCACTTACAACCAGGCTGCAAAATCCGAACAGTGACGCACGGCCATGTCACAAGAATTTCAAGCTCTACAAGCCCAAGTAACTTGGGAATTGGTTCCTCCGAACACATCCATGAACATCCTCGGATCCAGGTGGACATTCAGAATCAAATACAACTCCGATGGGTCCATAGCCCTACACAAAGCACGGTTAGTAGCTAAAGGATTCAACCAAGAACATGGCATCGACTACAACGAAACGTTCAGCCCCGTCGCCAAAATGCCGACAATACGTGTCTTCATCCTCGTAGCACTTCACCACAATTGGATCATTCATCAACTAGACGTCTCCAACGCATTCCTCCACGGAACACTGACCGACACCGTCTACATGTCTCAACCATCGGGCTTTCAAGATACGCAACACCCGCACCACGTCTGTAAGCTCAAGAAAGCTCTTTACGGACTCAAACAATCCCCAAGGGAATGGTATGCTACTCTATCCAATAACCTAATCAACTTCGGGTTCACTATCAGCACCTCAGACCATTCGCTCCTCACATACACCTCCGGGCAAATTCGCATCTACATGCTTATATACGTCGACGACATTCTACTCACAGGTAACTCTACATCCGAAATCAATAAACTACTTGCCAATCTAAATGCTAAATTTTAGATGAGAAATCTCGGGTCACTATCTCATTTTCTTGGCATTCAAACAACCAAAACCAAAGCCGGCGTGATTCTCCATCAACAAAAATATGCCAAAACAATCATACAAAAAGCAGGCATGGAACAATCAAAACCTGTCTCTACTCCAATTTCTTGCAGAACAACAGTTTCGGCCACATCCAACGAACCCTATGCCAACCCGCAGCTCTACAGTCAAATCATAGGCGCACTTCAATTCCTAACAATTACCCGACCGGACATACAATTCGCAGTACAACAACTTTGCCAACATATGCAAGCGCCTCTTAACATTCATTTTGATTCCTTGAAACGTCTTCTCCGCTACATACATGGCTCACCCGATACAGGTATCCCACTAAACCGGTCTAATAACTCTAAAAGGCTACGCATACGCAGATTGGGCTAGCAACAATCAAGATCGTAAATCGATCTCCGGATACTGTAACTTTCTCGGCACCTCGCTCATATCATGGCAAGCGAAGAAACAAAATACAATCGCGAGGTCCTCCACAGAAGCCGAATACCGAGCTCTCGCCACCGAAGCCGCCGAGGTTATATGGCTCCGTCAACTACTACAAGATTTCCATACACCACAGATCGAACCTACTACAGTCTACTGCGACAACATCTCCGCCATCGCTCTCGCCAACAACCCGGTATTCTACGCCAGAACGAAGCACATCAAGGTGGACTACCATTTCATCCGAGACTGAATCAAGAAAAATAATATCTCGGTCCATCACATATGTACCGAAGATCAGCTCGCCGATCTGTTTACCAAAGCCATGCCCAACAACCGGTTCAAACTGCTTTCAACCAAACTTACCGCTGCTATACACCCATAAGTTTGAGGGGGGCTGGTAGCCACCTTACATGTGGCAAAGTGAGATTGGTCACCTTTGCAACGTTAACTGCACCATGTACTTTCTTTAAGTTTGTTATGTCCTTTTCTTTACTTAGTTTGTCTTTATATACCCTTGTAACCTTTAGACAAATCAATAAATCACTTTTCTATTTTCCTATTCTATGTTTCTCTAGAGTTCACGTGAGCCCACTCTGTATTCCTACATGATTCGTTTAATTTAATGGTGTTCATGTTTGATTCATTTAAATTAATGGTGTTCATGTTTGATTCATGTTCAATTCATGTTCAATTCGTTTAGTGTTTATCGAGCTTTAAACAAACAAGCCTTAACAAGCTCTATTCATGAACATATTTAGCAAATTTTTTTAAACTATCAAACAAGCATGTTTATGAACAAATCTAAGTGTATTTTTTAGCTATTAAATGAGCAACATCTAATGATATAATATGATAAATTGGCAATTGTAAGTAAATTAAAGCAATAACATATATTATAATATTTAATTACTTTAAATTTTATCAATTAAAAATAATTATATCATTATGTTATAATATCAATTAAAAATAATTATATCATTATGTTATAATAAATTAAAATATTTATATTGTATATATTTATCAATTTTATAATTAAATATTAATCAAGTTTTTATCGAGCTTATTCACGAGTTTTGAATCGAACACGAATCGAGCTTCTTATCAGCTTGATGTCGAGCATGTTCATTAACTTCAAATGATGTTGTTCGTGAACATAAATGAATCAAAGACACCAACGTTCAAGCTTGTTTATTTAAGAATTGAGTATTAAAAATGTTGTTCAAGTTTGTTTGTTTAGTTAGTTAAATGATCACAAATGAGCTTTAATAGAACCGACCAACGAGTAGCTCATCAAACTTTTGGTTAGCTTGCAGCCCTATCTCTATTGGCTTCTATTGTACGAAATAAAGCTGATTAAAACATAGGTAGGGCTAAAAATGAACTGAGCATTTGACGAGTTATTTCTGGCTCAGCTCTATAGAGCTTGTTCATGTTCGTTTGATAAGATAAATGAATGAGCTTAAATACTTTTGGTAAATATTCGATAGATGAATAAACGAACTAGAACATCTTGGCGTTCGGTTCATTTATATTCACGAACAATATTGTTTCACGCTCATGAACAAGTTCATTAAGAAGCTCGATTAGAGCTTGACTAAGAAGCTCGATTAGAACTATATTAGAGTTTTATAAAATAAATATTGTTAAATAATTTTTAGTACTCCCATCTAAAATCGTTTTATAGTTTATTTTTACTTTTCACTTCTGCCTAAAATCGCAAATAACTTGCTCTTCAAATAAATATAAGATGCATCATAGATCGTTTGTTCGTGAATTAGCTCATTTTCTAGCTTGAAAACACTCATTGGATATGTTCATGAATGAGCTTGTTTGACTTTACTAGATATATTCATGAACAAGCTCGATGTAATTGTTTGTTAGAGGTTTCGATAAGGCTCATTTGTTAAATTAATGTACATTTAGAAGTAGAGCTCGTTTATAACTCGACAGGACTTTTGTTAAAAGCTCAATAAGCATGAAATAAACCGAACATGAATCAAATATGTATGCATACTAATTTAAACGAACCAAGCTTGAACACAAACAAAAAAGCTCGAATCAAACTCGAACTGAACTTGAACAAGTTGATAATAAATGAACTCAAATATGAACACACTCATACTCGACTCGGCTCGGTTCGTTTGCAGCGCTACATAGGCTCTGTATGTGAATAATATATATATATTCCACCTAATGTTTCATTTGTTTAGAAAAAAAATTTAATTATTTTTTAAAACTATTATATAGTATAAAAACTTTCCGTTTAAAAATTTTTGTGCTAAAATATTATTTTAAAAAATAATAAAAAAATTATCTCAAAGAAAATCTAAATCAACCAAATATCTTAGTCAAGCGGCGTGTCAATTGGCATTCTACTCTAGCTTTTTATTTCTCGAAAGATGAAATTAGAAATTAAACGCATTGGTTTTTCTAATATTCTGTAGTCCTCAGAGTCCTCGACAACATCCTCACGTGCTGCAACATTACTGTTCAAGTTTGAGTGAGCTGATTGTTTGTTCATATTTAAGTTTATTTTGGAGTGGTTTTATTAAAAGTAAATTTTAAGTACAAAATTTTCTAAAAAATTTTGTATTAAAAAACTGTTAGAAGACAGTAAAAAAGCTGTCTCAAACAGAAGCTTAGGTTCTTTGATTTTGGTGCACTTCTGTTTGACTCGTGAGATTTCGAATTGGATATGAGCCAAATATGAACAAATAAACATGAAAAATAATGAGTTGAACATAATAGATTCATTTTATTACTCCACTAATTAATAAGTAAATATGACAAATTAAAAAATAATAATAATTAAATATTTTTAATAAAATATAATAAAAAAAAAACTTGTTCGTCATTTTGGTGGAACTTTTTAATATTGATTCTTCTTCATATATACCTCTCCATTAAGATTTTCTTAACCTGAAATTATGTTGTCTTAGGCTTTGTTTGGGCCGGCTTTCTTAAAGCTGTTTTTTTAGTAAAAAATAAAATAAAATTTTGTACTAAAAAGCTGCTTTAAGATGCATTAAAAAAGCAGCCCAAATAGAACCTTAATTTCTTTTAAAAATTTTATATTTGGGTTTCTAATGTTAAAATTTTGACATCCCTTTATTTAATGGATTTATATGATCAAATTATGTGTAAATTTAGCTTTGATCTAACTAAACTTAGCTTTGATCTTACTAACATGCTCTAAAAAAGTTCATCGAGCTAATGAATGTACTCTCATGCTCTAAGAAAGTTCAATTGATGAATAATATCATTTGGATTTTGAGAAAACTATTTCTCTCAAGGTTTCATTGTTGATTGGTTGGACTACTTTGATAATATGTGAGAGAGTGGTTCATTGAATTGGGTCGAGCTTTTTGGAGTTCAAGTATACGTAAAGAAGTTGGCATTATCAAACTTCATTTGTCGTTAAAATTTGATCCTTAATGATTAAAAAACTCCAATTCATGAGAGAAATCTAATTTAGTAGGAAAGTTTATTGGCCTAGATATATGAAATACTTATGAGAAGATCATCATAATTTATGTGTCAATATTTTTCTTCATTGGAATATTGACTCATGAGGATATTTTAGCGAGAAGATACCTTATTTATAACTTACTCGCTTAAGGACCATGCATTATGGAGTCCTCATAAAGATTTTCTTAGTAAGAACATTATCTCGCCATTAAGTACCTTCTAAGGATCCCAATTCAACATTCATTGTAGGATTCATAGATTTTGGAGCATTCTTGCAAATATATGGAGATAAGATTTTATTGAAAGTTTCTCAAAGATTTTTCTATAGGTAGCTTTGTTGAAATGGTAATTTGATAAAGATTCCCTTTAATTATAATCACTTCTTGGACATTAAAGTAAGTATCTCAGCATAACTCAAAACCAAATAACATCTAAAGCCAATTTAATGGTGTGTAGTCATCAATATTAAGAACAACTGTCTTAATATAATAGGACAGCCCTAATATGACAATGGATGGCAAATGAAAGAAGCTGTTCGACTAATCTAGTATGAGAAGTTAATATGAATATTTTTTAGTGGTTATAACTAGGGTTGCCCTTCTTTCTTAACATGCTTCTTATGAAGGTGTCATGGTTTACTTTTATGATGTTACTAAGTAGATATGTCATTGTTGAAGAAAAGGTTAAGTACATGAAGCTTGATTTATCATGATTGCCTAGTTATGAGGTCCTTATGTGTGAATCACCATCAAATGTTACATTTTTTTATAGCAAGAATGTTTCCTATATATAGTACAAATTTATTATTTTGAATATTCACTGTAATGGATAAAGAGTTACATACCTCAATATTTCGCTGAAATTCTATGCAAAAAAATAAATCATGAGCAATAAATTAGGGACACATGAATTTTAGCATGAAATATCAGATAAAGGGGAAAAATTATGGGGCCTTATTTAGTAGAAATAATTTTAATTGCATGAGTTAAGTATTACCCATATCTAGATGAGTTAATAAATGTAATAGACAAGACTTGTGGATGATATGTTTTATGATGGTAGTGTGAGTTTTGAGACATTAGCATTATCATCTAGCGATGATGTATGCTCAATTATGTTAATCTTTTAATTGGAATGGGAGACCCATCAATAAGAAGACAACCATTGAACCTCAATGGCTATTCAATGTCGAATGATGATCATTGTAAGCATTAGATGGTTGTCACTAGGGAACATGATTGTTGAGCGATTGTGAGTGGATAGTTTGGTCATTTTTTTGATAGGAGGGACAAAGTGGGTGATAGGGAAGATGTTTTTATGATGTTGAAGGCTGACAAATTAGTTAGAAGTGTCTTCCATGGCTTTAGAATCGGTGTACTTTTTTTAGGTAGCCTTATATACCACTTACCCTCCTAAAACATATGTTATAAAGAATTCCTTTGAGTTTTTTAGTGAAAATCTAATAAAATTTTTTGTGCCTATCAGATCGTTCGAATTAGCCCACCCTTTAGGGTCTTTTAGCTAAGGAGATACCTTAGTTTTAACTTACTCTCCTAAGAATTATGCATTATGGAGCCCTCTTAAAGATTTTTTAGTAAGAACCTTATCTCGCATTAAGTACCTTCTATGGATTCCAAATCAACATTCATTATAGGATTTCATAGATTTTGGAGCCGTCTTGCAAATATATAGGAATAAGATTCTATTAAAAGCTTCTCAAAGATTTTTCTCCTATATGTTGGAAGATTTGTTGAAATGGTAATTTGTTCAAAATCCCCTTTAATTATAATCACTTCTTGGACATTTATATAATGCTTTGTTTGAGATAGCTTCCTTATTGCTTTATAAAGCAGCTTTTTAGTACAAAAATTTCATGTTCAATAAATTTTTGTACTAAAAAGCTGTCTTAAAAAGTAGGAAGAAACCTGTCCCAAATAAAGCCTAAGTAGCTCCTCATAACTATAATTTGATATTAAAAAAAAAGTTAACTCCTCATAACTCCAATCTAGATGGTATCTAAAGCCAATTTTATGGCGCGTAGTTATCAAAATCAAGAACAACCATCTTAATATAATGGGGGCATCCCAAATATGGTAGTGGATGGTAAATGAAAGAAATTGTTCGACTATAATCTTGTATGAGAATCTAATATGAATATTTTTTTGAGGTTATAACTAGGGCTGTCCTTCTTTCTTAACTTGCTCCTTATGAAGGTGTCATAGCTTACTTTTATGATATTACTAGGTAGATATATCATTCTTAAAGAGAAGTAGAGGAAGCTCGATTTATCATAATTGTCTAGTTGTGAGGTGCTTATGTATGAACCATCATCAAATGTTACATATATTTATTTCTTATAAAAAAATGGTTTATATATATATATATATATAAAGAGTCATATCTCAATATTTTACAAAAATTCTACGGTAAAAAATAAATTACGAGCAACAAATTAGAGCTACATTAATTTTAACATGATAAATCTAATTAACGGGAACAAATTATGAGGCCTAATTCAGTCAAAATAATTTTAATAGTATGAATCAAGTTTACCCATCGCTAGATGAGTTAATAAATTTAACAGACAAAACTTGTGGATGATGTCTTTTATGATGGTAGTACGAGTTTTGAGATATTGACATAATACCCTGGCGATGATGTATGGCCGATTATGTCAATCTTTTAATAGGAAGGAGGGACCTGACGATAAGAAGACAACCATCGAACATCAATGACTATTGAATGTCGAATAGTGATCATTGGTAAGCATTAGATGGCAGTCACAAGAGAACATGATAGTCGAGCGATTTTGAATGACTAGTTTGATCATTTTTTTGATATGACGGATAAAGCGGGTGATAGGGAAGATGTGCTTATGATGTTGAAGGTTAAACTTAAGTCATTAGTGAGCACTAAATGAAGGTCGTCATAACTCATAAGTCTAATTATGGTGGTTATAAACTTATTCATTTATTACCTAAGTGAGGTGAAAGGAAGATGGACATCAAATAATAGTAGTTAACAAACATCAATAATTATTTATAATATTAATATATAAAAAATAATTACATGACTTTAATTAAGATTGATTAAAAATTTTGATTAGAAGAAAAAGACAAAGAAAAAAATAATTGTAAAAATAGGCACATACTGACATAAAAGAAATAATTAATAAATATATAATAAGTATAATTTAATTAAACTATTTAGGATTATAAAAAAATTTAAAATAGAATTTGCATTTAAGTAGTTTAATAGTTATTAATTGAAAATTATTTGAGGTATTAATATATAATACATATAATTAGATATGAATTATAATTATGTAATTTGTCTTTATTTATTATTATCAATAATTATTAAAATTTAATTATAACTAGTAAATTTTAAATCTTAAAATAAATATTCAAATTGGGCATCAAAGTTTTACCTAATTTCAATATGATTTATAGGATTTATTATCCTGCTTGAGTTATGTCTTAATATATATATATAATAAAATAAAACAAATTGAACTTACGTTAGCCCGCTAGGCGCTAGCGTTACGTCGCCTCTTTGGAGTTAGCATATTTGCGCTGTGAAGGAAAATAATAAGTTTTTTTTTTTTAAACTTCTCTTTAATTGTGACCCCCACCGCACAGTTCAAAGTCAAAAAACAGCTAGGCGCATCGTTCTTCCCTCCTTCAAATTAGGTTTTGGACAGCGAGCAGTGCTCTCTCTCTCTCTCTCTCTCTCTCTCTCTCGCACAAATCTATTCTAAATCTTCGATCTCCACGTTTACTGCGACAATGGATATTGGCTTGCCCGTGACGAGTTCCTGCTCTCGAGAGCACCAGAAGATCTACCAGGAATGGTTCGCCTTGGCGGATTCAGGTCAGTCGCTTCTGCATCGTCTTCTCGGTTATTCGATTTTATTTTACTAATGAAAAAAACTTAGGCTATCCATTAATTTCCCTCGTTTCGTCGAATATTAGACGGAGACGGACGCATCACGGGGAATGATGCTATCAGGTTCTTTGGAATGTCCAAGCTTACACGCCCGGAGCTCAAACAGGTTTGCCTTCTCTTCATTTCATATTGTTTGATGTGATTGTTTAGAGATAGTTATGTTTTTCCGGTGCCTGGTGGCTAGTTCTTCACCTGTGTCTTGATTTTCTTACCTCTTTGGCTTTAGCTGAATTTCTAATGGAAGTAATCCGCGCATTATTTAGTTATCTCGATCTGGGCATTTCTAGATCTGAAATGATTTTTTTTCTTATGCTAATTTGGATAAAAAGTTGTCAGGATAGGGATAATCTGTATCATAAACAAGTGTTTGAAATGATTGTTGGAGTGTGTGAAAATGCTATCATCTTTCATTTCAACGATTATGCATCAACATTTATGGCACTTTTTTTTTTCTTCTGGCATCTTTCCTATGTGCCTTCACTAAGACAACTTTCAAGTTTTGCTTGAAGGTTTGGGCAATATCGGACTCTAAGCGGCAGGGCTTTCTGGGTTTCAATGAGTTTATTATTGCAATGCAGGTATTTAATCGTTCTTGTTTTGGAACTATACAATTTTGCTTTTTTTTTATCCATTTATTAATTTGTATTTCTCATTATTTCTTTTTTTCGCTGTCATATTTTTTTAGCTCATTACCTTGGGACAGGCTGGAAATGAGATTACAGCTGATATCCTTAACAACATAGGTGAACTATGAAGTTCCTCTTTAATTTTCTTAAAGAATACCGTTACTCATGTTTCTAAGCACGACAATTGTGCTTCATCTTCTTAACTCATTTTATGCTTTTTATGATAGATATACAAAGTTTAAAACCTCCACAAATGGATGGTTTGGACGTATTACTTGCTGTAAGTTTGAACATAAATTTTTCGTGTATTATATTTTCTTATAGGGTTCTGATATCACTATTGAATTGCTTGCTCCTAGAAAAACAGGCCATCACCTAAGAAAAATGCCCTTGATTTAGATGGTATGTAACGGAGAATCCATAGCTGCAAAGTCAACTAAATTGGACCTGCATTTTCTTTTTATTTATCTCTGGGTAATGCAGTTGCACCTCCAGCCCAAGTATTGTCATCAGTTCAGTGGTTCAACTCAAAATCAACAAAGAAGGTATTCCATGCAACCATCACCTCCTTGATTCATATGATTGATTTTTAGTTTAGCATCTATATTATTTTATTTATTCTAGTACATAGTTATGCTACTTATCCTTTGAATTGCACTTTTCTTCCCTTGGTTTGTTTGCATGCACATTCGTTGGGAAATGAGAGTTTTTTTTTTTGGTTAAAGATTGATTTAGCTAGTTGTATGGTTTTTTATGCATCCCTTTAGATGGAGGTTAAGACTCGGTCCTTCGGGTAACCAAATACATGTAGAGAGTAGCATGTTATCTGAATATGTGCAAAACCATCTTAAAGTAAATGTTTTTCACAAGCAATCTTTATGATTTTAGTAGAAGTAGGTGATGTTTTAGTTGCAAGGTTTTGATTCACTGAGCTAGGATCTTGATGGAATTTGGCTTAGACTATATTGTTGGTGGGAGTTCTTTCTCTCATTTGCGAAGTTGCTTCTAATTATGGTGTTCTATTATATATGGATGTTTTAGACTTATGAATGATTATGGTACGTTAATGATCTACTTTGTTTGAGATCTGAACTTGAACTGTGAGGAATATTTATTAAAAGCAATAAAGCTATCTGATTTTCGAATGTACTAGTGGTTTTAAATTACTTGTATTTTATCTTTGCATTCTTGCAAACTTTGTAGCTATTTAAAATAATTCTCTATGTTTAATCTTCAAATATTATTAGAACATCGCACATATATTCAAGACTTTTTCGATAAGCTGAACTAATTATTATTCAACAACAACAACAACAACAACATCAAGCCTTTATCCCACTACGTGGGGTCGGCTACATGAATCCTTTTTCTCCATTGTGTCCTATTAAAAGTCAAATTCTCGTTTAAATCTAATAAAGAAAGGTCATTCCTAATATTTTCTAACCAAGTCTTTTTAGGTCTACCCCTACCTTTCTTAACATAAGTCAAATCTAATACCTCTACTCTCCTAACCGGGTCATCGCAAGGCAGCCGTTTTATGTGACCAAACCATTTAAGGCGACTTTCTCTAATCTTATCTTCTACTGGAGCTACTCCAACCTTTTCACGTATATGCTCATTTCGTATCCTATCTCTAAGGGTAAAGCCACTCATCCACCTAAGCATCCTCATCTCTGCCACACTTAACTTAGTATTATGCTTCTCTTTTAAAGGCCAACATTCAGCACCATAAAGCATTGCAGGCCTCACTACCATCTTATAGAATTTTCCCTTAAGTTTGAGGGATACATTTCTATCACATAACAAGCCCAATGCATTCCTCCACTTCAACCATCCAACTTGAATTATACTAATAATATCCTAATCTATTTCACTATTACTCTGGTAATAAACCCAAGATATCTAAAACGTGTGCTATTATTAATGACTTAATCGCCAAAAGTCCCAAGCCCCTCACTAGGTCCCTCCCTCTTTTTTTTTTTAAGGTGCCCTTAAGGCTTGTAATGTCAGCATTTGATGTGGAAGAAATGGTGCTTCTAAAAAATTCAAGCAGGGTTTCTACTTATGGATCAAACTCTTCATGGCTTTTGTATTAGCTACAATAGATTTAAGAACCATGCTATCAATTTTTGCTACAATAAAGAACCAAAATGTAAAATTTTTTGTTCTCTGCAACATGCTATCAACTATAAAATTCATTGATGCACCTCATGCAAACTAATTTGTATTGAATAGCTTATGTGCACATAAATCAAATCCAAAATATTTCCACGCATTCATTCTAGCCTGACCCTAGTATTTGAGGTTTATTATGAATTATCCTTCTCCACTCATTCCTGTTGAGTGTTACATTGGTGTGAACTCTATTTTTTATTTTTATTTTTATTTTTTAAATATAAGGTGACCTTTTTGTTAGTGGTGTTAACTCTATTTTGTAAGTGGTGTTAACTCTATTTAGCAAAGCTTTCTTGTACAAAGATAAGAACTAGAGTGGCATCCTTTGATCGCCTCTTTTATGAACACCTCTTCCATTTATTTTGTCAATTGCTCATTCTTTCTGGCAACCTTATCCAACAAGTTTTATCTTCCTTGCCACCCTTCTTTCACATTGTTCATCAGTCACTGCCTGCATGATGGCTTCACTATTGAATGTATGAAAGAGATCAAGGTTACAAAGGATCAATATAAAAACTTAAATAAAATCCATAAATATATTAAAGTGAAATAACTCATATAATTTCTCTAACTGTATAGTTACTTGGCTATATTATTTTGCAGATTGTTTTGTAGAAAACATAAGAGTGGTATTGCCCTTGCTATTTCCCCTATAGTGTTTGTAACTTGAATCTTGATGGGCCACGTAAACCTCCTCTTTTTTCCTTCCCCGCTTTGCTGATCACCTTTACCTTCCCTCTCTATTTACCTTGCAAAAAATGTGATTTGTCATTACTATTACACCTACAAGAATTCAAGCAAGTTCAACTATGAAAATTATCTCATTTGTACTATAGTTTACAACACCATCTATAGCGCATCTGATGAGGACATCCGACCATGGAGAGTTTATCAGAGATGGGACTGACGATCTATGACCACGATTGCACCGCTTTACTTTTGAGTCGTCAGTTGAATTAGATTTATTATTATGTTTGTATTGAGTTTATTATTGTATATTTTCCATTTATACCCTCACTTGAGGGAGTAGTCCTATGTAAGCCTAGGGGCATGTTTGTCTTTTTTTGTTTCACTCATTGTATGTTGGCTATTTAAAGCCTCTTCATCTTTTGAGGGATGAATAAGATTACTACAAAAATTTCCTGCATTGTCTTGGAGAGTTGAGAGCGTTTGAGCGTGCTTGTAGTCCCTAGGTGAGGGCAACAAATCTCCCATCAATCACAAGAAACGTCCGGGTTCATGGTTCCTCCCTTTTCCCTAAACCCTAAGGCCTCCTCCCCCTCCCTAACCGCCGGCCGAAACCCCCACAACCTCTCCCCTAGCCGCTGGGCCCTAAGGCCTCCTCCCCCTCCAAAGTCACCGGCCGAACCCTCCCCCAATACCTCTTCTAGCCATCGAACCTAGGGCCTCCTTGCCCTTCTAGCCACCGGCCCCCCAACCCCCCTTGGCTTTAAATTTCAAAACCTATTATTCAAATCCTTTCCAAAATTACTCCGTTTTATTTTTGGAAACCCTTTAAATTCCTAATCAATTGGATTTGATTTTGAATTTTATTTCCTTAACGGGGAATCCTATTTTAGGAAAGTTCCCTAAATCATGCATATTTGAATTTTAAAAGGTATTTGATTTAAAATACCTTTTCCTAATTTAAGATTCTATATAGAGCAAGCCTTAACTTACTACCTAAAGCCCCCACTTCCCCAAACATGCCGCCGGTCCCTCCTTCCCTCTCTCTCTCCTACATTAAATCTCTTTCCCTTTTGGAACCCTAATAAACTCCCTCATCAAAGGAGCGCCCTTATCTTCCCTCTTGATATTTGAAATTCAAAATTCGAAATTTCCTATCCACCACTAATCAAATTTGAAATTAAACTTCAGATTTTAGAAGTTAATTCCCTTCCCTAGTTTTGGCCGACCACCCAACTCCTCCTTCCACCTCTTGTTCGTTGCTTGATACGTCACCTAAAGTAGAAGGAAGAGAAGAAGCAACACCTCTCCCTCTCCAACACTTTGAAAACCCTCTCTACTAATGAATTGTGGATCCAGAACTTGATCATGGTTTTGTCTACAATGATCAAGGGCAAATTGACATTCTCAAGTCTTCATTCTTCGACATCAACTTGGAGATCGACCGATCCGTTGAAGACTACATCGAAAGGATCATCTTCTCCCTCGCCGCCGCTATCGACGAACAATGCCCTCCTGCTCAGTGGCAACTTGTTTCTGACGCTTGATCAAGGTGAACTCTCCTCCAAGTCTTTGACTTTCTAAGTTTTCTCTTTAAATTGTGGCATCATAAAGGTTGTGCAATTTATCTCCGTTTAGCCAAACATCAAGAGCGTGAGTGAGTGGATCCAATTAGTGCCTAATTTAAATGTTAATTAAGGGATTTTCTTTGAACTACGCATGCTATGTGAAGCTTGATTGGAACTGATTATTCATGATTATAACTCTTATCGTGTAATTTGGCCTAAAGCTTAAATCACCTCTCTTGTTTTCAAGATATGTTTAAATCGCTTTAAGTAAACTTAATTATTGTTGCTCTACTTTAAAAGACACTTAATTTCAAATTGCATAATTACCTATGCAATTAGTTCTACATTAGCATCACTTTCATCGGTGCTAGGATCTGCCTTATCTTTGTAACCCCCATCCATCACTTTTTTAGGGTTTTCATCAAGGTTCTCATCACAATGTATCAAAATAAGAATATTTGGTGTAGTTCTGTTTGCAAACATGTTAGACTCATCCTTATCACAATTGATTACCCTTTCATCAAAACGCTAACAGTATGTCAATTGATTCTCCAATTTGCCATCTTTTCTCCTTGTCAGCTGCTTTCATTGAAATAATAAGCTTTAGGTAAGCTGAGTTAAACCATGCATATGTAACTGAATAATAAGTAATCTGACCCTTATAGTGAACCTATAGACACATGATTGCAACGAGGATATTCTTATGCCTTGACATAAACATAGATGCATTCAATTTTTTAAAATTCCCTTCAACATCATATGCATGCAAAAAAGACATTAGAAAAACACAAAAAGGTCGTAGTATAAAAGAATAACCATTTGCACTAACAAATCAATTTTGCTGTGATCCTCAAATCCTCTAATCAAACAGGTAACCCAATATTACAAGATGTAAAACCCTACATTATTCAAAAGGAAACCCTAAATGTGTATTTACGGCTGCACTTAAAACCTAGTTACAACTTAAAATAATAAGTTGAAGATAATATAACATGTATAGTAACATTAGTAGAAAATTTCAAGAAAAAAGAATCAATTAATGTTTATGTTCAAAGTCGTACCTGACAGCACTTTGGTTTTACTATTATCAACTTACTGCTGTCAGATCCATAGAAGATGCTCGTGTCCAGTTCAAATGTTGTGCCTTCTCTTTTAATTTCAGTGGCGGGGAAGAGTTTTTTAGCCAATGCACAGAGAATGCTGGTTGAGCGCACTTTTGGAGGAGGTGATGGGATATGATAATGAGAATTTAGTATGACGAGAGGGAATATGAGCAGTTTATAGAATGGTGTTACGTTGATTTTCTTTAATTCTTGGTCTACTTGAGTCATTTGCAAGAATGAACATTGACATTAATGATTTCAACTAATTAGTTTCATTTGGAAAAAATTAGAACCTTCTTTAAGGTTTTTAAGATTTTATGGACTAAAGTGCAATATTGTCCAAGATTGAACCAAAATGCAATTTACTCAAAATTTCTAGTATAACCAGCATACTTTTTTCTTCTTGGGATTGCTACAATAACATGCGTGTCAGCATTATTTGTTGAATATATTAGAGCTTTCTTTTAATTATGATTGGTTTTAGTTGTTCATTTCTTCTGAGATCATTTACGCTATTTGTTTGCAGATTCCGTTAAGTTCCGTCACTTCTATTATTGATGGTTTGAAGAGATTGTATATGGACAAATTAAAGCCATTGGAGGCTACCTATCACTTCAATGAATTTGTTTCTCCTTCACTGGTATGTTGTGACTATATCTCAATATCTTGACTAGACACTTGCCAACTATAGCTAATGTGGGATAAATGATAAATTGAATTGATGTTTAAATGATATATTTTTTTAACTTTAGTTTTTCTTTTTTCTTGCTTTTGCAAAATTGATATAGTGATTTCTTGCTCCTTTATTAATCTGTAGACAAACAGTGACTTTGATGCGAAGCCCATGGTTATGCTCTTAGGTCAATATTCAACTGGAAAGACCACATTTATTAAGCATCTACTGAGAACTAGTTACCCGGGTTTGTTCAAATACAGTGTCACATTTCCTTCATTTTCAGTATGATTTTCTGTACTGGTCCTGCACTTCTGCCCTCCTTTTTTCCAACTTCTTTGTCTATCATTTGGTGCAGGTGCTCACATTGGACCTGAGCCTACAACTGATAGATTTGTTGTCGTTATGGTAAAATCAAGAATCCCTAAATTCAAATAGCTTTTTTTTATTGTGTAATTCACTCCATAGGCTAGAACCGACATGATAACCTCAAATTGTGCGCAACTTATTTCAAAAATCTTAAGGCTCTATGGCCTGCTGGTAAATTGTACTTTTGAAAACTTGATTGTCTTTTTGCACCCTAGCAAAACGGTCAAGTTTAATACGATGAAGATAACCATATACTGTTGTTTGTTAGTTCTCTTTTGTCAAAGCAAAACTTTGTTTTTTTTTGTCAAGCTTTTTAACTGAATGGCTGATTTTTAATTATGTCCAATACGGTGGAACTTTGTATTATTTGGTTTACTTAACATTCAAACGTTGTAATCTAGATGATCAGATCTTGCATTGATATGGTTTTCATTCTTTTTACTATTTCGCTTTTTTCTGATGATTCCCAAAGGAAATTCAAGATAATAACTTCTAAAGTTTTAAAAGCATTTATGCTTAGCTTGTAAAGGAAACTGATAGGAAGTGCTTGTAGAAATTTAGGAGAGTCTTAGCTGAAATCTAATTTCAATAATTTCTGAAAACCAACAACAAGAAAATTACGAATAGAGCACACAAGAACACTTTTTTATTGAAAGTTTTATGAAAGAAAAGACAAGATACAAGTAGATCTTCAATTGGAAAAAAGACAAGATACAAGTGGACCAAAATTGCGAAGCCAATTATTTAAAGGATGGCATGGTATTTGCTTGTACTTGATGATGGAAAGCTTGTAGCTATGCTCGTTTCTCATTAGATTTTCGTGAAAAAGTAGACATGAAAGATTGAATTGTTTTAAATTGTCAATTTCTTTCTTAAAGACTAAAGTTCTTTTCTGGAGTTAGATATAACCTCTTAAAGAAAAAAAAAATTGTATTGATCTGTGTATAATTCGAATGTTTATCACCTTTTGCGTTAACTCAAATTTAGTTTGATGTTTGAAAAGGAAAAATGAAATTTTAGTTTGATTTTTGACTTTAGTTCTTGATCTATATACTTGACTGAAAATCTTTGAGACTTTGACAGTGTTAATTGTGCAGATTTAATAGCTTCAACTATTAGTAATATATTCATCCGCTCAGTATAGATTCACCTTCTTTCACTGATTTCTTTGTATTATAAACCATTAAAATCTTTCATATTTTCTACGGTAGCAGATTTAGCTTCATCTTAACAATTCTCTTTGTTTCTTTAGTCTGGGCCTGATGAGAGAAGTATTCCTGGAAATACCATAGCTGTTCAAGCAGACATGCCTTTCAGTGGTCTCACAGCATTCGGAACTGCATTTTTATCAAAATTTCAGTGCTCACAAATGCCACATCCAGTAAGGTTTAGCTTTTTTTCAAATAAGTTCAAGCATTGTTGTTATTACTCATCATGGCTTTTCATAACTGTTGAAGCTCCTGGAGCAAATCACCTTTGTGGATACTCCTGGTGTTCTTTCTGGAGAGAAACAGCGAACCCAACGGAGCTATGATTTCACAGGTGTTACCTCCTGGTTTGCAGCAAAGTGTGATCTTATTCTTCTTCTATTTGATCCTCATAAACTTGATATTAGCGATGAGTTCAAGCGTGTTATAAGCTCTTTGCGTGGACACGATGATAAAATACGAGTGGTTCTTAACAAGGCAGATCAAATTGATACCCAACAGGTTCAAATTTTTTCTTGTTTTTCCTCTTAAATCTCTTGAAACATACATAAAATTTGCTATGTCAAGTTTGTTTTACCTTTTTTCTTTTTCTATCTGTAATCTCTGTTTTCACTCAAACAAATATTTTATAACTGCCTGCAGCTTATGAGAGTTTATGGGGCATTAATGTGGTCACTCGGCAAAGTCTTGAACACCCCTGAAGTCATGCGCGTTTATATAGGGTATGCTTATCATTTTTGTATGGTACAGATAGCGATAGCATTTATGATGCTAAATGAGATTTCTATCCACTAAAGTGACTTTTTTAAACAACAACATCAAGCTTTTATCCCACTACATAGGATCAGCTACATGAATAATTTTTCTCCATTGTGTTTTATTAAGTGTCTTTTTGTTATGTTATTATAGCATTTTAAAGCCATACTTAGTTTCAGCTAAGTTTAATCTTTTTATACTTTATTTAAGCTCTTTTACTACAAAATCCTTATCAATTAACTTTTTCAGGTCATTCAATGATAAACCAGTGAATGAAGCAGCGGTTGGCCCTATTGGAAAGGATCTATTTGAGAGAGAACAGGAGGATCTTCTTTCTGATTTAAAAGATGTTCCCAAGAAAGCTTGTGACCGCAAGGTATTTTGGCAGGACTCTTCTTTTATTCTCGTTCTTACATCTCCTTTTACGCATTTCAATTTTACATAATTTTCTCTTCAGATCAATGAATTTGTTAAGCGTGCAAGGGCAGCCAAGATTCATGCTTATATAATCAGCCATCTCAAAAAGGAGATGCCTTCAATGATGGGTAAGGCTAAAGCTCAACAACGGCTTAGTGACAACCTGGAGGATGAGTTTATAAAGGTACTTTTTTTTTTCCACTGATAGTTTTTATTCAAGAGTTCCAATGCATTGCCATTTACAGCTAGTTTTCCCTTGTGTAACTTCTACTACAATATCAACCCTGTGCGCCTCTGAAGTATTAGAATATACCATGTACACCCAGGGGTGTAAGTGAGCCGAGCTGGCTCGAGCTCGACTCGTTTATGGGCTCGCGAGCCGAGCTTATCGAGCTCACGAATCGAGTTCGAGCTCGTTTACTAAATGAGCTCGTTTACTAAACGAGCTCGAGTTCGAGCTTGAGCCGGCTTGGCTCGTGAGCTCGCGAGCCGACTCGAATAAATATTAATATTTTTAAAATAATTTTATTTTATTTATTAAATTTAAATATTAAAAAATTAATAAAAATCACCTAAGTTTTATTTAAATATTAAACATTTCATATTTGTTTTTTTTTGTTAATTTTGACTAAGTTTTAAAATTCGCGCTTAGTTTTTAAGAATCCAGCCTAAATTTAAAAATTTCTGCCCATGGCTCGCGAGCTGGCTCGAGCTCGTTTACAGTGAGGCGAGCTCGAGGCTTTCCATCTAACGAGCCGAGCTCGATAAAGGCCTAAACTCGACTTGAATCGACTCGTTTACACCCCTATGTACACCTACTTTCAATTCTTTAGGATCTAAAACGTTGTTGTTGCAGGTTCAAAGGGAGCACCATCTTCCAGCTGGAGATTTCCCAAGCGTAGATCATTACAGAGAAATGCTCAGTGGTTACAACATTGACAAGTTTGAAAAGCTAAAGCCTAAGATGATTCAAGTTGTAGATGATATGCTAGGATACGACATCCCAGAACTACTGAGGAATTTCAGAAACCCCTATGAGTAATATCAGTTTTGTTCTCTATGTTCTACTACTTGGATTAAGACATGGCTGTATCCACTTCTCTTGGATTTGGTCTGTACAACTTCGTCCTCCTATGGATCGGCTCTATGCATTCAGGAGGTTTGTAGAGAGAGAATGGGTAGAAGGGGAGTAATGGGGGGATTGAGAGTTCTGTTATATATATATATACTCAATATTGGTATTAATTCATCAAGCAGTTTCTTTATTATTTTCTCTAATATTTCAATAAAGCATTTCTTATTTTGTGCTTGCTTGATAGAATATATCTGCATTTATATTCCTAGGAAATGATGGATTTTTACGATTGTTAATGACAATACATAATCAACTTAGTTGTTCTCTTGATAAAAGGTACAATGGTGTGATTGATAAGATGAGCATTGGATGTCGATTATTGATAAACAAGAAAAAATAATTGCTAAGAAAGATTGAAAGTTGGGTGGTAATTGATGGTCAACATGGCACTTCTTTTGATAATAGGATGATAGGCAACTAAGAAGGCAAATATTAGATGTTGGTGGTTGATGGACACCGAATAATGACAATTGTATTCTTCGATGTCAGCTGATGGTTGATATGCTTCAATGTTAGTTGATAGAGAATGTAAGACATTGTTAGATGGTGGGAGATCATCTTGGTTCTCTTTATAATAGAGACCAGACAACCATGAATGTAGTTGTGTGGCTTCAGTCATTGGTAAGAGTTTGATGACGGTCGGTGAGGAGATTAAAAGCCCAATGAAAAAAATTGGTTGACTTGGTTGTTCTTATAATAGGAGGATTACTAGAATATCGAATGTTGGTCATTGGAATGTTAAGAGTTTAGTAGTTGTGAAAAGTGAGTTTTGTTGTTATCACAAATGGAGGGTAGATTGATAACAAAAAAAAAAAAATTTGTTCGACATCAAAATTTAACGAATATTGATTGTTAATATGCACCAAGCGACAATCAATGAGATATGTTAGAAATCAAGTGTTGGTAGGCTATATACTTTGCCCTTCTCCTAATAGAAGAGTAAGTCGATCGATAATACAGAGATTGGATGCCACTAATTGAAGGACATTGAATAATTCTCATCAACAAGTATTAAATAATTGTTGATGGAAGCATCTTAGAAGTTATTGGAAGGTGGGTGATAATCATGGTTGCTTTCGTAATTGAGGGGAGATCGTGCATAGGGCTGCAAACGAACCGAGCCGAGTCGAGTATGTGAGTGTTCATGTTTGTGTTTGTTTAACATTAGCTTGTTCATGTTTGGTTCGTGTTTGATTCGAGCTTTATTATTTGTGTTCATGTTTGGTTCGTTTAATTTAAGGGTGTTCATGTTTGATTCATGTTCGATTGTTTAGTGCTTATCGAGCTTTAAACAAGCTATGTTCGTGAACATATTTCGCAAACAATCTATTGAACAAGCAAACCTTAAATTTGTTCATGAACATCCTAAACAAACAATCTAACAAACATGGACAAATATGAAATGTTTCTTGTTATTAATAAAAAATAATTATATTATTATGTTATAATTAAAGTTTTTATATTATGTATATTTATCAATTTTATAATAACATATTATTTAAGTTTTTATCGAACGGTTTTAAACGAACCCTAATCGAGCTTTTTATCGAGCTTGTTCATGAACATCAACTGATGTTGTTCTCGAACATAAACGAGCTGAACGCATTAGCGTTCAAGCTTGTTTATTTAAGAATCGAGTATTTAAAATATTGTTCAAGTTTGTTTGTTTGTTAATTAAACGATCACGAACGAGCTTTAATCAAACCGAACAACGAGTAGTTCATCGAACGTTTGGTTCGCTTGCAGCCCTAATCGTGCAATAAGGAAGATATGCATCAGATATTGTACGATAGTTGTTAGTTGATGTTAACTTGATTATTGTCTTTATAACATGTTCGATCAAGCCATTGGAAAGGTGAATGTCATATATCAATGATTTATGGACATTAGATGTTAGTTAGTAGTATGCATTATATGTAAATTGATGAGAAATGCTGAAATTCATACAATGATGCATGATTTATTTCTTCATTCTCTTGATAGGATGAGAGATCGACCATGCAACAAAAAAATGGGTGTTGAAAGTTGGTGATTAATGAGCGTCATATGTTAGTTGTTGGCATGCATTGAGTGATGGTTAATAGGGTACATTGGAACCTAATCAATGATTAATGGGGCATGTTAGAAGTCAAGTGATGGTAGGCATTTGATTTGGTTGTTCTTTTGATAGGAGAGTTTGCATGATCAAAAATATATGTGATTAACATCATTGACTAGTAGACATTATATGTTAGTCATTTATAGGCATTATGTAACGCCCCAAAATCAAATATCCTTTTAAAGAATATACCAGATATTCTATAAATCATCAATATAAAAAATAATTAGTGAAAGTAACTAAAATCATACACATCAAAATATTTTATTATTTATTCATCCAAAATATCATTTACACTAGCCAGAAGATCACTCTATCACTAATCTATTACAAACTCCTGACTACGAAAGAATAATTGAAAATACATAAAAAAATTTAATGAAAACCTAAGGATCTCTTTGAATCTTACTCCAACTGGTTCTAACATCTTCCCTGACTTAAAATTATTAAAAATCTACATAATGAGCTCAAAAGTCCAGCAGTAATCCAAAGTTAACTAAAGCTTTCAATGCAATTATTAAATAAATCAATATAATATGCTCAATCTAATATAATTAATAGCAGTTAATATAGTTAATAACCATATATTATCATTAAAATTCAAAATGATCAATAATAAAAGTAGATAATCATTACAATAAATCTAAATATTAATAATTGATATAAAATTCAATAAATCGATAAAATAATGATGCATAAATCATTCATAAATAACTAAAAGAACCTATCTTATATATTCATATGCATCATTTGTTTATGTATTATCAATGCATCCAATATTATCAATGATAGTAATGTATATGTCAATATCATTAGTGTTATCAATATATGCGTGCATCAATATATGATTTAACAATACAAATCATCCAGCTTTAACGTGGTGTTTTCAACATCTTTTACTCATACTTATTCTAGTTAGTCATCAGTCATATCAATTATCACTTATCTAATTAATCAATTATCATTACATGTGACTTCATTAAATCAACAAAAAGTCATCACTCTCTGCCCGTTGGTGTAATCAGTCATCTATTACAGGCTACAACTGGGATATCACCATAAACCATCTTTAAAAGAAAGCTTATCAGCCCACCCTCCTACCCAATGTATTATGTTTTAACAACCAACCCATTTTATAGCATTAATAGTCAGCCTTTTTTGTTTATGCAAATGCCACAATAAATATGCAGTAAGAATAATCAATGCTATTCATCACAAAAAAATCTATATAACAATCAAAATTATTGAAAATTAAAATGAGATTTGAGTTATTTACAACAAATGGAAGAAGTTTCTTAATAAAATTGACAGATGAAAAAGTACCGAATAACATTCTCTCTCTTCCACTCTCTTCTTTGATAAGGTAAGACACTAAATTTAGATTTTTTATATACAAAAATTTCGAATTATTACACATTATATGATTTGATGGGGAATCTTATAAGAAAGAGAGGAGAGGGGGCGATGAAGATAGTGGGCTCCATAAGATGGTTTATGGTACTTTAAAAAGCAATTTTATTTTATATTGATGGAAATTCTCAACCATTTTATGTTAGTATATGCTACTTTAAAAACAAAAGAAACTTATTTAACTGGAGGAGAGAAATTATTCGGTGCGAAATCCGGACGGTAAAGAACCGTTCGAATGTGAGTGTACACAATATGTACGTTAAGTATAATTTTATATATAATTTATTTTCTATATACACAATATATATAAATATTGTGACACTCACATCACAAATAATTTATCACCGAAGGAATTCGAGTAGAAAACGTAAGAGTACAAAGGCCAGTGTGTGGAATAATTATTAGGTCCGGACACCTGACGTAGCTCTACATCCGGACGCCAATAACATGTCGTCACGTGCTGTTACTCTTTACCGCGCGGCTCGACGACCCGGTATTGCTGTGTTCGGGTATTGCTAGGTATTGCTCGATATTGCTAGGTATTGTTCGGTATTGCTATGTATTGCTTGACAATAACGAGAAATACCGCTCTATCAAGACCAATACCTAGCAATATCTAGCAAAATCGGGATATTGCTAGGTATTGCTCATGACAGATTTGTTTTCTTTTAATAAATTTAATTATTTTAGGTCTTGACAGATTGATATTTCTAGTTCTTGCCAAGCAATACCGAGAAATTCTGAGCAATACCTAACAATACCTTGCAATACCCCGGTCTGCACAAATCAGTCAATACATAGCAATACTGGATCCGGGTCGTCGGGCCGCACGATAAAGAGTAAGAGCACGCGGCAATATGTTATTGATGTCCGGATGTCCAATGCGTGAGAGTATGTGGCAAAGAACAAAGGGATTCGGATAGCGTTGGTCTCACATGCGGCCTCAGTTCTGGGAAAGTTCTGGATCACTAATTCTGTAAACAGAAATCTCCAAAATCAAACAAAATAAGCCACAAAGAAAACCGACCAGCTGAGAAATTCCGTCTCCTTCCGGCGAGAAGCAATGGCGAGCACGGTCATGGCTTCGTCCTCCGCCACCACCACTCACTTCCTTCGCCGAAGCTCCCAGAACCCATCCCGAGCGATAACCAAATCGATCCGCGCCAAAATCGCTAGGGACGAAAAGCCCCTTCTCATCCGTCGTTTGACCACCTTACTAAAGCCATCGGCGGCGGTGGCAGCGGTGGCAGCAGCGATTGCTGCGACGCCGATGCCGGCGTTGGCTGAGCAGATGGAGAAGGCGGCGCTGTTCGACTTCAACCTAACCCTGCCGGCGATCGCTTTGGAGTTTTTACTTCTAATGGTCGCCCTCGACAAGATTTACTTTACGCCTCTGGGGAATTTTATGTACGAGCGGGATGCGGCGATTAGGGCTCAGCTGGGGGATGTGAAGGACACTTCCGGGGAGGTGAAGCAGCTTGAGGAGCAGGCGGCGGCGGTCATGAAGGCTGCGCGCGCCGAAATCTCCGCTGCGCTCAACAAGATGAAGAAGGAGACTACTGCTGAGCTCGAGCAGAAGCTCGCCGAAGGAAAGAAGAAGGTGGAAGAGGAGCTCGCTGTGGCGCTAGCTGCTCTCAAGAATGAGCGGGAAGAGGCCCTCAAGGCCCTTGATTCCCAAATCAAGCTCCTCAGCGATGATATCGTCAGCAAGGTTCTCCCCTCTGCATAATGTCCTCCTTCCTTCCCTCCTCTCTCTTGCACTCTCTCTCACACCACATATAAACTTCCCTGTAGTTTATTGCATTTCGAATTACAAGACGATGTAATTAACTTTCTGACTTCTTGCAAGAAGCAATCTATGACAATTTCTTTGTGCCATCTTCTATAATTTTAATTTGATTCCTGCTCATCAGTTTTCTGTTTTACTTTGTCAGTTTCTTGAAATTGAATTGTGATAGTTGCAGATTGTGTACATATTATAGTTTATAAAAAAAAAGCAAGATTATTGGAGTTCCTCAAGGTTATGATTAGATTAACTGGTTTGAAGGTTACTAAAAATCAAATACCCAATGCTCCATCCATGTACTGGAAGAGTCGTTGAGTTAGAATTTCATCATTTAAGTTTTACTTTTTTTTGGCTCGCACACAGTCAATTTAGATGGGCATTAGAGTAGCACACAAGGTGTTTGTCTGGTGCATGACACTTATCGGCTTTTTGAAAGCTGGTAAGATTTAGGCTTCGTTTGGGACGGCTTTTTTACTGCTTCTTAAAGCAGCTTTCCAATACAAAAAATTTAATTTTTGTACTAAAAAATTGTTTTAAAAAGCAGTGTGAAAGCAGCCCCAAACAAAGCCTTAGTTAGGTTTAGACTTGGTTGCAAAACTCATCAAATATACTAATTAGGATATGTTTGATATCTTAGGTTTGTTTAAATTTGGATTTGGTCAAGTCATTCATTATCAATATTAAGGCTTATGAGGGTTCAAGGAATTTGCTCTCTATTATAACTAGTCATTTAGGTTTCGTTCGGGATGACTTTCTTACTGCTTCTTAAAACAGCTTTTCAGTATAATTTTTGTACTGAAAAGCTGCTTTAAGAAGCAGTACGAAAACCGTCCCAACTGAAGCCTTAATATACATCTTAGGTAAGCCCATTTAGCACCTTGTTAGGATAGTTAACGATAAATTAGTTTAAATATTATTAGAGGGTTTATATATATACTAAATTCTTATGTGTTTATATATCAACAACTAAATCCTTATATTTACTTATCTATCATTTTTATGTTTAAAGTACATAAAAGTATATACATGTAAATATGTATTTAAAGTTAATATTATGGTAAAAAAAGAAGAAGTTAATATTATGGGTTTTTTATTTGATTTAGAGATTTGAGTATTATTTAATTAAATATAAAATGTAGATATTAGAGGCGTAAATACATATGATGCATATGTAAATCCTTCCTTTTATTCTTTAAATTATTTTTTTCTTATTAAATGTTTAATATTTTATTTATTTATAAATTTATCTTTAATCATCTCATTTAAGTACCAATTAACATAGTAAGCTCCATTTAAACTTTAATTTATCTAGCGTAATATCCTAATCATTAATTATTTATCAAATTCTTAGGTTAATTAATACTTCGGTTTATTAACATGTTTAGTTACTTATTAAGGTTTCATTATCTTAATTAGGCTAATCAATTACTAAGTAGCATAAATAAATTTTATCTAAATTCTAAATTAACATTACTGATTATTAAATAATTACCAATTTTGGTTTAGTTGATATTTTAATTGTATCTATGGTTAATTATCATAATTAAATTAATAAAGTCAAACCTTCATAACTATATCAGTCTTCCAACATGTAAGTGCTCCCATGCCCAGATATAAAGAATATGTAGGCAACCAACTATATTATGTTTTCTGTCTTACCCACTTGCCTTGCTCTTATAAAGATGTTCTTACTCCATGGTATTAAGAGTGTATTATATTTGGAATGCTTTCATTTTGACTTTTTGAATTTTTGATATAAAGAAAAATAATTGTAGAGTATTTTTCTGAGAAGTTTGAATCACCCCCATAGGCCAATTATGAAAATGTTTGATCTTGCTTGATGCAGGTGAATTCTCAATTCCTTGTTTGTAGTCTGCCTTAGTTCAACTTCAATGGTGTCAATCACAGTAAATGACAAAAAACAAAATTAGTGTCAGTCACAATATTAGTATAGTGTTCGTAGCAGTGTCGGTATTAGCATTTAGATATTTAATGAGTGTATCTTAAGAGTATCTTGCTGATGCACTTATGACTCCCAATCAGTCGCCTTTTATAACTCCCAATTAATGTACTCCTTATAACACCCCTTGAATCATGTGAATCAGTCGTCTCAACTCCTTAAAACTCCCAATCAATCTCCAACTCCTTATGACTCACAATCAGTGAATCACATTGGTCAGTACAGTATCATGTGGGTATTATATCATGTATCTAATATCATTCACTATTTCATTTAAAATGTAATAAATCATATCAAATCGTTTAGAATGATCAAATCTATAACATATTCAAATTTACATAATGAAAGCTTATGAAATCAAGAGATAGCGTTTTTTTTGACAGATTTAAGAGAGAAAATTTATAGAATTCAAAATCATTTAAAACAAAATAAAAGATTATTCACGTACAATGAATAGAACAAAATCTATAAGAGAAATGACTGACAAATATAATCCAAAGACTTTTCTCTCTACTCTCTCTTCTTCCCCTCTTTCAATCTCCCTAGCCAAGCAATCAAATAATGAAGTCGGTGGCGTGAGACAATGATATATATATACATGGCATAGTGCCGCAACGCTCATCAAATTCGCGCCAAAATGCTTCACCTCAAAATTTTTATATTTAAAAAAAAATTATTTCACATTTTTGAGTTATTACATAAATTTATTGTAATATTTATTCGATTGCAAGACATATACAATAACTTTTAAGTTTTTTATCAACTAAACTAGTTGCCACCTTTCAAAAGAACCTCTTTTGACCTTCTGCAATCATATCCAACATACAAAACACTCATATCATGATTGTGTCCATGATGCTTTTAATCTTCCAAACCAGCCTCTTATTAGCACAATGGACTCGAGGTATAAGTAGCTCAATAATATGCCTCATCCATGATCATCTTATAAAGAGGCCATAATTATTTACAGTTATAGACATACTTTCATACAATAAAATATGTAGGAGATGAACGATATGTGATCAATTTAAGAATCAGAATTGTGAACATATATATCACACTATGTTATTTTATTTACATATCTAACATCTGAAATTTTAATATTACATACATATCATCCATAATTCACTTTCATATCCAATATGAGTGGCATATTTGATATTAAAATAATATAAGATGGCACGTATGTAATATTAAAGATTTTTGTATTATATATGTAAATAGGATAGTATAAAATGATATGTATGTAAATAAAAAAATAAATAAAAAATGAATGATTATGTGAAACATTAAGTGGACCGAAATATTTAAAAAAATGTTTGGTAATTATAACACAAAGTTGAGTTAGGCTTTATGTAGAACAATTTTTTTATTAATTTATTTTTCAAATTGTAATCATAATTTCTATTTGATCATCATTTTTTTATTACTTTCAAAAAATATTTATACTAAAAAAATTATTTTCAGCCATCCCAAACGAGATCTTAGTGATTCATAAATTATTGTTCAACACTGTATTTTTATTGTTCATCATCACAAAATCAAACAGTTCTCTACATCCAAATTCCGTGCGTGATAATATCTCCTCTAAATACAGTTGGAAGGGTGAATCTCACCTAATAATAGAAACAATACAAAAGCATATCAATTATTTCTTGATTTCATGTGAAAACAAAAATAAAATAAGAATATAAAAAGAAAAATTAAAAATGAACCTAATTAACAAAGTTAATGAAAATGATTCATTGGCCAATCAATTGATCTCCGAAACGAGCCCTTAATTCCTTATTACAATAATGATGACGACAACAATATCAAGTTTGTTTATCCCACTTCTTAATTTCTCATTAAAATTTCGTTTGGGATGACTTTTTTACTACTTAAAAGAACTTTTTAGTACAAAACTAAAAATCTGCTTTAAGAAGCAATAAGAAAATCATCCCAAACGAAACCTAAAACTTTATATGAGATGATTTTCTTATTGTTTTTAAAACAGCTTTTTAATACAAAAATTTATTTAAAAAAAAATAACGATCTAAAAATATCTCAAACAAAGTCTAAACAAATAATATTATGTTTCAGCATAAGTGGCCAAAAACTCACGAAGTCCGAACACATAGCAGTGGATAATTTAATACAATACTTCGATTATTTATAACAAATAAATACCTTTCCCCAAAAAGAAAATATCAGTAAAAAAAAGAATGAATTATATATAACAATAAATCTCATACAGAATTTCAATGAGCAGAAAAAAAAAAAAACAGTAATAGTGCTAAAAATCACAACCTAACAAAAACGCTAAGACTAAATTTAGGGCACACATTAAAGCCTTCTGATGGACAAAACTATAATGATCTCTGTATGTATGATCCTGAAGGATTGATGATGTCCACTGTGAAAGCTAGAAGGAAAGACATCACAAGCAAAAGAGGAGTGGTGCACCCAACATGAATATACCCAATCAGATCAGATCATCAAGCGCTGCCTAGTATTTATACATTGAATTGGACTGAGGTGGTGGTGGGGGAGGAGCCATCCGGTTTGGAGTGCGACGGCGGCCGGAGTTGGAACCGGAGTTTACATCGCCATTTTCTGCTGGGTCACTATATCGCCGGCCATGGCCATTTCTGCTGTTGGATCTTGATGACTCAAGAGATGATGGCCCATTTGCTGCTGCATCAAATGCAGATCTCCAGTCATCACCAGCGGTAGCTGTGGCACTTGGGCTGCTCTCTGTAAAAGGATTCAATAAAAACATGAAATAGATGTATAAAAAACAACAATAACATCAAGCCTTTGTCCCACTACGTGGGGTCGGCTGCATGAATCTTTTTTCGTCACTGTGTCATGTTAAAAGTCAAATTCTCATTTAAATCTAATAAAGAAAGATCATTTCTAAAAATTTTTAACCAAGTAGTTTTAGGTCTACCTCTACCTTTCTTAACATAAGACAAATCTAAAACCTCAACTTTCCTAACCGGATCATCGGAAGGCCTTCGTTTAATATGACCAAACCATCTAAGATGGCTCTCTCTAATCTTATCTTCCACTAGAGCTACTCCAACCTTTTCATGTATATGCTCATTTCTTATCCTATCGCTAAGGGTAAAGCCACTCATCCACCTAAGCATCCTCATCTCTGCAACACTTAACTTAGTATTGCTTAGAGTTATTTCAATAAAAAACATGAAATAGATGCAATTATACCATTAAAGAATTGCTTAGAGTATTCGACTGTACATGAGGTATGATACGGAAGAACTAGAACATACCTGCCCCTGAGTTACTATCAGACCATGAAGCAGCAGCCACTCGATTGTCATGGATGCTAAGTGCACGAGTAAGCTTTGAAAGAATGGATGACTGTCTTTCAAATTTTTCTCTCTTCTGCTTGACATTTTTGTCTTCTTGGATCAGTTCTTCAATCTTAGATGTGCTCTGGGCACTAATCAATAAATATGAAAAAACTGATTAGAAGTCATTAAGATGTCCAGAAAATCGAGCTTGATTTGTGTGGCAATCATACAGTAGGGAGACAAATTTCAATTAAATGGTTAAATTACAATTATAAACAATTTTCATAAGTAATAGAGAGGTTCCAATTTTTCCAAAATAATTTGCTGAAGTTGAAGTTCAAGGAAGCCAGTGGAAAGAAATGTAAATAGAATCACAGAAAATATCAAGTAGAGGTTACTGATTTTGGCCAGGAAGAACATTTCAACCAGAAATTTTTTGTAATTCTGACAACCAACCATAAAAAATGGCATCAAATCCAAACCTTCATAATCTGTTCAACCACTTGGAGAACAGCTCCACTGAAATTTGTTATTGAGTCAATGGGTTCCAGGAACTAACCTTATATTAAAAATAATGTCTACCAAAACAAAACATAATATAATATCACCACTTTGAGATCAAATATCTATTCGGATTGATTTGCTTATCCCTCTTCAAAACACTCAAGCTGATATTTGATAAACCTCTGTAACGCAGCTAACGGTTAATGGTAAACATTCATACTTGAAAAAGAATAGAAATAAACTATTCTTCACATATAGATTCCAAAAGAACCATGATTCACTAGAATAACTTCAACGTTGTATACGGAAAAATACATGCTTTCAAAGGAAAAACTAACCTCACAGAACTATATAATTGGTTTAACATGTCTTCCTTTGCCTTCTCCACTTGACAAAGCACAATAGCCTGCACCATCAGCCATGAGAATAATAAGATTGTTTCCAAGCATAAGCATATTCATATGGTGGCTGACTGAAGAATACTTGCCTTAGGGACATTTGCAGCAACACTGTTCAAAACAGCTTCAACATAACCACGGACCTCTTGAGACATCCATCGAAGCTCCTCTTCTGGATCAGCAGGTTTCCTGACCATTGCGTCCTAAGGCAAAATGTCAGAGAGGCGATTAATTCAGATTTAGCCTTAGAAACGTATGCTGTAACACCATACTAACAAGAGCAGAATGTATAAATGGTATTTCGGTGCTCATATTTTCACTAATGGGATAACTTAATTTTGTAATTAACTGAAGAAAACACAGAAGACCAAATGAAAGTTAACTAAATTGAACAAAACCCCCAAAACATATCCAAATTTAACTAAAAAGAAACAAAACCATACAATAATATAATATTACAATTCAAAAGTATGCCTTTGTGCATCTCTATTTGAAATGCAAGCACTTATCAGTTTAAGGAAGCTACAAAAGTTTTCAAGTTCTAAGAAAATAAATAAAAAAGTAGCACTTTCACCTTTAATAGGCTACAATCAAATTCTAGAAAATAGGAAAAGCTACAGAGATATCTATGCAATGTAATTAATGCTTTCAGGAGTTATGTACAATATTTACCAGTGACCCATCTGAATGGTTTTGCCTCATAGGTCCAACATGAGAGCCTAGCGTACCTTTGGGAGGAACTCCCTTGGGTTGAGCAATACTTCGCATCTTATTTACCCACTCAATTTTGTCACTTAAGCTCTCAGCCTTCAAAATAACAGCACTATGGGCTGCAAAATTAACAGATAGCGTCACACCATAAAAGGAGAAATCAGAAGAGAGAAAAAGCATGCATGAAAAAGCAACAAATATCAAAGAATGGAAGTCACCTTTCATAACAG
Source organism: Dendrobium catenatum (assembly GCF_001605985.2). NCBI lineage: Eukaryota > Viridiplantae > Streptophyta > Magnoliopsida > Asparagales > Orchidaceae > Dendrobium > Dendrobium catenatum. The sequence continues at coordinate 1,877,351 of NW_021318618.1, read as the reverse complement.
TTTTATATTCAACTTTGTTGGTTATCTTAAAAGCAAGCGTTGAACCTTTAGGATCTGGTCCATTTGCCTTTTTTGACTCCTTTGAACTTTTAGGAGGTTCTACCTCGTCCAATGCATCTTCAATGTTGCATTCCTTCAGATTCAAGAGAACCAATGTATTATCATTCTAATGATGCAAGAGCAATAATTAGGTGTATGCCAGTCGATGGAAAGGAAGATAGGTGATTGTGTCTGTCTATAATCCTCCTCAAGTAAAACTTATCCCAACTATTTGTTGTTGGCTTTATTAATCCTCATTCTCAATTCATTATAATTGACGGCTGCATGAGGCATGAAATCTACTTTTTGCAGGTTTTTTTTGTTAAGTATACAATTTTCCTTCCTCATTATGCATTAATTTTACCTCTAAGCTTTATTGATAGATTTTCTACCCTCCATTGTTCATGCCCAAATAATTCTATTTTTCATAATCATATCTTCAATAAGTGGCACTCTCACCTTATATAATATAAATATTTCTGAATGAATTCATCATAAATTTACTGCCATGTCAAGCTGCACTTGATGACTTGGCTAGGTACTTCTTTATTGACTCAAAACTAAACCAATAAATAAATACTATTATTGACTAAAAAAGCAATAAATATAGCTTATGCAATTAGAATTTATCTCAAAGTCTCCATGATATTGCTTAATTGCATAATAAATTTGAGGGACTTTTTCATTTTAGCTAATTCTTTTATATAATAGATTCAAGATATTAAAATGATCACACTCCAGTTGACCTTCTAATAATGTTGACAAATAATTATCAATTTTAGACTAAATAAAATTGCATACCAAATACTCGAATGTCTTTGTCCTACTAATCCTAAGCTCATTATAAAATTTTTTCCATATTCCTAGCTTTCACCTATTTCAATAAAATAGTATGTATTTTATAAGTTACGATGAGAGTGAAGCAAAATGCAGCATTATTGTGTTAATAGCCTTGACAGCATTATTGTGTTAATAGCCTTGACAATACTTTGATTTTTTTTACTAAAACGAAGATGTTTCTGTGTGTGTGTGTGCAGTGCATGCCAGACAATTTTACACATTAAAAATGCATATCAAATACTCAAGAGACTTCGTCCTAATAATCCTAAGCTCATCGTAAATTTTTTTCCATATTCCTAACGTTCACCTATTTTAATAAAAGAGCATCTATTTTATAAGTTACAATAAGAGTGAAGAAAATTGCAATATTATTGTGTTAATAACCTTCATAGTACTTTAATTTTTTTTACTAAAATAAAGTTCTCCCTCTCTCTCTCTGTGCTAGTCACGCATGTGTATGTGGGAAGAAGAGAGAGAGAGAGAGAGAGAGAGAGAGAGAGAGAGAGAGAGAGAGAATATTCTTCATATTATAATGCATGTGTTATATGATACAAAAGAAAAAGTGTTGGGAATATATTATATAAATTAGGTAATATCCCACGCTAATACACAATGTCTATAATATGTAATTCAGATATATAGACATGGTCCATATCCGTAGAAGATTCTAATATCAATCAAAACTTCAAAACTCAATCAATCATGCAAACAAAATATACAAATAGCTAATGTATTAGAAACATTGCTTAGGAAAAATTCTTCCACGTAAATATATAAACCAAATACAAACTACTAAAGAAGATAATGTTTCTTCACAAAAACATGCAGCGTATGGTTAGACTAGTAATTAGGTATGAAACTTTAAACTCACACGATAGTTGCTTTAAGTTTATTCACATCTAAATTGAAATTGATTAGCTTTGACAGTTTGACTCGAAAATGGCTCACTAGAAATGCGTTCAATTCACACAATCAATTTGCTGCATGATATATGCACACATGTGTCAACACATATGCATACATAGATATAATTATAAAATACTTAGTATACCTGAGTGTATATATATATATATATATATATATATAGGTAATAATCTTGGTTAGTAACTAAACAATAATTTTTAAAATTAATGAGCTTGGCATAAATTTGATTGACCAGACTCAAATTTCGCTCCAACTAAAATAAAAATCTTTGTTTATGCCAGTTCACTCATACTCAACTCAATACATCCCTACATGTAATTAAACAAAAAAATGTTTTTAACAACTAAGTCTTCAATTTGCATGTTCACTGGTAGAAGCTCATTCATCTTGGGTTTAACAAGGATGACTATATAAAAAAAAAAAAAAAAAAAAAAAAAAAAAAAAAAAACAAGGATGACTATACCAATATGTATCTTAATGCACTCCTTGATAGCTTTCAGAAATAGAAGAAGCTTAAGGTTCCATTTGTGAAGTAGCTTTTTCATAGTTTTGCTTTTCATAAAGTTGTCATAATTTTATTTTGCAAGAGCTTTTTTTGCTGCATTTAAAAAATTTCTATGATGAGAAGAAATATTATAATCAGATATGCTAGAATTTAGTAGCTGTTAGAAAATTATTATCGAACTTCTTCAAAAAGTCTATAACACCCACAGTAGCTTATAAATTTAGTTTTCCCACAACAGTTCTACAACTATTTTTATATATAGATGTAGCCGCCCCAAACGGACTCTAAATTTGGATGAAAATAGACTGGCATAATTGAAATGAACCACTGCAAGCTCAAGCAGAAGCTTGATTGCATTTTGGGGAAAAGAATAGATATATAGAGCAATATTTCAGCTAAAACCATCATCAATAACTGATAGTAATACTTTTTTACATTTTCTTGAAATATAAATATGTTATTTACCATTAATTAGACAAAACAACTCAAACCATTGCCTCATAGCATAACCCTTTTTTTTTCCAGAAAGCAAAAAAATAACCTAATTTAAATTGAAATTAGACATAGGCCATACAAAGCATATAGATCATACCTCTAAAGTGATGACACCACGAAAATGTTTTTCCTCTTGCGTCTTAGTGTATCCAAGCTAATCAATAACCAAGAATAACAAAATTATTTTATTCAGTAAAACAACAATATTTGACAAATTACATAAAATATAAAAGGCAACAACATTTATGTAATAAATTTCCCAGCAAGTGTACAGGGCCGCTAACCTTGCCACTCTTTTCATTTAAAACAAACCAACGCCTGCTCCAGCTATTTGTCTTTGCACTTTTTTTCAACAGGAATCCTGGAAGTGAAAAAAAGGATGATTGGTTAAAAAGAAACACAAGCTATACCGATTGAACAAAAGTACACGTCCTTACAAAAAACACAAGTGCTGCCTACGGCTCCCTATGTAACACGGATACTCTTATTTACGAGGCATGCAGTATCGGACACGTGTTGGATACGGATACGCCTCTGATACGACATGGATACAATTAAAATATTATTTAAATTTGACCGGACACGTGTATCGGATACGCGTGTTCTATTAAAAAAACGAAAAAAAAAACGGAACCGCAATTTGCCCTATTCATTTCGGCTCAATATCCCTATTCATTTATGCGGCTTAAACATTTCAGCGAGCTAGGTTTTTCGTTTCCGCACAGGTGTTCGTCTTCTTCGTTATAGTCGAAGGAGCGGCTATATGACGCAAGCATAGAAGCGGATAGGATCATCCTTCGTCGACGAAGAGGCTCGACGACGCGAGCATTAAAGCCGACAGGATCATCCTTCGTCTACAGGGCGACTCGACGATGTGAACAGTGAAGGAAACGTGAGAAGTGAATGTTCATTTTCTTCGCTCTTCGTTTTCTTCATTCTCCGTCGACGGAGCGACTCGGTACTGGGTACCGCTCGGTACTGGAACTCAATACCGCTCGATACTGCTCATTACCTCTCCGCAACACTCGGTAACATGCTCAGTATCAATGCTCGGTACACTCGGTACTAAATATTTAATGCTTACTTTTATTTTGACATTATAAGATACAATGATACAAATAATGTTGCTTTCTTTTTTTTTTTGTCATTTGAAATATTACGCTTTGATTACTTTCTTAATTTTTTATGTATGATTTATATATTATAATGTCGTATCTGCACCGTATCCGTATCCTGTATTTTTAAGAATTGTCGTGTCCCGTATCCATATCGTGTCATATCCGTGTCGCCGTATCCGTATCGATGCAACATAGATTGGTCCAAAAGGATAGTGATAGAAGGCATTCAGCCAATACTTCACGGATGGTTCATTGTTACATCTTTTCATAAATACATTTCAATTATAGAAGTAGCACATTACTATACCATTTTCACAATTAAAATGTACTTTCAATCCTCAAAGGTTCAAAGTGTCCCAATTCTGAAGTGTAATGGTATTTATTTAACAAACCACATATCTTTTAAAAATTCATCGGTTACATAAGGTCCCTATGCCACAGATTATCCAAAAATATTGCAAGATATTTCAATCATCTCAACAATCCATGCCTGAGAAGGACTGCATTTGCCACCAAAATGCAGTAAGCACCTCGTGGCTGTCAAACATCTGGCACAAGATAGAACCATCATGCCCACAAATAGTGATGCCGATGGACCAGATGAAGCTAGAGTTGGCAACTCCTTGCTCCATGCCATACCATTGTTTTAATGCTTATCTTTGAAAGTGGGTGTTATTAAATAAATACAAAAACCAAGACCAAAATACTTGCAGATGTGAGATTAGTGCCAAGGTTTGGGTTAGGTCAAATATTGGTACAAGAATCTAAAAATTAACAGGTTTAGCAGACTTAATCACAAATTTTAAAAATATTTCTGAAGCCATTCTTAAGGTTTTCATCATAGTTAACACAAAAAATTTGCAAGTAGTGTAGATATATCACAATGACATGCTTAGAACAATATATATGCAATCTATTCAGCAAAGCCACAGATTCAAATTGAAAGATAAGCATGCCTGCCGTTATCTCTCCTTCAGGCCCAACAACTTGCAAACTTGACCCCTCTTTTGCGTCTTTATTTTTGTCAGAACCGGACTTCTCTTTCATTGACTTCAAGTTAGCACCTGATTGTTGGGAATCCGGCAGAGGACTTGTTGCCTGCACAAGATCAAAGATATAACTAACCACTGAAAACAGAAACTATATTAATTTATATAAGGACAAAGTAATTATTCAGTGAGAAACTAAGCATTCAATTGCAGATTCAATGCTTCAGATGGTGCATGCATATCCAAGGACATGAATCAACATAAGATAGATGCGAATGCATCCAAGAGGGGGAATACCCACTCTGTTTAGTAAAGCTTGTTCAGCATCCTGAGCCTTCTTAGAGGAACGAGTCTTCTGTTCTTCTTCACGGCGTTGCCTATCCATCCTGGTCAAATTATATAAAGATCAAAAGCTAATTCATGTTGAGACACCATCTCAAATATTAATCAGCTTGAATGCCGATTGAATAAAAATATTAAACCATTCTATGCACATGAAACATTTATAGTATTGCACGAACTGAATTCTATATTAGCATACCAATATGACTGACGGGTGAACAGTACTTTAAGGATGATATAATTGCTAGCATAGACACAAATGTGAAGTACAACATAAAGCAAAAGTTGGCAATGCTTTGAATTGACAGGTCAGAGAAGGTTAACTTTTCCGGCAGGAGGCAAGATAAAGAAAAGACGACTAAATCATTTTAGCCGATCCAAAAGATGGTAATCTTATAGCTCACATTATTGCAATTGTACAACTCTACATGAAGGCTCAATTCATAAACTGTTTGTCCTATATATATATATATATATATATATATATATAAAACAAATCACATTTTCATGCATCCCCTAGAAGTAGTAGCTTCTTCTTGACTGTCTCGACCTCTTGTCCGGCACCGCCTCCACAACCACCGTCGTCGTAGTCACCGCTGGGAAGCACTTGGAAGCAACACACCACCACCACCACCTCTAAAAATTTTGGAATATTACTCTCATCCTTATGTTTATGATAGATATTTATGAAAGAAGAAGATTAAAATAAATGAAATAATTAGCAGATTGCGAGGCATTAGACTCCATATGATAAGGCAGAAGAGAGATCAATTTGTTATGATGATGACTCAAATAAAAACACTGCTCAATGTGATATTGCAGATGATTTTTAAATTGTTGCCAACTATTTCAGCTTTCTTTAGGAATAAATGTGGATGAGTAGAGAATGCGAAAAGAAGAAATTTGGAATTAAACTTGATGTTATATGATACATTTATGCATTCCTATATTGTATATTATTTTACTCTTGTAATATTTAGATTTTAATTCTATTTCACACTATTTATCACGTGCCACTTGTGCAATTTTTTATTTAATATGTATGCCAATTTATTACTTATAGCTCAATAAAAAGTTAAGATATCATCTTTTAACATATTATTGGGGTATTATACAAAAATTACTTTTAACAGTTTTAACCTTTATTTTTGCTTTAAGTAATTTTTGAATTTTGAGGTTTATACATCATAAGTCCTTGAGGCTTATGCTTCGCCACACGTGTGTATATATATATATGTGTGTGTGTGTGTGCGTGCGCGCGCGCATGCTCCCCTACTGAGAAGAGGGCACTCAAAGCACCAGAAGGCCAACACTGAGAAGAAGGCTCCCAAAAGAGGTCCTCAAAACGCCAAAGTTGAGAAAGTTTCCAACAACTAAGAGGAAACGCAAATCAATCATCCTAAATGTAATACCCAGTGAGAAGTGTATAGTTCCACCTATTATGATCTGATCTAGTAAGAGTAATGTACTAAAATTTCAGCATTCTCTACTTCTTGCATGTTTCTGTGAATATTCTGTATGCATGTGAATGTTTAAAACTGTTCTGAAGCGGGTCACAAGGGACTGCATGCATGAATAGGAAATTTGATTTTTTTTTTCCTTGGGAGCACTGCGGCATTGAGCTTTCAGGTTTAGTTCATTTTATTATAAATATTATTTTTCACTTAAAAATCCATTTAAAAAAAATCTTTCCCCAAGTGCTGCTAGCCTGAGAGAAAGGGAGGGAGTTTTAGAGAGAGAGAGAGAGTCTATTTCAGGAGACTTCGATCTGCTTTTTATTGTCGGCCCAGTTTGAAAAGTTGATCGAGTCAATATAGGTTATATTATGTCTATCTTAGTTTTAAAAACAAGTTGAGATTTTTCTGACTAAATTTATAATTTCATAGCGTAGCAACAAGAATAATTTAATCTCAGTTAAACTTTTACCATGTAACTTTATATATGTTTTAGATACGATTATTTTTAATATTTATATATATTTTTGAAAAATTTCCACTCGATTATAAAAAAAATGAACTATTTTTAGCAAATTAAAAAATAATTCTGATCTCGGAAAATAATGTTGTAGAAAACTATTAAAGCTTTAAAATACTCTTCTGAACAATCCCTAGTAATCTGGTGAAATTCTAAAATGATAAAATTTTACTCAATTGTTGAATCTTATGACTACTGATAAAGTATTATGTGAATTTTTTAAATTCATTATTTATATTTCTTTTATTGAAATACAAATATATATGCGCTAATATACTTGAAATGTGTGATTTTAAGGAGCTCTGATGTTATAAGAAGTTTTGTTATGTTGAATGCACTGGGAGTCGTACGAGTCTAAATTTCTGAATATTTGATGTGCTAAGTGATTGGAAATCAAAAGTATATGTTTTTTGATATGCCAACACAGAGTCATAAGGGTCTGAATTCTGATATCTATTTATAATGGGAGGTATAAAGTCTTGACATAAATTTGTTACTTTATATGCTAATTTATGACGTATTTGTTCATTTACATTCAATGCATAGTATGTAAACTTTTAATTGTTGTAGATAACTACTTTTAAATTCAGTTGCATTTAAAATGGGTTAATTATTAAAAATTAGGATTCGTTGGTGTGATCTGCTGAGCTGTATAGGTTAACACATTTTACATTCTATTTTAGATCAAGAAAAGAGGAAAGAGCCAGTAGAATAGCTGAGGTTGCAGGTTCTGATCAATCCAAGTCTGTATAGGTTTTTTTTTTTTTTATAATTTTTGTACAATCATGGCTAGTTATTGTTTTGCCCATTTTGATATATAGTCATGTACTGTAGTGTGAAAATTTATTGTATTGTATTGTGTGTGTGTGTGTAAGTCATCGGCACTGTCATCACTAAGGGGTCCTTCATTTGAATCATTATTATGGTGAACTGCTCTCTCCCCTTCCTCCTCTCCTATAGAGTCCAATGTCGGGCATTTCAAGATTTATGTAAGTTTTAATATATATAGCGTGAGGCGTAAGCCTCATGCCAGTGAGGCGAGGCGGGCCTCAACCAAGTTGAGGCGCAAGCCTCATAAAAAAAAACTCGAGGCGTAAGCATCGAGGCGTTTTTTACTGGAATTGCGCAAAGGCGAGCCTCATATTGCGCAATTTTAAACCATGATATATATATATATATATACCTAGAACATAGGAGCACTAAATCCCAAGGATTTCTAGCTAATCTTGCATGAGGAAGTGGATGTGGCAAATGTGGAGTAACATTAAGCTAAAAACTGACCCAACAAGGGGGGATAGCGACCAACTTCCTTTTCTTTCAATAGATAGGGACCAATTATTTCCAGTAGTCTTTACACCCTCTTTGTTCCTCACATTTCATCTTGATCCCTACATCCTAAAATATCTCTTCGAATTAAAATATACATATTAGTATAAGGCTCTAATCCCTATGTCAGTGGTGGGGGAACTCAGATAAGCCCTTCAAACATATACATTTAAGCGTAACCAAGAAAATGATCAATGCAAATGAAAGGTAGATTCACAGAAAAGGAAAATATAAGAAGCACAATCTTCTTCAGTAACTTGAACCATTTCCTTGGAATGCACTATTCAGTTTTCTACTTATCAATAGTGCAGAAAAACCTTGTGAACCAAAAGCACCGTGAATAGCAAAACAGATATAATTTGCAATGGAAAAAAACCTTTATCTGTTAAGATAATAATTCAACCTGTTAAAAGAATTAAAACACTCAAAAAACAGAACCATGGAAAATGTGCACTTCTGAGGAAAATAAAACTAGGCGATTGAACAAACCTTCTTTGCACCAAGCGGATAAAGTGTTGAGGAGGAACATAAGCACGCTCCATATCAACTAATGCAACCACCATCTTTTTCGCCTCATTTCTAAAATTTTCTAAAGCATTTGAAGCAATTGCAATAACCTTGAAAAAGAAAAGTATAAATTACACTATAAAAACTTAAGAAGAATTGTTTGCAAATTGACTTAATTAAAATACTTGATCATAACACCATAGCAACCTCACGCTTAAATGGAGTATATCGTCCCAGTCCTGGTGTAGCATTTGCAGCTGCAGATACTATATCTACCAAAACACGATGCACCTGCTCAAAGTGATTAGTGAGCGATGAATGGTTGAACCAAAAGAAAAAAAAAAATACAAGGTAAAAATCCAACAGAGACAACTGTATAAAGAACTCACACATCTAAATTGTGAAAGTAATGGCATATCAAGGTTGAAGCAAGTTGATATTAGTAGATTAGATTACGGGTAAATCTAAAGCAGCGCATAAACAAGAATCAATACTAGTAGTTATGTATGAAGTATGGTTAAATCTTACCTCATCAACACAAAGGCGAGAAGGTTCTTTAGCAAGTTCCAGAACTCCTTTAATTAAAGATCTTAGACCTTTCTCTGGAGAAATAAGATATGGTTGATAACCATCAGCTTCCAGCACAATCTAAAATGCAGCATCAACATCAGGAAACATTTTAGGTATAACAAAAAGGTTAGGGTAACAAAAGTCAATGAAATTTGAATTGATTATTAATACCCTCTTAATGTTATTAATATCGAAGTGCTTGTCCAGTGGAAGCTGCTTGATCCTGGTAGGGAAGTTGCCCTCAAAACTAGCAACAACTTTCCAACCCCCACCCTGCAGTTGTATTAAATAGAACAATTCAAAGTTATAAAAAATAGGAGAAAAAAATGAAAATATTAAGTAACAATAAATTAGAAGGCAAAAAATGATTTGAAAGAAGATAATCACATCTGATAAAAAAAATGTCATGAACTAGACAGCAAATTGTTTTCTGGTTTGCAAAAACAGAGATAACACCCAGGCGTGCAAGTGCAAGGATGCTTACACTAAGGGCATGCTTGATTATATGCAAGAAGTGACAAGTGGTACGTAGAGGAAAGTGATCAGTTTAACTATTTGGTTGGCAAGGGAAGTGCCTTTCTCCCAAAGAAGTAACTAGACTAATTCTTAAGAGTTTCGAATTTGGGATTATATGACCCGAAGTCACTTTTAGAATTAATTAAATATACAAAAAAATCTCAAAATAGTCCCCATACTATTGGTGTATGGCCAATTTAATCCCAGAGTATCACATTGCCCTAATTTAATCCATTGACAATACAAAATGATCCAAAATAATATCACGTTGTAATCATTAAACTATGTCAATTTTAATTAAAACTCTTAAATCCATTTATGTCTAGTAATAAGCATATATGTTCAAATTAATTACATCAAACATACAATTAGTTAAGCCCAATTATAGCTCAAACTCAATAAAAAAAAACTAATATACAAACTTGGAGAAGATTTAAAACAAAGGTCATGTTCAAACTTGGCTCAAATTTGATAAGAAAATAAATAAACAAGTATTAACAAGATAATATTCAGCTCCACTTAAATCATCTACAAATCTAATTTGAGGCATGGTGATCAAGATTGGAAGCAAAATATGATGATCCAAAGGATAGCAAGATTAAGATGGATTTTGAATTTAAAATGGATAAATTTGTAATTTATATTTTAAATTCCAATAGGAGTTTATTTCCTTTTATTATGCAGTTATTTAAAGAAGATTTAAATTGTTTGTTATTGTTTTCCTATAAATAGGCATGATTCCATGAATGAAAAGCATTCCAAAATTCTCATAATTGTTTCCCTCTCTCTCTCATCTGTACTATTGCTACAAGCCCTACTAGGTTCCAAAACTTTGTTGACTGCAACACTGCAGCAGCTAATCGTAGTGGCTTTTTCAGTGCCAATGACCCTTCCTCTATACTCTGATAATACTTACAACCACCAAAATTTCAACCTACAACACCAACAAGCCGTCCACTTGTTATTCTACCAACAGACATATGAACATAACATTCTAGAAATTCTCTTTCAAGCAATTCTAGGATAATACAGCAAAAAACTTGTACGGGGATGCTTGCCCTCAGGAAAAGGTGAAAATGTTTGGGCTATGGCATGAACACCGCTTTTGCAAGCCTATGCCCCATTTTTCCCGATGTAAATCATATTTTTAATTTAACCAGATTTTCTCTAATGATCGGCATCAGGGTTTTATTTAGTTCTGAGGCTCCACTTCCTATGAGCGTAAGCCCTCATAATTAGTTAACCCTTCTAACGCGTAGAAGAGCACTCTCGATTAAGGATGAAAGTATATTTAGTTGTGCAAGGTGTAGAAGTGTACAAATAATTTTAGTTTTAATTATGGGGGATGAAGGTACACCCGATCAAGATCCCATGATTCTGTCATCCCGGGTATACTGTAGGTTTTAGCCTACCAACACTAACAATCATTAATTGTAGCATATAGGGAATCTGATTAGCAACCATGAGTTGCCTTCACACAGGGATCCTGAGTAAACTGAAGTGGATAGGTGTGGGTTTTAATTTTATTATAGTTTGGGTTGGGACTTGCGGCTATGCTTAAGAGTTGCCCGGAGTTTAGAATTAGGCTGCCTCCTATGACCCCGTTTAGGAGTTGTCTGTAGTTTAGCTTAGGTTAGGTATTACGAGCCCATTTAGGAGTTGTATGTAGTTTAGATTTAAGTTAAGTCTTACAGCCTCGTTTAGTAGTTTACCGTAGTTTAAATTTGGGTCGGAACTTACGACTTTCATTGAAAGTGGCCAGTGCAGCAGGTTTATGGCTTTACTTGAAAGTAGCCCGTATTGCAAGTCTTACGACCACTATTAGAGGTTGCCCAAGTGTGGTTAAAAGCGGATCTTATTGCTTTACTTGGAAGTAGCCAATATGTTTTGGGTACGAATAGGTATTATGGCTTCTATTATAAGTAGCCCGTGTAACAAGTTTTACAACCTCTATTAAAGATAACCCGTATAACGTTTAATTTGTAGGATTTGCTTCTTTCGTTTGGAAGTAGCCACTGAGTTTGATTACTACCCTTGGGGAATATTTGTTACTCTTCTTGGGAGGGTATATGATTCCCCTTGAGATGTCGTGTGCATTAATTTAACTAGAATTTATCCTATTTTAGCTAGTAGTTGCTTGTTAGGCTGTCTTCTACCTTAAGCTCTTAGCAGTGTACTGTGGTTTTGCTCGTAGCCTTCGTGCTTTAGCAGTAGCTTTATGATAGGAAATACTTGAGTTCGCAAGTAACCCTAAGGTAATACTTGAGTTCGCAAGCAATCCTAACCCAAATCGATAATCAAACAGCAAAAATACTGCTGTCCACAGCAGGAAAACAGCCCAGGTCTGCTGTTTACAGAAGAAAAAACAGCAATTTCAAGGGAAATCTGAGAGAAAACTCAACAATAGACTTGTATTCCACTAGAAGATGAAATAAAATAGCAACGATACAGTTGTTCTTCAATTTGAGTGGAAGAACAACTCTCCAAATCTCCGGCAACACCAAGAGCCCAAAGCACAAGAACCCTAGATCTCAAATCAAATTCAAATTCAAGATATCCCCTAATTCCCTCATATTCCCCTAATTAACATCAAGGGAGAATTACAAAATACCTAATTAGCCCTTACATTCAAAATCACCCCCCCCCATAATTTGCATTAAGCCCAGCATGGGGCCCACAGGAGTTCTGCCCCCCTCCCTGTGTTTCTTCCGCCGTGCATAAACCTGGACCGGTCCAGCTGGCCCCTCCTGGGCTGGCGTGAGCATGGGCGTAACACTTTACTTGTTTGTTTTGTTCTGTTAGCACTAGTTTTGTTCTTTCCATCATTTGTTTGAAGGTGTTCGTAGCTTGTAGTTGCAGAAGCTGGAGCTTGCAGTGGCAAGGTTTATCAGGAGTTGGAGGGGTTCAGTTTAGGATTTTAGAGCCCTTCCTTTTTGTTTTCTATTTTGGTTACCTTTTTAGGAGTTTGAGTTTTTGTGTGAGTTGTACAATGTTTAATTAGTGTGAACATTGTTCTGTGTTTTCTTGCATTTTATTAAATTTAAAATAATTACATTAATTAATTAATTAGGTTAATCAATTGAATGAACTTTTTAATTTAATTTCCCATCTCTATATTAAAAATTAAGTGTATTTGAAATTATTCAATTTTTTTTAATTTAATTTGCTCAATTAATTTGATTAAAGCTTTAATTTTAATTAAAGTATTAATTTTTATTAAATTAAAAAAATTAGTTGATTTTAATTAAATTTAAGTTAAAATTGTATTTTAAAATTATTTAATTATTAATTAAATTAGTTTCTCAATTAACTAGTTATTTAAGAGATCTTAATCTTAAATTAAAATTTTAATTAGCTTTTATTTATTTTATTAAATCATACATTATTCGATTAATTATATAAACTTTAAATTTATTTTAAAATTAATTATTAAATTTCTCTTGTTTAATTTAATTAAGTTGGAAATTTAAGTTCAATTAATTGGGTTTGTTAATTAAATAATTTTAATTTTAAATTCATTAGTTTAATTAATTAGAGCTCTGATTTTATTATTATATTATTATTTTTAATTATTAGTAAATTAAAATAAGTTTTAATTTTATGCTCCATCATATCTTAGATTTTAGTTAAAATTGATTAATTAAATGAATTCCAATTTTATTATTAATTCAAATTATTTAATTGACCTTTAAAATTAATTAATAAGTTAAATGAGATTCTTGACTTTAAATTAATTCAATTTAAAATGAGTCATTCTCCAATAATCCTTGAAAAATATGATAATCTCTCAAGGCAAAATTGGACAACTTTTTGGGGGCAATTTCGGCAACTTCTCAGCGTCCTCTCCCCTTGTGGGGAGGTAGGGGAGGGCACTTGCTTTTTCTAGTCCGCCTATCAGAATAGGATTCAACAGTTGAGGGCTTCGGGACGTTGTTTGGTCCCAAAAATAGTCTTTCAGCATCTGTTTTATTGAGATTGCGAGCATATGCTTTCTTTTCATTATTAAGGTTAATATTAATATTATTATTGTAACAACATTATATGCATAATTTCCTCATAATCCTCTCCTCACACTTACGAATTCAAACAAACAGAGAGATCAAATCGAAGCAGATAGACAGAGCCACACGTGAGGCCTAAGGAGAATGTGGGTTCGTTCGCGTGGAGGGAGGAGAGTCTGGCCCTTGGTTTTGTTCGATCTGGGTGTGGGATCACAGACATATGAGAAGCGGGCAAGTGCGGATTGAGGTCAGAGGCACAGCTCTGCGGACTGGGGCCAGGCGGCAGAAGCCCAAGTGGGCTCAAAGGCTTTGCAGGACTTTCGGTTGGTCGTTGGTGAGGCGTTGTGGGAGTTTAGGCCAGTTGCATGTGAGGCTTGCAGGAGTCTGTGTCAGGAGTTGCTCCAATCAAGCGCCTGGCTTTGGCAGTGGGCTCGTAGGGAGGTTGGTTGTAGGTATCTGGGTCGAAAACGGATAGGAAGCAAGGACGTCGGAGTGGGATTTGAACCAGATTGCAAGAGCTGGAGCGAGATTTGTTTTGTTGGATTCAGACGGATCACCAGAGAAGAAAAACCGATAGTCCAATTCAAGTGAGCATAACTTCTCAGTTTCTTTTATACGAATTGAATGAGCGGTTATCTCTAGTGATCATGGAGACGTCGTGGTATCATGCCATTTGATTCGCTTTTACTGCAGCCTCTCTAAAAAAAATTTATATGATTTCCACTAAAGGGAGTATGGAAATTAATCTATTAAAGGCCCCTATAATGGTCCATTGTTTGCGGGTATGTCGTATGCCTAAATCAGCAAAGCCTTTCCCACCTTTTAGACATGATTTAGCACTAGCAATTGTAGCAATAAATTTTAATTTGGCAGGCTTTAAATGCAATATTTCGCAAGCAACAATCAAGTTTTATGAGGAAGTATGATAGCAGCATGTGATTTTTACTATATAAGTTTTCTATATTTCTTTTTGGTGGTTGCATTTGCCGTCAAAGTCAAGGGGAAAACCTAATTCCTTCAACTAATCTCTAGTGAAGCTTAACCCTACTCCCAAAAAATATTCCAATAATTCCCAAAAGTCCGCTGTCCATCCAATCATGAATCATATAATAAACAAATTTATGATAAGTTGTAGGAAGTTCCGTACCTTTATTCATGAGACTGAAGCTTTAGCTTTCATACCAAAGAGCTACAAATAAAAAGAGTATCACTTTCAATCAGAGCACAAGGAGTGGACAATTGAAAGAGAAGCCTTGTGGAGAAAACAGATACGTAGAAAAGAGAATAGAGGGTTAGAAAGGTTTAGAAGAGAGAAAATATACCATAGAGGAGAGAAGGTAGTGGGAAAATCTATGCAAGGAAGAAGATCTTTGTGGCAAGAGAGCAATAGAGCAGTGCACAAGGAAGAGATCAAAAGAAAGATAGAGCGTAAAAATAGGCATTCAGTGAGAGAGATGCTCTGAAGAGAGGAAAAGAGAGAGATCAAAGGATTGGAGGATGGAAACTTTTGAGAGATAATATTGAGAGGGCTGCAAAGAGAAAATAATCTAATAACCCTTGATTAAATCATAACAAGCCCTATGTTGTTATTTACCAAAAGAAAAAGACACAGAAATAATCATATAAAAACCCCTAAAACCTAAAGTTCAAAATAATTTAAACAAAATAATAATAAAAAAAAAAACTAAAATGGCACAACAAAAAATATTCCCATATACAAAACTAATAAAAAAATGAACTGAGCAATCTCACCGTCAACATTACACATATGTTATGATAGGACAGTTGCAAACAAATATAATAATGTTTGTACATATGCCAACAACATATATATTCATAGATCAACAACAATGCTTTGTGAAAGAAAGATGTAAATGATAGCAACACCTCTAAATTTGTGGGAATTCCTACAAAGTATTAACATCGAGCTATACACAACATCACTTCATGTTTTTTTGTATATCAAATTTTGCATCAAAACTAACAATTATATAAAATGTATCATAAAAAGGAATATAATGCATTGATTGGATATACTAACCTCACCAGAGGTAATATGCTCGAGGAACTTGTCCTCAAACTCTCGACAAAGCTCCAAAGCAATGGCCCTGGTTCCTTCAGTGCTATTTACCATTTGCTCACCAAGTCTAAACAACTCATTATGCACAATTTGTGACTTACCCTGAAGCCTGCAAAGTTAATGGAGAAAAGTAATTTAGACTTGTTCAAAACAAGATGAATTACGTAAAAGAAGTAGATTACAATTAAATATTAGAAACATATTAATATTCAAGAATAGTTTTAAAGGTTCTGTGTATCGCTGCTTACTGAAAAAGCATATTTAGGTGAAAGAATAAATGAAAGGTCTAAGTACAAACTATCTGGAGGAGAATTTCCTCCATCCCTAAATGAGAGCAGCACTGATTTTATTTGTACAAACACACCATGGCAGAACACAACAATACCAATCAACCCATTATCTCCTTTATGTAAGTGAGCAACCAAATCTATATAAATTGTTCACTCTTGGACTGCCAATATATGCGGGTGAAACAAATCCCCAACTCTAGGCATGCACCTCTTCTGCAGTTTCAAAATAAGAGTGTACTTTTGGAGAAATACATGCATCTCTATGAGTAGCAATGATTTTATTTAGTACATGAACGCCATAGCGCAACATGAAGTTACCAAAGAAGCCTTTATCTTCTTTATGCAGGTAAACAAACAAATCTGCATGCATTGCTCATTATTATACTATATCATCTCGTTCCTAGATATATATTTTTTTGTTTCTTTATGACAATGTAGGCCTGCCAAGCTTAAATGTACAAAAAATACTTTTTTTTTTGGTTTCTTTATGACATCCATTTAGGAGTTCTCATTCTTCAAAATGAGTCAAAGCTTCTGTGATTTCTTCTAATTTCAAAAGGAATATGAACAAATAATACAATGTAGGCCTGCAAAATCGGAGTACATACCCCCCCACAACTGAAAGAAGACTGACTTTTATTTCTTAAAAAGGAACTGTTCACCACATAAGATAATAGCAGTGCATCTTTAGTATTGTATGGAGCGAGACAATGTGATACACTTGTGGGTGTGGGGGGTGCACAATCAGGAAGGGGGAGTTCTTTAGGAATGTTCATGATCAAGATGGAGTTGTTTAGAAACTAAATAAGAGAAATTATTTAGGAAGGTTCCTAATCAAGGGGGGAGTTATTTAGAAAAGTTTTCTAATTATGTTTATGCTATTTAAGAAGTGTTTAATTGTTTAGGAAGATTTCCTAAAACGTGTTTAATTATTTAAGAATGTTTCATAAATCATATTTAATTATTTAGGAATGATTCCTAAATTATGTTTATGTTGATTAGAAAGGTTCTATTTATCTAAAAAGTTTTCCTAAATTATGCTTATGTTGATTAGGAAGGTTCTAATTGTATTATGATGTTCTAAGACAATTTAAAGAGTTTGTCTATGATTTAGGGAGGATATTGATGAGTTTATTTTCCTAGTATTTATTGTGAGCGGCGTCTAAGTTTTGTGGGAGAGCTGATCTACCTCTCGAAAAGTAGATCAATTGTATATTGCTTTATTATTGAAGGAGAAATAAGAAAATCAGCCCAATGTTTGTGTTCCTACGCTATTCTTCTATTTTATTTGTTGTTTTTACTTCCAAAGCGTATCAAAATGATATCAAAGCACTTTTGTGGGACCTATGACAGCAAAGAAGGTGGAGGCGTTGGAAAGTAAGATAGAGCAAATCAAATCCGACGTGGAGAAGAGGCTTTCATTCATGGAAGGAGGTTCTTAATTATGGAAGGAATGCTCTCATCCATTGCAAACCGCTTTAAGAAATTGGAGGATATGACGAAAAAGATGATCGAGATGCAGTCGAAAGCTTCACTGGCGATTCCTAGGGCTAAACTAAAGAGAAAGGATATTCTAGAGGAGATGATGAGAAAGCTCATGAAGATGCGATCCAAATCACCATTAACGATTCCAATTGTTAACCCTAATCAAGGTTTGATCAGGGTTCCTGATAGGAAATACTTGATTCCAAGTATTTCCTAATCACTTTAGCCAAAGATCTCACAGCAAACTGCTGTCCACAGCAGGAAATCAGCCAAAACAGTGGGAAAACGCGAGAAAAACGATAGAAACACGAAGTAAGAACTTGTATTTTACTAGAAGATGAAAGGAAAATAGCAAAGATACAAGGATCCTCTATTCGAGAGGAGGATCGCACTCTCCCAATCTCTAGAATTCAATCTAGAGACCTAGCCACCAAAGAAGAACAAGAAAAACTTTCACAAAAATATCTCCTAACCCTAATCCCCCCTTTTCTCCCCTACTTAATGCATACAATTCAAATCTAAAACAAAAGGACCTAATTACCCTTGCTTCCCCTCCTTTTGGCTCCAAGAAACAATTCAAACTCCAAGTGGACCCCACCCCTCTCCCTTCTTCTTGTGTCCGCCGGCCCTCCTGGCATAGACGAACAAAGCCGGCCCAAGGGGCTGGGCCGGCTGGACCGGTCTAACAGTTCCCTTGGTCGAATTTGAAGGAAAAGAGCTCTCCTTTCATCAAGAGCCATTTCCTAGGGTTCCGATAAGAGGCGGAATAGTATTTCCGGATGGCGAACTGCAAGAAGGGAGTTTCGTGATGGAGGTGGTGGGGTGACCGACCAATATGGGTGGTCTTTTGGGCAAGGGGAGTGGACGACTGGAGAAGGAGAGAGACAAGCCAAGCCATTGGGATCGAGTCATGTGAGGCGGGTGGAAGAAATGTGGGATTCCCACCCTCGATACACGGGGGAAACATGGAGGGATCACGACCACCGCTACATTAGGGGAGGGAGAAACTAATGGGGCGGTGGCGATTTTAGAGTAAGAAAGTTGAAGATGCCAATGATTGAGGATAATAAGAGTGAGAGTTCAATAAGTGATACGCAAGCTCCTTCTGAGGATAAATTGATCAGCATAGATGTGAATAAAAAGGGCAAAGACATAAACTTGCAAAGCCAAGTTGATGGTGATGATCAAAAACTAAGTTTTGTGCAATGTGATCTTGCCAACACTTCCACATCCCAAGAACTTGTATTATCATAATCCAAAAATGATTATTTGAAAGACACTGAAACCAAGCCAACATCTGAGAATAAAAGAAAACCAGTGAAAATACCTTTGAATTCTACTAGAATGGGTATTTCTGAAGATGGAAATATTGAGGCTCAGACACAAGATACAACTAATACAGAGTTCTCAAAGGACAAATATGACATCGAATTGATTAAGCCAGAAGATTAAGGGATGAAATTTAGATTTTGCCTACTGGAGTGTCGAGCACACTTCATGTCTCATGAGTTAAGTGGACGAAGTGAAAATTCTGAGATGACAATGACTTATCATGAGAATTTTTTTCATAACATACCTCATGTTTCCCGCATTCTAGTGTGTCAAGTTCAAATGGAGTCATGTATCAGTCAAGCAATTGGCATGGACACTTCTCAAGCAGAAATGAAAGCAGATATTGCAATGACTGATTTCCATGTTGTGATTCAACCGATTGGCAAAACCATGATCAAGTAGATTGTTTTAAAGGAAGTAAAGTTGTAGATGGGAAGTTAGAGAATGCCATGGATAAGGCGTTCCAATGTGATGCAAATTTGATTGCTCTGAAAATTGCTGTGAATTCCATTGAGTTTGGTAAAGTTGTTAATGGGAAAACATATGGAGCTAGGGAATTCATGAGCAAGGTAGAGGACAAGTTGTCATTAAATTGTCAGCCCTCACTAGATCTTGCATGGCTGGCAAAGGGTTTGAACTTAGTGCTGATAGAAATTTTGGAGAATTGACTGTTAAGAAGTGTTTGGAAGAGAGGATACATGTGGAATTTCTTCGTGCAAAAAACCACAATGAGGTTCACACACCTAGGTATTCTTAAATGATAGACAATTGTGTGTCACAAGATGCTCTTGCTTGTACCATGGGACCTGAATCTTATCATAGTTTTCAAGATACTGTAGTACCAAAGGAATCAGAGCTGGAATTGAGGCCTAAGTACACTTGTGCTCCTTACGAATTTTTTGTAAAATGGGTAGGTAAATCAAACATTCATAACAAATGGGTTTCAAAAGACCAGTTAAAAGTTATACCAAAGAGAAAACTCGAGAATTATAAATTGAAGTATGGAGTGTCTATCATAAATATATATGCAAAGAATAATGGTTCCAACCTTAATTTATTTATTCTTTGAGTGAACCTGAAAATGGTGGAGGAAAAGCTTTGGTTAAATGGTGTGGCCTTCCTTATGATGAGTGTACCTGGGAGAGATTTGATGAACTTGCCATTCAAAATGGTTCTCATCTTTTTTTTTTTGAACTTAAACAGTTTGAATCTCATACTTCAGACAAGGATGCTAGTGTTGGCAATGATTCAGCATTTTTAGTTGTTGAAATCAATGTATCAATAAGCAAGAGCCCAAAGAAAAATATCAATATAATCCTGGATGATACTTAAGCTCGTGGAAGAAAAAAAAAGAAAAAAATTGAAATAGAGAACGGCCGATAAGAATATCAAAGATTTATGCAAGCATAGTATGCTAAGAAGTCCTATGGTAAAACTCTAGTAGAAATTAACAGGAGCACTTTTAAATTCCAGAATGCTTGATGATCCAGGAGGACTTTTAAATGGACAATACCTTTGTTCCACCTTGAGGACAAGGTGCAAGGTGCATTTTTTGGGAGGGAGTATTGATACGCTTGGGGGGGGGGGAAAAAAAAAATTATACCTTTGCATGGACCGGCGGTGGGGATGACGGCGACGAAACAAATAAAAGGAAATAACTTAACTAATTACAATACTAATAGTTAATGAAAGTAATTTAGTTAGCTATAGTATGAACAATTAATGCAATTAATTTAACTAACTATAACATTTATAGTTAGTGAAAGTAATTTAATTAATTATTATACTAACAGTTAATGACATTATTTTAATCAACTAAAATATAAGATAGTTAAATAAATTAATTTACTAATTATAATATTAACAGTTAGTAAAATTATTTTAATCAACTATAATATAAAATAGTTGAATAAATTAATTTACTAACTATAACATTAACAGCTAGTAAAAATTATTTTAATTAACTATAATATAAATTAGTTAACTAAATTAATTTATTACTCATAAAACTAATGAACGCATAAAAAAAAAGTTGTTGCTTCTATATTTTCTTTTTTTTTTTTTACAAAATATATACATATCTATATCAAAATAAAGACATACAGATAAACCTACATATGAACGATTCTAATAACAGAGACAACATAAATGGCGCATGACATTAACTTACTAATTACATAGCTAAAACCATTAACATAACTAATTAAATAGTTGAAGGAAAATAACTCAACAACTACAGCAACAAATATTTAAGAAAAGAATAACTTCAAAGAAAATAACTTAATAATTACAGCAATAGTTTTCTTTAAAAAAAAAAACTTAAATAACCACAATACTAATGATTAGAGATATTAGCTTAAGCAACTATAGCAATAATGGAAGACATTGTATGCACAAATTTTAACAGAAAGTGATATATACATAAATGCTAACAGAAAATATTTATATCTATACATAAATTTTAACAGAAAAATACTTATATACATAACAATAAAATATAGTTAGCCATACTAATTAGTATTAGTTAACTGTAACAACAATGGCTTACTTAATCAAACGAGTGAATGCAGAAGTTACAATTAAAAAAAAAACTCAAAAAAAAAAAAAAAGGTCATATCAAATAACTCAGCATAGTAACCAATAGTACTCATACTGTTTACTTTATCACTAGCATGATATAACTTACCACTCACATTTTGCCAGCATGAATAATGATAAAGTAAAAAAAAGTAAAAGTAAAAAAAAAAGTAAAATAAGGACAAAGGAGAAGTATTCACGTGAGGAGGTGAGGCTTGTCTTATTATTAGATGCAAGCAGAGAACCAAGCTCTGGCTTTAAAACGGGAGGAGGTGGAGAGGCTGAGAGTGAAAGAAGGATCTGTTCTCGGTGAGTAAGTGAAATTTGGATGGCAGTGAGACTCGACACAGGACACAGGTATTAGAAGCGACGGAAGTTTCGGAGGCTTTCTTTTTTTTTTTTTTTGGAGTTTCTGGTAAGAACTGTGAGGTCCAGACGTTCGCCTGGAGTTGAAGAAGCACGC
Source organism: Dendrobium catenatum (assembly GCF_001605985.2). NCBI lineage: Eukaryota > Viridiplantae > Streptophyta > Magnoliopsida > Asparagales > Orchidaceae > Dendrobium > Dendrobium catenatum. The sequence continues at coordinate 1,854,978 of NW_021318618.1, read as the reverse complement.
AGAGAGGGAGGGAGGTCGGATGTGGACTTGAGGAACTGTAGCGTGAAAGATTTTTGAAGTCGAGCAAGCAAACCACATGCCTTGTTCTGCTTCCATTTAACGACGAGCCATTTGTTCGATCGAGGCTTTGCGAGAAGACGTGGAACCAGAGCCAGCAGCGGGATTTAAGGGATTTAATCAGAGATTTTGCGCAGGATTTTGACGAAGCCGAGGTGTGCATTTAGTATGATTGGATTTTTCATTTGACCTTAAATTTCATTCTTTTATTAAATTTTTTTTTTAAAAAAAAAAAATTGAAAGTTAGGCTAATGCATTGCCATGATTAATAGGTTAGCATGCTGAGCATAAAAATGGGAATTATTAGTAATTTCTACTTCTCAATATCTACCAAGAACCGTTGTCTGATATCTTAGTGCTGCAAGTCTTGTTTATTTCATCAGCCGAAGGAAGAGATTTTAATGTGTGGACAACCCATCAAATTGTTCATCCATATCTTAGAGCTTGCACCCATGTATTTCTTTTTACTTAAGTTCCCTTGACATTTTGGTAGTTGAAGTTCGTCGAGCACATTCTTGACGAAATCAAAATTTTCCCTGAATTAATAAGCTTCGTCTCTCGGCACATAATTTGGCATTGCAAGCCTCCTCGGCATCCTTCACATTTTAAAGAAAATCTGATTCTTAAATGGTGAAGCTCATTCATATGCTCTAGCCATTCTCACTTTTAACATAAAATCCATATAGTTTTTGAAGAGAATTTAGCTTTCCAATTCCATGCATTCCAGAGAGATCATCCCATAGCAATTGCATGTAATGCATACATTTTTTTTGTAGAGTTATTCATGTCTCTCGATAAGAAATTTGGATGAATAAACTGCCCATATTCATGGATTATGAGTTGCAAATGATATAGATTGCTTAGAGATTTTGACTGTAAAGTTTGAAGAATCTTCAAGTATCAAAGATGCGACATATATCCAATTGTCTCGGGCATCATTTTAAGGTAGGGAACAAAGGTTTATAGCAAACGAATACTTTCTGAGACTTCGAAAATTTGAGCAAGTGCCTGTACCAAATTTTTTTATAAATTTCCCAATCCTTTGAGCACCTTAAATTGCTAACATCAACGGACAAGTGTCGAATCGTTTCAAGAATAAAAAAAAATAAACTCTTCACTACCAAAGACTCCAAAGCATTCTTGTGCAAAACAAACCATACCACCTTGTGCGGTAAATCATGCATTTTATAACATGTTGTGTTGAAATCGAATCTTGTCAGAAAAAGGTTTCTTGACTAAGACATCAAAATACCTCCGTCCAATAGTCTCCATAACACCACCAATGCCTTTAGTTTCCAATGGAGATCCTAAAATATTTTTTGAACTATTTTTCCAATAATGGATCTTAATTAAATAATTTTTTTTTTTTTTTCATCGGAGAGTTGTTCTTTACACCAGCAAATGCATGAGAGTTGAGAAGTAGCAAATACTCATCCTCTTCTAGGCCCGCTAATTTAATTATTTTCTCCTCCCTTTTAATTACCTTTGCAAATATTTGTGCAACTGAGTCCCTTCGGGTTGTTACCAAAATTTTCCTTCCCAAACTTCCATAAGCCAAAGGGACGAGTACCTTCTCCCGTTTACTTTTATCCTATTTTTATCATTCTACCAAATGTCATCCAGCACAAGTAAGAACCTTTTTGGACATTATCTCAATCCGAAAACTATCTTGAAATGCCTCAAATGTCTCCATATGAAGCCTCTCCTTCTTAAGAGATTCCAAAATATCTGCGATGATTTTTTTTTTTTTCATAGTTGTTGGCAACACCAACTCACATTTCAAGGTTAAATTCCTTCGTCATTTTATCTACATAAATATGTTGCGAGAGAGTTCTTTGCCATGCTGCCGTCCTCCACCACAGATAGAAGAGAAATATTTTCTGCACAAATCCGTTCCATTATCAAGAATTTGATGCTCTTCATTTGTCACTTTCTCAATTACTGCATAGCAAACAAAGATCACAATGCCCTTCACATTTGAGCTGAATCATCCTTATCAAATTCATGAATTTTTTGTAGTTGCATGGGTCAACAATATTTAAGGGGGATTTTTTCAGTGGTTTAGGGAGGATATTGCTGAGTTTATTTTCCTAGTATTTATTGTGAGTTCCTAACAGCATCTAGGGTTTGTGGGAGAGCTGATCTATCTCTCAAATAGTAAATCAATTGTATCTTGCTTTATTATTGAAGAAGAAATAAGAAAATCAGCCATATCTTTGTTCCTATGCTATTCTTCTCTTTTATTTGCTATTTTTACTTCCAAGGAGTATCACAATATTGAAGAATTAGATTAAAGCAGCCAATTTAATTGCTTATCAGATTACTAATACAAACATTCAAAATAGTAGCAAAAGTCCTTCAACCTCTACCAAAGAGAAGAATGCAACATAAAAATATATAGTAAAAGTTTTTGTTAATTAAGGTGAGCTGTTTAGGAAGGTTCATAGTCAAGAGGGAGTTGTTTATAAAAGTTCTTAATTAATAGAAATTATTTATGAAGGTTCCTAATCAAGGGGGGGGGGAGTTGAGCTGAAGTTTAGCTCAATGATTGGAGATTAAATGCACTTCCTAGCTCATTAAATCAAAAAGGTATGCTTTTGTTTCAAGCTCATTATGGAGGAGCTCAATGGAGTGGACTTGTGCATTTTCATCTTTCTTTGTCTTCTCGGTTTCCCCTTGCTGGTTGGTTTCCTATGATCTGCCCCTTTGTCTCCTGTGCTGGCTTTTTCGGGCACCTTGCTGGCTGGTTTCCCATGACCTGATGCTTTGCCTCCTGTGCTGGCTTTTCGGGTCCCTTGCTGGCTGGTTTCCAGTGGCTATTTGGGGGGGGGGGGGGGTTTGGGGGGGGGGGGGGGAATTCCGTGAGTTTTCTCTGTTTTTCTATGTAGAATTTCTGCTGCAATTTTTGCTGTCTTTTGGCATTCTTCTTGGTGATTTTGGCCTTTCATTTCCTCAATTCTTGTTGGATTTGGTTGGAGGTGCTATGGCTATTTGTCTACCTTCTTTTGCCTATAAAAATAAGATGTTTTGGCATGGAAAAGGTTGTTGAAAATTGTGAGCAAAGTCTCTACAAAAACCTAAGGGTTTATTCTTGGAAAAGCTTGAGAGCTTATTCCATCCCCCCTTTCCTCCTCTCTATTTCGTCTTGGCTTCTAATCACTTCTTCTCTACGCAAGTTTCACTCCACTTGTATCCTTCTTCTTGAGCTTTGGAAGTGTATGTTGGCTGAAATTTGAAGACATTTGCCGGAGGAGTTTGGAAAGGACGTTGGACTCTTTTGCAGTGGTGGACCCTTGGTGTACAAGCCTAAGCACAATTTTCTTAAATTTCCTACTTTCGTTGCATGTGAGGAGACCGCTAGACGGTTTTATTAAGGATAGTGTTTTTATATTTTTATTTTGTTTTGTTCGATTTAGCTTTTGTTTCTCCTAAGTTTGTTTGGATGTTTGCAAGCTACATATGAATCAAGTTTGGTTTAAGTCTTGTCTTGGTGTTCTCCAATTTGTCTCTTTACTCTAGTTTTGCTTGCATCACACATGCTATATGTCTTGATAAGAACAGATGTCAAGGTATAATGCAATCGTCTTATCTCCAGTACCAATCATTATCGATTTCAAATGGACTGTTTTTTTATGCTTTGATTATCTAGGAATCACAATGATGATTTTGGTATATAAAGTTCAAAGGATTCATATTAAGGAGAACTAGAAGACAAATGGCCAGACAGTTGGAACTTGGAATTTCAATGGTCATCATCCCTTGGGGTTCATGTTATTCCTAAATAATTATTAGAGAACATATCAATTAGATACAGAAATAACAAAAAAGATCTCAAGAAAAATTCTCATCAAATAAAAATTAATACAGCAATTCCATATAAAAAACTAAGAGAATGAAAAAAGGAGCTGTCAAGACAGGAAGTAAAATATACCCAGATAGCAGATTGGGAAGCCTCAGCTTCATCCGGCCACGTATCTGTTTGGCAAGGGTGTCAACCAAAGCTACTCTACCAAGTTTGCTTTGTGGAGCTCCATTCAGTATAGATCTTAGACTTTCAGCCTCAGCTCGCCACGCTGTTTCAAGAGAGTTCTCCAAGCCAACTGATCCAGCTTGTGCTGAAGCGATAGAAACAGACTGGCCAATTAGAGCAACCCATGGAATATCAGATGCTCTTGGAGGACCCTGGTTAAGTAGAAGGGCCTGAACAGCGGCAATAGCTTTTTGGTCTCCAGCAGCTTGATCAATCTTACTAATAACCCCAACTGTTCTGGTTGCTGTCATAAGCAGGTAAAAGTGGTCAAACAAGGAACATGAAGTCATTACTCCACGTGAGTAAAGGCTCGAATAAAAATATAAAACCTTCAGCATCAAATTCCTTAGCCAGTCTGAGAGCTCGCAAGGAAGAAATTTCAGGGGCCTGGGCAGCAGGAACTACTACTAGCAAAATTGCATCATTGCGTGCGGCATAATCAGTCGTCTAGTACCAGATACAACCAAATACCAAAACACGCAATGAAAACAACAAAAATCAGATTAATTCCATCAACAAGTATAATAACTGAATATATCAAAACTTAATAAGGTACTGCTCGTAAAGCACTCTATAGCATCAAATATTCTGGAAAGAGGCAAATTTATAAGACAGCCTAAAGTTTCTGGACAACTACATGTATGAGTCACAGAATCCAAGATAAATAATCATTCTAATAAATTAAAATATAGAAGAAGGAAGATGATAGCTACCCACCACAGACTCATCCATTGCTCGCTGATCTAATCCAGGAAGATCAATTAATTTTAATGGAGGAGCTGAAGAAAAAAAAAATTGCTTTTTTTAATAGAAGTTAATCAGCATTCAGAAAAGTAATAAAATGCAAGAAAAATAATATATTTTCTAAAAAAATATTATGTTAAGAAAATAGCACAGGCTCACGTGAGAAAACTAGCAGGGGCAATCAGCAAGGAAATGGAGAACAGTTTAAAAAACTTAATATTCCCAGATTATCCATTTGCAAGTCACCCATAAAGGAAATATAGTGAAAATATCAATGAGCTAAAATAGTAATTAAAAGACTTCTTTTAAATTCTGCAAAGAACACCCTTTAAATTCTTCAATGATGTGATTCTGAAACTCATTGCAACAGAAAGTTTCATTGCGTCGAGCTTCTCCTTCCAAAATCATTCCAAAGCATTAGAATTTTTTTAACCCAAAAGCATAAAACGCCTCTCCTTTTCCATGGTCAGCTATCTGATCCATATCGCCTAAGTAGGAAACCAGAAAAAATGCATCCACTGAAATCCATTTTGGATTTCAACCATCTCACTTTGTACCAATATTTACATATGTTAAGGGAATTTTGACAATTCTAAAAGGAAAATATTTCTAATTTTCAAGTGAATTTGAATTCTTTATCATAACATACTTCTTCTAAATCCATTTAGTTATGATTAATTTCCATGTCATTTGATGTTGCAACTCCTAAACTAGGTTGTGTGTTGATGCTATAAAAGAATGCCCATCTCGACTTAACTGGTTAATATAACAATCTCATATGCATAAGAAAAATATGTAGCACGTTGGACTTTTTCTTATTTCCTCTTTAAGCTGGATACTTATTTATTTTGCTTATAAATCCTCCTCTCTTTACAGCATAAACTGTTATGAAATTCACTTATATTTGAAAAAAAACTTAGATCCCAAAGGCTCCCATTTGTAGGATGCTATGTTTTAAAGAAGAAAATCAATGCAGTGAGATTGGAGTCAATACCTATTCCCATCGACCTGCGAGGAATGTTATCATTTTAATGCACTTGCAGACAGAAATTATCCTAAAGAGCATACATCTAAGTGACTAAATGTGAGATCTCGTTTCCTTACTGTTCCTCTCTGAATTGGATTTTCCTCCCAGGATCGGCCGGGACGATATTGAGATCGTCCAGGCCGATCAGTGCATTGAAAACGGCTGATTTCTGGAGTGTTTTCGGAAATGATTTCTGGACTGGATCGTCCAGGCCGATTTTGGATCGTCCTGGGACGATGGCAAAATTCCGAGAGCAAGGGTTTTTGTCAAATTAATTATCGTCCTGCATCGTCCTGGAAAATCGTCCTGGACGATTAAAAATTGGTCATATCGGCCAGGACGATGTGGCGATCGGCCGGGCCGATCAGGCTTAGGATATAAGCAAATCAGCTCGTTTTGAGGAGAGAGAAAATAATTTTATAAAACCAAAATATCTTATTGACTGGCTTAAACATTTAATCACACTGTTGTGGGCATACAAAATACAGGTAATAATATATAAAAAAGTGAAATTGTGAACCTCAAATAACAACTATTGATACTTTAAAGAACAATGCATCAACAACTCAACTAGGCTAGTGATTTGGCGTAAAACTCAACTAATGGTGCATCACATTTAGGCTTCGTTTGAGACAGCTTTCTTACTACTTCTTAAAGCAGTTTTTAGTAAAAAAGTTTTTATTTTTGTACCAAAACGCTGCTTCATGAAGCAGTAAGAAAGCCGTCCCAAACGAAGCCTTAAACTAAGCACATAAAGCACTTATACGGATAAAAAGCAAAAACAAATGAAGTTAGCTTCAATTATTAACTATAATTCTTACGGGAATAGCAGGATAAAACTCTTAATAAGTTTGCAAAACGATCCCTCAATGCCTAGCTAAGAGCTAACATAATTTATTGGATAAATATAACATTTGACTTGTAAAGGAGCGACAGAAGGAAAATGTAACCTGTGCTAGTTCGTAGCTTCAGATAGATCTCGTCTCCGTGACTTTTTCCAGAGCCCTTGCTGAGTCTATCTTGAAGAGAATGTCTAAGAGCACCTACTCAACGCAGAAAAAACATATAAAGCAAATGAGCAATACACGATAAGCTAATACAGGCAATGCGACTAAAGATGTTATTGCAAACACTGATACTGCAAATAAATGGAAATATCTGAAGAGGGGCATGATATCTCACTTGCAGAAACCTGCTGGGATTTGCTGTCAATCTGCAGAATTATGGATTTACTGTTTAGCGAGTTATCTCTCTGAAGGTCTATGCTGATGGGCGCCCTAGTGGCTCCGTTCTCTCCAGTTGGCTGCGTAATTAACGAGGCCAGTGAACAAAACCAGGTAAATAACATATTTTAGAGAACTACACCAGATGCAACATACCAGAATCGGATGTCCGATCAAGCTATTCAAAACTGCAGACTTCCCAGCACCCTAATTAGAGAATAATACCAAAATCAATGAAAACTCTAATCCCAAATAGATGAAACACGGCAATCATGCAGATCCGGATTAAAATAAACCCAACGAAGATTAAAAAACACGCTCTTTTGCAGGTGGATCGATCTTCCGTGATCCAGAAAGATGAACTTACGACATTTCCAAGCGCGACGACATTAAGAAAGGTGGAAGTACGGCGGGAAGGAGACTTTTCGTCGATTTCCTCGTCCGCGAGGAGAGCAGAGGCCTGCATCATGGACTCGGACAGCTGGATCAACTCATCCATGGCCTCCATAGCGCTCACCGACGACCGGCCGGCAGAACCTACTGCAAAGATCTGGATCTTACAGCCCCCAAAAAAGACGATAGAGCCCGATCGAACCCGCTGGACAAGACGCCAAGACTGCCGTACCTCCCACAAGCCCTCAGATCTAAGGCTATTCTATTTGAATTCGAGACAAAGCAGGACAAGAGGAAGAGGGGAAATTAGAGGTCGCTGCTCTTCCAGTCCAAGGAAGACGAGAGGGGAAAGGCCTGCGTCGATTAATACGTTTGAACGAAAATGTGAGAGTTCGAAGAGGCGGAGATTTCTTTCTTTAATTTTTTTTTTTAACTTTTCCGTTTTTATTTTCTTTTGTTCTATCGATACTTTCTTAACGAGAAGCTTAAGCCCGTTCAGGCAACTTTTGTTTTACATGCAGCCAAGGCTTTTAAAATGGGATCGGTCAATGAACTGGAAGTGACTAAGCCTTAAAAAAAAAAATTAACTAAACCCTTCCCGCCTAAGTCTTCTGCTCTTAAGAAAAAAAAAATCTTTTTAGTCCCACACCGTGAAAGTCTAAAATTTTTTGCTTTATATAATAATAAGACATTTTGACAGTGTTAATAAATGAGTTGTATGCGCTGGCCGGTAATTGTGAGCATACGGCTATTACTTTGATGAAGTTATTTTAGCTCAGAACTGTTCACATAATTATACAATAAAACTATTTTGATTTAATAGATAATTAATGACTCATAAATTTACTTAATTAAAAATTATTAATAAAGTCACGCGATCATTATTAATAAAGTCACGCGATCAAGAAGCTGCACAGCCGCCGTCGATCAAGAAGCCCACGCGAAAACGGTTTTGAGAAATCGGAGCCGGTTTTCCGGTTCAACGGTCGAACCGCCGGTTCGAAAGGTCCGAGACCGGTTCGATGCGAAAACGGTTCTGAGGCGAATCGTAACCGGCTGGCCAGCCGGTTCGCGGTTCAACCGGTTGAACCGGCCGGTCCGGTCCGATTTTAAAAGCCTTGCATGCAGCATTTACAATTATATATTTATATTTGACTGCTATTTTTTTGCTTTCTTTTATAAATTTTTATTATAAAAAAATTGCAGGTAGATCTAATAAAGTAATAAGCAATAACTCATTTGCACGAATCATCATAGTAATTTGGAACGAAAAAAAAAAAAATTTTAAGGATATTTATGTAATTTAATATTATTATTGTTAAACTAAACTATATGAGAAGGTGTTGCTGGTTAAAGTGTCTGACGCGCTGTTCTAATATTTTGCAAAATTAGCTTCTTGAGGAGAATGTGAGGAGAGAAAAGCGAAAAAAATAGGTAAAGATTTTTCAAATGAGTTTTAGAGTTATTGAATTGATTATGTATTATAAATTATAGAGAAATTTGACTTTATATGTCACATAATAGTATAAATTTGACAAATATGTCAATCATTTATTTGTTGGAAAAATATGCCCCAAAGTTATTTGAAATCAGAATACTTTTAATCATAGAGTATTTATTTAAAAACTATCAGGACCTTTGGACATGTTTCGATCATAGTTAAAACTACCTACGAGAAAAAATTAAACCTTATATGAAGCTTTCGGGGTTTATTTGAATATTGTCGTACAAATTTTGATAGGGTTAAATAAGGGTTGGATAAGGTTAGAACAAGGTTTGACTAAAGGTTTCGAATATGATTCGGTCAGGATTGATACAAAATAGTGCATTCCAATATGTTGAGCAAACTACGAAGTTAATATTGAAAAGTACAATCACAACATATATAACAAAATAACTTATAGCTACAATAAAATATAAATTAATAACTATAACTCATCATCATATCAAGTAGTGCATCATTGCACAAATAATCATTAATATTATTTCAAGAATTACAATTGATATAAACATTTACAATATTCTCATAATAACAAAAGAGTAAAATAAAAATTGTTATGAATGTGATGGGTATTTGGCCTTACAAAGTAAATTAATTATGCACTCGCACTCCACGAAGGCTACACCAATGTTAAATTACATAATTCTCTGGCTTTAAGACCTATTTTTCTTTAAACAATCATGCTTAGGTTTCACTAATAAGGATATTATGACAACTCCATCTATTACATTTGAAACTTCCAAGATGTCTTAATTTTACTTTAGATATTGTTGTGTCCTGAAAGATTTATGGCAGAAGAGAGATAAATTTAACGCCCTAATTTTGTATGAAGATCCAACACACAAGCATATATAAGAGAGAGGTGCATCGTTTAGAAGAAACACCATAAATTTTACATGGACACCCCTAAAAAGGAGGAAAAAACCAAGGGGTATGGCCTGATTTGAATAAATATACTAGTATTTGTAATTGATTACAAATGATACCCCACTACAGGAAAACAGCTCATTTCTGGCAGAATTTCACGCGAAAATAAATTTGTCACAAATTCCGGCGGCTTTTCCGACGGTTTACCGACGGAAATATTCCGACGAATTTTCCGGCGGATTTCCGACGGAATTTTTGTTTGGCTTTCTGGCGGATTTATTTCCGACGGAATTTCTTACGAAAGTTTTAAAAAACGAATTTGCACGCATACCATCAAATTCGTCGGAAATATTCCGACAAATTTGCTAGGTATTTGAACAACATACCATCACCTTTTGGATATATTTCAAATACCTAGCAAATACCGAGTTGTACCTAGTTTTTTCTAGCAATACCGAGCAAATCCTGAGAAAATACTAAGTTGTTCCTAGTTTTTTCTAGCAATACCGAGCAAATACCTAGCAATATCGAGCAAATCCTTAGCAATACCAAGCAAATACTGAGTTGTACCGAGTTGTACCTAGCAATACCGAGCAAATACCTAGCAATACCGAGCAAATCCTTAGCAATACCGAGCAAATCCTGAGCAAACGGCCTTAGTTAGGGCATTAGAAGGAGGGCAGGGAGATCGGGCCGTCGGATCAAGTTCCTTGATCCAACGGTGGGATTCAAACCGGTTTGAAAATTCAATCAAATTTTGATTAAGACCTAGCTGGACTCAAGGGACTGAAATCAGGTGCAAAATTGAGTCAAGTCCGGTTCGATTCGGGTCAACTCGAGCTCGCCTCGACTCGACCAAAAATTAATTCAATAAAATAGGATAAAAATAAATCGAACTCAAATCCATGCCGATTCGACTTAAATCGAGCCCAACGAGGTCCGATCGAATCGATCAAATATGCTAAAGAGCAAATCAGGCTAAAAATGAGGTCAACAGTGGCAACATGTTATTGACGGCCGAACGTACCTCTACGTCAGGTCAGAGGACGTAATAATTGTTCCTGTCTTGGGGGGATTCGTGTGTGAGCCCCGCTTGCTAGACCGGGCGGGGGAGGGATTAGGGGATCAAGAGGCTTCAGCGGTAATGTTTTTTTTTCATTTTTTTTATTTCCATCGTAATTTATATTCACCGGAAATTTTTCCGGCGGAAAGTTTTATGCTGATAGCACATTTCTGATGCGTGTTTTACTGGCTTAAATATTTTTGCCGGAAATGCTAATTTCCGGCGGATTTTGACCATTTTCCGGCAAAAAATAGGCGCCGGAAATTGACGTTTTTCCTATAGTGCCCCTTCTTAGAGGAACACGTTGGCTCAATATAACAAATATACATCATATAAAGCATGTTATATAGTTGGAGAATGACATAATAGTTGTTCTCAATAGAATGTTGTTATGTTTGTTTGGTTGACAGATCTATACTTGGATGATAATGGTTAGACGAACTGTAGTCAGCATGCGATGAAGGTTAGAAGGATCATAATCGGGCAACGGTAGTAGGAGGGATCGTAGTTGACAGGTAACATTAGTCAGAAGGATCGTATTCGGACGACTGTGATCGGAAGGACCGTAGTCATACAATGGTAGTTAAAAGGACTGTAGTTAACAGGCAACAATAGTCGGATCGAGAGCCTTCAGCGGTAATGTTTTTTTTTTCATTTTTTTTATTTCCGTCGTAATTTATATTCGCCGGAAATTTTTCCGGCCGAAAGTTTTATGACGATAGCACATTTCCGACGCGTGTTTTACCGGCTTAAATATTTTCGCAGGAAATGCTAATTTCCGACGGATTTCGACCATTTTCTAGAAAAAAATAGGCGTCGGAAATTGACGTTTTTCCTGTAGTGCCCCTTCTTAGAGGAACACGTTGGCTCAATATAACAAATATACATCATATAAAGCATGTTATATAGTTGGAGAATGACATAATAGTTGTTCTCAAGAGAATGTTGTTATGTTTGTTTGGTTGACAGATCTATACTTGGATGATAATGGTTAGACGAACTGTAGTCAGCATGCGATGAAGGTTAGAAGGATCATAATCGGGCAACAGTAGTAGGAGGGATCGTAGTTGGTAGGTAACATAGGCAGAAGGATCGTACTCGGACGACTGTGATCGGAAGGACCGTAGTCATACAATGGTAGTTAAAAGGACTGTAGTTAACAAGCAACAATAGTCGGAATGAACGTAGTTGAGCAATGGTGGTTGGAATGACCATAGTCATGCAATGACAGTCAGAAGAACTGTAGTCAGATGACGGTGGTAGTGAGAATTATAGTCGAGCAATGGTGGTTGAAAGGACCATAGATGGGTGGCCGTGGTTGGAAGGACTATAGTATGGCGAAGGTGGTCGGAGGGATCATAAATGGCGAGCTTTAGAGGTTGGAAGGATCATAGTCGAGCGATAGTGGTTTGATAGACCTTAGTTGACGAATGATGCATGAAGATCAGAAGGACCGTAGTTAGATGAAGGTGATCGGAAGGGTTGTTAGTGGCTTCCATATGGAGGTTCAACGGTCATTGGCGGCCAGAGGTTCATCAGCGATGGCCTTGCAGCACAGATTTGTCGGGCGTGATGCCGAGATGGAGCTCCAGAGTCTTCTTTTCCACCTTTTTCCTCCTCTTTAGTGAAGAATGAGTGGTATATTTATAATTTTATTAGGAGTGGCATGGCTAGTAAATAGGAAGAAGATCAAATGCAAGCTGGGAGTGTTCCGATGGACAATCAATATCAACTCTCTTGATCAAAGATCATTTATCGAGCTTGAAGTACCTTAATGATGTCATAATTTGGTGATCTTGGGCTTGTTAGATTCATTTTGTCAAGCTGCTAGATTCAACTATAAGCTCATCACATTTGGATATTATTTGGTCATTCAAATAATGCTCTAAAGCTTCTAAATAGGCTTTGGTAATTTGATTTGGATCCATTTGGGCTCAGATTGGATAGAATTTCTGTCATTGCACTCGTCTACTTTGAGATCTTCAATTTGACTATAAGCTTACTAAATTAAGAGTTTGGATGGTCCTGATTTTAATTTTGAAGCTTCTGGCACATTTGCATCGAGATTTGTACCTGATAAAGATGATTTTTGGTGACATATCATATATGTATTTTTAACATATGCAACTAACCATGCTTCCTATGTTAAACATAAGCTATAATGACTAACACTCCTTTCATAAGCTACAACCAACACATGTTCACATGAGAGAGACATAATATCAAATTTCGTACATATAAATGTTCTCCCTCGCAAATCAACATCACCATTGAGGTCATCATCTTTGATATATAGTTTAAATTAACAAATGGGTAGAGAATCAAAAGTTTTGAACTTTATTCAAGAGATTTCCTAATGCTACTTTGATTTCCTTAACTAAAGTAAATTTTTTATTTATAATATTGTGTCTATTGAAAATTCATGTTTGTATTATGTGGATAAAAAATTCTAATAATATAGTCACTAAAAAAAATCATGCACTCTAAGAATAGAGAGATCTTAGTATTTGTACCTTATGTTTATTAAGCAGTTTTGGCACATTTTTATTTTTGTAAAAAATTTAAGAGTATAAGTTATATTTATATATATTTTCTAATTTTATTGGGATTATATTTATAGACCTAGCTGTGCTAATGTGCTTGCCTCTATTATTCTTTTGTTCTCTAAATTTTGTAAATCACTTGCTACACTATGCTCGTGGGGGAATATCACTTCTATAAATATAATTAAAATTCAATTCTAAAAAAAAATCTTTTAAAATGAAAATTGCATTAGTCCTAAGAATTTTATTTAATGATCTCATTTATGTGTTTTCTAGAGAAGACAAAGTGATGCTTGACATCAATAAACCCTAACAAATGCACATGAATATTGTGGCTTTTCTTAGTGTATATAATTTAAAAAAATTACATTAATGAAAACTAGTTTAACATACATTTAGATCACATGAGTGTACTTAATGTATTCTATACTAAGCGACGGTATCATTTAATTAAATATGTCAATCTCCTTTTTGGGTTGACTCGAATCTGACCCATTTTTTTCATGGGTTGACCCTAATCCTAATTTTCCCGTTGGGTTTGGGTCATGCCAATAATTGAAGCTCCTAATGTTGAGCTTGATAACCTGGGGTGAGGGATCCTAATCAAATTACTTTTACATTTTTCTTCAATTCCTTAGATACGTTCATCACCCTTCGGCCTATTCATGTTTATTGACTCCTAATGATTCATTAATCATCATCATATAGGATTTTGTATGTGGGAAGATGGTTGACCGCTTAGTTATGATGATTCATCCTTTGCATTATATTCTAATGTCATGAATCCTATACACTCTTATTAGTATGATAGGCTTTAAATCATAGTCTACTCCTTAATATTCACCAAATCAAACCAAAGTTCGTGCATGGCTTGTTATTTGAGACTGCCTCATTGAAATGTCATGAACTATAATTTTTCTTATATGATACATTCTCATTAAGAGATTGATAAATTTGATTCTCATTTATTTTAATTTAATACATTAAGACTTTTTAATTATTTTACACATCCTTAATAATATTTATTAGTCCTCCTTTATTGGACCCTTTTTTTCTATTTTTTATGGACTCTATTATACAAAAAGTCACTCTCATAATATCTCCTTTTTTTTTCTTTTCAATAATGTTCAAGTGTAAGTATTTTGATTGTTTGGATTATTGCTACATAATCCTCTCTCCTTCAATTAAAGTAACCACTCTTGTAGCTCTTTCGGTTTCGGTCATATAGTGCTTAGTTCTTTTCATTGATTCAGAAGGTTTTTGTCTCTCTAAAGTAGCCTCTAAAATTCAATATATTTCTTGCACTTAATTAGAAAGGGTGGGATTACTCCTACAATATGTTCCATTAGCTTTTATGTGGACGTCTATTGAAGCAGCGTTGGGAGTCAACTCCTTACCTCGAAGGAGATTGGGGATGCCTCTTTGTTTTTTTATGTGTAATGGAAAAAACTATACAATTAGAATTCTTTAATAATGGATTTTCTAAAAAAAAAATTATTCCTTTTTTTTTATTTAAAAATATAAAATAGAAGAGACATATTACTAATATAATTTTAGCATAAAATTAATGAAGTATAGATGACTCTTAAAAAAATTACTTATAATTATTGATACATCATATATTAAAAAATAACTTGTTCAAACAACAATCTCAATGAACATTTGAATTGAATGCTTCTAGAATTAAATTTATGATCATCCAATTTTGATTTTAGAAAACTTATAATCAAAATGACCGGCTCGATGAGATGACCCCAACAATATAAAAAATCTCATATTCGAGTCCAAATAAACATATATCATGAGCTTGACGCATAATTGAAAACTTTAGAATATTAACAAGAGGGCCCAATGATCTCCAAATTTGACTTGCTTACAATCAAATCGGGCATCTTGACGAGATGAATTGAGCAAGCCTGAGATCACTCACATCTGACAAATATTATGACACTTAAATAATAAACAAACTCTTAACAATCAAGAGAAGAATCAATATAAGCTGACAGATTTAGTCTTTTGGTTTTTCTCCATATTTCAGACATTAAAATCTAAAAAAAATCTATAAATAAGTTCCCACTTTCTACATGAAAAAGATACCTAATTAGAGATTAAAGAGAACTCAAATGCTTGAAGAATCTTAGAGCTTTCCTTAGACACCACCGTCATTGGAATACTCCTTGATTGCCACCTTCATACCATAGCCTATTCGTCGCAATCAGGCCTTCGCAGGCCAACCACCATAGTTGGACCTTTGTTGCGTGACACTGGCCATCATACTACAGCCTAACTACTGCCATCAGACCTTCGCTGTCCAACCTTTACCTACATAATGTAGATGTCGGACCATTGCAGTTCTAGTTACATCGTCAAACTTCCGCCTGAGCACCACCATCAAACCAACATCCTGTTATAGTCATTGGACATTAGAAACCAAAACTGTCGCTATCAAACCTTTACAACATGATTGCCATTGTTGGATCTTAGGTGCTTGACTACCGCCAAACCTTCATAGCCTAACCTCTACTGACAAACTGCTTTTGCTCAACCTCTATCTTTAGAGTGTTGCGACCCAACCTCCTTCGTCCTTGTTGACAAATTTTTGTTGGACCCTCATTGCCCACTGTCGTCATCCAACTGCCACCGCTCGACCAATACTCTCAGGCCATTGTCTCTCAGCCATAAACGTCTAGATGAATTTCAACCATATATACAAACTCTATCATATTTTCTATCAATTTTCAAAACTCTTGTAATCTATGTAACCAACACTCACATAGTGAAATCATTTCAACTAGATCAGCTGCATAATTTTTCCCTTTCTAGATTTCCATATAAAAAACTATGATGTCACTTGCACTAGTTTATTTCTCTATTTATATATTAGTTTTTAGAATAAAGCTAAAATGTAAAAACTCTCTTACTCTACTTCCCTAAATTTTCCAACAATTATATTCATAGAAATTGATGTTGGTAATCTCTAAATTTTAATAATTAAACCAAAACCTTATAATTTAAGCTAACTTCATGGCTACTCTTTTAATGTTCTCAATCTTTTAATGTCAATCTCATTTTACTTGCTCATCATGTACTTCTAGTGTTTATCACTATTATGTGGATGAATTAAAATATTTATTAGATTTTTAAATGAATAATGCTATCAACCCAATTCAAACATCTCTCTCTCTCTCTCCCTCTCTCTCTCTCTCTTAATTTTGCGTCAAAAACCTTATAAGTAAGCGGCTTTTAAAAGCTCATTAGAAGCTTATAAAAACTGACACATTATAAATCATTAAATTTATACAAGTTGTTTGATTCTAGGTCGATCTTATTGAAGAAATTGCATGAAGCTTTGGTCTACTTTATTTTTACTTCATCAAAATGCTAACAATAATGAACCTCGCCCTATATGAATTTTTTTTTCTAAAGCATGTCTTAACTGCCTTAAAATTGTGTGTAAACTCTATTGCTTCCTATATATTACTTACAACAGTCAGTATGCAATTGAATGCATCAATCAATAATATTACTCAACAAATGCTATATGTGTAGCCCTAACCAAGTAGTCGGACACTCGGACCAACGGATTTTCATAGTTGGAGGGAGAACAATGATGGCCGGTCATTGGAGGATGAACGATAGAAATTGTCAACATCAATTGGCAGGTAAGAATAATAGACATATTATAATGATTGTCAAAGTTAGTTGATGATGATGCTTGACAGACATTATCATCAGAAATTTAAATGATGAAAGATGTTTAATATTGATGTGATTGTTCGGTGTAGATATCCACATTAACAAGATTATGAAATTAATAACTGATGTTCTAAACGATAGCCATAGCTCTAGAATTCTCCAAATTTGAAAATTCTCTCAATCAAAATTCTTTTTCAAGTGTAAGAAAAATGACTATTTATCGATTTCTAGGCGGTGTTCTGGCCATTTATGCTACAAATTTGGATACTCAATTCTTAGTAAGTAGATATCCTTTTTAAATGTCTTAATAAATTTGGAATTAAGCAATATTGGACTATCAAAGCACTTGTTGAGTATGAACAAGCAAATTTTGGAGAGTATTTAGACTTCGTGTAAGACATTTTTTTTACTGTTTTCTAAAACAGTTTCTATTACAAAAATTTTAGTTCAAGTAATTTTTGTACAAAAAAAATATCTTAGAGAGTAGTATGAAATCTATCTTAAGCAAAACCTTAATACTATAGTATTTTATTTAGGCTCATTTGAACTCGTACTCAAATTTTTTGATATCATTAGGTTCATCATATTGAATCAAAGCATCTTAATAAAAAATTTTACTGAAAGTATAAAAATTTGATAATATTTCCTGCAATAAATATTTTGATGATTTAAATTTCTAAAATTTTTTTAATACTTATATTGGACGAGATGAATCATTGATGACGCGCGTAGAAGTCTTCAGCTTGAGAAATTATTCTGTGCGGACTCCAGACATAGAGTTACGTTCGGACTGTGAGTATATATAATGTGTACATACTGTGTACCAATAATTTCTCCATTAGCTTCGAGTTGCTTGACCCGCAACAGGCTCATTGCTTCTTGGGCATATCACCTTTGAAGGGCTGATTTGTAGACAGGAGGATGTGGTTGCGGCTTGATGGAGGGTCTTTCTTCTTCTTCTTTTTTGGACGTTAGGGGATTCGAGCCGGGGATGAGAGGAGAGGCAGAGCTTCCGTCGACCATCTGGCCACTTATCCGATCTGATGGAGGGACTTTTTACTCTTCAAATACATCATGAGAGCACAGATCGTCATATCTATGGTGCAGCTACTGTATTTATTGGAATGACGTTCTCTCTAACGGGATTATGTTCGATGCGTCATACTCGCGACCACTTTCTATCAAATCACTGAGGGAGGAGCCGCACGCTTTGGCACGTCCACACAAACTTTAATCCGACTTACGTGGTTGCTTTTCGTCTAATGATTTCTGCATGGCTGATATTTTAACACGCTATTTCGGCTTTATAATTTTAAGTTCAGCTTATCCGATTCGATATTTTAGCCATATCTTCGTCTTATAAGAAGGAAATTCTGCTACTTGAAATTGCAGGCAAAATTCTTTTTTACAGAGTTTTGATTACAAGCATAGAGTTGAGGGTGAGTATTATCCTTAAATGAGTTCTTCTGAACAGAACTCTTTCGTTGCTCTCCTTTACGATTGAAGTTTCTAATAAAACTTCAACTATTAAATCAAAAGATGCCCTGATAAAATTCCAACTATTAATTTTTGGATCTCTTCAACTTAAGTAACTGATATTCTTGTCAATATTCTTAGCCTAGAATCACCTACTAAATAGATAGGCCGGATTTTAAAGATTTCTCATCTTTTGGTTGATGTATAATTTTGGCATCACTCTGTCACATCTCAAGTCCGAAAGGCGGTATATTCCGGCAATATGGGAAGTGATGAAGGAATATCAAGATCTATTTGTACTCACAAAAAAAAAGCATATGCAATTGTCCACAGTGTAACTTGTTAGGCCTAATGACCTTATGATTTTATCCACATAGTGTAACTTGCTAGGAGTTCCCCTGACATAGGATGCTCCCATACGAGCGTGCTTAACTTTGAAGTTTTTTAGTTAAATTGCAATTCTTACGTCAAAAGACACATTGATGCTTAGGAGTTTAAGTACTTTATTTTTTGAAAGGGTTTCACAAGCTCACTCACTTAAATAACTGACATTCTTGTCAATATTATAGCCTATAATTATTCGTGAGGCCTATAGGACCACTTAGTTCACATCTTTCAACTGGTGTATTGCTTTGATATCATTTGTAATAAATCAAACTCTCAATCATTGAAATATTGTTTGCTTTGGCATCCGAGAAGATCACTCATCCTAAGAGTGCTCTCATACTGCCATATATAAGCATTTTTAACATTAAAGTTTCTCATGAAAGTTTAACTGTTACACCAAAATACTCATCTATGTTTAAAAGTTTAATGTTATTTTCTTACCGAGTTTTACTTAATAGATCCACTTCCTTGGTGACTTATGGCCTTAAGCGAGTACTGAGCTAGCTTACCACGAGCAATGATTAGCTCAATCAGGTTCATGCTCTCATGACGAAATGATCGATCTACTCCAAATATAATAACTCATAAATTCTAGTTTCTCTTTTGAGAATGAATTAAGCACTCAATTCAACCTATATGATTTATATTTTTGTTTAGGATGATTTCTTACTGTTTTCTAAAATAATTTTGTAATACAAGAATTTTTTTAACTAAATTTTTTTGTTCTAAAAAACTGTTTTAAAAAATATTAAAAAAATTGATCCAAACGAAACGTTGGTTAACTAAAGCTTCTTCGCTCTTTCTATCTTGGCAAGTCTTAAACATGTTAGGGCTTTAAAGCTATAAATTTTAGGTTCATAGTTCATTTTAAAGTTTATTTGTCTTTACTCTGAGCGTTTAAATTATTTAAATTTTTTTTGCATTCTTATAAGATGGAGAAAATTGATCCTCTCAAATTCTGAGATTTTTAAGGTCTTATTTGGGACAATTTTTGAACTTCTCGCTCCAAATGAAGCCTAAAAGGCTGTTGAAGAGATTCAGAGAATCATTGTCTCACAACTTTGCATTAATTGTATGGTATGTTCATCTTCCAATTAAGATGCATCCACTGGAAAGGTAAATATTGTACTAATTTAATATGTTACCTTGTTGAAACATAAAGCACTGCCATAGAAAGAGTATTCTAGGCATAACTACAAACAATCTCTTGTGTATTGTTTCAGCCATGGAGATGAGGGGTCTAAGCATATCACTGCAAGGAAATAGTAACTAACAGATTCTGTTCCCCTGGATCTTCGTTGGAAGCAGAGCTGCATAAGTTAATTGGTAAAATAACAATTCATATAAAAACATCTCATAATTCTACGATTAAGTACATTCATGATCAGAATCATCAGAGGAGAATCTTGGCTTTCGTGACAGTCGATATGGAATCATTATGCATGACTAATAGTGTTGAGTGTTGTGTGAAATCTGTTTGTATTGATGCTGTGGGAGCAAGAGAAACAGGGGAAACACAGAGGCAAAGCAATAGAACAATAAACCAACCTCTCGGTAGTATAATTTTTGTATTAAAAAAAAAAACTAAACTGCGACGTCTAACTCCAATCCCTATATGGGACGGCACTAGCTAGAACAAGCCAATCAAATGGCTAACTGCCTAATGTACCCTTGTATTATATTCGGTTATAAAAGAAAAGTGGAGAGCAAAACAAAAAGCAATGGATAGCAGGTTTTGATATAATATTCCTGCATAGTAACAGATGGAGTAAAGATGTTCCCACATCAATTGATCAATTTGATTATTCTGCTATTTTCGACCTCAAAATTTATCGTGTTTGCTGGGGGGTTCGAGGGTTTACCCCCTGCTTGGGTTCGAGTGCTTTGCGCCTAAAATTTTTTTTCCATACAACGCCTCGGTGCTGCATACTCGAGCACCCTTGTGCTACGTTCCCAAGTGCCCAACATTGAACGACGGATATCAGAGTGCCGCAACAATATAGATATGGCGCCGCAGCTGATCAAGAAAGAGGTTTGAGCATCGTAGCGCTCCAAACTGGCACTGTAAGACGGACTGGACAATTTTCTTTCTCATTTTTCTATACATTCCTTGGGGTTATTTTACTTGGCTTTCTTTTATATTTTGATTGTATAGATATTGAGAAATGTGCATGTGAGAAGAGAAACAAGACGAGAGTGAGAAAGAAGATAGATTTGTACTTATTTCTCTCAATTTTCATAATATTTTTTTTCCTATTTTAAATTTTTACACGTTAAATCTGGGTGTTCATCTTCCAAACACTGAGGACAGCTACAGTGCACTAAATTCCTTCATAGCACCACTTCTCTCGCACACAGATTTGTGTGCCGGGCCCTTCAAGCTGCCAGCTTCTCCTACTTACACATCGAGCTGCTTGTCACTGGCTTCACATGCGAAGGCCATCATGTTAGGATTTTAACGGAGACAGAAAAGGAATTCGATCGTCTCCGAAAGACATGCTAAATCATCGAGAATAAGTTTTGGAAGCGTACCTGAATCCATTGAAAAAACAGAATTAAGGTCTTTCGATCTTCCACGTTTAGAGCGGTGTTCTCCAAGAGAGCGAGAGACCCCTTCTTTTCACTCAAGATGGGAAAATGAGGAAAATGAGAACTTAACCGCTTAAACTGGGGACCACGACCTTTTATACTTTAAGTGTATTTCTTTTATTTCAGCCCATCATTAAAATAAAATAAATACCCGGCCTCTACACAAATTAACTCCATACAAAATTTAATTGAGATGCCACATAAGCCAAATAATTATTTAATACTTAAATAGATCACGAATTTAATTGGCTTAATTTTAGATAGCTTATAATGTATAAAACTTTATTTATATGTATAATAATATGGGTCCACTTATAGAAATTTTCCAACACATCATGCATCAGATGCCGCCTTCACGAGAACTGCGGCAGCCACATCTGCTCATAAAACCTGCGCCGACTTACATTTAAGTTTGAAAATTAATACTTAGCTAATCATGCTCTGAAGAAGATTAAGCACTAAATTTTGACTTTATTTGGAATAATTTTTACTAGTATATGAAGGAATTCAAATGGATATATGAAAAGTTTCAAATGATTTTGGAATGATCAAGGTTTCAGCCTCTATTTGACGGTTGGAGTTTTTATGGGTTAGCAAGTTTTTATTATCACTTTTTTTTAATGATTTTGTGTGCTTATGCCCTGATAACTGAGTTCTAAAAATTAAAAACCTTCCAATGGTCCCTTGAGCAATAACAAAGCTTTGAAACCATCAAATTAATTAATACTAAATATGGAGAATATTTTAGCCTCACGTTAAATCAGGATATTAAATTTAATTATTAGCTATTTTTTGAGGAAATTATGAATGTTTTTGTGGACAGAACTTAAATTAAGTTTAGCGTACCATCTGTAAATGGATGGCAAAACTAAAGTTGAAGTCCTTGACATGGTAGAGTTTGCTCTTCATCCAATACGTATTTGTGTGTGTGTGTACACACACATACATACTAGAGCAATGACATAAATATATACAAAAAATACAATATAATTTTAAACAATAGATAATTTTCCTTTTCTCAATTTGTTCTTGCCACTTGTTTCTTTGTTAGGTACCACACCATTATGTTAGTAGTGTCTTATGAAGTTTAGAATGAATGATTGCATATAGATAAGCACTTGGGTAGAATGCAAAATCAATCTTTCAAATCATGGAAAAATAGAAAATATAGATCCCAACTCTTTTAAAAGCATTCAAAAGCTTGGTTGGGAGTTTGTGATACTTGAAGTGCATAAAATTTGCATTCTCTATGTTGTTATGCTTGTTGAACATTACATAACAAGCACTCATTTCATATATTGCCGCTAAAAAAATTCTTTGCAACCCAAAAATATAATTGAATTTGTCATGTTCTATTTATTTTCTCATGATTATAAGCTTGTTAGATATATCAATAATAATTGGGATGAAGGCATTTATGATTGAAAAATTGCAATGTAATTGTGTTTTATATAAAGAGGCTATTTTCACCAACATATTGACTAAACAATCAATTATCACTCTCCTAACATATGAAGGTCAATACATATATAATTGCTATATCAATTGTTTATCATGCAATTTACCTATAAATTTTATTAAAGGAAAAATATTTCGCAAGAAGAGCGAACTAAGATGTACAAAAAAAAAAGCAATAGCTTTCGCTAAGAAACAAATGTTTCACAATCAAATAAAGTATATTACTCACTTCATTTTATAAGTCAATGCAATACAAGGAAAAAAGGCACAATTAGAATTCATGATATCACATCAAACTTTGGACAATTTTACAAACCACTAAAGCATGAAGATTTAACGTAGTTAAGAAATTTGCTTGATATCATAAAATAAGCTTAGGTGAGTGAGTGCCGAGCATTAATTTTGCTATAAAGCTTAAACTATTCGATCTAAATAAGCAAAGTCCAACTTCTAATGATAGTAAATTCAAGCAAAGATATGTGAGAAATATATGATAGGTAAACAATGAATGCTTTAAATTATTTTAACAAGTGAACGATATGTGGGGTGGGTGACTTTTCAACACTCCCCCCTTGAAAAATATATGCATTATATATATAAATGCCAACACTTCTAAAGAGAGTAATTGCTTTGCAAATTATGGACTTATATTTTATTCAGGCACTACAGAAAAATCGTCCATTACTGGCAGTAAATTCCGACGGTTTGGATATATTTTCCGGCGATTTGTAAAATTTCTAGCTGTTTATAAACCTCCAAAATAAACCACGTACGTAGGAAATGAAAACCGACAGCCAATTTTAGGCTGTTTTCCGGCCACCAAAATAGCCGGAAATTAAGGAACCCAAAACCGCAAGTAAATCGCCGGAAAATTCTGGCACGCAAACCGTAGGTTTGACACTTGTTTTTACCGGCGACAAAATAAAAAAACCAGCGTCAACTTCAAGCCGTCCGGTATCGAAGTTTCCGGTGGCTAACCCCCCGGTAAAAGTCGTCACTTAAAGAAAATACGGGCGGTACTGTTGAAACTTCCGGCGGTTTAGTGTTTGATACTGGCGGTTCTCTCCGGTTAATAGCGACAGTTAAACTTACGGTATTCAACAAATTTCCTGTAGCGAGAGATGAGTTCACAAAAAAACAATTTTATGTGGTGAGTGCCATATTAATTACTCTCTGAAAGAACAACTCAATCAACACAGATCATACACACCATAATATAATTGAAGTACTTATTGCTAACCCTACTCAATGACTTTATCAAAATAATTACTCCCTCACAAACTCAACAACACAAAAGACACCCACTAATTAAGAAAGAGGCGTCTCAGATTCTGCACCAATCCAGCAGTTAGTGCAGCAACACAGCACCTTAAAAAAGGAAGAAACCCAGCATGGCTCGAAGCCATGCGGCAAATTGACATCCACGTCCTTCGAAAATGACTTCAACTAAGCTGCAATGATGCAAATAACGTCAAAACTTGGTGGCAGCAAAAGCATAGCTAGTTTATCTCAATGCATCGAATGCTATAAGCTATCAGCCATTTGTTTAATTAATAATCGTCATTAAACAAATTAATCCTCTTCATTATCCATATTTTGATAGTGGATTACGACCTCTTAATGCTATTTGGTACGCCACTCAGCATCTTAAACATGCGTGCTGCTTTGCATCACCAGGCCTCTTAATGAAGGCCACTATATTTGATTATTATTTATATAAAGTGCTGATGGAGCCATTAGTTGACTGATAAAAAGATGATAATTTATGAATTAAAGTCTGTTTATCATGATAGCAGATCTCATCAGCTGCATTGTTATCATGTTATGAGCTGCATGCTTTGTTTTCATGATCATCATGCATCATTATAAGCATGCGATGGAAGCCCATATATAGCATGCAAGCTATATATATATGAAATCTATGGCGATGTGTGATATTAAATAGTCTTAAGAGAACGTTATTTCTTTCTGCTGTTAGTATTCGGAGCACTAAGGTGGCGTTGGTGAACCCATCTGTGTGCCTTCCACACAAAGTGTAACTCGCAAGGCATAGGGCTCTTTGAGTTCATCCATCAATGAAAACAATTAGCGTTGGCATGTTCAAAAAATTTTTTTTAATTAAAACTAACATAGAGAGGTCTAAGAATTGATTAAGAAAAGAGATTAATTACAAGTTCTTAGAAGATCAAATACTCGCTAAAGCCAAAAAAGTACAACAAAGTTCAAAATAAAATCTAATGAGCCAATCATCCTATCTAATTTCAATGAGAAAAGGGACAAAGAACAGGAGGCAAAAAACAAACCCTCAAAAAGATAGAGTCCAAACGAGATGTTCAAAGAAGCCCAAACAAGAAGAGAACCTGCACAACAGAAAGAAACCATACCAAAAGAACACTAATGACACGAGACACAATACCTGAATGGAAACAAATAACACCCAAAGAGCCAACACGATACAATCTCTAGCCAGCAAAGATCTAGTCAACCAGCTTCCAAACCTATAGGAAAAACTCCATGGAACCAAATAATTAAGAAATGATTAGCATGAATTTTAGAACTTTTACATAGGGGTTTCAATATTTGACATGATTCAAAAATTTGATTCGTACCGGCATGAAAATTTCGGGTTAGACCCGACCCAGTTTCGAAACGGGTCGGGTTCGAGTTCCCGGATTCGACCTGTTTGAAAAAATAGGTCTGGTTCGGGTTGACCCGACAACCTGAGCTCAACCCGGGTTGACTTCAGACCGCACTACCCGTACAAACTGATCGCACTGCTTGCGGTCGTGTCCGTGCTGACAACTATCGCGTCCGTCTGCTCTCGTCGTGTTCAGGCACTGCTCGCCGTCGTGTCCATCTGAGATCGAGAGCTCACTGTCGCGTCTGTTTGAGACTGAGAGGCCACCGTCTATCTGTCGCTGTCGGTGTCGTGGCCACCGACCCATCGTCGGTGTCGCTTCCAGTGCTGAGAGCGCCATCGGACCATCTAGTCGTGGGCCGGGGAAACCCGGTAACTCGCGCGTGTCAGGTGCGGGTTGAAAAACCTAACAAATTTGCAGAAATGGGTCGGGTTCAGGTTGACCCTTTTAGACCTAATCAAATCGAGTTCGACCCAAACCCGACCCATGACCCGATTTTGACACCTCTACTTTTATATATACCTACTTTGTTACAAATAATTTACATTATATTTATTTTGACGTAAATTCAAACACTTTAAAGTCTCTTCCTAATGAATAATTTAATTAAAATAACATGACTTTTTTTTCTCCATTAAATTTGACCGCATAATTAAATTTCGAAGTTAAAATCATAGCGCTCTAATTACTCAAACTTTAATATATATTATAAAATATTAAATAAAATCTTCAATAAAATATACTTTTGTAATTAGCCTAGAGCCACATATATCATGTATATTCCATTAGATTTGATACTAAATAATAAATTATGTAGAAACCCTAATTGATTCATAACTCAAATGATACTCAAAAGAAAAAAAACTTATATAAGTTTGTTTGGAATCAATTTTTGTTTTTTATTTACACAAAAGTTTGATTTTCCTTTTTCAACTTTTTATTTTAATTTTTATTTCAAAACAAATCAATCAGCTATTTAAAATATTAAAATCAAAATTTATCTATTTTTATTATTTTCAAAATGAAAAGAACTTAGGCCTATCGCCGTTGAACACCACCATCATTTGTCGCCGCCATCCTCCCCACCACCACCATCATCACCGGCCATCACGGTCGACAAAAACAAAAATAAAAACAAAAACAACTCATACTTAATAAGATACTCAAACAATTTTTTATTTTATATCAAAACATAAATAAAATAAAAACAGTGATCCTCTACAGCTAGTCCCTTAGAAAAAGTTCCATTCAACTTCAAATATTAGCCACAAAAAAATAAAATGCTACAAATATCTCATAGGCATAAAAAATATTGAGAATCTAGCTACCACTACCTCTCATTGGAACATTCTGTAGACACTTACAAGCATACCTAAAAGAGAAGCTGCATCTTAGAACTAACATAAACCATAAGCATTCTCTAATGCTAATGCAGGATCTAGTCACAATCACCATAAAGATTATTACATCAAAAATCTTGGATAATGTATTAAGGAAATATTAATTATTCTCATATTTTGAGCTTGTTGAACACTTATACCACCCCCTTATAAAGTTATAATTAAATAAAATATTTATTTTACTAATCTACCATTGAATCTCTCAACTTTTCCTTCAAAAAATATATATTTTTTTATTTAAATATTTACATTAAACAAGTCTAACATAGCTTCCTGAAAAATTATTAATTACATCAATAACCGCTTCATTCTCTTCTCAAAAAACCATGGCTTTATATAAATATTTTAATCATATACATTAAGATCTGTTTGATTCTAATCCGACATATAGTAAATATTTACACATCTTTATAGGTCAAATTCATGTTGAGATATAGAGCTGTCAAAATCGGGTTACGGGTCGGGTTCCAATCGAATCAAGAACTGACTCGACACTAGTTGATCCAACATGAACCTGACATATTTTGGCAAATGGGT
Source organism: Dendrobium catenatum (assembly GCF_001605985.2). Taxonomy (NCBI): domain Eukaryota; kingdom Viridiplantae; phylum Streptophyta; class Magnoliopsida; order Asparagales; family Orchidaceae; genus Dendrobium; species Dendrobium catenatum. The sequence continues at coordinate 1,827,348 of NW_021318618.1, read as the reverse complement.
CAGATGTTTCAACTTGGACCCGACTCGCACCGGTTATCGGGTTGATTCGACCCAACCCACGGACATGGCAATGACAGATAGCGACATCAGCACAACAACGGTGCCAACAACACGATAGCGATAGTGGCGACAGACACGACGCGGATAGACATGACACGGAAGACGAGACATGACTCACGTGACAACGACGTGACCGATAACTCACGTGAAAAGACGTGACTTAATGCGATGGGCACTCGGCGGGGGCATATGCTGTCAGTAGGTTTAGCTGTGTCATTCTAGGTCATTTATATATTTTCAAATCAACCCGTACTCGATCCTATTTTTGAAACGGATCGATTTCCTGACCCATTTCACAAACGGGTCGACCTTAATCCAAATTTTTTTGGTAATGTTCTAGTCAGATTTTCAAGTCATGTCAAATATTAACACCCCTATTGAGATAGTTAATAGACGTGTCAAAATGAGTTGGCTATATTCAAGTTGAACCATTTCTCAGTTGAACCCTAACCGCTAACCAGAATTGGCTCCCTAATTTAAGCAAAAAAAAAAAAGTAGCTTCCCTAATTAACATGCAAGGAACCTCATTTTTCTAATATAATAAAAATTGTATTCCAATTCATTATTAAAAAAAATTGATAAAGTAAATAGTACAGCTTCGTTTATATAAATTTATTTTCTTAACAAATATCAGAATGTATTAGATTATGAATATTCTTTCTCCTTTAAGCTTTAGACAAAAATCAGTTTAGTCATTTTCCGGCTAAAAAACTCTCACACGTAAGAAATGTTTTTTTTTGCTTTATTTTTATAAGCCAATCCAACTTTAACAAAGCTATTGATTCCACATTGCCAATATGTCTAAGATAAAGATGCCTATGAAATAAATCATTTGATTGAACAATTAAAGAATTCATAACTTCTCATACACCTTAAGGTCTCTTTAGTTATAAAATTGATCGTAAAATTATTGTGGGTGCTCTCTTTATAAAAACAGCTTTATATCGTAAAAGTTTTTGATAAATAGTGAAAATGCAACGACCAAATGAAACTATAGTTCCTGTCTGAATGGTAAAGTAAAGAGAAAATGATCCCAAACAAATTCTTATTGTTGCATAACTAAGATAATATTTGGTACGATTGTAGTTTTTTTGCAAAGACGGTTATAAAGTTGTTGTGGAGAAAGTAGCTTTTTAAGAGGTTGTTGTAGAAAATAACTTTCAAGCATAAATATTTCTTAAAAGTAGCCAAGAAAATAACGACATAGCAGAAATTATAATTGCGATTTGTAAAACAAAACAATTAAAAAACTATCCCAATCGTAACCTATATTTGATGTAGAATTGAATATCTAAAGCCTTTTTAAATTACTTCATCTTTATAAATATAAAATCTTCCATTCCTAAAGAATACTAAAAAATAAGCTATCCTTTTTTTTTTCTTAAAGCTAGGAAGAATCAATATACTTTTTCTTATGGAAGGCACATAAAGACAAAATCAACCATGACTTCGTTTGGGACGGTTTTCTTACTGCTTATTAAAGCAGCTTTTTAGTATAAAAAGTTTCTTTAAGAAGCAGTAAGAAGGCCGTCCCAAAAGAAGCCTAAATCAAACACTTCATCATAAAACAACTTCAATTAATAAGTTTTAATGCTTTATACTAATGTATTATTATTATTTTCCATGTAAATCACAATTTCTGTTTTATTTTTTCAGATTGCAATCACAATTTTTATTTGACCACTATTTTTTTGCTACTTAAAAAAAATTGTATTAAAAAATTGTTTTATACAACTACTTTAAAAAGTTACTTTCACTATAACAGTTTTGCAAAGAAATAAAAAAAACTATCTCAAATGAAATCTTAATATGAAGAGTCAAATAATTTGTTCCAATAGATAAGCTTCAATTATATCATTCCTTTGAAGGCAGCGATCAAATATTAAGTCATTTTTATAGTATATCCAACATTTCCAATGACTCACATAAACAATATGAAAAATCTTAATAAAGAATAAATATAAATTAACATGTATGATAACAAAAAAGATCTTTCTTCTAAAAAATAGTAGACAATCGAGCATATATGAACACTAATGGTATCGCATAATAACATATATATATAGGAACATGACAACCTTACATGATATATTGAAATAATGAAATATGTCCAAAGCAAAAGCCTCATAGATAACATGTGCGCATATTATACATACATTTTATGCAACATGCATGTAACATAAGGAATAATAGATAATATGATAATAAAATATAAACGCATCATAGTTTAGATTCTGCATTAAGGCATTGTTTGAGATGGCTAACTGCTTTATGAAGCCGCTTTTTATATAAATTTTTTTAGTTTAAAAAATTTTTGTACTACAAAGCTGTTTCAAAAAAAAAAACAGTAAGAAATTAAGGCTTCGTTTGGGACGGCTTTTTTATTGTTTTCTAAAACGGAGTTCTAGTACAAAAATAAAAAAAATTGTACTAAAACTCCGTTTTAGAAAGCAGTAAAAAAGCTGTCCCAAACGAAGCCTAAGTCGTTCCAAACAAAGTATAAGTATGTCACTCCATAACATTAAGCAATAGTTAATATGAATGTAAAATACTCAGTAAATATATTATATAATCGTATAAAATGTTTGTAAATATTTGAACATTAATATACTAAAACTTTTATAATAAAAGTTCTAACATATATTCACATATATATATATATATATATATTCACATTTTACCTACCATTTCATACTTATGATAAATATTATTTTCAATTTTCTAAACCAAGTAAGGTGGCCTACTTGAGTAATCGTAGTCTGAGGTCATGGCTTGTGTGAGTGCATTGTAGCGCTAGAGCGATTTATAAGAATATTATTCTCTCTTCTCCATCCAAATCCAATTGACACGTTAGTGAGTGATTTATAAGAACATAATATTAGCGTTGGAAAGAAATACCTAAAAGAGGTCACGATCATACCATATTGTTGTTATCTATCACTTATCCTCTCTATGCATAACCATGTTGAGTCTAGTAATTAGGTTGTTAAGCCTAAGTGAATGTCCCAAGGCTACCAAGAGGGGGGTGAATTGGTAGTTTTTAAAAAAATAAAGTTAAAATTTAAGACCCTTTTTTTTTAAAAAATTATTGAACCGAAATAAAATCTCTTTTTAAAATCACTTCCACCTTCCCCGGTGCGGCGGAGTCGCCGGGTCCTTTGACACCAAAGAGATCTTCTTCTTTGGTGAACTTACCTCGAGACAAGCCTTGAATCTGATGGTACTAAGGTGCGAGTTCGCCGGAGCAACCGTGTAGAATCCCCTCCACACTCCCTTGAGTTCCCCCCTCACAGGATCTTCTCCCTCTTAAACTCCACCTTTCCTCTCTCCCTTTCAAGCTCTCTCTTCAAGTTTCCCCCACAAGAACAAAGATACTATGGCTGCCAAAGAAACTTACAAAAGTTGTCATGCCATAGCTTAAATATAAGCTCTCAAAATGAGCTCATTAATGCAAGTTGCCGACATTATCGTCCAGGACGATAGGCATCTCGTCCTGGCCGATTAGTTTAAATTCAGCTCAACGGCCTGGGACGATTTGGGATGATCAGAAGAAAATTGGTTATATCGTCCAGGCCGATCTCACGATCGTCCCAGCCGATTAGTTTAAAATCGATTTTAATCATCCTGATCATCGCCCTGATTTGGTGCTGGCCGAAGTCAATCGTCCAGGCCATCGTCCTGGCCAATCATAAGATCATTCCGGACGATGTGATTGTATCAATCAGCCATAAATGATTTTCAAATAATACCAGATCAATTTAGTTATGATTGAGTTAGATCATCCTGGACGATATAAATACCGTCCTGGCCGATTTCCTAAAATAAAGAATACTTAAACTGATTATGACGGCTGATTCTTTTTAAAGTGAGAATATCATCCTAGCCGATACAAGTATCGTCTAGACCGATGTGTTTATGACGGCTGCCTTAATGAGGATGCCCTAATTCAGGTTTCTGATTTTGGACATATCGTCTAGGACGATATAAATATCGTCTCGGTCGATATTACCAAAAATAGAAATCTTTTAGGGAATAATATGAAATCTTCCAAGTTACAAATCAATAAGTTCCACAACAAATACAACAGACTCAAGAAAAGAAAAAGATTACAAACTGACTCAGGCCTAATCTACCCAATCTTTAGCTGGTTCCAAATTGCAGTCCGATCGTGTGAACCTGAAATGTTAGTGGAAAGCAGTCATAGAGAAAAAGAATGTTTGCTATCATCAAAATCATAAGCCATAGATCCGCAACAATTCAAACTTTAAATTTCCTAAAAATGAATCTTTTAAATAAAATCAATGAAAATTCAATCAGTGTGATTTTAATTTTATATTAATTTACCTGCTTCTGCTATTGTTTTGTGTTATTTATGTATTATGAAAGTGTGGGGTGATGTATCAATTCTGATCACTAACCCCTGCCTTTCATTTTTGCATAATGGAAATGCAGGATACCCCAATGACCGTCCAACTGGGACGAGGAGCTAGGATTCAGCTGGCGAATGCTGTCATTGAAACTGGAAACACTCGAGCCACCATCCACTTTGGTGGGCTCGAATTCTCAGCAGCTACTGCAATGGCTGCAGCCGTCCCGGTGTACGGCGTAAACTCTGAAGAATTTTCTGGAAGGTCTTACTCTGCAAGGACTGCTGCCAGAGGTACTGCTCAAGGAAGAACCTCTGTATTTGAAAGATTATCCCAGCCTGAAACCCTTACTGCAAAGAGGGTTGTTCATAGAAGGAAGGTTTCTATGGTGACTGCCAACACCACTACACCTGGGAGATACGACACTGAAGCTTCCTGATCTGGAGGAAAGCTCAAAAGAAGGCAAAGGAGGAAGAGAAATGCAAAACTACGTGCTAAGCAGTTACCTGTACCAGTCAATCCCTCTAATCTGCCAGCCCAAGAACCAGAAATCAATATTTCCACTCAAAACAAGTTTTCTAACCTGAAGTGGATAAAAAGAAATAGCTCTTCTGATGAGCTCAAGAAATCTTTTTGGGAGCGTCAACCTGAAGTTCCAGCCCCTCAGAAGATAAGAGAGCCTGAGCGTCTGTTTATTGAGGCCCGAAGAACTCCTCCAAGAGATAGACTATCATCTGCTGTGATAGTTGAAAGAAGAGATTACCGACAACAAGCTCCACACGGTGAACATCGGAGCGTGACACTTGGACCCTGTGTCCAAGAATCCGCCACTGAAAGGTCCCGGTGGAAAGGCAAACAAATATGGAGGCCAAAGCCTCGAAAAGAAGAGGTAATTGAAGAAAGAATTAGTTTGGGTGTGACATCTGGAGCTGTCTTCAGGAGACCCGCCCCTACTAACAGAACTCGTCATAAATGGGTCCAAAAGAAGGCCCATAATGATAATTATAGTGATGGTCGACATCCTGGAGAGTCTTCCAGGAGATCCCGTCATTAACCTTCTCCAGCCAAGGAAGAAGTTCAATTCGATCGTAGCCCGCGGATCGAAGAAGTAATTATTCCAAGCCAAGAACCTGAAATTTAGTGGCGACGCCGTTCAGAAATTCAGGTACAAGAAGATGAAGAAGAATATGGCAATGAAGACATTATGGAGATCGAGGTGGTTCGTATGGTCAGCCACACTGATGTGGAAGATGATGATGGTGATGGAGACGACCAAGAATTACAACCCCGTACACATACTTTTCATCGTTTCCATAAGGCTCGATCTATTGCCAGCCGAAGTGCTCGCTCCTCAAAAGAATGAGAAGAAGAGGAAGAAGTTCAAGAAAATCCTTTCGCCGGTGAAAACATCACACTCGCAGATATGCGGCGACAAATGAGGCAACAAGTGCGAAAGAAAGATAGAGAAATCTCTCAGATAAATGATAAAATGACTGAGATGATGACTCAGATGACGGCTATGATGGAGATGATGCAGAAGACCACTTCTATGGGTCCTGCACCGGCTCAACCTGTCGATCAAGCTGCCAATACTCAAAAATCTCCAAGTGTCTCAAGCCTCAGGAGTGAAAGGTGTACCTGAAGGTGGGGATATGAATGATGATCCAACCCGCCAGCGCATTCCCCAAAATGAGGCGGATGCCTCTGAACCTGTAACTCCATCTCAGTTGGAAGGCTTAATCAGTGAAAAGATTAAGTCCATTATAGCTGCTGAACAGGTAGAGAAGTTGGTAGGAAAAGGTCGCCCGTACCCAGCAGAGTACGATCAGGTGCCATATCCAAAGGGATATTTTATACCGAAGTTCAATATCTTCGATGGCAATAAAAATTCCTGACAACCCCTGGCACAGTTCAAAGAAATATGTGGAAATACAGGAAGCAATGATACTCTGTTATTCAGGCAATTCGTGAGCAGCTTGAGTGGAACTGTTTTCGAATGGTATGCCAAACTACCGAATGATTCACTGAAGACCTTTGCGGAGCTGGAGGCCTTGTTCGTGAAAAGAATTGCCAGTGCAACTGAGAAGACTACCATTGCTGATCTTGTCCTAGAGAAAAGGAGAAAGGAGGAGTTAGTGACGAAATATATAACACGCTGGGGCAATCTCATCATGAAGTGCGAGCAGCAACTGGAAGAAGAGCATGCAGTCCAATTGTTGATGGGGAACATTGATGATAAAATGCAACCCTTCTTATGCATGGCTTCTATTACTACCTTCTAAGATCTATTGGACAGAGTGGCAAAATTTGAAAGGTTGAACTTGTCAAAGTTAGAAAGCCTCCCTGATAAACCCAAAAAGGCTAAAGCTCCTGATGCCATAAAGAATGAGGTCTACTCCGCATTCCCTCCTAGGCCTAATAAAGGTAAACAGGCGATGTATAATGTGGATAAAGGAAAGCAGCCTACGCGGTATGAGGAAAAACTAAAACAGGTTTATAATCCAATTCCTCAACCAAAACTGGTTCTTGGAGGAAATGATAAACCTCGAGCCTTTCCCGGTGGAGGAGAGCGCCAGAGGCAAATAATCGAAACTGGTGATAGAACATTCCCCTCCCTCAAGGAGAAAATGAATAAAGAATATTCTTTTAAAAGGGAGAGTGTCGCTAAACTATTCTGACAAGCACTCAAGAGCGGTCTAGAATTGCCAAAATGCAAAAGACCTGAAAAGTCTAAACACAGTGGCGACCCAAACTATTGCCCATATCATCGGGTAATTAGCCATCCAATTGAGGATTGATATGTCTTCAAAGATTGGCTAGAGAAGAAATATAAAATGGGAGAATTGATATTATCAGATAATGTGTTAGTTCGTCCTAGAAAGGAATCCATCCAAGTAGTCACGTCCTCTTCCGTGCTCCCGCCTAAAGAAACAGCAATAAAAGAATCTGTTCAAAAGGAGAAATGGGAGACTGTGGTCTCCAAGAAGACAACCAAAATACTGAAACAGCTAGAAGGAGTTCCTGGTGTGAAGTGGAAGTCTCATACTGAACCAGCGCTGAATCTAAAGTGGTTGCCTATGTCATAAGCATCCACCCCTAAACAGCAACCTAGCCAAGCTAGCTCATCAAAGCTTGTTAAAGCAAAATCAAGGTCTTCCAAAAAGAAAGCCAAGTTGAAGAAGCATGTGGTAAAGAAGACTGCAACTCAAAAGGCTATTGATAATCTAGGTGAATATTACCAGACTACGAGGAGGTCTATTAAGCTCGGTGATTTCATGAAAGAGCTCAAAATAGATGAAACAAAAGAAACTGAGGATGAATATCTTCCTACAGAGACATGCCGAGTCATCTTTACGACATCAAAAATAATAAAAGGGGAGAAATATGCTGAAGAAGAGGCTCCTGAATTCTATCTAATGGTTTCATGAATGGAATTCAGTTCAGATGATCTATGTTTTTCAGAGGATGAAGATTCAGACCCAAGCATAGCATCTTAAATGAAGCAAGTGAAACTGGGAGACGATTCCGAGTCTACAGATGGGTCCCTAGACGTGACAATGACTGACTCTGAAGAGAATGTTTCATCAAACAAGTCTGAATCAGATGAGGTGGCCCATGTGCAGTTGAGAAGTGTCAAGGTACTGCCACCTCCACTAAAGAAAGGGGCTCCTAACAAAGATAAGTGAAAGGAGATAATTAGCAATGAAAATATTATCTCCGAAGACTCCAAGAAGAAACAGACTTCATCCAAGGGGATATATTATAATATCTTTTTCCACTTGAGGAAGATCCCAGCGCAACTCAGCATATTTGATGCTCTTTTGATGTCTAAAGACCTTCGAGAAACTTTGATTCAAGCTCTCAAGGATCCTGAAAGATATGAAGCGTATTTTGCTGAACGTAACTTGACGAAAATCTTGCAAGCTCGAAATGAGCCCCTCATCACCTTTGCTGAGGATGATATAATTCTTGGAACGGTATATCACAACCGCCCTCTGTATGTTACGGCAGAGAGCGACGGTATGATGATCAGTCAAATTTTGATCGATCTTGAATCTTCCATAAATCTCATGAGCCTTAAGGCACTGAGATCCCTCTGCCTCGATGTGAAACATCTTGGGCAAGACAAGTTGATGGTGCATGGTTTCAACGAGAAAGGGCAGAAAACCCTTGGTTCGTTTATGCTTCCTCTTGTATTTGGGGAACTTCAGATAGAAGCCAAATTCCATGTAATTGATGTGGACACTTCGTTCAAGGCGTTATTGGGTCGCCCCTGGCTGCATGAATACGATGTTGTCCCTTCAACATTACACCAGTGCATGAAGTATCTCAGGGAAGGAGAAGAATTCAGGATCTCTGGTGATATTCAGCCCTTTGTAGTACATGAAGTAACAATTTATGAAGATGCTAAGTACTTCATGCCAAAGAAGCAAAAGTCGTCGAGTTCTCTTGAGGCTAAAGCATCAAATTCTAAGACTGCAAAGAAACCTAAACAAGAACGTGAGAAGAAGCGTGTAGGAAGAAAGAAGGCAACGCCGGATCTTCCCAAATCACCAACTATTCCCATAGAAAGGAAACATGTGCCTCACCTAGGGAGTGATACAGATGAAGATGATATCGTCCCTACAAAATCTCGAAAAGTATGCCAGTTCATAAACGAATGGAGTAGGGAGGTTGAATTTTCAAACGATGATTATGATTACGACTCTATCTATATGAATAGAGTGCAAGAGGTATTCACAAGAAGAATAGACAGTCTGTCAATTTTAGATAGCATACTCGTAATCACACGTGTTCCCTTGCAACACTTCAAAGAAATAATTTCATGCGAGGCGCATAAGATTAAAAAACTCTCCACTCTTTATCTGTCTCCTCTCAAGAAGGGGACTGCACCTGAAAAGGTATTGTATTCCATGGGAATACACGAAGAGGAGAATAATGATTGGCGTTGTATGCTCCTCGACTCTGAGGAATTATTTCCTACGAGGCTCCAAGTTCAATACCAAGAATATTCAAAAAATGCTACGAAAGCAAATCAATATTCCTACTACCAAACGACAGCTCCGTACAAGCTTAGGCCTCTGGTATGGGAGAAATCCACGTCCATTACAACGGAAGGATATAGATGCATATAAACGCATCGAGTTTATCAAACGAAAATTCCTCCGAAAAGAGACTTATCGAACAGTCACTTGTGAGGAAATCAAATCTGATAATGATAAAGATGAGGTATATGAAGCCAAAACTTATGATGGTCAACCCGTGGAAGTCAAGCCTGCACTAGAAGAACTGGAAGATGGTGGACAAGCTGCTTTGATGAACGAGCTCAAAGAAGTCAACTTGGGGACTGAGGATGATCCTCGCCCAACCTTCATTAGCTCTCTTCTACCTGAAGAATAAATAGAAAAAATAAAAGAGCTCCTCTGTGAATTCAGGGACTATTTTGCTTGGACATATGCTGAGATGCCTGACTTATCCCCTGAAGTGATAGTTCACAGATTAGCAATCAAGCCTGATGCAGCACCCGTCAAACAAGCTCCAAGGAGAATGAGATTGGAGATTGAAGAGCAGGTGATTGCAGAAACAAAGAAGCTCATAGAAGCAGGCTTCATCCGAGAAGAAAAATATGCCGACTAGATTGCCAATATCGTCCCTGTAAAGAAGAAGAATGGCCAGATTCGTATCTGCGTCGATTTCAGGGATCTCAACAAGGCATGTCTGAAAGATTACTTTCCGTTCCCAGTATCAGAACTTCTAGTTGACAACACTTCTAACTATGATATGTTCTCCTTCATGGACGGATCATCGGGCTACAATCAAATTAAAATGGCACATGAAGATGAAAGACATACATCATTCAAAACGCCTATAGGCATATTCTGCTACATAGCTATGCCATTTAGCATGAAGAACGCTAGTGCCACTTATCAACGGGCCATGACTCGTATATTTGATGATTTGATTCTTCAAAAGGTCGAATGAAATGTAGATGACTTGGTCATTAAAAGCATGGACAGAAAAGATCACCATGATGACTTGATAACGGTGTTCGAAAGGATCATAAAATATGATCTGAAGATGAACCCTCTCAAGTGTGCATTCAGGGTCTCCTCCGGCAAATTCTTGGGATATGCTGTTTGACATCGAGGCATCGAAGTTGACCCCAACAAGATCAAGGCGATCATGGAGATGCCACCTCCAAGGAACCTTCAGCAGCTTCGCTCGCTGCAAGGACAACTGGCTTTCATTAAGAGGTTCATATCGAATATGTCGGGTAGGTGCCAACCATTTTCAAAGATAATAAAGAAAGATGTCCAATTCAAGTGGGATGAAGAGTGCCAAGAAGCATTTGACAGCATCAAGAGATATCTGTTGAATCCACCCATCCTAACAGCGCCGATTCCAGGGAAGCCTCTCATAGTGTACACTGCCGCACTAGAAGAGTCCCTCGGAGCATTATTAGCCAAGAATAATGAAGACAAAGAAAATGTGCTCTACTACATCAGTCGAAGGTTGATAGGAGCAGAAATCTGTTACTCTCCAATCGAGAAGCATTGCTTAGACCTGATCTTCGTAGTTCAGAAACTCCGTCATTATATGCTGTCTCACAAAATCACCTTGATATCAAAGATCGATCAGCTGATGTTCTTGATGACAAGACCAGCATTGATAGGTTGTTTGGCAAGGTGGGCAGTGATACTCCTGCAATTTGATATTACATATGTCCCGCAAAAAGCAGTGAAAGGCAAGTGTTAGCAAATTTTCTCGCTGCAACACCCTATCCCTGCAGATTCACTACTCAATGACGATTTACCTGACAAGCATATCATGAATGTCAAAGAGGGGATGCTATGAGTATGGGAAATGTACTTTGATGGAGCATCATCAATCAAACGTACTTGGCCTCCAAATCTGAAAAAAGCTCAAGCCGGAATTGGAATCATTTTCGTAGCACCCGAGGAGGCATAATGAGATTCTCATTCAGTTTGACTGAACCTCGGACAAACAATGAAGCTAAATATGAAGCTTTAATAGCATGACTGGAAATTGCAATCGATGTTCGAATTCAAAATCTCCAAATCTTCAGTGATTCTCAACTTGTTATAAATTAAGTACTGGGAGTTTACAAAATCACCAAGTTTGAGTTGGTCTGTTATCATCGGCGAGTCATTGAGCTTATGAGGCAAATTCCAGTTGTCAAACTAACTCAAGTTCCCCGAGGTCAAAATGCCAAAGCAGATTCTCTTGCCAAATTGGCTAAAGAAATGACGAATATGGATGACGAATGGCCTATAATATTTATGATGCACAATCGGCGGATCCTAGAGCCAGCATTACTACAATTCCCGCAGGAAGAGGGAATACCGTGTTCAAGCCAGCAGGATGCAACTCCGTTTGATCCTCAACCTCCCCAACCAGTTGATCTCGAAGATCAACTTGAAGAACATCAAGTTCCTAAGAAAAGGCACAAGGCCAGTCAAGCTTCAGAATTATGGTGGCAATGTCTACATGTTGAAGAAGAAGATGACTGGAGGCAAGCTTTCATAGATTATTTCAAAGAAAGTAAGCTACCAACATACAAATCATTAGCTGTTCAAATCATAAAGAGAACACTACAATATGCATTTGTCAACAACACATTATATCAACATGCTTTCGATTAAATGTGGCTAAGATGCTTAGGGACTCGAGAAGCTGATAAGGTGGTAGCAGAAGTTCACGAAGGACTTTGTGGAGCGCACCAATCAGGTCCCAAGATGGTAGCCAAAATTAAAAGAATGGGTTACTATTGGCCGACCATGGTCAGAGATTGTATCAATCATGCTAAGAGGTGCCATGAGTGCCAGATTCACAGTGATGTTATACATAAACCACCAAATCCACTGCATCCTACAATAGCATCCTGGCCATTTGAATGTTGGGGTACTGATGTTATCGGGCCGATAGATCCGCCGTCATCAGCAGGACACCGCTTTATCTTGGCAGCAACCGACTACTTCTCGAAGTGGGCAGAAGCGGCT